>NC_063353.1:17567085-17645891 GCF_021869965.1 Rhincodon typus | reverse complement strand
GCCCGAAACGTCAGCCTTCCTGCTCCTCTGCTGCTTGGCCTGCTGTGTTCATCCAGCTCTACACCTTGTTATTTCAGATTCTCCAGCATCTGCAGTTCCTACTATCTTTGTATTTATTTACATTTTTTAATGTTATGAATCAAGTAGGAATTATATTGGTGTTCATTAAAATGTATTGGATGTGCAAATGTTGTGGCTACTCTAACTAAAACATTTTAATCCACCTTCCAAAAAAGATAGCGTCTTCAGAGGCATGCAAGATTATTTGGTTCTTGATGGTTGCTGAACATGAAAATAATCTAGTGCTGAATGAACTTTGTAACTATCTTTGTGTATTCTTTTCAAAGGTTTCACACCGAAATTCACAATGCAAACATGGTTTGCAAACATGAATCTCTCATTCATAACAATAAATTGCAAGAAGACAAAAGTTGTGTCTCAACAGGAAAAAAAAGGAACATTAATTTTATAAATAGGCACACAGAGCAAACAAAAACAATGATGTACAGGTAAAACTGTACAAACTATTGATTCGGCTGCATACAGCATTTTTCTCTGTTGGGTTCCTTATTTTGGAAAGGATTTGAAGATCAAGTGATGATACAAAAGGGCTTAACCAGACTTTAGTTGTGATGAGAGATTGGGGAAACTGGGGCTTTTATCCGAATGAAGAAGAGGGGATCTAATCAAAGGTTTGAAGTGTTTAACAAAACCATTTCTGTAAGACAGCCTATTGGTAACCACAGGGCAACGACTTTGGGGAATGAAGGGAAAGCATTTTTTGAACTTGACATGTCCTCTCAGAAACAGTTGTAAGAGCAGAATTGAAAATGGATTTTTCAGGAAGTGAGAAAATTGTTGAAAATGAAAGAGGAAAGGGCAGGTGAGTGGGACTAAATGGATATCTGCTTTAAAAGCAGCAGCACAAGCATTAGCTGATAGAAAGTGATTTACTTTGCTGTAAAACACTTGCTGTAAAGCTCCATGATCCTGTGGTGACTGCAGGACTTGCCAAATGACACAGGAGAGCTTTGTAAACTTGAACACAACTCACACTGGAAAGCAGAAGGTGAAACAACAGTCCATCAAGCTGATACTGGCTTAGGATCAGAGCGTAGCAGCAGCTGCTTGCTGATAGCTTGAGAGAAAGCATTTCTTTATAGTGCCAAGGCTGCAATACAATAGGTATGACCAGTTAATGGTAGAAGACTTATCTATTGAAAACCTGTGACTGTAGAATATTGTGTCACAATCTACAAGTCCTTTAGTTTCTAAAGAAGTTCACCTTGAATGCTTTGGCACAGTGCGAGAAGCAGATTGCAGTTCAGTTCTTGAATTTTGAGATTGTTAAACAGTATTATATCAGTTTTCGAGATTGAACAGCTGGCCTGAAGGCATTTTGAAAGGATGTCATGTAAAATATTTTGGTTGAGGATGAATATTTTGATTCCTTTTAGAATGAATGCAGAAGTGAAAGAGCAAGTCGATACTAAGTGTATACAGAAATGCAGTTCAAGTACTTTAAGTTTACAAACATTGAACAGTAGGGACAAGCAATTCAATCACTTAATTCCAAAAAACGGGTGCGGTTCCTCCCTGCCACATTGGAAATGGTAAAGCCATTGGGGACTTTCTTGACTTGTCAGCAATTAAGGCCCTTATATGTAAGGTAAATTAATGACCACTTAAGGGTGTCAACATGCCAGTCATCTGATTATCCATGTTCTTGGCAGTGCAAAAAATTGCTGCTTTCTTGATTAGGTAACCAGTGCTATCCGCCTTGTTGATTGTGGGGCAGAGTGGTCTCCATTTGCCCCAATCTGGAGCCAACCAGGGGCAGAAAGGGGGCATTAAAGAGTAGCAGTTGAAATCCAATCCCTGCCCTTGCCTTCCAACACCATACTCTGTGATCCCCATTGGATTCCTTAAAGACTAGGCCTCGGCCAATGGTCCCAAGGAAGCATGTATTGAAACAATAAGACATAACTGTACCATCTGTACTCTGAACTGTGGCAAACAACACACTTGAAAAATGCACAGTTTGGCATGGAAACAAAATTAATCACATTCAAGAATTGATTCTAAACTGAAGTCAGAGTACAAGCAGCAGATTTCATCATATTACAATAATTTAATATACAATATTTGTTTTCAAACTAACGTTTTAATCAGCAATTCTACTTGATAACCTGGATCACACGTTCATGTTGACTAGGTGAAAATTCTGGGCTCAAGTAAAATTGATCCTATAAGCTTCTGGCATGTATGACAAAATTGTGGGGTCACAGACAAATGTTGAGTTATTGTATGGTGGGTGGCTGACTCTCAGCTGCCTGTTTTCTAACCTTTCATAAAAAAGAAACTTCATCCCATTACTCCCTGTCAGAAACTTTTATTGTTTCCACCACCTCGAGCCATTGTCTCAGACCAAACTAAAATTTAACCCCAAGATTAGTTTCTCACCTCTCTGTCATACAGATTGCCTGCTTCTACCTGTAACTCAGTGCATCTTCCCCTGATATCTCCAGACTTAACTCAGTTATGCCAAGGACCAACCTCCCACCTTCCATCCTTTTTTAAACCTCAGGCCATCTGAAATGTGAGCACGTGAGCTTTCACTCGTTCCTGGTTTCCCATCACCACTCACACTGACCTTCTTGGACTCAAATTTAAAACTCTCATATTGTTTACATACTTCCAGAGTCTTGCCCTGCCAGACTTGTGAGACCTCCTACATCAAAACATAGAAAATAGCAGGAGAAGGACATTTAGCCCATTCGGTATGATCATGGCTGATCATCGAGTTCATTCAAACTGCTGTTACTAAAAGGCAACCATTAGATTGCACTAGTAGCCATTTACAGATAGGAAAATATCTCTCTCCAAAATTTTTGGATAATTCAGTATAAACACAGGTACCCAGAGGTTCTTGCTTGATTGTTTGGTTGAGAAACTATTTGAGTTCTGAATGCAACATGCAAGAAAGAAAGGACTTGCATTTGTGTAGAATTTTCCATGATTTTGGGATGTCGCAAAGTGTTTTATTTCAGTATTGAACAGGTGAGCCAGTCTAGATTATATGCTTAGGTTTTGGGAGTAGAACTTTGAACTACCAACTTCCTGAATGAAAGCGAGAGACAGTGCATTGACTCATTAAACTTGGGAACAGTTGGTAAACCTTCTCTCCCAGTGTCACTTTCTAATTCTGTAGAAATATATGGGATAGATCTCTGTTGAAGTCACGTTTTCCAAATAATCGTTGTGATACTGAAAATGGTCAACATTCTCATTCATAGATATCAACTGAATGTGAAATTGGCCTCATCATTACTATAACTTGTGGACGACTTGCATCTGTTTCAAAATTTATCTTGGTGTACTCCTGATTAAAAAGAAAGCAGATGATTTTGCAGTCGGGTCCAACTTGCAGGTATATTTGTACAAAACAGCGAGGGTAGTCGCATGGCCAGTTGGATAAGGGGTTTCAGTCTGATGTGGTTTGTGATGTTATTGGAAAATTTCAGGTTCAAGTGCAGTGGTAGTGGTAGGAGGCTCAAATTCAAATCCCACCTGCTCCAGAGTTGTGTAAAACCGTTTCTGAACAGATTGATTAGAAAATATCTGTATCATAGGCAATTTGCGATGTTAATCAGTGTATCATGTTGATTTGAATTCTGTACACATCAATGAGCACTGGATTAGATGATGTTTAAAGCAAAGGTTTCACCACCACCAATGCACAGTGTCTCAGTGGTTAGCACTGCTGCCTCACAGCACCAGGGACCTGGGTTCGATTCCAGCCTCGGGTGACCGTCTGTGGAGTTTGCACATTCTCCCCGTGTCTGAGTGGGTTTCCTCCCACAGTCCAAAGATGTGTAGGTTGGGTGGATTGGCCATGCTAAATTGCCTGCAGTGTTCAGGGATGCATGGATTAGGTGGGTTATAGCGGCTTGGGTCTGGATGGGATGCTTTGAGGTTCGGTGTGGACTTGTTGGGCCGAAGGGCCTGTTTCCACACTGTAGGGATTCTATTCTAGTCTATACCCTAATCCCACATTACCTTCCTATTCCCTTTAACCACAGGAACTATAGCTACCTCCTTCTTGAAAACACAATGTTTTGGCCTTGCCCACTTTCTAAGGTAGTGAATTTCACAAGCTCGCCACTCTCCTGAATTCACCAATAAACTAAATCTGGCTTCTTGAGCATCAACCCTGGCAGTCTCCATTCTACTCATTTGAGAAGAGCTCTGAACACATCTCTCTTTTTTTGCATTTTTGGAGGAGGAAGGTCCGAGAGGCATGCCAGGCAAAGGGAGTGCTCTCAGTTGAGGCAAGGCCCCATTTTTATGGTGGCTACCATCGTTTTATGAGGTAAGCTTGTTCTGGGTAGCTGCAGAAGATCTGGGCTACATCTCCCAACCTTCAATGTATATTTGCATTATGATAATGGATTTCTTCCCAGAGGCAGCAAATTTGGTTGTTTCCTTTCAGAAAACAGCCAGTTGCAGGAAGGAATGTTTGAATGTCCCATAGTGCAGCCACTTGTGACTGTACACACCCCTGTGGTCACAATGAGAATTTGGAGCTGCTTTGTGACTGTAGCAACTGATCATGCTTATTATTCTGGCAGCTCCAGTGATTTATTCCTCCTACAGCCACCCAGAATGCCAAAAGTTTATGTAAGACAAAAAAAATGCACCTTTTATCAGGGCTGACATTATTGATGAAAGCAAGGATGAGGGTTGAAGACAAGTATAATCAATGCACGCTTTTCCAGGGTCTTATTTTTTGTCTCCGTGATAACATCCTCAAAAGCAATTCAGATGGACAAACTGGACAAAATGCTACAGTGCTATTGTAGTTTGCTTTGTCTTGTACAATGTTGCCAAATAAAGATCATTGCCATAGAGTAAGCAGGAAAAGTCCATCATGCTGACTGCAAAGATACTTAATGTACCTTGAAAGTACAACAGCAAGTTAGTTATCTTCTTTGATTAATGCTTTGCTATATTGTTTAATGTTAACTTAAATTTTAACTCTGAGTTCTGTACTTCCCTCTTTTTATTCTTGCATCACTATCATTTTATACCAGACAATGTAACTCATGTTTCCTTTGAATATGTGGGTGGCATTTAATAAGTCATTGACCATATGCTTTTCCTCCGCTTGACTGCAGAAACATGCTTAGCACTGTTCTAGTCGTCAGGAAGAATGGATGCACTAATCCATTTTGACAGTTGGATACAACTACTTTTTTGTCCCATCTTGCCGAACAGCAAAATTTGTATTGACTCCACTGGACATTTTAATTTGCTTTTTGTTTGGTTAAATCATCATCTTGATAGCACTTGTTATAGTACATTGATCACATTTGATCACTATAAGAAGACTTGTAAGTATTCTAATAATTGATTCTGGAAAAGAAATTCAGGATATATCACCTACTATATTTTGTTGTCTTTCTGTGACATAGCTGTTTGGTGGTGCATGTATTTTCAAATGCTTCAGTTGAGGTCTTGAGCTGCTGAAGAACCAGAACAGCTCCTTCATGATCCTATTTCTAATTTGGTATTACCATGACAATGTGTTTTTATGTGCACCTTTAATGTAGTAAACCATTCCAAACAGCTTTGCAGGAGTGTGGTCAGACAAAATTCAACACTGAGCCACATAGAAATGCAGACGCCCAAAAGCTTGATCAAAAAGGTCTATTTTGAGAAGCCCCTTAAACAATGCTGGAGAGGTTTTCCAACTGAATTCCAGAGCTCTTCAGTCTCAGCAGCTCAATGTATACTCGCCTGTAGTCGCGTGATTAAGTTGAACTAAGAAGACAGATTTGGAGGACTGAATATATCCAAGGGGGGAGTGGTGGGAGGTTTATGGGGATAGAATTCATAACAGAGAAACGGAAGTGGTAGTGTATGGAAGGATTTCAAAGTCAGGATGAGAATTTTAACATCAAAGGCATTGCTTAACAGGGGTTATTGAGCACAGGGTCATTGAGATAATGAGACTGCATTGGACTTGGGGTCAGGGTAACAGAGAGTGAGATGAAATTAAATTTGTACGAGTTAGATGATGGGAAGAAAATGGTCATGGTTAGGAGTAAGGCACAGATGAAGACTTCAGAAGCGATGAGCTGTTATTACAAAGAAAGAAGTATGGACTGATGGCAGCATGGATATAATGTTTGAAATTCTCTTCGAGTCAGGTATGATACCAAGGTGGCAGGGAAATGGTGAAGTTGGTGATGAAGGAATTTTGTGTGGTGACCTGGCTTTGGCCTTCCCACCTGTTAGAAGAATGTGAAATCGAGGATGTTATTGAGCTCGTGCTGTCAAATTTGCTTTCCTCAGTTCATTGGAGAAGATACGAGGTTTGGGACAGCAGATTTTCCTATTTACCAATGCAACCATTTACATTTAAGACTAGAAACGCACTGTGGAAAATCTTTGGTGTTGACAATGGGAGACTCCAGTTTAAGGGAACAAATTATACAACCGCTTCTTGAAGAAGTGAAAAATCAGCTGTATTTCAATGCAAATAAAATGGCCAACAGCTTGGCTCTTCAGTTTCTCAACCGTTGCCAAAGACCTTCAGGGCTGTATTGAGTGACTGATTATTGGATCCTGCAATTACACAACAGTGTCTCCAGCTTCAATCAAAGCCACCAAAGTGACATTTGCAGCACAATTTGTATTGATGATCTTCCTCCTTTAGTGTTGTATGCTGAATAAAGTAATAGTATATGTCCGCAACATATACTTGTTTCAGGATTGCTGTAGCAGCTGCATTAATGTAGCTGCCAGACATTGCACAAGCAGAATTTAAAACTGCTTTGGCTCGACTGAAAGTGTAATTGTTTTTGTCGATCACAGCATTCACTGAATCAAAAGAGATGCCTGGAACATTCTCTCATTTTGTAGTCAATTAAAATCAAATTAAGGATGCTGAACAGATTTTCAGCATTTGCAGTATTTGTCTAGCACTCTCAAAAGGTCTGTCATTGTACTTTAAAGTCTAGTGTCAGTACCCCATTCTGATTAAGACTTGCTTTTGATATCTATTGATAGCTCTTGTATTTGCATCTTGTATGCTAGATTGTTAAATTACCATACAGAAACAATGCTTGGAAAATGCAATAATTGGACCACCTGCACTTTCAAAAAGAAAGCGAAAAGAACTCCTGTGTCATTTTTCTAAAATAAACCATTGAATACATTGGATTTTTTGGCCCACCACGTATAAATTGTGTTCACAAAGAGGGGCAACACGATATAGCCTGACTGAGTAGTAATTGCCCAATAGTGAGGGTTGCATATTACATGATGAAGTATTTATGAAACTGCTTGAAGCGCAGCAAGAGTTCTGATGAAGGTAGCTGATGAGATTGTAGAGGCATTGGTGGCGATCTTTCAGGAATCAGTGGAATGAGGGTGTCCCAGAGGGCTGGAAAATCACTAATGTAACACCCCTGTTTAAAAAGGGAGGGAGACAGGAGACAGGAAACTATAGGCCAGTTAGCCTGACCTCGGTAAGATTTTAGAGTCCCTTATTAAGGTTGTGCTCCTGGAATACTTGGAAGTGCTGATTCAGCGTGGCTTTGTTGAGGAGAGCTCGTGCCTGACAAATCTGTTAGAATTCTTTCATGAGGTAACGAGCAAGTTAGACAGAGGAGAGCCATTGGACGTGATCTGTTTGGATTTCCAGAGGGCCTTTGGCAAGGTGCTGTGCAGGAGGTTGCTAAATAAGATTAAAAAACCTGTGATGTTAGGGGCAAGGTATTAGCATAGATAGATGATTGGCTGTCTGGCAGAAGGCACAGTGTGGGGTTAAAGAGGTCTTTTTCAGGATGGCAGCCGAGTTCTGCAGGGGTCAGTGTTGGGACCACAACTATTCACGTTATACGTTAATGTCTGGACAAAGGAACTGAGAGCATTGTTGCTAAGTTTGCAGATGACACAAACATAGGTGGACGAACAGGTCGTATTGAGGAGGTGGGGACGCTGCACAAGGACTTGGCCAGGCTAGGAAAGCAGGCAAAGAAGTGGCAGATGGAATACAATGTGAAACAGTGTGAGGTTATGCACTTTGGTAGGAAGAATAGAGGGGTAGACTATTTTTCAACAGGGAAATACTTTGGAAATCTGAAGCACAAATTGTCATGAGAGTCCTAATTCAGGATTCTCCTAAGGTTAACATGCAGTTTATTTGGCAGTTAGGAAGGCAGATGTAATGTTGGCATTCATTTCAAGAAGGTGGGAATACAAGAGCAGAGATGTTCTGCTGAGGCTGTGTAAGGTTGTGGTCAGATCACATTTGGAATATTGTGACAGTTTTGGGGCTGTATCTAAGCAAAGTTGTGCTGGCTGAGGGGGTCTAGAGGAGGTTTACAAGAGTGGTCTCTGGAATGAGTGAAGAATGATGAGAGGGCATATAATTGAAACTTATAGAATACCAAGAGGCCTGGATAGAGTGGATGTGGAGAAGATGTCCCCATGAGTTGGATAGACTACAAGGGCACAGCCTTAGATTGAAGGGACGACTCTTCAGAACTGAGATGAGGGGGAATTTCTTGAGCCAGAGGATGGTGAATCTGTGCAACTCATTGACCTGGCACCCACAGTCCTCTGTGGTCTTGAGTGTATGTAAGACAGATATAGATGGGTTTTTGATTGGTTAGGGGACCAAGGATTAAGGAGAGAAAGAAATATAACAGGTTTGAGAAACATATTAGCCAAGATCAAATGGCGGAACAGACAAAACAGGCTGATGGCCTTATCCCGCTCCTACATCTAATGGTCTTACAAGAATTAAACTAGTACCATTGGCAAAATTTAGAATGCTGACTCCACAAAATTAAACAGAATGTACAAGTCAGCATTGTCCAAATCATGCTTGATGTTTCGATCGTTGTTATCTGCTGTCCCATCCAGCCAAGTCTTGTTTCGTTTTTACGAGAAATGGGATTTTCATTTTAATGAATGATTTGCAACATTTCCTTTTGAAGCTGAGCACCATTTGACCTTTGGACAGATTGCTTCAGAGCTCATATATTCCAGCAGTGAAGGTGTGTGCTTCAATAGTTATTCAACGACTTTTCACTTCAGTCATTTGGTTTTCATTGCTTTGTTCACTGATACATCCAGCCACTGTAACATGAGGAAGCTTACAGTAAGAATAGCTATGAGGTAAACTTTAGTTTTCTCTAAATACCTTAACACAAGATTTTTGTTGCCATCTGAGTGAATTCTGGAAAATTAGAAAGCTTTGTGTTATGTAGTTTCCCAGGCACAGTAGCTACAGAACACTCATGCAATCTGACCCTTTGTAATCCATTGCTTATGATGCATTCTAGCATGGCTGCCCCTCAGAGATATAAATAAAGGTGACCTCTGATCCATATTTCCAATTAAGGAATGGTCAAAATTGCATTTAAAAACTGAAAGAACTGCAGATGCTGTAAATCAGGAACAAAAGCAAAGTTGCGAGAAAAGCTCAGCAGATCTGGCAGCATCTGTGAAGGAAAAAATCAGAGTTAATGTTTTGGGTCCAGTGACTGGTGGTGATTTTTCCTTCACAGATGCTACCAGACCTGCTCCGCTTTTCCAGCCACTTTGTTTTTGTTCAAAATTGCATTAGTATATACATCATTGTAACTGGGTAGACAATTGCAATTGAAAACAAATGTTGGCTCAACAATATTTTCCTCCTTACAGGAAAATAACTGATTTTTAAGTATAAAGCTTAGGTTAAATGGTGCTGATTCAAACTTAGTAAACGATAGTTCAGTTGTTTATGATTCCTGCCAAAGTCCTACATTTGCTTAAATCACCCAGACAATGTGCATGATACAATTTCCAAACACCTCAATGGACTCTATTATCTTAATACATCTGTTGTGCTGTAATTTTGTTTGGTCACATTGTTATTGTTTGCCATAACAAACCTAAAATATTAGGTTGCACAATATACATAATAATGACAATTTCCTAAGCTTTATGCTCCACCTTGGACTCTGTTAGGATGGGAGTGTATAAGGATGTAAGATTTATGATACTCAATTGTATAGAAGAGATGAAAAACATGCAAAATTTCAATCACTGAAGTGGCTATGCTGTTCTAAAACTAAATGCGGTTTTCACAGTTCAGAAGTTCTTTATGTCAAGCTGATTCATTTTGTATCTGATCCATCAATACAAGACATTGTATAAAATTAAATAGTTACATAATGGAAATAATCTTTCTGCTACACATCTGAAAATGGTTAATTGCTTTTGTTGACATTCTTAATATTTCTGAGTGAGTGAGCATTTTGTTGATTTACTTTCCTATGTATATATTTATCCCTACAGCATCCATTACGTCTATAGGCATGTCATTGAATTGAGCTAAGAAATGGGAATAACATTAAACATTCTATTATTTATTATTTACTGATTCCAGTTATTACCTGATAGCAACATGAGAACGCAATTTGATTTCTTTTCCATTTTTTTGGGAATTCAATAGATTGCCTCAAAATAAATTCACCATCATCTTTCTCTATTCAGTGCCAGTAAATAATGTATTCGTGATTTTTTTTTATTTGGCTGTACTCATTCTTTTTACTTGCTGTTGTTGTGAAGGTCTTGTGTTCAATACTTGTTTTGAAGGATTGTGGAAAATGGATTTATTTCAAGTTTTACAACGGATTGCAGTTTGTAAAAGGTATCGCTGAAAGTTCATTGGAACCATTTTTGTAACAAGGCATTTCTTTGAAACTGTACGGTTTCACCTAATTGCTTGGACTTGTTTTTTTTTGGGTAAAAAGAAGACTGAGTTAATGGCTGGGAGTGAATTAGTTTCTGGTTGATTGGTGTTTGTATGCCTTTGGAGTTTGTTGGTTAGATTTCATCTGGGGGGATATCCTACCGTGGAAAAGGCTGCTGTGATTAACACTCTACCTTTCTGAAAAAACCTCGAGTCCTCTGAAAAAAGCTGATGATCCTATTGAAGTGCAACTGAAGATTCGTCAATACTGTGTTTACTGAGCAAGCTATAATTGCCAAGATGCTAGAAACAACTGGATGTATCAAGTGATTGTCTGTGTGTTAGAACATAAGATTAACATCTTTCTAAACGTTCCACACCTTACCCTCTTTCTTTTTCAAGATGGAATATGTGTCTGTATATGCATATTTCGGGTTGTTTGAAGGTGTTGAAAAAATTCATATTGCAAACCGTGTGTGTATGTTAACCATTTCTGCACCTTCATTTCAAGTTTTTTGTTTTATAATAAATCAGTTTTGTACATTAAATAAACCTGGTCCATGTATCTTATCATTCTAAATCTAATGTGGAGAAATCATACAATTGGGCCATGTGAATAAAACTGGGTAACTCAAAGATACATGTTGTGACCTGTGGAGTGGTAGGATGAGAGAAAAAGATGGTGTATTTCTCCCATCTCTGTCATAACACAGTCAACAGAAATTTTATGTAGAACTATATGTGACATACACTTGGCTTGTACTTGGTATTATACAGATACAGCTGCAACAGTGTGACCGTTAGCAGAACAGAAGTGGAGCATGAGAACAAAAAGTTTAGAGCAGTGAATTTACGAGGTTACATACAGCAATTGTAAGTACATATGTATATATGTGTTTTGCCAGTGACCTGCAAGACTTTAATTCAATGAACAAGTTTCAATTACAGCTTACACCAAGAGAGTGAATGTCACAAGGTCCATAATACAGAGCATATTATATACACAGGTTAATTTTATTTTACATCTTTTATAGATCAGATGGCAGAGCTATGATTGAACATAATAGTTGTAGTGACCTACATGAAGGAGTATTCAAGATGATGATAGCATAAGATGTGACCTTTAGTATTAAATAGCACTGTGTATTCTTCAAGGATGCTGGAAGAAAAGTAGATTATTCCATTTGTACAATGCCTCCACAACTTTCATTTAAATGGCAAATGCAAGTTGTTCTTAATAATTGACATTGTTTTGTGTAAGTGTGCACAGCAGCTGTGTGTGTTTTATTTCCATGTGTGTTGGAGAATTAGTGGACCAAAACTGAAGAGTTATGTGCAAAACTTTTAGTACTTGCTCCTATCATGCCCAGTGAAGGCATATTGTATTTGTGACTTTAAATGTGCATCATGTTTGTATTGAGGTTTCAGAAACTTTTATCTTTGGAGTGGACACTCTCAAAGTTGTTATAAGATAGTTGAAGAGGTCAGGTGACCTATGTGACTACAACACAGAGTATCTGAAGTTTATGGCCAGTTCATAATTGAGTTATTGCAGGTATGGACCTCGTCTGGAATAGACATCTCAAGATAAATACTGTCTGTGGAACTTACACTTCTATTGATGAGGGATTTATGCAAAAAGCACCTAACCACAGTGTTTTCCAAAACTGGAACCATAATAGTGAGAACTGGATGGAAACAAATTCATCCTGAATAAGATTCATTATCTCCATTGTACAGCAGTGGTATCTTGGGTCAACGTTAGCAGTTAGCTTGAACCAAAATTAGCTTGAGATAATGCATTACCATATTCTGACTTTGCTTTCTTATTTAAGAATGGACATAATTGCATTAGAAACAGTGCTGAGAAGGTTTACTTAACTGATTCTTAGACTGAAGGTACTGTCTTACGATACGTTGGACTGATTGGCCTTGTATCAATTACAGTATAGAAGAATGGGTCATCCTATTGAATCAGATTTGATCCTGTGGTGACTTGAAAATGAGGATGCTGAAGGGAGGTTTCTCTTTGTGGAAGAGAATGGAATGAGTGGACCCAGTTTAAAAATAAGGGGTCTCTCATTTAAGAAGGATAAGAGAATATTTTTCTCTGAGGATCTTGAGTTTGTGGAATTCTGTGTCCAATAGAACAATGGAGACTGTCATTGACTATTTTTAAAGCTGGGGTTAGTCAGATTGTTGATTGATTAGGGTATGACGGTAAACAGGAAAGTAGAGTTAAGGCCACAGTAAAATCAGCCATGATCTTATACGATGACTGAGCATGCTCAAAGAGCTTAATGGTCTAATTCATATGTTCCCATAAATCCAGAAAATCTGAAATCATAAATCTGAAAATCCAGAAACATCTGGGTAGTCTGCAAAGAACACTGAAATCTACAGTAAAAGGCAGTGTTATCTTTGCATTTAAGGACCCGGAAGCTGTTTTAAAAAAACATGAAAACCTCCTGACCTTATTCCTTTCTTGTCATACGTCCAGCAGAACAAAACTTGACCACTTGTTAAGGAAATCACAAAAAACAACTTTGTGATTCCTTCGAAGGAGCCTTGCAATTACACTGCATCTGAATTCACCTAAACTACAATTCAAGTGTGCAAAAGCCTCCTTTCTTTACTAGGCCCACAGTGACTACTGTTGTACAATGAGCCAAACATGTAAATTATGAGTTATTTTTTGAGTTTAGGAATTGTAAAATATACTATTCTGTTTCACTGTACCGTTCTTATGTTCGGGTGTGAGTGACCTAGCTTTTGGAAATGTGAATAAATCCTCTCTATTTAATCTAACAGAAACTCGCTGTTGCTTAAATTGATTACACATTCCAGGATCTAAGAATCAAATATGCAATTGCTCCCTGTCTAACAGCTACACTCATGGTAAGGTAAGCATTACAAAGGTATCAGTTCCCTTCCAACCATACCTGTGACAGTAACAAATGCTACACTGTGTGTAGAGGCAGCTTTCTGATTTGGCCCTAAACAAAATTAGATTTCTGCTCCTCCTGGCTGACGGTGAGATAAATGATTCGGGACAGTGGTGGTGGACAGCACCTTACTCTGAGAAACTGGGCAGGATGAGCTCAGGATCACGGCAACCCAAACTTTTTCTGTATGGTCCTTCGTGGTCCCAGAGAAGATCATTTTGACCATGACATTTTGGTGTCTGTTCCAATGTATGGTCTGTGCAGTATATTCTCCCAAGTTAAGTGATTGCAGTTTAAATGGCTTTGATGTTTTAAGCGACTTTGCATCAGTTCATGAGACTTCTGCCTGAGTCAGGTGGTATCTGATCTCCTTGTCTTTAGAATAGCATGATGGCAAAATGAGCAGTGAATTGGCTCCTTCCATTTGTGCTCCATTCCAGCTCAGTGGAGGAAATCAAAATGTTCCCCCTTTTATAGATTCTGATAAAATACAATGCACAAGGAAAGGTAAGTCAGTTCCTACGTTGGAATATCCACTGCAGAGATCGAAGGCCTGATGTAATATTAGACATCTGCAAGTGCCTTCACTTTCTCCTAAGTGAATGGCTACATGCTGATCACATGCCACGATTACAGTGTAGTTTACAAAGTTCATATTCATGTTCTCACCTACAGATAAAATATTAACATCTGTGGTCACCCGGGCATATGGAAAAGAGTAAAGCAGTGGTATAAATGGTCTACTGGTGCCATTTATAATAAAGTCCACTTTTTAATGTTGACTCTAATTGATTATTCTACAAAGTAAATAAAGCCCTAATTTCAAACCAGTTTTTGAATTCTTTTATTGGAATTTCCATTCTCTTTTAGTAATCTGTCATTAAAGCCTGAATACTGTCAGTCCCATTGGCCTTAGCAGGTTTAATATGTGGAAATTTTGAAGGGTAGATTTAATTAAACTGTGCTCAAACGATCAGTCAACATGGAATTCTTTTTATTAGGTTGCTCACATCCTTTCACCTGTTGCCTCTTTGCTCTGGGCACTTTTCTTCACTAAAACACCAAGTTGGATGCACCATTGTCAGGTGCGGCAGAGGGGGAGAGAACATTGCAATTGGAATAAGCAAAAGATTTCATAGTGGGCCTCATTTTAGAGATTTTTGTAATTAGCCTCTGAGATAAGAACCTTTAGACCATGTAAGAAGACCCCAGGCCTCCTGCTCCAGAGACAGGGACATTTCTGTACCAGAGGACCTCATTATAGATTTTTTTTTAAACAAATGGTTCAGACATGTTATGACACACACCTCTGGTGAGATATGACCCTGGGTCTCCTGACTCAGTGGTAGGGACATTGCCACTGCACCACTGGACCCCGGAACCTCATTATATACTTACACTGCCTATTTCATAACCATTGCTTATGAAAAATCAACTACTAATGTTTCCCCTTTAGATGACTGCATGCTTTGTTCGCTAGCTTCTCAAAATTGCCACAACTTCGGATATGTAGTGTAACCAGAAGACCAGTGTTTATGCCAATATCCTGAATAGGTTTGAGAAGTACATGTGTAGCCAACACATTGAATATTGAAGTCTGAAAGAGAAAACGTATGGAAATAAGGGTTAAAACTGACTTTTCTGCCGACACAACCAACCTCAAGATATCCTAAATCTCATTATAGCCAGTTAAATAGTTTTAAAGTGTTGCAATGGAGGAAGAATTGCAACTATTTTGACATACAGCAATGAAATAAATGACCAGATCATTTACTTTGGGTCTTAGTTAAGAGATAAATGTTCGCTAGCATGTTGGCAGAACTTCACTGCAAAGTGACTCCAGGATATAATTATGTAGAAGTGAAAATGTAAATATTTAGTCGCAGTGGTTTAGAAATTGATAGAAAATATAACTCAAGCAGCTCCTTAAGTGAAAAGCTTATTACACAAAAGATAGTATGGAATGAACTAAGCAATTTACATAGCACAACTTGAAAGATTTCAAAACACATAGGATATTTGAGGATGTATTTTGCTAACACCATCACTTCACAATAGTCGAACACCAGAGAATTGCCTTCTCTATCACATATATGGATTTGACTTTACTGTTTCTTTCACTTCATGGTCTTGAGAGTTTGATAACCTTTTTTCTTGAGTATTCACACAACTGAGCTTAGACTTTTTCAGCTTCAAATAACTCTTTCAGGCTTTTAACCAAATACCTCTGGTTTGGAACTTTCAAACTGAAAATGTTGCACTGACCTAATTGTTCTTAACTAACTCTTTTATCGTACTGTTTCCTACATCCACTCCACCAAGGACTTCTGTGAATAAAACCAGAAGCTTTCAAGGCTGTGAATTTTTCTCCTAAACTAAATAAAAACAATTCTTTATTCTTCGAATTGAAAGCAAGCTTTCAATATGCTTTTCAATATTTACTCTGTTATCTCATAACACTGTCCCAATGCAATCAAATTCCCATTTTTACCCCATGAAGTATGTCTCTTTTAGAGTTTCAAACAAAATCAGGGCTCCAGAAAACCTGATAAATTGATCATTGAACCCCTTCAATCATACACACTGAAACCCATATCTTACTACTTCAAGATCTAAACTCTCAAGTAAATAATATTTATGTGTGTATATATATAATACTTGCATCACAATGTATAAAAGTGCCCCTTTTAGTGAGCTTTAAGTCATGCTTACGTGTTGGCATAGGAAAATTTTTGAGGAGTTCTAATCTTCAGTTTTGCTTCAAATTGATCCATTCATTTTCAGATATTAATGCTATACAAGTGTTAGCGATATTCAACATCACTCCAATATTTAAATAGAATTATTGAACAGATCTTGATTGCTTTGCAATCAGTCACTGTGCTGAAATTGTCTTTATTCGTGATTTCTCAGTGCCAGGAATGAGATTAATTCTAAGTATATCATCAAAATGGTGAAGGTGATCAGATGACTAAAGGAAAGCATGAATTTATAGCTTTGATGGGACTGGTTATTACAGGTCATGTATTTTAAATCTAATTCTAGGAAGCAGCTCAATATATAACTGTTCAGCCTTCTTTTTTGTGCAGAACGTGACGTTTTATTGTGTGCATTTACCAGTGTGACTAAATGTTTCTATGCTTCTTAGATTGAGTTTTTTTTTTTACTTTGGTAATCTATGCATCCTCATAGCTAGCTAAAGAAGGGTTTCAGGGTGGGCTTCAGTCCCACTCCAGGGACATTGTCAAATCAATCTCTTCAATTGTGAGGGAGGCACTCTTTCTGATGAGGCATAAAACTGAAACAACGTATGCTTTCTCAGGTGGGAAAAACCTCATGGAACGGTTTTAAGTAGAGAACAATAGTTCTTCTCATATCCTGGCCAGTATTTATTCCTTGGCATCAATAAAGGAGAATATTTCATTGCTGTTAGTGGAAATGTGCAGAACACAAATTGGCTGCCAAGTTGCCATACATTGTGCTTTAACTTCATATCCCAGTTGGTAGTTTTTGAAGTGTCTGTGTGACGTCTGACATTCTGAAAGTAATTTTTTAATTCATTCACTGGCGGTGTACCTTTCTGGAAAAGTCAATATTTCTCACCCATCCCTAATTGCCCGTGTGAAACCGGTGATGAGCAACATTCTTGTAGTGTGTGTGGAGAGGGTATATCCATGGTGATAGGGAATTTTAATATTTTGTCCTGATGATATTGAATGTATGGTAATGTATCTTCAAGTCAGAATTGTGGGCAACTTGCAAATGATGGTTTTCCTGTATGCCAGCTTCCCTTATACTAGGGAAAATGCTATGAGGTGTTGTCAAAGAAACTTTGTTATTGGAATATGCTGCAGGCATAATGTTCCAGTGTTGGAGGGGATGAGGTTTTAAGTTACAGGTGGAGTGCCAGTCAAACCTTGTCCTGGATGGTAGTCAATGTATCGCATATAGGAGGAGTGCGATCATGTGGGAAGTGGTGAGTATTCCGTCACTCTTTTGACTTGTGCTTCGTTGATGGTGGAAAGGGTTCGGCAGGTTAGATGAGTTTTACTGAACACCATGCCTCTGACCTGCTTGTGTAGGCACAATGTTTAGGTAGCTTTAATCAACCTGTTGAGGGATGTGATTGACATACTCGTGGAGCAGGTGAGACCTGGATTTGGTGCTCCACCCCCCTGACTCAGAGATAGGGACAATACCAGTGCACCTTTAGACTTAGTATATAGGTGCTTGTCTTGTTAGGCCTGTTAAGCTTCTGGAACAGAAAAGTAGATTAGAGGTTGGGTATTCTGTGGCCTGTGACTCACTACCTATTGTCTTTATCAAAGTAAGGTAGTTCATTTATATTAACCTGTGTTTCTAATCTACCTGCTCAGAGATGTTATTTACACACCTCTGGAGCAGGTGGGACTTGAACCCAGGCCTCGTGGTCCAAGGGTAGGGACATTATCACCACTCCACAGAATGCCTTTAATGTGAGGTAGTGAACTCAGTTGTTTTGGGTGAGTTCACCTATGATGGGTTGTGCAGTTGATGACTTCTCTCACAAGTAATCCAAACAAACACAAAGTTGGTCACAGTTTTGAAACCTCTGAATTGCACATCTCAATCAACACTGATTTAAGCTGGCCAACCCCATTTCAATTTAGGCTAAACTGCTTTCATTGTGGTCGGAGGTCATTAGTTTTTAATCAGATCAATAAAAAGATGGAGCTGGAGCTTGTCAAAACAAATCCAATCATCTGGAGAGCAGGACTGGAGGTTGTGGGAAGTAGACAGATTGGTTGGAGGGAAGGACTGAAACTTGTCAGAGCAAATACTTCAAACTAAATTTGACTTGTTTCCCTGTGAATGTTCATTGGTCCATTGTAGATGGTTACTCTTGGTTACTGTGGCAACAAAGATGGACTGCTACAAGTTAATTAGCAAACTGAAAACAGCTCATTACGCATGTACTTGAGAGATTTTAAGATGAGTTGATTGTGCAAGAATGGAATAGAAAGAAAGATCAATTTGTATTTACTTAAGTAACGTCTTTTATGATTTCAAAGCATCTCTGAAGGGCTTCCCAATTAAACATTTTTGAAATATAGTTAGTCATTATTGCAAAGCAAAAGAAAGTAAGTGCAGAAAAATTGAGTTAATTTGTTTTTGTCTTAATATTTTAACAGCTGGAATACAACTTTTAAAACCTCCAAGTCTCTCCTTTCAAACATTTCAGTTGTTTACCTACTTAAAAGTTTGTCTTCAAGCCACTTTTTGGATGTGTCCATGGATAAATTATTGTATTAAAGTATCTTGATCACTGCCTTTGCAGGAATGCTATAATTTTGGAGATTCATTAGGAGTGAATTGAAAATTGTGACAAGTTTCAGTTCATTTATAATTGGCAAGAAGGTTCTCTTGGACTGTAGTGTCCTACTGTGACTTCTGGGTATGGATGGATTTTGAATGCATGATAGCACCTTTTTACATGCTTTTCTTTGCTCCTTAACACACTGGCAGTAGTCTCTCCCTTGCTGTGGAGTTACCAAGAAGAGTATATCCCCAGGCGTGGTCCATGTCCACAGGGACAACAGAGAAGTTGGAAAGGATTCATTTCCAGGCAAGAAACAGTCAGGTCCACCCCAGGGTGTAGCATTCAACTGCCTATATGTGTGGCCCATCAGGATTCATGTACTTCAGCTTTCTCATGATTGCAGGGTGTAGTAATTTATTTCAGTTTTGGTGCAATTGTGAAATGAGTAGACGATCAAACCAAAGGAAAAGCATGCAGGCTTGGCACATTTGTATGGCGTTCTTGCGCCTTTGTAAGGGAGGGATTAACCAGTTTTGATGAGGTTAAAATAACAGACCGCAACATGTGATAGGAACACATCAAGCGATTGTTTGCTAATGTAGATCATCAGTAATTTCTTGCCTTGTGCCATTAAACATTACAAACTCTGCTGGGATTTTCCAGTTTGGAGTGTGGCAGTGACTGTCTTAGGCCATCACAGAAGTGATGCCATTCTGTGGTTAGTTTTCTGGAGCGAGCAATTGCTTGTCAGTTTGTTATGTATTTAAGTGAGTTCCGGGGCCTAGAGAAGTGGTGAATCACATGCAGCAGGAGGGGCAGATACTTTTGCCCCTACCAATACCGTCAGGGGTTCTGGAACCGTAATTGAAGGTCACCCATGCATCCTTCCCTCACTGCAAGGTACTCTTAACACATTGTCTCTCACCTCCCACTCCTCCTCCTTCAGGAGTGTCTCCCTCCTTCACTGAAGCCCTCTAGGGCTCTCTGGCTCAGAAAGGAGGACACCTTCTCCAGTGATCGGTAAAAGAAGCTCTCCCACTGGACCCAGGGCTGAGGTTACACAGGACACCAGTGTTGCAACCAGTTAGAAAAGACCCAGTTCAGAAAGCGACTGAATAATCTTCTGTGCTCTGCAAGAGTAAATGCCCCATGGTCTGTCACAACAGGGCCATCACTTGGATCTGTCTCTGCCACTTTCCAATCATGTCGCTGAGGCATGCTAGCCTCATCGTCACCGTGGGCCTCTCACCCACCAGATGCTGCCAGTCCTGCCAGTCTCCCGGGCACGGTACCGCCGCCTCGCTCACTGGGGGAGGGCTCAATACGTGGCAGGGGCTGAACATGCTCATCTAGTGCTCATGCACACATCCCCGTCACACTCAACCCTTCTCTTTCTCGCATACCGGGCAAATTCCACCCCCTGCACAATGGAAAATGGAGGGCTCAGGCTGATGGACGGGCTCTGGATCTCTATATCCTCAACCCCTTCAAAGACGAGGCAGTCCTGCTGGTGGGTGGGGACCGTGATCGCTCCTGCACCACTGGAGAGATCGGAATAGCAGGAGAAGCCAGCGAGGAACTTTGGAATCTGCTCCTCTCAGATGGCAGCCACTCTCTCATGAGGGTGTGTGCATCCTCAGTGAGTTCTCTGTCATTTCTTCCCCCACACACATGGTCAAGAGACCCCTCAATGGCATGGGCTGCCCAGCTGCCCCATCACCTCTGAGGATGCTTGTGAACCCTCAGAATTGAGACAAGGCATTCACCAGCAAAAAGATAGCCACCTTGTTGGGCACTTTGTCCAGATTAGACATGGGGACACAATCCAATGAGCACATCCCTGACTCCTGTCCCTAGCCAGTGGACAAAGAAATACTTGAGGTTTTGGACACTCTCTTGATTGCTGGAGACTCTTCCCCCAAGCAGGGGCCATTCCTGTGTCGTCAGCTGTAAGTAAGACGGCAGGGAAACATCAGGCTGCAGGCCCCCCGCTAGACTGGGAATGAAAGATTGAGGAACCCATCCATCTGCGTACTGTGGTAGCTCTAATATGGGAGAGTTTGGTGGCCTGTAGACAGGTTGCCTGCCTCTTAACCCTCAGCATGTTCCTGGGATACCAGAACGCACTGGTAAGGTTTGGCTTGTGCCAGCTTGGTAGTTTACAGGTTGCATTTACCTCCCTTGTGGCAATGCCAACTCATCTCTCGGTGAGCAATCAGGAGAAACTGTACTTGGGCTCCATGAGTTCATGAGACCTGTTTGGAATGTGATTTGAGTGCTGTGATTTGCTGGCAGTGTACCAACTGTGAAGGCATTTGAATCAGTTTGTTTGTTTGTTTGTTTGTTTGTCCACTAGACTCCTGATTAATAAGGAGCCCATCAATTGGCTGCAGCATGCAAGGTATGACTGGATCCTACAATGAGATCTCCTCTCACTTTGGCTGTAGTCATTTCTCTTTTGGTGTTGTGCAGCTACTTTGAAAGAAGCATGGTGAGATCCAGCTTGCCTTCAGCCTTAATCCTCCCCTGATAGAAACCTCACTAAGCCATTCCTGAGCACCCCCTCCAAAATACCGTCTGTTCCCTGACCCTCAGTTTCCATCTTTGAGATGGCAATATTCCAGCGTGCCCTATTCTGGTGACCATTCCATCTACTTCACCAGAAACTTCCTGAAACATTGGAGTTGGATGATGTCCCGGACAAAGCCTTCCCAAACCCAGACAGTCTGCAGGCCAATAAGAGCCACAAGCCCCCAAACTCTGGATTCATGCCCTTTCCCAATTTGTCCTTCCTCAGCTTCAGTGTGTTTGTGATTCCGTGTAGTGTAGACACTACCATTCCCAGTTTACCCCTTGTATGATCCCATTCCCTTTATCCAGAAGCACCCCCTTTGCAATGGGTGCCAGAATCTGCCCGCTGTTTGCTGTGTATCCTTTGGACTTGGAGGTGTCCCACAGCGACACTTGGACACATTGACTATGCTTGGAGAGGCGAGTGTGCAAGTAACAGTGAGTATCATTTAAAGCCATATTTCCATAAGGACAAAGCAGTAAGTATTTACCCTAATGTGGAAAAAAAAAGCTTTTCGCTGTTTGATTCTGAAGCATTAAATTTCTTGATTGGATCAAAGTTAGTTGAGAAGATAAAATTAATTCCAGCATGTTTATCTTCTAATGGATGCAAATGCATGCACGAGGGCTCCTTGCCTACCTGCCGGTGATCCACTTGACCACCCTCCTAATGGGGGATCAACTTAATCACCAAAGTTCATCTTCATGGCAAGAATCTGTTTTTATGTTTTCCTCTCTCCCAATTAAATTCACTTGCCTGCCATTGTTCTTGCCAACTCTGAAACTGGAAAATCCTGCCCAAAATATTTGATATATTTAGCAAGCTAACTGAGAGAGGGGGAAAGGCACATTAATATTTCAGTATTACACCTTATTAACTCAATTCAATATGACTAATTAAGTAGAGTTTATGAAAAAAATAGCAAATGTGGAAATGTGAGCAGGTCTGCGAGGATTTGTCGAGAGCGAAGCATAGTTAATGTTTCAAGTCAGTGACCCTTGATCAGAATTGCTTTTATTTCAACATTCCAGCGTGCAATTTACTCTTGTGTAAATTTTCTCCCTTCAAGCTTGCTTCGGTCTCTGCTCAGATATGAAGCAGATGTTGGTAGCTGCTGGAATGTGTGCACACGGGTGTCATTGAGAGTCCTGGTATTATCCTAAACAGTGCCTGGGGGTGGGTCAGCTTTTGAGGAGGATAACAAGTAAACCGCACGACTGGTGCTACATCCACAAACATCCACTCCCTCCACCACCGATGCTCAGTAGTAGCAATGTGTACTGTCTACAAGATGCACTGCAGAAATTCACCAAAGCTCCTTGGATAGGAACTTCCAAACCTGCAACGACTTCAGTCTAGGACGAGGGCAGCAGATACATGGGAACACTCCCACCCCTGCAATTTCTCCTTGGAGCCACTCCCCTTCCTGATTTGGAAATATGTTGCTCTTCCTTCAGTGTCGCTGGCTCAAAATCCTGGCATTCCCTCCCCGGCAATATTGTGAGTCAACTTATTGCACGTGGACTGCAGTAGTTCAAGAAGGCAGCTCATCACCACCTTAAAGGCATCTAGGGACAGGAAATAAATGCTGGCCAGCCAGCAACGCCAATGTTCCACAGACAAATTTTGAAAATAAACCCCTAATGTGTTCATTTACAGGCTCCCAGTGTGGGGTGCCCCTTGTTCACAGGAGCAGGGCTTGATCAAGAGACTCAGTGTGTGAATGGAGGTGGCTGCTAAAAGCCGTTATCCTGTCTTTGCTACCCCTGAACACTACCACTCTCTTCCTTCCCTCTTCCCAGCTGCTTGCTGCACTCCACCAGAGTATTGTTCACTGAAGCACCTCCTATTCTACATGCTAATTAACATTCACATTTCAGCATGAGACATTATTTCGCAAGTTTAAACGTAAAGCCCATCATCACTGCTTTGTAGTTTGATTATTTGTTTCAAGTACTGATCTAGTTATATTCTAGCATTGCAGATGCCTCATCTGACCGAGGCCCCTTTTCATACAGTTGTCATCACCATGACGATAATTATTTCACTAATCTTGCTTCTTATTGACACAAGGGCCATTTGAGCTGTTATCTTTTCCCATATTGGCACGTATGAAATATTTTAATATGTTTTATAATTCTTACTGATGATAAGATAATGCTGCTCCCATTTCCTCAGCATTGATAGAAATGTGATTCAATGAACTGTCCTGAATGCACTATGCATGTGACCAACCTTATTTTGCAATCATCAGGAAATTAAGATGGCTTATTGAAATATGGATTGCAAAAGCAGTTATTGGATAATTGTTAGTCAGTAGGAAGGCAAACGGAAGAGCCAGAAATTACGTGTTTTGTATTTATAGTTATTTTGCAAAGAACAACTCATTCCCATTTGAAGAAACAGAATTAGCCATTACAGGGTGGTACAGTGGCTCAGTGGTTAGCACTGCTGCCTCACAGCGCCAGGGACCCGGGTTCGGTTCCATCCTCAGGCAACTGTCTGTGTGGAGTTTGCACGTTCTCCCTGTGTCTGCTTGGGTTTCCTCCCACAGCCCAAAGATTAGCAAGTTAGGTGGATTAGCCATGCTAAATTGCTCTACAGGGTCTAGGAATGTGCCAATGAGGTTGATTAGTCATGCAAAATCGCCCTGTGGGGTCTAGGGATGTGTAGGTTACGTCGGTTAGCCATACTAAATTGTCATGTGTCCCAGGGTTGTGCAGGCCAGGTGGGTTAGCTATGGGAAATGCAGAGTTACCAGGATAGGGTAGGGGGATGGGTCTAGGTGAGATGGTCGGTATGGACTCAATGGGTCAAAAGGCCTGTTTCCATGCTGTAGAAATTCTATGATTCTATGAAATGAAATCAGTCTTAACAATGAAGTGTAACACATCCAAGTAGGTCAAGATAATATACCTCCTTTAGCCAAGGAGCTGAATAGTAGCTATTTTTTGTGAAGGAATCATTAGTGACAGCAAACTTAATGTAGCAATGAGCGAGCAGAATGGAAGAGCTCTGTAGGATGCAAATTGGTTTTTTGCTGAATAGTCAAATACCCAGACCCTACAATTAGGCATGGATAAAACAGCAGTTTCTGTCACTTTCATCTCAGCAGAAAAACATTTGCTGAGGAATGCTATCAGTAGCAAACAGATCTGGAAACTCCTTTTAATTTGATCATCTATAGATATGGATGCAATTGTAACTGTCAACTTCTACACCACAGACTGTTTACTCATTAATGAGGGTGATTGAACAGGGCATCAGGCAGTTCATTCTATTCAACAGTCTCTACACAGTATGAGGTGCTGAGGCTTTTAATCCATTCATTTCATTTTCCTAAAGTTGAAAACATCAGTGAACTGGCAACAAAGCGTCTTTATTTCATCTGGACATAGTTAGAGTGTGGAACTGTGCCCACGTGTTGAGGCACACAAATTTAGATGTAAGACATTAACTTGCTACTTGACAAAAGGTTTCATTCAGCACTTCTGTGCTACGAAAAAAAAATCGACGTTTGGAATTCCTGAAAACGTGAAAAGTGCAAAATGCCTCAGACCTAATGGGTGAATTTGAAGTTCTGCTTGTTCATCAACACATATGCTAGGGAGAGGTGATGGCATATTGGATATTGCTGCTCAACAAGTAATCCAGAGACCAGGTAATATTCTAGTGACCTGGGTTCAAATCTCAACTTGACAGCTGGTTGAATGTGAATTCAATGATAAAACCTAGAATTTAAAGTCTAATAACCATAAAGCCATTAAAAATTCCACTGGTTCACTAATGCTTTTGGTGAAGGAAAACTACTTGATCTGGTCTATTTGTGATTCCAGACCCACAGCAACTTTGTTGATTGTTAAATGCCTTGTGAAATGGCTCAGCCCATCACTCAGTTGATTGGCATCTCATCTACCACCTTAAACATTCACCCTCTCTACCACCAATGGACAGAAGCAGAAGTGTGTACTATCTACAAGTTCCACTGCAGCAACTCAATGAGAGTTCTTGCATGGCATTTGTCTTGTAAACTGATTGTAACTTTAAAGTTTGTGTTTGTTTTTATTACTTCCACCATGGAAAATGTTTCTTTGTTGTCTTTGTTGGATTCATTTTCTCGAAGACCATGGAATGAATGCAATTTCATGCATATGTAGCCGTTCCTGAAAGTACGTTATTTTACAGCTTGGCAATTTGAGGTTAATCTAATTAATTAGTCAGTGGAATTAAATAAATTTGATTTAAGTGTGTCAGTATCTGTAACATCAGACCTTGATATCCCATTTATTTAAGCTGAAGCTGAACAGACAGACAACAGGTCATGAATGGTAATAGTAGCAATTGTTTAGCACTGGTGCCATCATCCTTTTAGTTTTAAGAAAACATTTTCATGTAAAGTCACTAGTAAAATGTTCAGAAATTTAGAAAGTGCTAAGGATTACGTGTTCGCTTTTTTACAGAACTAAACTGGTGTGATTGGGTGGTCTACAAATTATAAATGTGCAAATAATTGTTATTTGAATTACAGGTGCTTTTTTTCATTTAATAAACCCTGCATTAATGCTATTGTGAGCATTTATAGCTGAGCTGTCTTTTGGGAGACTGACAGAATTGAAATCAGACAAAAGTTGAAAGTTATCAAGTTGTTCTTTAGAAAATAGAAAAAAAGTTTGGCCTTTTAAATGTATGTAATGAATTCTGTTGAATACAAAAATAAAAACCCTGCAATGTATGTCGAAAATATACTTTTTGAAGAGCAAAAATGATAACTGTAACATCATGTGTTTATTTTTAGGCTACAGTTGAAGGCTGTGTGTAGTTTTCTGTTAGATATAAAGCTTTAACTAAAGATAAAGCCAGTTTTGTTTAATATATCTTTTAAGTACCAAACATTCAAACAGTCTTTCAAAAATTGTAACCTTTAGACTTTTTTTTAAACATTGTCAAGTCCCAAGCAGACATTGATTAAAATCTTTGGCTTCAAACATGCTGCCTATGCAACAGCGTCAAGAAGAGAAACTTGCACTGATTTAGTACCTTCAACCGAAAACTCCTAAGACCATTTGCAGCTCAGTCTTTGGGAAGTGCTGATAAATGAGTCGAGTATGTTGGAGTTATGTTTGGTGCAGGATGAATGGCTGGCAAGGAGATCTTTGGTGTTGTTGAGGTTGGAGATGGTAAGTTTCAGTGCAGAAGGGCTGGAGGAGGGGAGGAGGTATGCAATATCACTGAGCTAGAAGTAAGCAGGCTTAGTGACGTAAAGATATGGAATCTGAAAGTCAGCGTTAAATTGAACGGGACGCAGAGAAAATTGCATTTTCCTTTGTTAGTGCTTGAGGGAAAGGATAAAATCAGTGTACTGAAAGCGGAGTAAGTGGCAGGGACTGAATACAATGGCTTCAGCCTGTAATGCTGAACTGGAGGAAGTGAAAAATAATTCAGGACTAGATATTGGATAAGCATTCTTAATGGCACGTGACAGTCAAGGAATGAGAGAAAAGGTGGCAGAATAGGTATCATTGCAGATGTGAAAACTTACCAATATTTGTATATCTGTCTTTACTATCTATATAATCTATATTGTTGGCATACAACCAGAATCGTTTAGAAACAGTGTGGCAAAGAATTTACGGTTCTATTTTCTCCCCATATGTATTCGTCTCCAAAACTTGTTTGAATTTGTCAATCAATACAATGTCATTATGATCTAGATGGACACTTCTTTGTGTTTAATCTGAATAGGCCATTTTTGTTATAATTGTTAATACACTAGTGTACTTTTGAAACCTTAACTTTAAAGTAATTTGCCAGAGATCACCTGTTGTGAAGCTTGTATGCATGCAAGTGATCGCTTCTCCAGCACTCCTACTCCGACTCCTGTCCTTGGTCCTGAACCTCATTTCCTCCACACCACTCCTGTGCTCACCCTCCGTTCTTAACATTTAACGTTCCCAGAACACACAACTGCTGGTGTGGATATCAGCCACTCCTCTTGACTAGGAAAAAAGAAACAAATCTCCAGTTTTAACATTGGTTCTCATTACGTTGCATGTTAAATGGCAGAAGTGAATTTAACGGTTTGCATGCAATCATTAGCAACTCAGCTCGGTGTCAGCCATCAGAGTCTCAACAATGTTTTTAACACTGAGTCGTCCTCCAGTGGGCTATTCACACTTCACCCTAAAAGATCTCATTTCTGTACACCCTCCAATGCACTTCAACTTAGAGTGCCAGAACAACTGCTCACCTCTTGGTGCGTCCAAGCCTGCATTCCAACACTGGTAAGCTCCAGCTCCTTTTGAGGTTTGCCTCAGCACTGTTTACAAAGAGCCAGCACACAGTCTTTCTCTGCTGTCTAAAGCCTCTTCCTTGGTTCCTCAGCCAAGAGTCTTCTGTCATTGGTCTCTGCCCCTCCATGTCACCATCCTTTCCCTCAGGAGTCCTAGTTATCCCATTCTCTTGGAATCCATTGATACCCACTCATCATCTCCTCTTCTGATTCCTTTTTTTTAAAAAATTCTTTCTGGGTCTGCTGATTTTCATGCCACACGTTGCCACACTCCTGATGACTTGGGTGGCTGGGTCCTTTAAATGTCTGAAGGGAAAGATACTACATTATCAGCTGGAAATGTTCGCCGCATTGTGGACTTGGGCTGAGACTCATCATTTGCTGGTGACCATGGTTCTGGGCCAGCTGTTGTCAGCTAAGTTCTGAGCAGGTCCCATTAATCCCTTTTAATCATCAATTTTACCATAATTTAAGGGCAGACTCCCAAAATTCAACAATGTTTTAAAACTTGGTTTTGTAATAAGATTGGAGAGGTTAAACAAACATCTGATTGTAGCACAAAAATAGTTTAATTAAAAGAGTGATTTTGGCATAAATTTCAGATGGAGAACTGCTGCACTTAGGAAACACTAGAGAGTATATTATGTTAAAATGAAAAACATCCTGACGAATACTCGTGAAAAGAACTTCAATTTGCATGTATAAATTAGGTTAATTAGGTAGAATACAAACAATTGCATGTTCAACAAAGAGCGTGTTATGAAATAGCTGGAATTTTGTTGGTGGCTTCGCACGCTATTATTGCACATAAAGTGCTAGTTAAAAGGTAACATGAAAAGTTTTTTGAAACTGATGTCATTAGCCAGCATGTACCTTGCATCAACATTTATAAATCAATCTAGGCTATGCTGTATCTGAACTGAGAGGTGTAAAGTTGACATCTCCCTTCAAAAGTAGAGGAAAAACTATTTACTGTCCACGTAGCAAAAAAAGACACTTGTTGATTCAGGAATAAATCATTTGAATTTGCACTTTGCCATGTATTGCGCTACTAAGATGAGCAGCATTATTATGACACCGAATTACGACGATGGCTAAATGGGAGCTGATTATTGAGTTGAATTTGGGAATTTGAATGTCTCTTAAAATAAGATTTTGTAGTATATGGCTTCGTAACTCGGGAGTTCCGAATTCTAGTACCTGGGCTGGGAACAATGCCAGAGGATTTGATGTGCAGGCTAGATGGATTAAGCAGCCAATCCATCCTGTTGATTGTTCCCAGTTTGACTGCACAATAACAATGCATCATGACCATATTGGTTTTGTCTGACTGGTTTCAGACCACACAATGTCTGAATAATGCCTGAGGTCCATGAAGCTGGTAGTGGGGCAGGCCTAAAATCTATCTTTTGTGCATGATGTGTCCCTGACTTTAATTAAATGCTAAATAGAACACAACTTTAAAGTTCAGTGCAAATCATTGCATAGTGTAGAAAATAAAGCTATTCAGTAAACTATGGCCATATAACAGAACATTTTCTCCTTTTCTATCAGTGGAAAGCCCACTTGCTTTTGTTTTTGGCAACAAACTAGTTTACAGGTGCAAACTTAAATGCAGCAGTTAAAAGATTTGAATTTGATCTTAATTTTATTACTTCATAGTCTCTAAGAGATGATTCTGTTGCATTTTGCTTTATTTACAGGAGGAGTTTTAATGTAGTTGTTTGGCGTATATGTGACTTAAAACTGCCGCCCTCATTGTGATCAGATCATTAAAATTCATCACAAATGTCCCCTGAGGGAAGATTAGTTTAATCTTTGACTGAGCTGACATTTTTAAGTGAGAATTTTTTCAAATTATGCTTGATCATCCAAATTTGATTGCATTCTTCGCAAATGGCAATATCTGTTTCAAGCTAATCTTGTGGAACTGTGATAAGTGTTTGCTGAGCTTATTTAAGAACAGGAGTGTGCTTTTTAGCCGCTTGAACTTGTTCTGACACTTGGCGAGATTGTGACTGATCTATGAGGGCTTCCATGTGCCTTCCTCTGCCCTGTGCTCCTTAATAAATTTTGGTTAACCTCATTTAAAATAAACAATTCACTAACATCTTATGATGTTTTCAGAAGAGACTTCCAAACTTCCACCTCCATTTGCCTTTGGAAGTGTAACTCGACTTCATTGCTGAAGTCCTTGGTTTTCATGTCAATCCTCTGATTCTAGATTCTCCAACCATTACAAATCGGTTCCCACTGCCTATTCTATCCACTCCCCTTCATATCTTGAAAGTTTTGATCAAACCAATCCTTCACCTGAATTATGTGGACTACTACCTAAGTTTGGCAATCTCTCAGAATTTAACTTTTGGATCCCACATATCATATCCAGTAAATCTGCTCTACACTGCTTCCATTCAGTATATCCTTCCCAAACTGTGGTGCCCAATATTGAATACAGTATATTCCACATAAGGTCAAAGCAGGGCTTTGTATAGCTTTGGCATACCTTCTACCCTGTTTTCTTTTAGTCCTCTGGATAGAGAGACCAGCATTCTATTCACCTTTCTGATTTTTCTTTGTATGAATCCACGATATTGTAACCTGTGTACTTGGACCCTCAAGTGATTTTGGAACTCCACTGTTTCTAGGGTTTCACCATTTGGCAAGTGCGCTGTTTTATCATTTTTGGGCCTTTTTGGGCCCACAGTGAGTGACCTCACAGTTGCCAATACTGAAACCTCTTTGTCACTGTTTTGCCCATTCATTTAATCTATGAATATCTCTTTGAAATGTTCTGTTTCTACCTAATATTGCTTACAAATACTGCTTATCTTTGTATTATTGGCAAACTTGAATATATGCCTTTCTGTCTCACCATCCACATCATTAATAAGTACAGTCAATGGTTGAGACACTCAATACAAAACTTTATGAGACACCACTAGTTATATCCTGCCAGTTGTTCTTGTCCTCTGCTTCCTGTCACTTGGCCAGTAACTTAACTGTGTTAATTTGCCTTCAGTCCTATGAGCTTCAATTTTAGCATTAATAGCTGCTGGAGCTTTTTCAAATGCCTTCCGGAAGTCCATATAAGCAATATCTAGTGATGTACCACTGTCCACTAATTTTGTCATCTTCTTTAAGATATTCAGTCCAGTTCCTCAGCGCCATCTGTTCTTGACAAATCCACGCTGGCTCTTTCTGATCAAGGTGTTAAGTTAAGGTCTTTGTCTGCTCCAGACTCATTTCCTGACGACACGTGCTATGTTAACTGGCCTGTAATTCCGCTCTCTGACCTTTCTTAATTGGTGACATGATGTGCAATAGTCTAATTTAAATGATCCCGTCTGAAGGAGTGATTCCTGGGAAAACTATGAGAGAACTTTTAGAGGTTCGTAATTGGTGGTTTTTCACCTTCTAAAACAGTGAGTTGGATCTACATAAAAACCAAAAGAACTGCGGATGCTGTAAATCAGGAACAAAAACAAAGTTGCTGGAAAGGCTCAGCAGGTCTGGCAGCATCTGTGAAGGAGAAAACAGAGTTAACGTTTCGGGTCCGGTGACCGTTCCTCAGAATAGCTGGAGTTGAATCTACATGCCGGTCTACTCGATGCAGTGCTGAGAACTACTTGAGATGTTGTCCTTCAGATGTGGTAATAGCCCTATCTATATGCCACATTGGTTCTGTGTCACTATTTGAAGAAGAGAGAATAGCTTTTCTGTTTTGCTGATTGATATTCCTGCCTCAACAAATGGCACCAAAATGTGTGGAGCTTAGAAGAAAAAAAATGTGAGAATTAGAATACTGCAAGATGAAAGGACTGTCTGAAGAGGAAAGGTTGTCCTGATTGGAGGTGTAATTACTGGAGTCTTGAAGCGAGAGAGGTAATGATGTGGACTAAAGGTTTGGCTACACTTTTACCCTCAGAATAGCTACTGAGTAGGTGTGTAAAGAGCTGTCTCCTAGGGACAGTATAGAAACGGAAAGAACTGCGGGTACTGTAAATCAGAAACAAAAACAGAAGTTGCTGGAAAAGCTCAGCAGGTCTGGCAGCATCTGTGAAGAAAAGATCAGAGTTAACGTTTTGGGTCCAGTGATCCTTCAGAACCCAGGTCCCTCGACCTGAAATGTTAATTCTGATTTCTCTCCACAGATGCCACCAGATCTGCTGAGCTTTTTCAGCAACTGCTGTTTTTGTTCCTAGGGACTGTAGTTTGTAGAGTAACTATTGATGTCTTCTCTTGTATGTAGTTGAGATCAATAAAGCCTGTTGACCTGGTCTTATGACAAAGTTTTTTGAAACCTACAAGATCATAAAGGTGCGAAATAGGGTAGATGCTAGAGGATGTTTCCCATGCGGATGAATATCAAACAACAGAGCACTGTTTCAGAAGTTGGAAGCTCCAATTTGATATGGAGGTGAAGAGAATTTTCTTGTCTGAGGGTCATTAATCTCTAGAGTTCTTTACCCCTGGATAAATATAATTTTTTTACTCGTTGAATTTGATGTAAATGAAGAACATAAGTGCCAGGCAGGCAACTTATGCATAGGGTTGCTTTCAACATTTTAATATATTTTAGTTCAGAGAAGGTTTTATTTGCAAAATTGTCTTTTTGAATTTTCAATTCTACTAGAAATGAATACTTTGCAGAGACTCTGAGTCCCTTTTATGATGTCTACTCTGTGAGATGGTGATCTTCCTTTTGCTGGACTTAGTCTTGCAGAGTTCATTTTTCTGCTTTTTGTCCTCTTTCAAATGTTATTGGAAACTACTGTCCTCTCTGAGATTAGCAAATGGAAATGAGCATTGCCTGTGCTCTTTGATTGCAGAGCGCATTAGTGAGTATACTGAATTTTAATAAGGTCATGCCTTTCAGAGAGGGGACAAGATAAATTAATCAATTTAAAAAACAAGGTGTTAAAATGTTTCTAATTGAAATTAGCACTATATGTTACATTTTAGTGTCTGCTTTAATAGTGCTATGTGTGGTAGAAGTGCCACTTTAGTCCTTATGGCATTATTATGTAGTCAATAACAATTTGCATTTATTCAATGTCATTAATATACTGATAGGTTTCAGACGCTGGTAGTCAGAGAAGCATTAGGAAATGTAGCTGAAAACTTGGTCGGTAAGAGAAGTTTTTAGAAAGTTTTGGAGCAGCAGTGAGAGGTATAAAGACAGAATTGGGGACGGAGAATGCCGGTGTGTCAGACAAACTCACCAGAAGGCCCTGCAACTGAAGAGGTGCTGAAAAGGTCAAAATCGGAATAACGGGACAGAAGGGAAGGGAAGGGAAGAATTGAACATACTGAATGCTGTGGAAAGGTTGAAAAAAACAAAAGTGTCAGTAAACCAAGTCAGCAATTTTAAACAAAGGAATTCATGCAGCTTTTTTATGGTTTTCCCCTGTTCCTATCTGAATCGTTCCCCCAGTCATTCATTTTACCAATGAAGACAATTCTGCTCATTCAGCATATTTTCTAAACTGTCTTCAAAAGCACTGAGGTGCAAAGCCTCAAATGTGGCCCTTACACATTTGGAAGGATTGATTTTGGCTTGTTTCCAAATGTTTTTTGCATTGCATCCCACTGCATGATTAGCCTTGTTGATGCCAATCTCATATTGAGCGGATGCTTTCTGTGGATGTCATTAATTGAACTAAATTCCTATTTTAATGTCTTTGCTAATTGACAACCCTTCATTGTGTACTTTACTTAAAAATTAATTACATGAAAATGTGTTTGTTATTCTTTAAAATTGCTTTATAATGCTTCTGTGAAGTACTGTGGATGTTTTATTATGGTGGACATAAGTTTGAGTTGCTGGGGCAATGGTGAAGCAATGTTAATGGCACTGAACTAGTTACCCAGGCCATTGCAATGAGGATATTTGTTCAAATTTCACCATGGTGAATTTTGAATTCAATAAAAAAATCAGTAGAATTCAATATTTGCTTTTTGAATTGAAAGTAAATTAAATTTAATCAGTAAAAAAATCTGGAATAAAGAGCTGGCCCAGTGGCAAGCACGTCACCACTGATTGTCATAAAAACCCAGCAGGTTCGTAAATGTCCTTAAGAGAAGGAAATCTGCCGTGTTTATCTGGTCTGGTCTACATGTGACTCCAGACTTCCTGCAGTTTGACTCTTACCTGCCTTCTGGACAGTTGGAGATGGGCACTAGCTAGCATCCCCCATATCCTGGAAATAAATAAATAAAAAGTCTACTCGTGAATGCCATGTGACCAAAATGGTTAGCTGCACATTTTGTGCTGATTAAGCAGTAATGTCCCAATGCACACCTGAGGCATCCTTAAGCGAGTGTTGAGCCAACATTCCATGGATTTTGAAAGCAAGTACGTGCTTTATAATGCATAAAGAGGAACACACTTTTTCATGGATTTCTTGTTTCTTGCCTTGTGTGTGTCTCAAACCCAGTCAACTGAAAGAAATCTTCCTTTTCACATCTGTTTTGAGACTCTTGAGGCTCATACAACCTCTGCTGTTTTGTAACTGAGATAAATGAACTTAGATCCTGCAACTACCCTGATTTGTGGGGCCGTATGTCACATTTGGTGTTGCATTGATCAACGAACCAGAGGAGAAACTTATCCAACTTTCCAAAATGTGTTGATAAATGCTTTAACAGGACATCTGCTCCACATATCCACTGAGAAAATAACTAGTGGGACATATTTTTCTCATTATATCTTAACTGTTTTAAAAAGTTAAGTCACCACCACCAACTGGTCTTTGCATAACTCTTGGTGCTCACTGCAGTTTCCTTGTATTTGGGTTATTTTCTATCTCCTTAATCATTTTATTTGGCTGCACTTCTTTTTATTTTTGATCTGACTATATTCCTCTCATCAATTTTCAAAAGAGAAAACAGAGTGCTTTTAAAATTCTACTTTCCGTTTATATATTTTTAGGTTTTTACTTCTACAAGTTAATTTGGAAACCCTATGCAACTGTATTATTTTTGGCCCTGGCTTTATATAGAATATTGAATCTTGCAAAAACTAGATTTAGATAGTAACTGTTTAGTTACTTCTGGATGTGTTGTTAAACTGAGTTTCCCAATTGCCTTCTCATGTTGATGTAAATGAAATCCTATAGCGTGATTCGTGGAGCATCTGTTAGATTACCTTCTCATTATTTCTTGTTTTGGAGATGTTGCTGTGCACAAATTGGCTTCTGAATTTCCTATATTTGAAAACACTTGAAAAATACATTAATTGTCTGTAAAGTCCTTTGGAACATTCTGAGCTTATGAAAGGTGCTTTGAGCGCAAGTTCCAAGCTATTAACTAGGTGGGTAAAAATTATTGCAGGCAAAGGAAAGTGACAGCAAGAATATGGCTGGTGTGGGAGAAGTGAAAATATTTCTGAGATGGGAAGAAGGAAGCCTGACTGTGAATTAGAATTGTGATGATACTATGGCTTTAAGAGGTGTATTTCGTCGTTTTGTTTTGGAGAGGTTTTAAGATAGAGGTGCCAAGCTATTTATTTGAATCAGTAAAGTAAACAGCTTGAGAAGTCTTGGGTTTTTTTTAAAAGTTGGAACAATAGACACAGCATGAATGGATGGATCAAGTTCTTGGATTTTTAGTTTTAGTTTCAGTAGCAGTTGTTGGGATCTTGAAGCTGGACGTGGAAGCTCTTATTCCTCTCTCTATAATAGCTAAAAGGTCGGGTTCTCTTCTTGCTGCTAGAATTGCACGTGAGACAATCTATTTTACTGAGTTTGCCTTTGCAAAGGTGTGTTTATGGTATGTTACTATATCGAGACAGTTGCTGTTCAGTTAAATACTCTATTATTCTGTTAAGTTTTCCAGTAGAGTTCAGTTTTTCCAATTTCTTCTTTCTTTTGTTGTATTTAAAGTACAGAGTATGAATAAAGTGTGTTTTACTGCAAGCCTGATAGTTTGACCATTCAAATTGCATCTGGAATGCAACGCCTGGCAGTTGCCTTTAAAATAAGAAAAAGTTAGGGTTCAGGCCATCTTCCTAATATATTTTGAGTGGTTTTGGTCTAGTCTAACAGAATACTCTAAAGCTATGCGAATTGCTGTATTTCTTGATATTTCCTTGCACTACAGCTGCATTGAGTACACAGTAAATGTGGCAGAAATGCAGAAATGCAGTTAATTCTGATTGAAATAAAGCACAGCGAAGTTGCCTTTATATAACACCTTTCACAACCTCACAATATCCCCATACACTGTAAGAACAATGAAACTTTTGTGCAGTATTGTCACTGCAGTAATGCACATAATGATGTGAAGTGTCAAAAACAGCACAAGATAAATGGTCAGGTGATTAGTTTACAGGTTGATGAATAAATGTTGGTTAGAATGTCAACAAATATCTGTCTTTTCCTCAATTTGTGCTATGGGATCTTTAACATCTACCTGAACAAGCAGGTGGGGCTTCAGTTTAATGTCACATCTGCAAGATCATACTCCTGACTATGCAATATTCCTTTGGTACTACACTGAGGTGTTAACCAAGTTAACGGCATAGAATCTCCAGTTATAATGGTGGCAAAATTGTCAGAACTTGCTGACATTACTGCATGAAGCTGATAGCAACATCCCGAGTTTAACCATGTACAGTTATATTGCAGAAATTCAGTTGAGACCATCACTGATATCCTGCTTCTCTGCTGATGCAACCAATAAAGATGTAGGGAAGTGACTTGAACTTCATAATTTTGCACGCAATCTTATAACAAAAAAATGAATATTGAGCCCTGTTTATTGAGATATGTCTGAAGAATGGACTGCAGAATGGTGTTTCAATTCTCTAATTGAGACCACATAATTTCTGGATTATTAGACACTTCTTATCTGTTTGAAAGACCGATTCTATTTGAGTATGATTTTACAAAGGGAAGTGTAACTTTTTTGTGGTCTTTGCTGTGCCTCGACATTTGTGCATATAACTAGGCTAACCTGAGGTAGTGTTCATTTCAGTTGAGATATAGCCAAGTCATTTTCAGCCACTTTGATGTTATGGTTGTATTGTGACTTATACATTTTTTTAAAAATGCCTGTACGCGTACTTCCTCTTCTAACCTTACATTCTGTTTTCACTTTTTGTCACATTTTTGTGTCTACAGTTGCAGAATGACGTTTAAGATCAGAACAGGAACAGGCCATTTCACCAAACCAGTCCATGGTGACTTCTATGTTGCTGTAATGCTTCCTCCCAACCTTTCTCATCCATTATTTTAATCCTCTTCTCTTCTCCCTTGTAGACTTATTTATTTTTCCCGTAAACACATTTGTACTATTTGCCTGAACTATTTCCAATGGTAGCAATTTCCACATTGTGAGCACTTCACTAGCTGGGTAATGGAGTTTCCTTTGATTTCCCTCTTTGATTTCTTGTTATCCTACACTGATGGCCCCTTTTTTTGCTCGGCCCAAATGATAACACTGTGTCAAAACGCTTCATAATTTTAAAGATTTTGAATGGTCAAGTCAAGCAAACTTGTTTGGGTTTCTGGAGTGGTTAAGAATCAGAGGACGTGGCTTTAAAGCGATTGGCGAAAGAACTAAAGGTGATATGAGAAAAATCTGTTTTTTCGCACTGAGTGATTAGGATTTGTAAACATTCCCTGAAAGAGAGTTGGAGCAGATTCAGTTGTGACTTTCGAAAGGGAATTGGTTAACTACCTGAAGAATGTTACAATTATTTGATTAAGATGATATATGATATTTTGGGACAGTATTTAAATCTAGGATAAATAAAGAGGGCCATATCATTTGTATTCTTCCTGACTGTCAGCCAGGATGGATTGAAATCACAGGAAGCCTTAGATTGTTTTACTGGAAAGAAGGTGCAAAATATTTACACTTGCAGACAATGACAGCAGTCTCTGGATTCACCATGAAAAAACATTTACATCTCCCAAAGTCCCAGCAAGATGTCAATGGTCTCAGATTGTAAAATTTATTTCTAAAATTAAAGGGTGTTCTGGTCAAGGATAGCTAATTAGCATTTCTATTTCAATACAAAGTTAATGTGCCATGACATTACCATGGGGAAGAGGACAAGATGCCAATTTCAGATCAGTTTACAGGCTTTCTTACAAGTCAATGACTAATTACAGATAGAAGTGGTTCAGGGTGCTGAGCAGTAAGAAGAGGTTGCTTGACTTTGCAAGCTATGACAGCCAGATATGGAAGGACAATGGCCTTTGATCAATGAGACACATTATGCACCCTTCCATAGATTTCGGGAAAATTGTCTTACCATTTTTGGAGGAAGAAACATCACCGGAATAAGCTTTACTTCTAATGGTCGAACTAAGAAACACTCAAGCTGAAGAAAGTGCCCAGAGATAATGATCATGAGTAACTACTAAGTAAAGTGGGGATGCAGAAACCCATTGGAAAATGGGAGTGACTGTGGATTGTTTGCTGAAAGGGCCATAACTCAGTGGTGAGTGTGATATGTGATAATTACATAAGGGAACTCTCTCTTTCTGAATATAAGTTTCACACAAAAAAGTGTTTAGGCGATAGTTTTTCTTCACTCATTGCAGTAAATTTTCAAAATGTGAAATCTTGTTTCTTCAGCTATTAATGAGAGTTGGAATTTCTTTTGAAGCATTATGGTCTCCATGGAGATTGTAACAAGAGGAACAATTGCAGGGCTTCGGGAAAAGAGTGAGGAGGTCGGATGATCTGAATTCTTCCTGCAAAGAGCTGGCATGGATAGAATGAGTTGAATGACCTCGTTTTGAGCTATAACCAGTCTATGTTTCAGAAGGTCACCCGTTCGCATTATTTTTAAGAAGTTGGAATACCCAGCATGTTCTTTGTTTCATGATAGGTGTAACTTCACAGTTTTGTTATCATCCTTATGAATCTTTTTGTATCATCTGTGTCTCTGTATTCTTTTACTAACATGGCAACCAGAAACGCACCTGTTATGCTCAGTATTTTTCCTATTGCTGAATTCAAGCTGTCTTGCCCTCCATTTCCTGAGCACATACCATCTCTTTTCTTAAAGAAACATAACATTTGCTATTTGCTGCTCCTGTAGCAATACAACTTTTTCTAATAGGTAATAAAGTCTGTGCTGTCTTTTCCCAACATTCTTTCAAAATGCCATTTATTTTGATGGGTGATTTTATCTTCCTTGGTTTTGATTCATTTATATATTGTGCCTATTTTTATTGTGAGTGCAGTTACATCATTTCTAATCTAATCATCTAAATTCATGCCCACTTAAGCAGTCTCTCACTGATAAGTATTGCGATAAAATATTATTTAATATTCCTGTCATACCAGTATCACTCACTATGATCTTAACCAAATCGTACTTTCATGGCCGTATTCCCATCATGACGTTTTCTTTTACATACCAGTAGAATATGATATGATTTTGTTTAATGTTCCTGGGTAATTTAGTTCTTCACCTGATCTTTAACTGCCTCTTATTAATATTGGGGATGCTGAAATCTCCTGAAAATCAACAAGAATAAATAATATGTGTTACTGATGGCTGCATTTTTTTTTTGCTGCTATCATGTTACCCCCAATAAGTGCTGTCAGAGGAAGAGGTACATTTACAAGACATTTGGACAGGTAGGTGGATAGGAAAAGTTTAGAGGGATTATGGGCCAAATGCAGGCAAATGGAACTAATTCAGTTTTGGAAACCTGGTTGGCATGGATGAGTTGGACCAAAAGGTCTGTTTCCATGCTTATGACTCGATAACTCTAAGTGTGTAAGAATATCAGAAAAAGGAATACTGGTTGATCATATGACCAAAGCTTTTCCACCCTTCAGTAAGATGGTAGCTGATTTGACCTTGGGCATATCTTCACATTTCTATCTAGTCCCATGGCACTTGACTCCCCTACAATTCAAAAAACTGTCAATCGCAGCGTTGAATCTTTTACGTGATACAAATTCCATTGTTCTCTGGACTAGAGAATTCCAAAGACTACCAAACTTCTGAGAGAAGAAATTGCTCCCATTGCCATCTAAAAGATGCTACGTTAAAGATCATTCCAGAAAATAAAAGCTCGTGGTGACATCGGTGGAAGATTATTTCCCCTTAGCCAGCCAGAGTAGTATAAATGAATCAGTTTCTGGCTGGCAAGATGTAATGAGTGATGTAGTTGAGTAATTGGAACTGGGGCCTCAATTTCTTAGTATTTATGTAAGTATGTTGAATAAAGTTCAGCATACATTAAATAAACTAAATGTTTAGAATTAGTAGGTTGTCTTGGAAGTGAGGCTTTTATCCAACGGAGTTTAGAAGAGAAAGAGTGAGCCAGTGTAAGATTCTGAGGGGTCTTTGTATGGTGCTTATGGAAACGATGTTTCCTCTTGTGGGAAAATCTAGAATTAGGAGTTGCTCGTGTAAGACAGAAATGAGAATTTTTTTCAAAAGAATTTGGACGGTCTTTGGAATTCTCCCTCAAAAGACAATGAAAACGGAGTCTTTGAATATTTTTAAGGCAGAGTTTGATTGATCCATGATAAAGTGCTGAAATGTTATGGGGTTAGCTGAGATTATGGACTAAACAAATCAGCCATAATCTTATTGAATTGCAGACCAGGTTCAAGGGGTAGAATGACTTACTTCTGCTTCTAGTTCATATGTTTATATGTATGTTCAATGTGCAATTCCTAATTGTCAAATGATTGTCCATAGTGGAAATATCCTCTTGGCTGTTCTATGAAGCCCTTTCAGGATCTTTGTTTTTTTTAATTAAAATCATTTCTTGCTCTTCTAAACTCTGAAGAGCATAAGCCCAAACTGCTGAACCGATTGTCATAATACAGCCCTTTCATCCCAGGAACCGATCTAGCCAACGTTCTCCAAAATACTTAAAATGGAAGTATATTCATTTGTAAATAGGGCGACTAAAACTATACAGAATTTAGATGAACACCAATACCAATAGTTGCTTCAGACTGTCCTGTATTCCATTTGTCATTCTGGTTACTTGTACCTGCATGCTAGCATTTTGTGATCTATGTATGAGGACATCCAAATCCCTTTTTACTTCAGCATTCCGCAGTCTCTCTCCATTTCAATAATATTCTGCTTTCTTTTTCCTCCTTCCAAAGTGGATAACTTCATGTTTTCCTACATTTTCCATTTGTCATCTTTCTATGTAAGTAGAAATTCCAATGTCCTCAAAAAATCTCTCAAAAATTGCACTTAACAAAATGATGATGTTTGAACCAATGAGTTACATCTTGATGCTTTCGTTAAAGTTCTTCCATAATCAACTTTTCGCAAGACCAGATCTGTGATATTTGGAGAAAATTTTGATTGTGTGCTCTGAGCAGATGTGACATACCTAAATTACGGAGGTAAATCAGTCACTATAAGTCAGCTGTATCGATGGTTTTTATTTTACAACTTCTAGTAATTGTCGTTTCATTGCTTTCTTGCAGTTACTTGAAAAATAAGCTAAAGAAAATACTCAGCAGCCTTATTCATATCAAGTCTGTTTTTTTTTTATTGTGTGTGGATGTACATGAGAACGATTAAGGAGAAAGAAAACAATGTACATTCTCCCTTGGTGTTGAAGAAGTTTGGAAAACAAATTCCACTGAGGGAGAGAGTGTGTCCCATCATAGTGAAGTTTAATTTTCAAACCTAGTTGCATTTTGAAGTGAATTGCCTTGTGCTTTGCTGATTGTTGAAATAATAAACATAATTGTAAAATATGTACTTCTCGATAATATGTTTTAAAATCTTGGTTTGGACAGATATAAGGTTCTGAGAAAATGCCAGATTGAGCAGTTGCGTAGATTTTGATGGACTGTATGGCACAAGAACAGGCCATTCATCCTAACAGTTCTTTAGCAGTATTTATTCTCCATACGAGCTGCCTCCCACTCTAGTTTATCTAACACAATATCCCCTTCTGTTTCTTTCTCCCTCATGTACTGATCATACTTCTACTTGAATGCATCTGTATTATTTACCTCAACTTGTGCATTCAGTAGTGAGTTCCATGTTCTAACCACTCTATGTAAAGAAGATGTCCTTGCTAAATTTATTGATGACCATCTTATATTTATGATCCTTGGTGTTGGATCCCCCCGAAGTCAATCTGCTTCATAATTTTGAAGTCATCTAATTAATCATTTCTTCCGTTGAAAGAGCTGCAGCCTATTTGTTATTTTTTGATTGTTCTAACTTCTTAATTTTACTGTCATGTTTGTGAATTTTTTTTTGATCTTTTTGACTGATTTTACAATGGAAAACCCTCTAGAAAGTATTTTGAAACTTTCTAGGGAAACACATCACATTTGTACAATTTGTCTACATATTTGTCTACACATTAGACAATTTCAAGGCAGCATACTTATGGGGGATTTCCATTATAATTATTGAGATGGAACTTTGTCATGAGGGAGAAGTGTCACAATGGTATTCCAAAAAGTCAGTCAGCATCCAGAGAGAAGACAAACCAGTTTAATATTTTGGGTCAAAGTTCTTTACAAATGAAGCATGTTTGTTCATTCTTCGGATGACTCCAAAGTTTCCAATGTTGTCTTTTTCAGACTTTGGTTTTATTTGCATTCTTGCAATGTGAAGACAATTTCAGCTAATACTTACGATGCCACACTGGTACTGCCACACCATGCAAACATATACACAGTGTCCTGATCTTTGTGGACAGGAAAAATATGTGCACACACTGTGAATGTTTCAATGCAACAAAACAGATGACAGCTATTCTCTGGCTCATTTCTCAGAGTCAACCTGCTGTATTCAAAATTTAAACAAAATTTGGCAGTTAACTTTCAGTCATTATGCATTCGGCATGGCAACAGCTCTACCAAATCTCCTAGCACTTTTCTCCCACAGTATCCAGGTTGTTTTCCCCTTAGTTTGGTATTTCTTGCAAATTATTCTGATGAATGTAAACAAGAAATTTCAACAACAGGCCTTTTCTGCAATACTAAAATCCTGCAGTACCAAACAACTATTTCAATATAAAGATTTTAACTGCCTTGCCTAATGCTTTCTCAAGTTGTAAAGTGAATTAATGTTTTAATGGGTGGATTGAAGTGTATGTTGACAGGGGATTGTACTATTGTGCAGGCATGTTATATAGTGGCAGTCAATAAAACCATATGCACTGGCAGTCAATACAAGCATCTGCCTCCATTCAAGATGTTTTTTACAGATTAATGTGGATTAACAGGATTTAATTTTTAAAGTGGCTGCAATGCATGTGAATTAATGGGGCTATGTAAACAAAGGAGACAAACCAATGTATTTGTTGGTACAAACAATAACTCTATTATGTTTTGTTTGAAATATGGGCCATAATTTGTCAACTGTTTTTCTGCTTCAATTGTTGTCTCTGTCATTTAAAATTAATGATAAGGAGAGCATGAAGAAGCATTGAAATGTTGATGCCACTGATTTCTGATGAACCCAAGTAATCTGTCAGGAAGATTGGATCACAATTTTAGAGAATTATGAAAAGGAATGGATACATTTGCAAATCTTTTTCACAACCCATTTCATTTTTTTTTACCAATTCAGTTCAAACAATAATGTGCTTTACGGATAAACAATCTGATATGTAATTTCTACTGCCTCTTGCTTTGTCCCAGCTGTGCTCAGATACACTGAAGGCTTTTCCCTGCTGCTGTGAAATTGCTACATTTCAAACTCGTGTAGCTGTTTAAAAAGGCAGATAGAAAAAGGTAAATGGCCATCCAGCCTTCGTCAACATGCATGACACATTTTAAGCTCTCATTTGCCAGCAAGGCATAAATTAACTTTGACAGTGAAGCAACTATTTAATGTGTCAAAAACTGAAAATCAGATCACTTGAATACCTTAGGGACCATGATTTGTGGCATTGGAATTCTGCAGTTGGAATATGTATATTTTGAGTCACGTACCATATTCTGAAAAGCTTTTCTTTTCCTTTTTATTTAGTCTTATTACCATGACAATGACACCATTCAAACAAATTTGAACTTAGAGTAATTCTATTTACAATATGCAGCAACAAAAGCCTGAGCTCTGGTCATGTCCCATCAGCATTCCATTGCTTATAGATGATGCATGAATGCAATGCAAATAAATATCTCCACAACTTTTGTATCGATTGGTAATTGAGATAACTGGTTAGTTGCCAGGTCAAACAGACAGTTGTGAAATTGTGAACAGCAAAAAGCAAACGCCTTCATCTTCCATATGCTGCCTGTGAAATTTCTCTCATTCCCTTAAGTACAATTAAAACCATCATGGAAAAAATGAACTCAGTTACCATTTTTATGAGCCACTTGTGTAGATATTCCAACTGGCCAGCCTGTGCACAGTCAAAGCAGTAACCACATTACAGTGATTGTGAACATGTCAAAAATAAGGAAACAATAATTTTCTATGAAGTAGAACAAGACTAATCTCCAATTCGTCTCAATCTTTTCCTCCCTCAGTATTTCTTCCTTCAGCCTTAAATTTTAAAAACCTAAACTTTGCTTTCCCTAATTGCTGCTTCCTCATTTTCCTTGTCTTCTGTAGTTACTGTCATACCCAGTACATACGAGACGATATTAAAAATTTTAGTATTTTGAAATGGATGTAACAGCATTTCGGATAATTGCTTGGTAGTAGAGAATCCTAGATTGATTACAGTGTGGAAGGAGACTGAGCTGAACTGTGTTTGCACAGATCTCTTGCTCACACAGAGACCAGGGTCCTGTGTGAATAAACATAGCTTCTAGCATACTCAAGTGAAAGGTGCTGCAAGACTGACTGATAATCTTAAATTGCTTTCTGACATGGTTTTAGCATTGTATGTTTTGTTTTCTATGTGATGTCTAAAAGCAGAATTGCATCTAGTGCTGGAGCTGGTGTTCTAAGTCTTACAGCTCAGGTTGCATGAGCACTGTTGGCCTGCTGCCTGCTGCAGATAGTCAAAGGGATGTGTAGGTTAATACAGTTTATCCCTCATTGAGCCTGGCATACCTGGCATCACCCCAGCACTGAAACTTGCACGTTACATTACTCAATTGCGTGGTAGGCAGCGTCTCTTCGTGGCTTGACAGTAGCATCCTATTCGTGGAGAAAAATATTTGTGTTTATTGTAAAACGCCAGTGTGAGATGGCCCTTTTGGGGTCAAACATGGTGGTGTTAGGCCTTTACATGAGCTTATGAGATTAAATAGAGAGTAAGATTTGATCATGGCTGTCATTTTCACACAGGATAGCATCTCTAGGCCCTATTTCAGCATCAAGCCTGGTCAATGAGCTCATGGCTGGGGCTCTATTCATGAGTTTGCCACTGAGATTATCTTGTAATGCATGGATTTTAGTGAAGCCCTTGACTAAGTTCCGCTTGGTAGACCAATTAGTAAAGTTAGATCACGTGAACTCGCCAATTGGATACAAAATTTGCTTTCCGATAGGAGACAGGGTGGCAGTAGAGGGTTGGTTTTTGGATTGGAGGCCTGTGACTCGTGGTGTTCCACAGGGATCGGAACAGGCTCCACTTTTGTTTGTCATTTATATATTTGGATGAGAATATAGAAGGCATAGTGAGTAACTTTGCAGATGACACCAAAATTGGTGGGAAAATGGTTAATGAAGAGGATTATCTAATATTACAGAGATCTTGATCAATTGAGTCAATGGGCTGAGAAGTGTCAGATGGAGTTTAATTTGGATAAATGTAAGGTTGTGCATTTTGGTAAAGCAGACAAGGGCAGGAGTTATATAATTAATGGTGAGGCCCTGGATAGTGTTGTAGAATAGAGAGACCGCGGGGTTCAGGTACATAGTTCTTTGAAATTTGCGTCACAGGTTGACAGAGTGGTTAAGAAGGCATTTAGCACATTTGCCTTCATTTCTCAGACCTTTGAGTTTCGGAGTTGGGACGTCATGTTGAGGTTGTACAGGATGCTGGTGAGGCCTCTTCTGGAGTACTGTGTGCAGTTCTGGTTGCCCTGGTAAAGGAAGGATGTTATTAATTGAAGAGGGTTTGGAAAAGATTTACCAGAATGTTGCCAGGAATGGAGGGTTTGTGTTATAAGGAGAAGCTGAATAGGCTGGGACTTTTATTTTCCACTGGAAGTTCATAAAAGTTATTGAAGTTTATAAAAATCATGAGGTGTACAGATAAGGTGAATAGCAAGGGTCTTTACCTTCGGCTAGGGAGTTCAAAGCTAGGGGGCATGTTTTTAAAGTGAGAGGAGAAAGATTTTAAAAGGAAATGAGGGGCAACTTTTTACACAGAGCGGTTCGTGTGTGGAATGAACTACGACAGGAAGTGGTATATTGCAGATACAGTTACAACATTTAAAAGACATTTGAATATGTACAAGAATAAGACTAGTTTGGAGGGATATGAGCCAAACACAGGCAAGTGGGACTAGTTTAGTTTGGCAACATGCTTGGTGTCAACTAGTTAGACTGAAGGGTCTGTTTCTCTGCCGTATGACTCTGACGTGTAGCAATCCCAACACATTTAGAAACTAATGAGCATCCAGGCCTGCTGTCTGTGATCCCATGTCCATTGTCCTTACTCTAACCTTGTCGAGCAATGTCATTGTTACTAAAATAATCTTGTGAGCTTTGACTAGAATTCCCAAATGTTAGGTATTTGCTTCACAGGGTCATGAGAACAATTTTGGCAGTAATTAATTCCCTCTTACACAATTGCAAACAAAGTTAAAATGCAAGATTTTAGCTGAAGATTTATGGTGCATTCGAGATGTTCTGACAGCACGGTTGCAGACAGGACGGACACAATCTAAATCAATTAAATGAGAAATAGAGGGGTTATGATTAGACTTTGGTGTGGACAAGAATAGAGGAAGAAATGTAGACATCAAAAATCCCATTTGGGTTCCATTATTCTACCTGTCAATGCTTTTGCATATACCTTGAGGATTCCTAATTTCGTTTTTAAGCTTCCCTCTGCACTACTTGTACTCCTCTATGGACTCTGCCATATTGAGCCCTTGGTATCTCCCTAACCTTCTCTTCTTTTCTTTAACCCTAACATTTTTGTCTTTTGATAGCCAGGGTTATGCGGTCTTTTCCCACCCTTTGTCTTTGTGGGAATGTATTTGCCCTGTACTCCAGTCATTTCCTGCTTGTACACATCCTACTGCCTGCACCTGAAAGTAGCTGCACCCAGTCCATTTGGGACAAATTGTACCTTATCTTTGTAAAATTAACATCTCCCCAGCCTATCCTTATCCTTTTCAATAGCTATTCTAATTCTGAGTTATGGTTGCTATCTCCAAAATCTTCCTCTACTGAGAATTCTACCACGTGACTAGGCTCATTTCTGAATATGAGATTCAGAACTGTCACTTCCCTTATTGGGCGTTCTGTGTGCTGGCCTAAAATAAGTCTCCTGTATGCAAATGAAGAATTTTGCTCCCTCCCTTTTCTTTACACACTAACACTATCCCAGCTAATATTTGGATAGTCGAAATTCCCTACTATTACGCCTTATTATTCCTGTACTTCTCTGAAATTTGATTACATGTTTGATCTTCTATAACCCTTAATATTTGGGGGCCTATAGAGCACACCCAATGGTTTTTTGCTCATTTGGTGTTTTATTATTTCTACCCATGTGGCCTTAAGTGACAATCCTTCCAAGATATCTGTTCCTTTCCTCTTCTATCCTGCTGTCTGTCTTGACTGCAAGTGGGAATGCTGAACTGCCAATCCTGTCCATCCATCAGCCAAATCTCAGTAATAGCTATGATATCATATCATCCCATATGGCCTCAACTCATCTGTCTTGTACCTCAGGCTTCTTGCACTAAAATATTTTCCATTCAGTCTTGCCAAACTCACTTCTTATTTATCTTATGATTCCACTACCTTCTAGACTGATTTGCTTGTAGTTGCACTGTCTCGTTCCATTAAAGCTCCCCTCCTGTCTGAATTAGTTGATAGCATACCACCCCCCTGCCAACCTCATTGAAATATGTCCCAACACTTCAGCAAACCTTCCCACGTGTTGGTCTCATTCACGTTCAAATGAAACCCGGCCAACTTGGACGGTTCCCACCTGACCCAGAAAAGGTCCCGATATCTCGGGATTCTAAATCCCTCCCTCCTGCATCATCTCTCCAGATTCTCCATCTTTTCTATCCATGTATTCCCATACTCTCTACTGCGTGGCACTGAGACTAATTCAGAGAGAACTGCCTTTTTGAAGATATTTTTTTCAATTTTCTACCTAGCTCCGTGAAGTCTGTTTGCTGGACCTCATTTCTCTTTATGCCTTTGTGATTGGTCCCAACGTGGACCATGACCTCTGGTTGTTCACCCTTCCTGTTCAGAATGTCCTGCAGTCATTCCATGACGTCCTTGACTCTGATACCCACGGGGCAACGTTTACCATGTCTGTGTCATGTCTACAGCTGCAGATGCGCTGATCTACTCTTCCTCACTACCACTATCGATCTTCCACGTCTCTATTTCTTCTCTGGCTGGCCTTCACAGAGGAACCACACTCTACTGCCAGCAGGTTTGTTTCTGAGACCTCTCTGCCCTCCACTTTCATTACTTCTTTTAACCTCACTATCCCTGCTGTAAATGGAGCTTGTATTTTAGTTTGCCTGTATTTGCCTTATTAAATCTGTTCAACTTTATTTGCTCATTTATTGAAGCAGGGATGTACCTTTAAAAATGGAACTACCTATTGAAATAACTTCCCTATAATCCTGGGGAAACTGCACTTGATTGAAGCTAGAATCAGGGCTGATGTGAAATTCTTCATGAACATGTGAAACAAGCAGAAGTAGACCATTCAGTACCTCCAGGCTGCTTTGCCATTTGCTGGGATCATGGCTGATCTGTTTCTGTTTCTGTTTCTGAATTCCCTATTCCTGTCTATCCCCAATAACTTTTGTTTCACTGCCCTTTCAAGAATCTGTCTACCTTTTGCCTTTCAAAAGATTCAGTGACTCTGCTTCCACCATGTTCTGAGACAGAGATTTCCAAAGACTTTCAACCCTTTGAGAGAAAGATCTTCTCCATCTCTGTCCTGCAAAAGTAACCCCTTGTTTTAAAACCATGCCCCTGGTTCTGGACTAACCCACATGAGGCAACATCTTTTCCATGTTCACATTTTCAATACTGTTCAGCGTCTTACAGACTTCAATTAAGCCACCCCTAACTCTTATAAACTCTGGTGAACATGAGCTGAGTTTGTCCACCCTTTCCACATAAGTCAGCCCATTCATTCCAGGTATCAATCTAGTAACTATCTTTGAATTGCTTCCAATGCATTTGCTTCCTTCCTTAAGGAAGGAGACCAAACCTACACACAGTATTTGAAATGTGATAAAACTGAAGCATAACATTGTTACTTTTACATTCAATTCCTTTGGATTAAAACGTAGCATCCCATTAGCCATCCTATTATATGCTGCACCTGCACACTATCTTTTTTGTGATTCATTCACCAAACCATTTGATATTTCTGCAATCTTTATTTTATTGACGTCATACTCTGACTTTTCATTCTTCCGGCAAAGTGACCAACTTTACATTATGCTTCTTCTGCCAAATTTTTACCCATTTTCTCAGTCTTACTATATCCATCTGAGCCACCTTATGTCTGCGTTACAGCATAATTTTCTTAACTATCTTGTGTCATCTGCAGACTTAGCGATCATATTTTCATTTCTTTCATCCAAATCATGGAAATCCTAAAATGTTGAAACCCATGCAGAACTCCACTCCTCACATCCTACTATCCAGACAAATACCCATTTTCCGTATATTCCATTTACAGCTAGACAATCAATTTTGTACCTGTGTTAATATTTAACTACTGATACCATGAGCATTTATTTTCCACTATGACCTTTGATGCAGCAACTTGTTAAATTCTTTTTGAAATCCAAATACCATAAATCAACTGGCTGTCCTTTATCACAAGGCATGCTACCTCTTCAGGGAAGTCTGATAAATTGGGTGAACATGCTTTTCCCCTCAGAATCATGCAGACTCTTCCCGATTACTTTGTTTTTCTACATGCACAGTTACAACCTCTTTGGATCCCTTCTCCATGACAGATATTAAATGAAATGGCCTCTAATTTCCTGTTCTGTCCCTCCGTCCCTTCCTGAGTCAAGAGGTTTGTGTTTGCTACTTTCCAGTCTGATGGAACCTTTCCTGAATCTAGAGAATATCAAAAAATTAATCGAAATGCACCTACTACCTCTCCAGCCACCTCCCCCAAAGATGACCCACTTTACTTTAGTTAAAATAAAATTGAGTAAATCAATTCCACGTTGTCCTCTGGTGCATGTACATCCCATAGAATTAAGTTGGGTTGATATATTTATTCTGCATTTTTATTTCGAGATGTGTTAAGAAAATATTCAGGGAAATGTGATTTCTGTCTCAGAATATAAACATCTGGTGTTGTTGGTAATTGGTTTTATATTGGTTGAACTAGATACCAATGCTGATTCATGTGTATGGCTTCATAAAGACAGGCTACCAAAGAACAATTTCGTTAAAAAACAAAATCATGTTGTAAAAACTTACTCTTTCTTGTGATTTGGCCGTTGCTGGCAAGGGCAACATTTAATCCCCATTGTGAATGGTTTTTGAACTGACTGACTTGCTGAGCTGTTTCTGAGGGCAGTTAAGAGTCAGCCATATTGCTGTGGGTCTGGAGTCACATGTAGGCCAGACCAGGTGAGGATGGCAAATTTCCTTCCCTTTAAGGACAGTAATGAAGTAGATGGATTTTCAAGACGATTGCATGTAGTTTCACGGTATCCATTACTTCTAATTTTCAACTCCAGAATTAGCAATTGTATTTGAATTCCATCAGCTGTTGTGGTAGGGTTTGAACTCATGTTCCCAGGACAATACGTCTGGATTACTAGACAAGTAACATTATCACTACGCCACTTTTTCTGCTTGTTTTTGGCATTCGCATTTTGACGTAATCTGCACTAGCCAAATAAATTTGACACCGATCGAACATTTTGATTGCACAGGCAAAGTACTGTTGTTTAAGTGCTTCAATGCTGCACATCCATATTTTTGAGCAATCCCAGAAATTTGTCTTAATATTTGGAAGTGTGTTTGGTGCCTATTCTCTTTAAGAGTCAAACTTTTGATCTGTATTAGAAATGGATCATTGAAGTGCACCATTTTCCCAAAGCAGCAGCTAACAGAACCATGTGTAGTCATTGTCCAACACCTGTTATACCAGTAGCTAACTCTACATAACGTAGCTAATAGAAAGCATATGGTTGCCATTTTCTTTGCCATCAGAGTGCTTAAAAACAAATATTGAATATTGTCCAGCTTAGAACATTTTATTTTTGAGCAATCTCTGTTGTTTATTGTTCTTTCCTTGTGTTTCATTAACAGAAGTGTTATTCCTTTTTGGTCCAAATTCAACAACCAATTACACATGACTATATTTTTATCCTGGACTTGAAAAAATTATTTATTAGTGAAATTACATTATTGAATACAGTGTGCAGTTCTGCTTTTGAAGTACTGTAGTAAGCTTTTACAATGTAAGTAGAATCATCACTATGGAAATATTTTAAAGAATTACAGCATCATCTTTTAAGTATTTAATGAATATATTGTTACACAATTGCAATTTTATCCATTAACTTAGTATCCTGCAATCGTGTTTATTTTAAACATCAGCTTGAATAACAATAGAATCAGATCTGTCTTCAGCTTGATTATTAGGTTTGAGTTTGCAATACCTTCGGAGCTGATGCTTTCTGTCAAGGACAAGTCAGTAATATTTCCTTAGCCTGATGAATCCTCAGAAAAGCATGGTTCGCAAATTGCGTTGTTAACACTGCACAGAATATTTCAAACAGTAACGTTACCAGACTGTTAGAGTGGCAGGAAAAGCATTGTGCGAAACATTGCTGCAGTCATTAAATACGGATGGTTTGAGTTGATACAGAATGTAAATGTCCAGCCAAGTTTATGTTTTTGCTGTCAGTGTGAATGTCTGATGCAAATACTTAACAGGTTGTTGTGGTTCTGCAGCGGTTGTGATTCTGTAAGGAAGTGACAACTCAGCCAAATATCTGGAGATGTGGAAAGTCCCCTTTCACAGCTGGCGTACTGTATTTAACGTAAAGCTTTCATAGCCTCTGTTTCTCCCCCCACAGATGCTGCAGGTCGTTCCCAGCACTTTCTGCAATAAGAGAAAAAAAAATCTAGAGAGAAAAAATAATTCCGGGCTGGGAGCTTGCCGCTGCTGGAAGTGACGGAAGCGGGAGAGCGTATTGAATGAATGGTCTCAAACGTAGCGATTAAGAAAGTCATGAGTTCCTTGCACCCGTTGCAGTGCTGATGGAGAGGGAAGAGCTGTTTAAGAAGAAGATTTGTAAAAGGGGTTATCTTGGCTTTTCAAGATGGTCAATGTCCGCAGAGAAGGACAGGCAGATCTGGCGATTAATGGCTAAATTCTGTTGTGCCATAAATATTTAGTTTTGCATCCCTTGGATTTAGAGGCTTAGAGTAATTATAGCCCAGAAGGAGGCCATTTGGCCTTTTGCTGTCCATGGAGTGATCCACTCTGTCCCATTTCCACTCCCACTCTGTCCCTGTTTCAAACGCTCGTCCAATTTTCCTTTAAAATTATTGATCATTGTGGTTCCACCTGCCTCATGATGACTTCCCGTTTGTTACTACTCACCACATTTTTTTTTAAAGAAAAGTTCTTCCCTGTGTTTTCATGTCTTGCCCAAAACCTTAGGTCCAAGTTCCACATCCTCAGGAAACACAGATGAGGGTCTTGCTGAGGGAACAACCAGATGAGAGAGAGTGGCTAATGTTGATGTTAGTGGTAGAAATACGGTGAATGGGCAGCTGAAGGCTAGCAAAAGTACTGTTTTCAGTGACTTTGCGATTTTGTTTTCTGGAAGGAAAACCAATAAAGTGAAGCTGGAAGGTTTGAGGAGGGTGCATGTGGAGAAAAGGGAGAATTGATTGGGGCAGATTATCAGAGAGTGGAGAAAGAAATGAGATGTAGCAATAGGAGAACGCTGCCCTGGAGGGCTTAAGAGTCTGGAAGAAAACAAAGAAAATGAACCTGGGTCTGGAGTGCCAGCTAAAATATTCACACCAATGTACAGAGGAAAATGCAACTTACTAAGTTACAGAGCAAGATGAAGATAGATATATCCTGGCAATGAATGAGGTTTGGAGGAGGGAGCAAGATCAATTTCACAATTAAAGACAGTGGTCTACTGTTAAAGTTGACAAAGCAATGGCAGAATCTGCTTCCATTATTGGTGAATTGATTTAGCAAATCAGAAACCATTGGAGGGCATAACCCTGGAAGTTTGCCAAGGGAAAGATGTTTAAAAATAAGAGGTCTCCCAAACTGGAGATGAGGAGAGCTTTCAAAGGTTGTTAGCCTGTGACATTCAATTCCTCAGAAAGCATTGGAGGCTGGAACATCGACTATACTCAATGCCAGTGTTAGAGAGAACATTGATGGATAAGGGAAAGACATTTTGTTCTATGGACAAGCAGATAGGAATGTGGATCTGATACCACAAATATATCAGCCATGAACAGTCTTGAAGGATCAAGTGGCCCATTTCTGGTCCCACATTTCTCGATGTTCCTGTGGAATGAAGAGCCAGGAGCTGAATGGGTCATAGGGCAGGTAAATGGCGATAAAGCTAAAGATTGTCAAGATCCAAGAAGCAGTTGAAAAATGACCATCCACCAGAAGAAAAGAAATTTTTGGCCGAGAGGTCAGATGCTTTGTAATAAAAGCTGAAATGCCAGTGGGACATTCATGAGCTCAAGAGCTAACTGCAGGAGCAGTGCAGGATGAACTTGTAAGTTAATCAAAGCTGTCTTAACGTTGAAGCAACCAAACAGAAAGGAAAGTGCCATGGCGATCGAATCTTCACTGTGGTGTAAGGACGAAGCGTAGATCTGAAGGCATAGCAAGTCAGCAACCTGAAAGCCAAGTTTGGGTAAAGATCCAGTGCTCACTGAAAACACTGTCAACGTTGGGTGCAGGCTACTTTACACTCACAAGCAATTAAGTTTTGAGCTGAAGGATGCAGGACAAATGCCCTGTTCCAACAAATTCCAGCCCACTGTGAGGCCTTGCTGAAATTACTCAACATCAACCATAGCTGTCCATTCTTATTCTGTATGTATAGTATACAGCTACTTGTTGCACAGCCCTGAATCTTTAAGACTTGCCTGCCTTAGTGAAAAAAAAAACACTGGGCTGAATCTTACTACTTTTATTCTTGGCTACATGTGAGTTTCACAAGTTTTTGGAGGATTTGTCCGCAGGAGGCTTAGCAAATGTTCTTGCCATCTCTTACGAAACTCACTTCATTAATTTCCTACCCGGCCCCATAGCGTCCCTCATGTCCAATCCTGGCCCACCTTCTCACGTGCCATATCTGGGACAGACTCATCGTTCGGTGGTTATCTGTTGAAAGTCTGGCATCCCTTTCATCTGTGCCATATTTAAAAGGCTCAGTGCACCTGGATGAGCAATGGCATTCTGAAGTTGCCCACTTCGGTCAGGACGTTTTCAGAACATGTTGGAGAAGGGGAAGATGGCATCACATTCTCTGACAGGGAACTGGAGGTCTGGCAGCCTGATCTGAGGTCACCACCTGGATCAGTGCAGTTTCTGTGCGCCAGTGGAATAGCCAGCAGTGCTGTAAGAAGGTCAGTGACATTCTCTGCTGTGCCAGGATAAGTGCCATGCTCTTCACTCTGCCATCTTTCACTGTATCTCTGTTGCACCCACCTCTCACCAAGGTTCACAATTTGCTGCTCTCACAATTGGCTACAACATCCTCTCTCACCAGCTCTTAATCACGCCAACCTCCTAAAATTACTAGCCTTGCGTGCCCTTACTCCCAGTGCAGGTGGGTAAAAGGTCGATAAGATGTTGCAAGTGACCAACTGCTGTGCCACCAATGTTCTTGCTAAGTTGTGCCACCACAGCCACTCCAAGATACCATGCATGGTGATTATCATTGACACACCAGTTGCAGCAGTGACTTCCAGTTACGGAAGTTGATGCCCCACCTGGACCTCTGAGCCCTGCTCAGTGGGAAGAAAATTAGAGGGAGCCCATTCCCATCTCGCTGAATTTCTCCATTTCTCTCACTGAAGGAGAAGACTGTTGATAACCGGGCAGGGAGAGCTTGTACAGGCAGAGGGGGTGCTCAATATTTTGCTCTGGAGGAGAAGCCTATCCAGCATCCACAAAGCACAAGGCAGGAGTATGATAAAATACTTCCCATTTGCTTGCATGAGTGCAGCACCAAGAAGCTTCACACCATCCAGGGCAAAACAGCCCATTTGATTGGCACCATATCCACAAGCACCCACCCCTTCTGCCACTGATGTCATTAGTGATAGTGGTGTGTCATCTACAAGATGCACTGCAGATATTCAGCCAGTCTGTTTAGTCAGCACCTTCCATATCTATGACTTCTACCACCTCAAAAGACAACCAACCTCTGTTAATTCCCCTCGCAAGCCACTCACCATCCCGACTCGGAAATGCATCACTGTTCCTTCAGTGTCACTGGATCAAAATCCTGGAATTCCGCCCCTAATGGCATTGTGGGTAAACCTACAGCACGTGCAGCTCACCACCATGTTGTTGAGGGTAACGAGGGAGAAATGATAAATGCTGGCCCAGTCAGTGACATCCATATCCCACAACTGTTTTTTTTAGAATGTTAATTCTTGAGCGATACTGTGAGAGGGAGATGTTACCTAGTTGTTGGAGGTTATCCAACAGGTCAGTTTCAGTTCTGCGGCAGTGAGTGTGTAAATTAACTTGAGAGAGGGAGTTGCTCAATGGTCTCAGAAAATCTTGACGAGAAAACAGCTGAATTCCTAATTGCTTCCCAGCATTGATTTGTTGTTATTGGCCATACTGCGGGTCTTTGGCCTGTGATACCTGATGTTAGTTGAAATTGGGACAGTTTGATTTTGTCATTGTCAAAACCATTGATGCAGAAATGATTGGGCTGATTGCTGATGATTTTGGTACAGTTTAAGTCCATGCTTTAGAATGATTACATAACTGGAGAAGTACAAAAACAACAGGTACTTTTCAAAGTTGCAGATCTGGATGACTGTTCCCTATCAGGTGAAAAATCCACTGACGAGAGTCCTATCAACTTCCATTCTTCGAGGCTCGAACCTTAAGCAAGTTTAAAGCTCCTTTCCTCCACTGTTTGCTCACAAAAATGGAGAGCAAGGGAATCAGCTCTAGCATCATAAGCTGGTTAAAGAACTGTATTGGCTGAAGTTGTAGTTGAGAGCGTTCTAAGGTTTGGTGTTCACTGAAGTGCAGTAAAATATTTATTATCTGGCACTGCACTGGGATCAAGTCTTGCTGTTAAATCCAAAGCGCTGGTTAGAGAATGGAATCCTAAAACGTGCAATATATGCTGTTTTCTTGCATTTGCCAGGGATCATCACAGCATCATAGAATTATTACGGTGTAGAAGGAGTCCAGTCAGCTCATTGTGTCTGGACTAGCTTTCTAAGTATTTTGGTTTTGTACCAATCTCCTGCCTTTGCCAGTAATCTGGCACGTTGTATGATTATTTAAATAGATACGATGCCCTCTTGAATGCCTCAACTGAATCCACCAAACTCGCCTCAGGAAACAGTCTTTCTCTCACCTTGCTTTTGCTTCTTTTAGAAAATAAAATGTTGCTCCCTGTTTCGAGATCCTAATGAACGAGAATGGTTTTTCCCTATCTATTTGTCCAGATCCCTTGTGATTTTGAAAATGCCTGTCAGATTTTCTCTTCGCCACCTCCTTTTCAAGGACAACAGTCCCAACTTCTCCAACCTTTCCAAAAACTCCAATTTCTCATCCCAACCATTCTCGTAAACTCCATCTGAACTCCAGTGAAGTGATCACAGTATCTGTCTGTGATGGGTGTGAATACGCTGATGTAAATCTACTTTTATGACAGTAGACTTGCTCTTGAACAGCACTTCAAGCAGTATCTCCCCACTCTGTGCTATCACAAGGGTACCTGACTGCACTCCGGTCTTTGTTTGAATTAGACCATCTTGACTATGTTACCTTACAATGGTTGGATGCTGGATACCATCAGAAGCTCTTTCAGTTACTGAAGTGTTCATTTGGTATTGGGGCGGTCGTGAAATTCAGCGATGCCACTTTGTGGAGTATTCAGTTTGTGAAGTGCCTGATGAAACTTGTTTATCCAAGTACGATCCAAAATATGATGATGAAGCCAAGGTGAATGGTTAGATTCGAAGGGTTTGTACTCATGCAGGACAGAATTGTTAGCAAACAGCAAAAAATCAATCTTCACAGGATTATTGATTTTATGATCTCTGTGCAGAAGGTACTGTATTAATTGTCTGCTTATTGTCAAGTTCTGTATATTTAGCAGTATCTTGGCCTGCTTTCAGGTGGGAAGTTAAATGTTCAACTCTGAAGTCACGAAGGAAATAAATCAGAAATAAACAATGGCAATTTAATATTGCCATTGCTACTGTTGAAGTTAATTGCATAGCATTGGGACTGGTGTGTTTTATATTTGTCAGATTAAAAAGAACAAAGCCCTTTAATTAGACTACAGTGACAGAAATGAACCATAAATTAGTTTGTTTAAATAACAGAGGACAAATATGGCCAATTATTTTCAATCCTTTGTTTGCTCAAGCTTCTACTGCTTGTATCTTCTTTTCTATGTCCAACCATTGGCTGAAATATTTATGATTGTACTGCAGATAGATGATATACAAGGTGTAAAATGCTGGCATCTTCAGCAAGAAGAGAAAGGATAGAATTGATAAAATATTTAGACAAAACCAGAGGAAGGTGAAGAAGTGGAAACAGCATGCTGCAAAATGTTGAGAGGGATATAATTAATGGAGTGTAGGGCAGGATAGGTAGTGTACAACCTACAGATCCTGCATTTCAGTAATTAGATCTCAAAGCCTAGCCAATTCAATACAAATCACATGTTTTATTCCCAGTTTGACCTAGATTTTTGGCCTGGAGTTTTGCCAAAGGTTCGGTTTATTGCTATTACCTAATTGTAGAGACATCCTGAACTGGCAGACAAAAATCTGCTGTTATTTGCAACTTGAAATGTACATAAAGATACAGGCAAGTGAGCTTAATCTTGACATGACCCTGAAGCTTCAGGGTGCACAGTTGCACAGCTCAACAAAGCAAAGGTTGGTTGCTCAGGGGTAGGATAGGTGAGGACTATTTCCATCACCTAAAATGTTTGCCGACTTTAAAATCGAGGGGAATTATTGCAACGAAGGACAGAAGTATAGACTGACTGTTCTGTAAATGTGGATGGGCTGGTGAGGATCAACAGAAACAAATGCCCAATGACCGCCAGCATTGACAAATATGAGAGAACCACCCACACAAGCTACAAGATTATTTGTTACCAAGACAATATATCAACAATCTTTCTTCTTATGGATAATCCCATACTGGAAGAAGCTACTAAAGGAAACCATTACAGTCCCATCACTTGACATCTTCAAGGTTCATCTTTAGCTAATTTGTATTTAAAAATTTGCTTTGAATTTCACCAACCCCTCCGGTCATGCCTGGTTTAGCTAGCTCTACCCATATAAACATTGGGCTACTAGTCTGTGATGTTGAAACAACTAAAGCAGAATGAAACAAAATATTAATTTACACACACTCAAACCAAGCAGATATATATTAGTTAACAAGGCAGTGGATTAGATAATGTACTTTTTACCGTATTTCTATAAATTAGAAACAGGGAAATTATCCTTTTCTGGAGCAAGTGTAAGCCTGAACAGATCATCTCTCAATTACACTAGGCTGATTACATCATCCCATTACTTTATAAACTTGATAAGTTAATTGCCTATTCATCGATTATACATAGCCTTATTTAGATACAGGTCTCATGATATTTGATTCAAAGAATGGTTGGAACACGTCAAAGAAGAATCAACATTCTTGGGAATGAAATCCCTTCCTTTGATCATGCTAAGTATCTTTGCAAAACCATGCTTCATATTTTGTAGTGACGGCAAACGAATTAGGATTTGAATTACAAGACAAAACAGCAGTGGAAATTATCATTTTCGGGATGCCGTTTGGGTTTTATTCAAGTATGAACCTATATATTGTGATAATGTCAAGATCTATATCCAAGTGATGATATAATACAGGTAAGAACTGTGGATGTGGGAGATCTGAAACAAAAATAGAAATTGCTGGCAAAACTCAGCAGCTCTAGCATCGTCCGTGCAAAGAATACAGAGTTAATGTTTTGAGTCAGCTCACTGGACTGAAATTGCTAACTCTGCTTTCTTCCCACTGATGCTGCCAGACCTGCTGAGTTTCACCAGCAATTTCTGTTTTAGTCCAAGTAATCGTGTTGAGCATAAATGCCAAACATGTTGAAAGAATCAGTCAGGAAAAATTCTATTGATTCAAGTACTGCTGACCCTTGCTAAAAAGATTTATTTAAGGAAGACACATTTACAACTAAGCCATGTTTGCTGTCAGAAGAGCAGCCAATAGCTTCAAAAAGCTCTTTGGAAGAGCTGATGAGCTTCAACTTTTCAGTCAGCATACTCTGCCTATTGTCTAGATGAATAACTGACTGGAAGGGGTTAAAAAAATATAAAAAGATGGTTCAGAGTAGTGAGGATAGGCAGCAAGGAGCCACCTTGGTGACCTTTCATCAATGACATCTGGCTGTCTTTATTAAAACAAAAGCATATATTACCATCCATCCTTCACAGTTCACGAATCAGCAGCAGGAATCTTAATATAAACAAGCCTACGGCAAGCGCAGTAGCTTGGCCAATCAGCAGTAAAGATCTGCCTGTGTTGCCATGAAGGATATCAGTGTTTGCAGACAAACTGCAGTGGATGTGAGGATAGTGAGCGTGACTTACCATGATGACAGCAGATCTCTAGGTGGATGCAGCGAGAAGCAACAGCAGCAATATGTCCTGTAATACAGCCAGTGTTGGGGTAAGGTCTATGAGTGGGCTAGTTCACGTGTAAAATCTCCATGAGTTTGTCTGTTATTTTATATCTTTAAGAAAATTCTGTAGATTCAGTGAACCATATGATGAAGAATTTTCATTAAGGAAAATTATTTTTAAGAAACAAGGAATTTTACATTAGGGGTCAAAAATGAGGGCTTGCTTTTCTGGAAGTTGTTGAAATTCTGACCCCAGCATGATACTTTGCCATTCACATTCCTGTTAAATGCTATGAGTTTGTGATTTGCATATGGGTGTTCCGCAGAGGTAGTTACTTATATAAATAATTTTTGTATCATTTTGGTAAAGTAGGAGTGAGATTGGATGTGCATAGATTTGACCTGGTCAAAGCAGGTCTGAAGCTTGTGGTTTTATTTGGAAAATCAGGATACCCTTTAGGAAAGTGTGATGATCAGCTTTAAAAGGTGTATTTTGTCCTTGTTTTCTTAAGGTTTTAAGGCAGAGGTGCCTATCTTTCTATTCAGCCAATAGAATAAACAGTTTGTGAGGCCTTAGGTTTTAGGTGGAACAATAGAAGCAGCCTGAATGGGTGGGGCAATTCCCACAGAAGCAGGATTTTTTTTTGTTTTTTTTTAGTTTCTCAGTAGTAGTTGCTGCTGGGGTCTTGAAGGTATAGAAGCTGCTTTTTCCTCTCCTGATTACAGCTAAAAGCTGGGGGTTCTCTTCCTGCTGCTGGAGTTACATGTGAGACAATCTATTCTTTTTGAATTTACCTTTGTCAAGGATGTGTCTATGGGATGTTACTGTATTGAAACAGTTGCTGTTCAGTCATAAGATAGTCTATTGTTCTGTTAAATTTTTCAATAGTGTTAAGTTATTCCAATTCTTTTCTTTTTTTCTTGTTGTATTTTAACTATAGTTTATGAACAAAGTATGTTTTCCTTCAAATCTGGTAGTTTCACCAGTCGAATTGAATCTGGAACGCAACTCCTCAGATTTACCTTGAAAAAGATTGGGGTCTAGATTATGTTCTTAATATATTTTGAGGGTGTTTGGTCTGGTCATAACAAAATGCTCCATAATCCTCTGCTTATGGTCCCAGGATACCTTTTGGAAAGATCAGATACACTTTGGGATTGTTAAAAGTAGATATGAGTGTATGTAATAAGTGCATAAACTAACTGGAATTTGGAAAATCATTTGAACTGTCAAGTGGATGTGTCAAAAGTGTCAAGAAGAATTTTCAGAAGCCATTGTAAGTGGGGTTGTCAAGATATTATAAACTTCTCGAAAATATATCTGCAATGTTGTATTTCATTTTGTTAAAATAAAACTGAGGGCTACCATGACTGGATTAGTGGTATGGGACTGATTCATAGCCATGCATTATCACAGTAGGATGCCTGCTGTTTTACAGTTTGACTGCTACAGGTGGCTATCCACTCTCTGAAATGGGACCATGAATTCCAGTGGCTGTTTGTGAACCTGTGCACTTGAATGAAGTATTTGTTCTTGTAAGGCATTATTTCATTAAAGGAATGTGAATGTGGTGAATTAATTTTGTAAGAATGAATGTTTGCTTCAATACATTAAAGTCTGCAATAGACATTGACAGTTGTATATTATTTCATCTGAACATGTCCATGATTAATTCTGGGTGAGTTGGCACAAAGGCTATAAGTACAGAGTGTGGTAGGTGGGGGCATGGGTAGATATGAATTGGTATTTAATGGCATAGGAGCTATAAAGGCCAATGAGGTGTGGGTACAGTGCCAGAGGTTGGTATGTTGTTTGAGTGTGCGTACAGGGAATCAGTTGAAGGGTCTCTGAGGATATAGGGGCGTGGTCAGGGCTAGGGGTCTAAGGGAATGAGAGGTGAGGGCATTGGGGGGGAGATATTTTACATTTTCTTTCCCCTTTTTTAAAAATTTTGGAATCGGACCCAAGGCAAGACTATCACCCAGCTGCCCCCACACCTACCCCCTCCCTTACCCACTCTGGGGTCTCGCAACCTCTTCCTCTGGGATCACCTGGCCCAACTCCCGGGGAATTTGGCCGCCTTGGAATGAAAATGCCAACTTCCAGGTCACTTTTGCTCAGGGATGGGTTTGTGCAGCCAGGAAATGGCCTGTTGTGGGAATTTCTCAGAAGATTCAGCATGGCCAGTGATGCTCTTACACAAACTCCAATGATGAGGTTACAAAGTGCCACTCGTCTCAATTGCTCAGGAAATATGTGGAATAGCAAATTGGATCATGCATCTTAAAAATGATCCAGACAGACCTACCGTTTGTAGCCACTGACAGTAACCAGGATTGTGCAATGAAAAATAAATACAATAGAAAAATAAATCTGAATAGAAGACACCAAAGAAGCTTGAGTATTAGGAGGCAGTAAAATGTATACTGCAATTTAAAAAATTGCTTTTCCTCCTGCTATCTATCGTTTAGATTTTCTCTATCAAATTAAAACAATCACAGGACATATGGGGATAGGAAGAAACATCATTTCAATTTGAATGTTATGAAGATATGTAACAATGCTAATCAGGAACCTCTACAATACTAACTAAAAGGCAGAAAATCATGCCGGCTTTTGGTGAGTAACATTTGACATAGACAGTCAAAGAAAAAGATATCAGACTTTTTAGATGACTGGTATTAAGAATTTGTTTTGAGAAAAATGAAGCTTCTCTTCTGTGTGATATATGATGTCTGGACTTCTATTTGTTTCACAGCACTTTAGGAATTAAAACCAAATGTATTTATAGAAAAGTAGGTCATAGAACAAAAGGCAAAATATTGTTGATGCTGAAAACAAAAACACAAAGTCTTGGAAATATTCAGCCAGTTTCACTGGAGGAGGTATTGGGATAGTGGTAATGTCGCGGGACCCAGGACCCAGAGGTAAAAGATGTGGAGTTCAAATCCCATCGTGGCAGCAAGTTGAATTTAAATTCAATCAACAAATCTGGAATTGAAATCTTGCCATGAAACCAGGAAATCCGCCATCTTAATCCAGTCTGGTTTATGTGTAACCCCAGATCCACAGCAATGCAGTTGACTCTTATTTTGTGTCTGAAATGGAACATCTCAATTCAAGGAAAATAGGGCATTGGCTGCAAATACTGGCTTTGTGTTTCACTCTGAGGCAAATTCCGTTCAAACTGCTGTTACTAAAAGGCAACCATTAGATTGCATTAGCAGCCGTTTACAGGTAGGAAAATATCTCTGTCCAAAGTCTTTGGATAATTCAGTGTAAACACAGGTACCCAGAGGTTCTTGCTTGATTGTTTGGTTGAGAAACTATTTGAGTTCTGAATGCAACATGCAAGAAAGAAAGGACTTGCATTTGTGTAGAATTTTCCATGATTTTGGGATGTCGCAAAGTGTTTTATTTCAGTATTGAACAGGAGAGCCAGTCTAGATTATATGCTTAGGTTTTGGGAGTAGAACTTTGAACTACCAACTTCCTGAATCAAAGCGAGACAGTGCATTGACTCATTAAACTGGGGAACAGTTGGTAAACCTTCTCTCCCAGTGTCACTTTCTAATTCTGTAGAAATATATGGGATAGATCTCTGTTGAAGTCACGTTTTCCAAATAATCGTTGTGATACTGAAAATGGTCAACATTCTCATTCATAGATATCAACTGAATGTGAAATTGGCCTCATCATTACTATAACTTGTGGACGACTTGCATCTGTTTCAAAATTTGTCTTGGTGTACTCCTGATTAAAAAGAAAGCAGACAATTTTGCAGTCGGGTCCAACATGCAGGTATATTTGTACATAACAGCGAGGGTAGTCGCATGGCCAGTTGGATAAGGGGTTTGAGTCTGATGTGGTTTGTGATGTTATTGGAAAATTTCAGGTTCAAGTGCAGTGGTAGTGGTAGGAGGCTCAAATTCAAATCCCACCTGCTCCAGAGTTGTGTAAAACCGTTTCTGAACAGATTGATTAGAAAATATCTGTATCATAGGCAATTTGCAATGTTAATCAGTGTATCATGTTGATTTGAATTCTGTACACATCAATGAGCACTGGATTAGATGATGTTTAAAGCAAAGGTTTCACCACCACCAATGCACAGTGTCTCAGTGGTTAGCACTGCTGCCTCACAGCACCAGGGACCTGGGTTCGATTCCAGCCTCGGGTGACTGTCTGTGTGGAGTTTGCACATTCTCCGCATGTCTGCATGGGTTTCCTCCAGGTGCTCCGGTTTCCTCCCACAGTCCAAAAATGTACAGGTTAGGTGGATTGGAAATGGTAAGTTGCTCATCGTGTCTAGGATGTGTAGGTTGGGTGGATTAGCAATGGGTAATGAAGGGTTACAGGAGTAGGGTGGGATGCTGTTCGGAGGATTGATATGGACTTGATGGGCCGAATGGCTTGCTTCCAAACTGTAGGGATTCTATAACAAACTCAATTGAAAATAAAGCTTGTCCAATCAATTGGGATGAATAATGAAATGATCTTGTTCTGTCAGTTTGTTGACTATTCTTGTTTTTGCTGTGACATATGACATAAGTGCAGTGCCAGGAACCCTCTCGTAACGATGAGGTTATTGCTCATGCACCTTTTAAATTATTGATTGTCTCTACGGATTGTGAGCTCAACTGTATGACACCATAGCATTCAGTTTATGCCCGTATGTTTGAAATCTTCATTTACTGTCTGAAGCAAGAAACTAATGTCAATTCCACAGAAAAGAAAAACAAAGCAAATGTTTTTTAGGTCTTGCTGCAGGCTGGAATGGAGCAGGCAGATACTAAACTGAGGATGGTAAGCTAGTTTTCTATTTCTGCTGCTGTTGAGCTTTGTCACAGGAAGGGAAGGGGCAGCCTCAAACATCAACCCAATTTGATGCCAAGGACAATTAATTGAGTTAAGAAGCGTGTTGAGAGCCCTGAGGGCCTGCGCAGATCTTGGCAGGTCCACAGGGATTGCAAACTAGATCGGGGTCAGACTCAATGCACAGAGGGCAGCAACACGGGAGGTGCTCCTTCACATCGTCCCCTTCAAATCAATTGGGTCCATAAAGAGAAGAATAACTGAAGGGAGTACTCTGCCCACGTGTGCAGTCGACTATGTACAGTTTACAGTGTTCACTATTTGCTTTGGCACTGCAGGGTCATGTTACCCAGCTGGCATTGCAGTGGGAATAAGCTGGGGCGTTAAAACCGAGACGTGGCTGTGAGTTCAGTGAAGCAGAAGGTTCGCTGCTGTTGGTAATGTCAATGTAATTCTGAGATTTTGGGTGTCACGGTAAATGGGAGAACTTTTGTCAGCAGGAAGGGCGGAGTGGGCGTGAAGTCAATGGGCAGCATCTGAGAGGGACGAAGGTCAGGAAGGCAATCAAAGCTGTATTGACCACCCCAGCAAAGGGATCCACCAGTGAAGGTGGAGTTACCTGGAGATACCAGAGAGTCTGTGTTCCAGGCAGCTGTTCACAGAAATGTGTGCCCTGTGTGTCGAAGACCTTGCACTTTGCTACACCGCTTGCTTTGTCCTGCTACTGTTGCCTCTCAGGTCACTGATGCCCTGTTTGTAAAAACAAGGCTGTAACATTGGGTTCCAGAGAGACAGGCCTTGCACACACAAACAGCAGTGGAATTCACCTCCAGTGCTAGAATCTGCCTGGTACAAGGCATCATCAGTTCTACCATGTGGCCATCAAGGCACTGACTGACTGTGCAGTGAGATTCATCAATGTCCAACTGGCCTATTGCCACAACAGATGCCTCATGTATCAGTGCACTCCCTTTCCCGGCAGCCGTGACGTGTCCTCTGAGAACAGTCATCGACGTCCCGAAAATGCAGTTGCAGTGCCTGGCCATGCTGGCTGCAGCTCTGCAGCTCATCTGTACGAAGGCATTGTGGCAGTCTGCTCTGCTCTGCCCACCTTGACATGGCTACACAGAGATATGTGGACCTTTTAAAGAGCCTGAGGTCTTGGAACTACACTGTTTGTCAGAGAAAGTGGAGGAGGGAGTGTTATGTGAAAGAAGACTGTGAATGCTGAGGTGCCCCAGCTGCCCAGAGAGGTGGCCAGGGCTGGCATGAATTCTAGGGACTTGGAAAAGTTCCGACCAAAACCCAGGACATTCTTGGTGTTGACGTTGACGCGGTAGTCTGTGTTCTCCACAGTTTCTATTCGGTGCTCGTCTTCTGACATCGGAGCAGGTGGAGAAAGCCTCCTATCTGCCTGCGGGATGAGGTATATAAAGCTGTTCTCACTTATGGAGGTGCCAATGAGGGCATCTTGATGCTGCTACGCTGAAGATGATGTAGGGACAACCCCTGTCTCTTGGCCCTTCTACACAGGTAGACTCTCCATTCGAGAGGTTGAAGAGGCCATTGTTATTGGTACCTTAAGGGACTGCACCCTCATCCTGCACAGTGACTGTCTGTGCCCTTGGTAGTGATCCAGATGACTGGACCTCTCATGATATCCATTCCATATGTCTTTGCACCACTGACAGTCAGGGCTGCAGAATGGAGCATTCATTCTCTATTTGCCTGGAGAATCTACAATAGTCCCTCCATGATGTTGGCCACTCTTAATGGAAGAACTCATTCCTTCAAGTAATTGAGCCAGGGCTGTGCAAGAGAGCTGGTTGGACTTGTTCACTCTGGGCTTATGATCCTGTACTGCATCAGGGAATACTGACATGGGGGACAATAGCTCTCACCTCTAATCTTAGCATATCCTCCTTTCTGGTGATGTTGGAGACTCTGTCTCTGTGCCCAGCTGAGCATCTGCAACACTCAGTGCCACTCTATCTAACCAAGTGAGGATCCACAGTGGTATCTGTGCAGGCACCAAGTGGATTTGTGAGTCTGATGGTGCTTCCTGTGCTCTCTCTTTGCATTCAGCACTTCATGTTCCAACAGGAATCTGTCCTTCCCACTTCAAAGTCAGAAACATTGCGAGACATTAGGTCATGGGTGTGAAATGTTGAGGCTTCTCAATGCAGTGGAGTCTTTGAAATATTGTTGGATGAGAAAGCGTGCACTCCACCCCCTCATTATCTACAATGTCTTTACATTCTCTCCATCAGGTATATCCAGCCTTTGTTCGCTGACTGTTTCTTGAGGGTCCAGCTGCCACCTTCCATGCCATGCTGCTCCCTGGCAGTTAGGCTGTGCAGTCTCCAACTCTAGGCAGTGCCCTTTCTCTGACATTGTGTTCTTCTGCAGCAAGTTGTGGACTTGGAGAGTGAGGGGTGGCCTTAGAGATGTTTATAAAACCCAAGAGGGGTATAGATAAGATGAATAGCAGGTGTCTTTTTCTGAGGATTTCAAGACTAGTGGGCATATTTCTAAGGTGAGAGGAGAAAGATTTAGAAAAGACCTGAGGAGCATTTCTTTCACGGAGTGGTTTGTGTATGGAATGAATTTCCAGGGGAAATGGTGGATGCGGGTACAGTTACAATGTTTAAAAGATATTTCAATAAGTATATAAATAAGGAATGTTTGGAGGGATATGGGCCAAATGCAGGCAGGTGGGACTCATTTAGCTTGGAATTATGGTTGGCATGGACTGGTTGGACCGAAGGATCTGTTTCCGTGCTGGATCGCTCTGTGACATTCGCCACCTGTGCAGATACCACCGTGGATTCTCACAAGGTTAGACAGAGTGGCACTGTGTGTGCAGATGCTCAGCTGGGCACAGAGATAGAGTCTCCGGCATCACCATAAAGGAGGATCCATTAAGAGCAAAGGTAAGAGCTATGATCCCTCATGTCCGTATTCCATGAGGCTGTGCAGGATCATAGGCCCAGAATGAACAAGTCCAACCAGACCAGCACTGGCTCAATTCCTTGAAGGCATGAGCTCCTCCATTAAGCATGCCTGACCTAGCGGAGGGACTACTGTAATAGAACTCCAGGCAGATGGAGAACAAATGCTCCATTCTGCAGCCCTGACCAGTCATTGTTATGCTTATTGATCTACATTTGACTCCCAGTCTTGGCTGTAAAATTCTCATCCTTGTTTTCAAATTCCTCCATGTCCTCACCACTCCCTTTCTCATAAATTCTTGCAGCTCTAAAACCTCTTCGGTATCTGCCCTCCTCATTCTGGCTTCTTGAATATCTTCAATTGTGAGTACTTCACCATTGATGGCTGTCCCTTTTATGCTGAGGTCTAAATTCTGGAATTTCCTCCACCTACCACAGGAACCTTCCACTCCACTTCCCTACTGTTCAGACACATCTTCAAACTTAACATGTTGACCGATGTTTTGTTCCTCTGATCTAATATCTCCTAATTGGCTGTGTCATATTATGTTTTATGTACCTTGAAATATTTTAATACATTAAAGGATTTATATAAATATATATTGTTCCAAGGCCAAAAGAGAGAAACAGATGAGGCATTTTTGGGCACTCTGGTCATTGTGGCAGGTTTCAAAAAAAAATTAATTTATTGGATGTGGGTGTTGCTGGTTGGGCCAGCATTTATTACTCATCCCTTCATTGCCCTTGAGCAGTGGTGGTGTATTGCCTTCTTGAACCGCTGTCCTTCATGTGCTGTGGGTAGACCCAGAACATTATTAAGGAATGAATTCCAGGATTTTGACCTAGCGACATGGAAACATACTGTCATTGTTTCAAAATCAGGATGGTGAGTGGTTTGGAGGAGAACTTGCAGGTGGTAGTGTTCCGATGTATCTGCTGCCCTCATCCTTCTAGATGATAGTTGCTGTGGGTTTGGAAGATGCTGTCAAAAGAAGCTTGATTAGTTGTTGCAGTGCATCTTCAAGACAGTCCACACTGCTGCTGCAGGAGGTGGAGGGAGTGAATGTTGAAGGAAGCTACTGAGGCTGGGTCACTAAGTATATTCAAAGCTGAGATAGACATGATTAATCTGTAAGGGAGTGGAGGATTTTGGTGAAAAGGTAACAAAGTGGTATTGAGAAATCTCAGATCAATCATAATCTCATCGAATGGCAGTGAAGACTTGAAAGGAGCAGAAGTAGGCCATTCATCCTGTGCCTTATGGAGTTAGATGGAATGCTAATCAAGTAGACACTTTTTTTCCCCCTGGATGTTAAGCTCGTCAGTATTGCTGGATTATTGCAGTATTGCAATCATCCAGGCATTGGGGAATATTCGGTCAAAGTCCCAACTTTGAGGAGTCAGGAAGTAGTTACTCAGTGCAGGATTGTGAGCTCGGACCTGCTTTTGAAGCCTTGGAATGCTTATATCCAGCCCAGTTCAGTTTGTATTCAATGGTAACCTTCAGGATGTTGATGATTCAACAAAGGTAATGCCACTGAATAGCAAGAGGTGATAGTTGGATTCTTTTTTGTTGTAGCTTGTCATTACCTGGCACTTCCTTCGTGCAATTTTACCACTTATCAGTCCAAGCCTAAATGTTTCTAATACCTTGCTGTATTTGGACACAGACTGCTGAGGGATCATAAATATTGCTGAACATCGTGGAATCATCAGCAAACTCCCCACTTCAGATTTCATGACAGAGGAAGGTTATTGAAGCAGCTGAAGATGGTTGACATAAGAAGCTGCATGTATCTGAGTTGGCTGCCTTTCCATAGCACTAGAGTACTGAGCATTGCTGAGGGGCCAGTAAATACCCTGGGTACAGACTGCTCCTGTGTTCGGGACCAACATGCACCCATAGGCTAGTTAGCTGGTGTGACTGCTACAAGGTGTATATACTAACGGCAGTCATGAGGATTCAGTATAGCACTTGACAAAATGAAAACAGTCATTAACTGAGTTCCTGCACTGGACCCGGTTCTTGTTGAGCATACTTTGCCTGCTAATATCCTCAGCAATCATCATCTGTGCCGGTATGGTTTTCTTTTCTTTTGGATAGAAGATCCCGCCCTCCTCTTTCTCACTATCTGAAGGAGGACCTCTCCAGGTTGATGTCAGTTTGAGTGAGGAGCAGCCTTCCCTGGGGATTAGCCATCTGTCTTTCTTCTCACTGTTGCTTCAGTTTCCTCAGTTGATTTCCATAAGACTTGCACTTGCTAACTCTGCTTTTGTTCCTGCCCCTACAGCTGCTCATGGCCTCCCAACATGCCCCTCTGACCAGTTAACAGGTTGTCTTTGAGGAGTTTGGTTGGTGCTGTGCCAAGTTCCCTGCACATAGGATCAGAGAATGGACATGTTCGAAACATCAGTTTCCTTATCCCAGAAGGAAAATCAGGCCAAAGTTTTACCTTTTATTTGAGTTTTCAAAACACAGTTAACAATCAGACTACTTCATAAATATAGGACAGATCATTTTACTGTTCCCACTTTCTTTTAAAACAAGGTATTATTATTGGGACTAATTTAATTAGCTTATCAAATAATTTGGTGCAGATCATGAAATGGGCAACTCTGCTTCTGAAATGATGCTTGCCTTCTATAATTGCTTTGCTAGTGGTAGAAATAAAATAGTTTTCATTTCTAAAGGCATTTTCTGCATCAGGCTATCTCTTGGGTTTGTAGTCAAATTTGTATCAGACGTGCATGGCCAGTCTCACATTGAACTGGTAATAAAATGCAACCCAGTGTGGTTGCACATGACCTGGGTTGCTGTAACAAATTACCCACTTTATGTGTGCAATGTAAATTAACTTCTCGTGATGGAGCGCAGGATTGTTCTGTAAATGCTTCCAGATGCCAGCACAGTTTACCTGCAAACGGCAAGTGAAATGCTGTGAAAAATGAGCCTTCAGCAGCCTGACAACTTTGCCATCAGCCCGGTTGCCTTCAACAGAATTTGGACTGTGTGAACCTGTGGTCAAAGAACAGTGTGAATGTTGTTTCTGTTGTGGATTCGCCATTTTTTCCCCCAAAAAAAGGACATGATAAAGCTGGATATATAAATCGAGGCTCGTAATGATTCAGTAACGTGATCGGCAAGTGATTTGGGAGTAAAAAGCAGGAAGGGGAGATTATTTTTAAAAGTTTAATTGGAGTGAGACGCAGTTTCAAGAGAGGTCTGCTCTGAGTCCTTTGGTGACTGTGTTGATATATATGTATAAATGACGTACAGGGATATACTGCAGCAGTTACACTCAGACCTGCTGAGGGTAACAAGCAACTGCATAATTTGGCCAAACTGTATAGCTGGATTAATAATGATTGATTTTTATACTAGGTAATCCACACCAGAACAAAGCAATTGAAGGAAGATTTCATTTTAATATGTTGTTGATACCCCCACAGGGCTATTTGATCAAGTGCTTCTACATCATTGAAAATTAAAGGATGGAGGTTTGGGCAGAGGCTAATATCTAAACAAAGCAAATCACCATTACAAAATGAGGAAAAGGCTTTTGCTGGCTCGTTGCATACCTAAGTCTTAAATGGGTGTAATAAGTTACTGAGGTACAATGAAGAAGGTTGTCTAAAATTACAAAGAGATCTTGACCAATTGGATCAATGGGCTGAGGCTTGGCAGACGGAGGTTAATTTGGATAAATGTGCAGTGTTGCATTTTGGTAAAACAAACAAGAGCAGGACTTGTACAATTAATGGTATGGTCTTGGATAGTGGTGTAGAACAGAGACACCCGGGGATTCAAGTATATGATTCTTTGAAATTTGCATCACAGGTTGACATGTTGGTTAAGCAGGTGTTTAGTACGCTTGTCTTTGTTGCTTAGACCTTTGAGTATAGGTGTTGGGATGTCATGTTGAGGTTGTACAGGATGTTGATGAGGCCTCTTCTGGAGTATTATGTGCAGTCTCGTCACCCCATTATAGGAAGGATATTACTAAATTAGAGAGGGTTCAGAAAAGATTTACCAGGATGTTGCCAGTAATGGAGTGTTTGAGGTATAAGGAGAGGCTGGATAGGATGGGACATTTTTCAGTGGAGTGTGGGAGGTCGAAGAGTGACCTTTATAGAGGTTTGTAAAATCTTGTAAAAGGCATAGAAAGCAAGGGCCTTTACCCTAGGGTGGGTGAGTTCAAAACTAGGGGGTATATTTTTAAAGTCAGTAGAGAAAGTGTTAAAAAGGACATGAGGGGCAACTTATTTTTTCTTAGTGGTTTGGGCATGAAACGAACTGCCAGAGGAGGTAATGGGTGCAGGTAGTTACAACATTTAAAAGACATTTGGATAAGTACGTAAATAGGAACTGTTTGGAGGGATATGGGCCAAACATGGGCAAGTGGGACTGGTTTAGCTTGGGAACATGGTCGGTGTGGACAAGTTAGAATGAAGTGTTTGTTTCCGTGTTGTATGACTCTATCTCAATTGTATTTAATTGGAAGTCCAATCACTATTTGAGCCCTGTCTAAGTAATTCTCAGGAAACATAGCTTCAAAGCAAAGTGTATGTTGTTGGCTGGGATATTCTGTGGGCTCATGTAGTTCCTTCGTTTGAATTTGCTTGGCAGAAATGTGAATAGTACAAACTACTTGAAATGCAATATCGAGTACTCAATCTTCGTAATTCTCTTGATGCATTGAGACAATGTACAGAGGAGTGAGAAGAATGGTCTTGGTACCTGTTATGAGGAGAGACCACATAGAAATAAATATGCTTTCACTTTCTAAAGCACATTCAATCACTGAAGAAATTTTAGAGGGAGTTAGGAAGGCTAATTCTAAATGTACCTGTCCAAATTATGTTGAAAAGAACACAGAAATGAGTTTTTCTTTGTCACAAAAGGTAGATTGAGAAAAGGGTATGACCTGATTGTTCAGTTGCTCAGAGGCATGGATAATGGAGATGTAAAGGTATTAATTAACTCGGAACTTGACAACAGAATAGCATGCAAAATCGACAAGCCTTGGGCAACACTTGAGATTAGAAGGTTTCTTTGCCCCATTGGAAATACGAGCTAGACTTCCAGCAGAAAGCAGGTAATGGTGTGTCAATCTTTAAAATAAGGTTGGATAAATATCTGGTTAGGATAGACATTGTATTTCTTTGCAAATAGTTACAATTGAAATTTATGAAAAACAATGGTTTCTCTAATGCTGGTGCTTCAGAAATGCTATCAGTGATCCTCACCAGTTCATGTTGAATAATGTCAAGTTAAACAATTGTTTAATGCATTAAAAATTAATTTGATAATTATTCAGGTCATGAAGTAACTGTGCAAAATAGTTTTGAAAGTTTTCTGTGCAATTGCTCTGGAAACTTCTTTTGGACAGAGTCCATGATGATATTGTATGTGGTCTTTCCCAATTGTCTTTTAATGTTGGATTTTATTTTGAAAGGCTTAAATATTGTTAAACTACAATAGTACTGGTAGCATTTAATTTAGAAGCTTGCTGCAATGATTATAAAGGTTTTTTTTGACATTTGACAAAATGAAGTACAGAGAAATCTAAAATATTGGTGTGATGTTCACAATTTTGTTCAAATTTTAGTTTCCAAGTTCAAGTGCACGACATGTTCAGATCAGGGAAACATTGTTGTGGTTAATGACCATTTCAACTATTGAGATGCAAGTGAATAAAAAAAATGCTACAGCAAGTTAAGTGAGGACAGATACCGAATTAATCACAATGTTCAATAATTACTCGCCCTGTTGCACTGTTGGGAGTTAATGATATCAGCATTTGTCTAGCTCACCAGTAAAATGCATTAGATGAAATGAACTTGCTGCATTTGCACATTGGCTTCACATTAAAGACGGAAGTTAAATCAAGCTATTTTAAGCATGAGAATCCTTGTAATAGCAAGTTGTTTATGGTCAATCTCTCTGGCACAGATAACGAGTGTTACAAGTGCAGAGCCTCATTTCTTTGGAATTTAATTGTTGGACAGTTTAAATGTTACAATTAACTTTTAAAACCTAAACATGCAAAGGGATGTCTAATTACATTGTTCGGTGCCCTGCCATAGAGGGTTGTGGTCTATTATGTTATTGCTTCCAGAGGAACAAGCTTGGAATTAAGGAATCAATTCGTTCCCAGATGTCATAGCATTTACTGAAGTGTTGCTGGCTAGGAAAAGTTTCTGTTGAAATCATGTGGGGTCCTATTTGATGTGAATAACTTATAACCCACTTAGTTGGTGACCGCAATGTAAAATCCAGGACTGTCTGATACTTGGTCATTATAACTCATCTGGTTATAACGCCTGAACCCATCTGGTTCACTAATGTCCTTTAGGGAAGGAAACTGCCATCCTTACCTCGTCTGGCTTCCAGACCCACAGCCATGTGGTTGGCTCTTAACTGCCCTCTGGGAAATTAGGGATGGGCAATAAATGCTGCCTGGCCAGCGATGCCCTCATCCCATGAATGAATAAAAAAAAAACAGGTCCGGAATAGCTGATGAGGCAGAAGACCCATTTTACGTTTATAGCTTTGCCTGGTTTTAAACTCTTGGGGAGAGGAGTACTTTATCTTGAAAGAGAGGTGTTTGCAAGCCTTCGGGCACTGAAATAGATCCTTGCGCACAGAAATTAACATCAAGTGCACAGATGATGCCTTGATAATAGAAATGATTGATAGCTGTACCAGCTGTTGTACCACTTTAAGCCTCAGTAAAATACCTGCCATACATATTTTGGCTTGCATTTTGCAAAGCTATTTCAGAATCATTTTTGCTTTTGTACTTGATTTATGCAATCTGGAAAGCTTTATGCAAATTGTGAAAATGTTTGGTAATTTGTAATGTTCCAGAGATAGCTATATCACGTGTTTGAATTCTGCTCTACTGCTCACTGGAATTTACTTAATTCTAAATTGTGCATCAAAGGAGCCAGATTTACTCTGGAGTAGTAGTAACGGCTGATGAGCTATCATGTGGTGTAAACCATATTCAGTGCATGCACCATGGGATTGTGGGCGGTTAGAGCAAAAATAGGATTTCTCATTATAAGATTTTCAATCTCACTTAATACAGCGGCCTGTCTGACAAGTTGTGGCAATGCTGTCTTGATTTACTAATGTCTTCCAAAATCTCAGCTGTACCAAAAACAGAAGCAGAAATTAACAATGTCTATTGCAAGTAATCTTTGCTATTGAAATTATCCATTGTTTTTGCAATTGAAGAATTTTCTGAAATAAGAAACTAATTTTATGTTTGAAAAATTGGAAGTGGAATTGCAAAACATATATCCCTACAAATAGAATAAATGGACAGAAAGGAAATATTTGCATTTTATCTCCTCCTGCACACCCTCACGATGTCTCGAAGCATTTCACAGTCACTTAATAACTTTAGAACTATAATCAAGGTGGCATGTAGGAAATAACACCCTGCATTTATATACTACCATTAACATTTTAAGACATTTGATAACGGAAACATAAAATGAAAGTTGGTACTGAGCCATACAAGGCAATAGAAGAGCAACCAAAAAGAGCAAGTAACTATAAACACGGTTAAAGGGGCAGGTTTTTGCAGGTGTCTTGAAGGAGAATGAGGTAGTGCACAGCATTTCCTCTAAGCTACTCCGTGGGTCTGTGCACACTGATTGGTGAGCCAGCATATTCACTTCGAGTTTCTCCAGCGCTGCCACAATTGGATCTCAGAGATCTGCATAGCAACTGGAGAAATTAGAGGGAATGGTAGGAGTGAGCTGGAGAGGACGAAAGAGGGAATTTAGGGATTAGGCAGCTGATGACCACTGCTTCAATGGTGGAGCAATTAAAATTGAAAAGGCATGCGAAACTGGCGATGCAGTAGTGTAGTTACCTTGGATTGTTGTGGGGCTGAGGAAAGTAGAGATACAAAGGGGTACCTAATGCAAGAATTTTAAAATCAAGGCACTGTTAGCTCTGAACTAATGTACACCAGTTAAAGTAGGCGCATTAGGGGAATAGAAGTTTGCTTGGAAAGAGGTTTGAGTGCTCATATGTTTACAAAGTGTAGAACATGGGAGCACAGCCATGAATACATTGGAATGGGGCAGGTAAGAGGTGTCAAAGCATGGATTTAGGGATTTAGCGGAAGAGGAGCCAAAATAGGTCAAAATTGGATGATGTCTATCTCTACCTTGGTAGCGGTTTTGGAAGTGACACAGATTCATGGATGGAAGTCAGCTTGCGGTCAAATACAGTGTTATGTTTGCACGAACTCTTGTTCAGCATCAGGCAGTTGCCAGGGAGGGGTTTGTTTTCAGTGCTAAGGATGGAAAACAGTCCATTTGATCTTCCCAATGTTTAATTGTTTTTGTTGTGATCATAGTGAATGCTCAACATCATGGACTTCCCTTTCTCGTCCAGAATTGGAAATTGATTTCGCTTCCAATTTCCACCCTGCCCTCATTCTCACCTGGTCTATCTCCGACTCCTCCCTTCTCTTCCTTGACATCTCTGTTTCCATTTCTGGGGATAGACTGGCCACTAATATCCACTATAAACCCACTGACTCCCACAGCTACCTGGACTATACATCCTCACACCCTGCTTCCTGTAAAGACTCCATCCCATTCCCAGTTCCTCCGTCTCCGTCACATATGTTCAGATGAGGCCAACTTCAACAAGGCAGCCTCCAAAATGTCCACCTTCCTCCTCAACCAAGGATTCCCCAGCTCCGTTGTCGACAGGGTCCTCAACCGGGTCCAACACATCTCCCGCACTTCCGCCCTCACCCTTTCTCTTCCCTCCCACAACAGCGACAGGGATCCCCTTGTCCTTTCCTACCATCCCAACAGCATCCACATCCAGAAGATCATCAGACGGCATTTCCACCACCTCTAGCGAGATGCCAACGCTAGACGTGTACTCCCCTCCCCTCCCTTGTCCACCCTCTGCAGGGACCATTCCCTCCGGAATGCCCTGGTCCACGCATCCTTAGCTCCCAACACAGCCCCACAGCATCTTCCCTGCAACCGCCGAAGGTGTAACACCTGCCCATTTACCTCCTTCATCCCCACTATCCAAAGGCCCAAACATCCACTTTACCTGTATTTCCCACAATCTAGTCTACTGCATTTGCTGCTCACAAAGCATAGACTGGGTGTCTTGCCCGCAAAAATGACTCTGAGCTTTTAGTTGCCTGCCGCTTTAAAGCACCACCCTGTTCCCTGGCCAACAAGTCTCAGGCTTGCTGCAGTGTTCCAGTGAAGTGCAGTGCAAGCTGGAAAAACAGGACCTCATTTTCCACTTGGGGACCCTGCAGCCCTCCAGACTCGGTATCAGGTTCAATGATTTTAGGGCCTGATCTCTCCCACATCCTAACTCCCTATCCCACACACCAGGCCTTGTTATCACATAGCCTGCCATTACACACTACCTATTGTTAGTCACTAACAATCCCCATTAACAGCTATTCATACTCCGAGCCAGATCATTATCAACTCCTTTGTCTGTCCAACTGCTCTTCTGTCTCTTTTTGGGTTCTATCCCCACCTATAGTTTACTCCCTTCTCCCTGCCCCCACCCCATCTTCTGCGTATAAATCAACATTCTCCGAGCAGTTCTGAGGAGGGGTCACCAGATCCGAAACGTTAACTCTGACTTTTCTTCACAGATGCTGTCGGACCTGCTGACCTTTTCCAGCAACTTCTGTTTTTGTTTCTGATTTACAGCATCTGCAGTTCTTTCAGTTTTTATTTGAGAGAAAGCAACATGGACGGATAAAGCAAGAATACTGAAAGCTGTTCCCCTCCTCTCTGAATTTCTCTCAAACTTCGAAAGCAAGCAAGACAAAAGCAACTTGGAAAAAGCATTGTTCAGTGGGAAATCCAGGCTGTTTGCAAGCTTCGTCAATCCTTGCTTTTCTTGGGTTTATAGTGTAACTCCCTTTCACTCAGGAAGATATTGGAGTTGACTTGCCTTCATTTATGTTCTAAGCTTAATTGAAGTGTGCAATCTCTGAGCTATAAATATATTTGTTGTCACTGACTGAGGGGATTTTAAAAGAGAGGAGCCGATCGTGCTACCTCACCTATTCATAACATCGTCCAGTTCTGGCTTTCTGATAATTCAGAGACAGTGGAGTTGAGAGAGGATGTGGTGCGATAGAGCAAGGTGTTGCCAGCCGATGTAGGAAGACTAATGCTGTGCGTTCAGGTGATGTTGCTGAAGGACAACATTTAGATGGGAAGTAGGGTGTTGAGAATAGGTCCTTTCAGGACTGGAGATGTGATTGTGTGGGAGTCAGAAGAGAAGCTATTGGCATTACTGAATCAGAGATAGTAGGAACTGCAGATGCTGGAGAATCCGAGACGACAAGGTGCAGAGCTGGATGAAAACAGCAGGCCAAGCAGCATCGTAGGAGCAGGAAGGCTGATGTTTCGGGCCTAGACCCTTCATCAGAAATGGGGTAGGGGAAGGGGGTTCTGAAATAAATAGAGAGGGAGGAGGAGGCAGATAGAAGATGGATAGAGGAGAAGATAGGTGGAGAGGAGACAGACAGGTCAAAGAGGCGGGGATGGAGCCAGTAAAGGTGAGTGTAGGTGGGGAGTTAGGGAGGGGATAGGTCAGTCCAGGGAGGACGGACAGGTCAAGGGGGCGGGATGAGGCTAGTAGGTAGGAGATGGGGGTGCGGCTTGAGGTGGGAGGAGGGGATAGGTGGAGGAAGAACAGGTTAGGGAGGCGGGGACGAGCTGGACTGGTTTTGGGATGCGGTAGGGGGAGGGGAGATTTTGAAACTTGTGGAATCCACATTGATACCATTGGGCTGCAGGGTTCCCAAGCGGAATATGAGTTGCTGTTCCTGCAACCTTCGGGTGGTATCGTTGTGGCACTGCAGGAGGCCCAGGATGGACATGTTGTCTGAGGAATGGGAGGGGGAGTTGAAATGGTTCGCGACTGGGAGGTGCAGTTGTTTATTGCAAACCGAGCGTAGGTGTTCTGCAAAGCGGTCCCCGAGCCTCCGCTTGGTTTCCCCGATGTAGAGGAGGCCACACCGGGTACAGCGGATGCAGTATAGCACATTAGCAGATGTGCAGGTGAACATCTGCTTGATGTGGAAAGTCTTCTTGGGGCCTGGGATGGGGGTGAGGGAGGAGGTATGGGGGCAGGTGTAGCACTTCCTGCGGTTGCAGGGAAAAGTGCC
>NC_063353.1:17549556-17566685 GCF_021869965.1 Rhincodon typus | reverse complement strand
CCCCCCCCGTCAGTGGTCGAGAACGCCCTCAACCGTGTCTCCCACATTTCCCGCAACTCATCCCTCACGCCCCGTCCACGAAATAAGAACCAAAAAAGAATCCCTCTCATCCTCACGTACCACCCTACCAACCTCCGGATCCAACGCATCATCCTCCGACACTTCCGCCATCTGCAACCGACCCCACCACCAAAGACATCTTTCCCTCCCTACCCTTATCTGCTTTCCGGAGGGACCACTCTCTCCATGACTCCCTTGTCTGCTCCACACTCCTCTCCAGCCCCACCACACCCGGCACTTTTCCCTGCAACCGCAGGAAGTGCTACACCTGCCCCCATACCTCCTCCCTCACCCCCATCCCAGGCCCCAAGAAGACTTTCCACATCAAGCAGATGTTCACCTGCACATCTGCCAATGTGCTATACTGCATCCGCTGTACCCGGTGTGGCCTCCTCTACATCGGGGAAACCAAGCGGAGGCTCGGGGACCGCTTTGCAGAACACCTACGCTCGGTTTGCAATAAACAACTGCACCTCCCAGTCGCGAACCATTTCAACTCCCCCTCCCATTCCTCAGACGACATGCCCATCCTGGGCCTCCTGCAGTGCCACAACGATACCACCCGAAGGTTGCAGGAACAGCAACTCCTATTCCGCTTGGGAACCCTGCAGCCCAATGGTATCAATGTGGATTTCACAAGCTTCAAAATCTCCCTTTCCCCTACCGCATCCCAAAACCAGTCCAGCTCGTCCCCGCCTCCCTAACCTGTTCTTCCTCCCACGTATCCCCTCCTCCCACCTCAAGCCGCACCCCCATCTCCTACCTACTAACCTCATCCCGCCCCCTTGACCTGTCCGTCCTCCCTGGACTGACCTATCCCCTCCCTAACTCCCCACCTACACTCACCTTTACTGGCTCCATCCCCGCCTCTTTGACCTGTCTGTTTCCTCTCCACCTATCCTCTCCTCTATCCATCTTCTATCTGCCTCCCACTCTCTCCCTATTTATTTCAGAACCCCTTTCCCCTCCCCCATTTCTGATGAAGGGTCTAGGCCCGAAACATCAGCCTTCCTGCTCCTACGATGCTGCTTGGCCTGCCGTGTTCATCCAGCTCTACACCTTGTTATTGGCATTACTGCTCTGGTTCTGATGAGACAGAACTGAATGGATCCAGATCAGTGTAATCCTCTCCAGCTGGGTCCTAGTAGAGGGGCCACATGGGAAAGGGTGATGTGGTCAACCATGTCAAACACGTCCAAAGGATGAGACATGGACTGGCAATTGTGACTTTACTGAAAGCTGTTTAGGTAGTCTACCAGTGATGCAAGCCCAATTGGAGGGATTCAGTTATGAAGTTCAGGAAGAAAGGGGCAGAGATTTGGGAGGTGACAACATCTTAAAGAAGTTTGGAGAACAAGAAGATGTTGCAGTTGTTTGTACAAAGGGACAGAGGCTCACTGAGGAAGGGTGTAATAAAGGGATGACATACAATTTGCTAAGTTCCACAAACTGAAAAATGATAATGACTAGACCATCTGTTTTAAAAAGATGGATGAAGTGGTAAATGTTCTTTAGAACTCACATTTTCCTGCTTTTTTCCGAAGGGTACCATGGTATCTTTTACATCCACCTGAGAGTGATGTCGGAGCTGTGATTTAACATCTAATTGGCAAGATAGCCCTGTTAATGACTCCCTTAATCCTGTGAGGAAGCGTTAGTCTGGGTTATGTGCTCTCGTCATTGCAGCACAACCTTCTGGTTCCAATCTGTAGTCACTGAGCTGGGACAAGCCATCGGCAGATACTGAAAAACACCAAATACTGGTCATCTGTGTGTTCGGCTGAACATGTGGAAGGAGAAACTGGGCTCAAGTTTTCAATTTTAATGATTGTTGGCCAGAATGGGAAAATGTTACAGATGTGATTGGTTTTCAGCGAGTATGAATGCATCCGGTTCGAAAAAGTTCAGGGATCTTAACACCAGCTGCCATTGTTTCATGCACATGATGGTGATAATGATTTTGCGTTCGCATTTCCAATTTTTTTTTGTCTCTTTGCTTGTTTCATGGCCACTCTCTTTCTTTTTGCCTTTTCCTGCACATGCCTTTTGTCACACTGTTCCTCCTGCTATAGACTTGTGGTGTCCCCTTTCTTGGCCTCTGTATTTATTAAAACAGGTTACGCCCTGTAATGTTTGCCATATCTGATAAAAAGTCATCAACCTGAAACATTAGGCTGAGTTTTTTTTGTGACGGGAAGTGTGAGTTGGGAAATAGTTGACCTCCTCAATGGCAACACGTTTATGAGGCCTGTGACTGCCATGTTTCTGTTCCAAGAAGATGGGGGTGGGAGGGTGTTTGGCTCACTGCCACTGAAGCCAAGTCCGAGATGGCAGAATGGAAAGGTTCCAGGCTGGAGCACTTCCCTTCGTTTAACGGGAGGCTGAACGTCAGGCCCTCAAATCCTCCGTCCCACCCATGCCTCATGACCCTTCATGTCTCTATGCATACCACTTCCATACCCTTTCATACCCTGTTACCCCTTACATGCATCTTCCTTTGCCACTCATCCACTGTATATAGACCTTAGGAACTTTGAATGGGAAGATTTTGAATTAGACTTGTAAAAGATACTTCTAACAATCTAACCATGCTGTCACTCATTTAGGTAATATCTTCCTAAAGCATAAGAAACTTAGATCCCTTCAAGTGGTCATTCAGTTATCAAGCCAAACAAGCAACTATTCAGTACCACATCAAAGACCGTAATCCTTTATTAACACTGTAAAATTGTAAATCAATGTACATAATCCACTGCTGAGGGAAGTGGCCCCATAGCTTTTGAAATGCAACCAAGGGTTCATAATCGATTCGGTTGTTAAAACACAACAACACAGCTGGAATGGAGCCTCTTGAAACTGACAGAACATTTTTGTTCTATTTCAAAGTATGTGCCTGATGGGGTTAAAGTTACAAAAGAGTGTCTGCAATTAATTCTTCTGATATCTCTCGGTCTCTTGGGTGGAGACAAAGCATTTGACTCTAGCTTTCAGAGAGAGCAGATGTATCTGTACCAGCTTCCTAAGCTCCTAGTAATTATTGCCTGACCAAATGCAGCCATACTTATTACTGTAATAAACCACCTTCTTCCGAAGGATAACAAGGTGTAGAGCTAGATGAACACAGCAGGCCAAGCAGCATCAGAGGAGCAGGAAAGCTGATGTTTCGGGCCTGGATCCTTCTTCAGAAAAAGCTCTACACCTTGTTATCTCAGATTCTCCAGCATCTGCAGTTCCTACTATCTCTTCTTCCCAAGGATAGTGCCTCTACTGAAAATGCCCCAAGGTGGTGTACCCTCTACCACTAATCACGCGATAGCTTTGCTTTTGTCTTGGACTAAGGGAGGATTGGTGTCAGTGAACTGAACTATAAGCAGCCCTTACCATTTGTTAAAGGTGACAATATCCGCAAGGTACTGGGAATGGCCATCCAGGAAAATACCACCTCGAAGAACACAACCCTGCACATGCTGTTGCAAAGGAGTAACTCCATCTAATGAATGGATGTTATGTTGGCCAATGTGGATGTTATTTTGTGTGCAGTGAGAAGTCATAAACAACAATAAGGTGAAAAAGCAGTTAATGTTTTTCTTGGTTGAGTAAAGAGTATCTTGATACATACCTGGAGATCTTTCTGCTTTTTTGAATGATGCTGTTGTCTCTTTAACATTGTGGTAATGTAGAGGTATTGTCACTGGTCTAGAAATGCAGAGGCACAGGTTAGTGTTCTGGGAGCACTGGTTCAAATTCAATCACAGCAATAACAACAGGAAATGCTGGAAAAACTCAGGTCTGGCAGCACGTGTGGAGACAAAGTAGAGTTAACGTTTCAGGTCAAGTGACCCTCCTTTGGAACAGCATTCAGAGCACTGGACCTGAAGTATTAACTCTGCTTTGTCTCCATGGATGCTGCCAGACCGTCTTGAGTTTTTCCAGCATTTTCTGTTTTTGTTTCTGGTTTCCAACATCCACAGTTCTTTCGGTTTTATTTTTGTTCAATGTTTAACCCACCACAGCAGCTGGTGGAGTTTAACTTCTAATAATTAGTCTGCAATTGAAAGCTAATATCAGCAATGGTAAGCATGACAGTTGTCATTGGTTACTGTAAAATGCCATATGGCCCATTTATGTCCTTGAGTGAAAGTATTTGCCACCCTTACCTGGCCTACATGTGACATCAGACCCACAGCAATGAGGTTGACTCCTCACTGCTTTCTGAAATTCTGACCATTAAGGATGGGTAGCGACTGCTCGGCTTCCTGGCAACACTCACTCCCATGAAAGAATGAAGATGCTGAGTTAACAGAAGAGCAGCTAGGCTTCTGTTTGACCATCCAAAGATATCATGGAGTAACCACTTAGGTATGTCCTTATTCTGGACTGAGCTTTCAATGTACACCTGTTTCCCATTAGATGAGATGCAAGCAACCGAGCGAAACTGTCACAAATGATCATAAGACAGGTCCAGAATAACTCCCCGTTTGACTATTAATCTCTTTCCCCTCACTGGGGACTCCTGGATGTTTTCTCATTATTGCAATGAGGGCTTTAGGCATGAACCTGCCGCTGATTCTGTAATGACATATTTAGATTCATGAGTGTTGCCCAGCAGTGGAATTTTCTTTTAAGGATAAGCTGCAAAACTTCAGCTGATATGCATATCTGTGGCTTCTTTATTGATGAATTACCCTGTTAAAAGTCCAAATATAGCGATAATTATGTTTTGTCTAAAGAGTGCTTGTTCTGCTGAATTGTGATAGGTGTTTGTTAGAATTTAATAATTAAAGTTGCCACTAAAAGTTGGACTACTGTGAGCAGATCTGGATACTACGCGTTAGGAAATGTGTATTGGCTTCGGAGGGAGTACAAGGTAGGTTTGCAAGAATAATACCTGGACTTCAATGGTTAAGTTATGAGGAGAGACTATTACAAATTAGGCCTGTCTTCTCCAGAATTTAAAAGGTTAAGAGGTGATCTAATTGAAGTCTTCAAGACATTAACCGGAAAAGCCAGGGTAGATACAGATCAACTATTTCCACCGGTTGGGGAGTTTAGAACGAGGGGGCATAGTCTGAGAATTAGGGCCAGACCATTCAAGAGAGATGTTAGGAAGCACTTGTACACAGGAGGGGTGGTAGAAGTTTGGAACTCTCTTCCACAAATGGCAGTGGATGCTGGATTAGTTGTTAATTTTAAATCAGAGAGAGATTTTTGTTAAGCAAATGGTGTTAAGTGATATGAGACAAAGGCAGGTGTATGGAGTTAGGCTACAGATCAGCCATGATCTCATTGAATGATGGAACAGGCTTAAGGGGCTGAATAGGCACTTCCTGTTCCTATAAATTCTCATATTTTCATGTCTAATTCTGTTGTTTGTGAACGGTTCAGTCGAAAGAGTGAAACTTAGAATTTGTTTGAAAATAGCTAGAGGAGAGAATGGGCATGAAAGGATCAAAATGTTAAATATTTTGAAGATTAAGTTCCTCTTCTAATGAAAAGCCTAAAGAATATCTGTTAGCATTGGTGACTCACCAGCAGATGCACAAGTATTTGTAACATGTATTTAACTGTTTTGACTCACTGTTCTGCTACAAACTTTCCGTTGGTATATGAGTAGTATTTCAGGGAATGTGTTCCATAGCAGTGACAATAAAGATTATAACACTATTCTGGAAATTTACTTATTGGACTTTTGCCAGAGCAGTGGTCAACAAGATCTGCTTTATGCAGCTCTGTCATCAGTCGTAGAAATGGAAAAGATTGACAGTAATTTGCTTGAGCTCATATGGGGCAGTTATTTGTCACTGCGGTAAGGTCTTGGTCCTTTAGTTGCACTCTAGGCAGTTCTTGTGTTTACCTGTGGGCAATGCAGTAGAAATACTGCTAAGGCTTAATACCTAAAATACATTTCACTTTGGGAATAAAACTGTGAAAGGAGCAGCAATTTGATGTGCACAGAATGTCAGTACGTGGAATCACTGATTTTCCAAGAAAAACATTCTAAATCACAGCAAGTCAACCTAGGAAAGATAATGAATTTCCACAGAGGGAAACAGAGGTCAAGTTAATCAGTCAGAGTATGCTTAGCAAAAACCTAAAAGAAAGTAACTCGTAATACTGGCAGCAAATTCTGCATTAAACCCAAAATAGAAAGAATTTCCAAAATTTCATCAGATTTAGTTTAGATTTATAACCTTCCCTTTTATTGATGGTTAGTTAAAACATTGCTTTGAATGGTACGCTGCTGTTCACTATGTTTTCATTAGTATTTACATTTCTATTTCAGTAAGAGGACCTGCTGCTTTTAGAAATGCTTATTTAGTGATTAAAATTTAGATTCTCATTATCCAAGTTAACAAATATTGCACAATTACACACTTAAGCACAGTGTGTCAAGGGTAGAGCCAGAGTTAATGCATAAACTGTGTATCAGAATCTTCTTTGATAAGCAGTTTTATTATTTACTGTAATTTGTAATGGGATTCCAAGCTACCAGCTCATTCTGTCCTTTGAGGCATTGTTAGAAGCAGAAAGCTAATGACTGGAACTGACACTCATAATCATAGTGAGCAATCTATAATGCGCATAATAGGTCAGAAAAATGATCAATGATTAGATGATTAAACTCTGCATTTGCTATCACACTTGTAGTTAGCATTGTGTTGCTGTGTTTTCTTTAGAATGATGTTTGTTCTTGAAAAACAAATATTCAAATGTCATAAATTTCTTTTTACAATTGGTTTAATTTATTTAGTACAATAATGTCTACAATACAACTGTATTAACCATGTCCGGAAGTATATTAAGTGTAGACCTGGGAGAGTGTTCAATGGGGTGTTTTTCAAAAACAATCACTTCAGTATCGTCAGCACTATGGGAACAGCAATGTTGGCCAAACAAAAAAAAACAGATTGGCCCTTAGGGCCTTGGTACATCTGGCAATTGTTAATACATAGGATCCTGCAGGGATGTCCGAGACCAAATAGAATGCACGAGTAGGTAATGGTTATATGTTAATTGAGGAATAAATGTTAAAAACCCAACTGCGTATAAGACCATGTTTATATTTCTTGTATATAAACATACTTTGCATATGGATAAATGGATAATCAATGAGAAGGCAGCTGGTGATGTGTGAGTTGGAATTCTGGCTTACCAACATTTAACCTTGGGTGTTTAAAAGCAGCAACAATAATGGCGGCTGCAATCTTAATTGTCAGCAGGATGGCCTAAACCTCTGGAGCTTGATTTCCTGCAGGTACAAATTTAACCACTTACAACAGTGTTGTAAGCAGAAGAATAAAACTTTTGTGAATCATCTTGTCACATAATACTATATCGATTAACACAGAGTATTTTACCAGTCTGTGTCAGTGATGATTGACATTGCTTTATTTTTAATGGGCACTTTCAGAAGTTTCGTTGAAAAAGTAAGGTAGATATTTCGTTCAAATACAGAGCTATAGTGTTTAAAGAATACTGGCTCCACTTATCAAAATGTAATGTGTCACATGAGCCCTAGATCACTGCAATGGAGTGCACATAGGCAAACCCTTTATCCCCCGAGATGAATATCATCTCATCCATTCGAGAATGGTGAACACGTTTTTGGATAGCAATACATTTAAATTGCAATTGATTCTATCAATACTGTATTTCCTTTCACAGAAATAGTCCAATGGCTGCCTCATTGCTCTATTAGATTTTTTTGGGTCACTTTCCCCACCCCATTCTCTCTACTCCTGAAGACCTTTTGCTACTCCAGTGCAACATCACCCAAATTATTGTTCAGTTGCAAATAGAGATTAGGTCAGCAGTGCAAAGCACCTCCTAGCCCTGCCCCAAATGATTTTCATCTGGTACAAATTCATGTGCACTTCAGCAGGGATTCTTGGCCAGTGATCATTGCTGAGATTAGGTAACTGTACAGGCCTGGGCATGAGTCCTGGGAAATAATTGCTTGGCAACTGTTGGGCAAGAGCAAAATTGTGATACTTCTTTGTAGCTTTATTCCTCATATGGAAAATAAGTGCTTGATGCCATGCAAAATTGCAGTGCTTGCTTTTGATATTCCAGTTGAGTAATTGCTTGTGATAGAATGTGGAAGTAATGAGTGCTTTCTGTATGTTAATTTGATACCTTGAACTTGTGATTTTATGTTGATTACTTTTCTTACCCTCTACTTATCCTCTTTTCAAACTTTCTTAAAGAAATTAATAATTATTTATAGCAGGTAAATCCAAATTCTATCTACAGGAAGAAGGTTTGCTGGTATTATCTCATCAAGCAATGAAAGCAATCACTCTTTAATGTATCATGTCCCTAAATTTTCAAGCAGAAAAACCTCTAATTCCGAGCATCTTTTTTTGTTTGCAACTCAATACTTGCAACATTCAAGTGTACTTGGTTCATTTCTTTCATATTCTTTCAATTCTGGGATACCAAAGATTGTACAAAGTGCTTTAGTTTCGCTGTTGAGGTTAAACACCAGTTCTTTGCTTCTGTATTCTCTGTCTCCAGATTAAAGAAAGTATTGGCTTTTCAATCTTACTAATTTGACGTGAAACTTTCATCATTCTGAATAGCTGTGCACCAAACATCATCTGCTTCTCTTGAATCTTATTATTGAATGTGTATTTATTTTCCCTGTTCTTACAGAAAAAAAAAGTAACTTCACATTCTTTGAAGTTGAATGGCATCTACAATTGTGTAGAGCCCTGGTGAGACCTCACCTGGAGCATTGTGTGGAGGTTTTGTCCCCTTACTTGAGAAGGGATAACCTTGCCATTGAGAGAGCCTGACAAAGGTTCACCAGGCTGATTCGTGGGATGGTGGGATTGCCCTATGAGAAGGAGACTGGGCCTATATTCTATAGAAGTAGAACAAGAGGAGATCTTATTAAAACATACAAAATTATTACAGGGTTCACAAGGGTACATGAAGAAAGGATGTTCGCCTTAGCTCGGAGTTTCTAGAACCAAGGGGCGCTCAAGGGGAGTTTACAAGTAGGCTATTAGGATAGAAATGAAGAGATTTCTTCCCTCAGAGGCTGGCGCATTTGTTTGGATTTCTCCCCCAAGAGGACTCTTGAGACTCGGTCATTAAGTACATTCGGGTAGAGATCAATAGATTTCTAGATAGCAAAGATGTCGAGGGATGTGGGAATGATGTGGGAAAATGGTGTTGAAGATGAGCCATTAACAAGTTGAATGGCAGAGCAAGTTTGCAGGGTCAAATGGCCTACATCAGCTGCTCTTTCCTTTATTGCCATGGACATGTACGTCTTGCGGTAAGTTTCTGCAGTGTTTCACAGTGTTTTCCACATTTGGTCATATTCCCAGATTTGATGATGACAGGAAATTTTGTTTCAGTCCCTCAAACATAGTCCATCAAAGAGCAGATAAATTTCATTGTCTAGATATTTTGAGAGATGAGCACAGCCCCTGCAGAATACAACTCTTCACACATTTGTTTGCACCATTGCTTTCTGCTTCATGTGTCATTTAGTCTCAATTATCTTAATTGCAAGGTGCTCCTGTCTTTGTTAATGTGGTGTCCTATTAAATGTTTGTTTAGAATTCATAAGAACCTCATTTCCTTTTTTTCTTGTCAATTAATTTTGCTTACTTTTCTGATCCTTATAACCATTCTATAAGGTTGATGAAGCACAGCTTCAATAGAAATCCATATTGATTGGCTTACATCACTACATTATTTTTTAAGTGCTTGATAATGTTATTATGTCATACTGTCTAGTTAGTTACTAATGCTCTTTAGAAAAAGATGGCTGAGAGGTTTTAAAATTTATGAAATAGTTTGAAATGTAAGATACAGACGAGATATTTCCTCTTGTGCATTAGGTCCCATAAGTATAAGATCGTTGCTACGAAATCGCATAAGACATTCAGGAAAAACTTAGTCACTTAGGAGTGATGACATTCCAGAACTCGCTACCAAATGGGGCCATTGAGGCTACTTTAAGGATGCAGTTAGCGTTGAGCGAGATAAACACAAAGGAGAAGAGAACAGATGCATATGTTGATGGGATGAAACGAAATAAAATGGAAGGAGACTCATGTGAAGCCTAAACCAGTTGGCCTCCTCTGAGCTGCGATGTAAGGATGACTAGCCTGTCACTTCCTGTATTATCTGCATCTCCCTGTTTTTTTTTAATCAGAGGTGTTACATTTGTTATCCTAAAGTAGTCTGGCACAATTGTCTTTACAGAATTTTAGAAACTTGTACCCAGAGTCCTGAGAATTGCTTCTTTCTTTTCCCTCCGGCTCCATGAATGTTTTGAATGATGAGAAAAGCATTTAGCAATGACAGTAAATCAGTCTTTATACTTAGCAGAAAATCAGTGTGTGTTTGTCCTGTATGGAAAAATAAACACTCTTTCATTTTTGAGATCTCGTCTCAGTAACTGTATTCTGCCAACATGATGTGGGCTTTACCTCCAGCAAGCTAATTGTACCTGGTGAGGCAATACTTTTGTCAAGTCCTGAGGGAAGATGGAAACACCATTGTATTATCACTGGGTTAGTAATCCAGAGACAGGGCTAATGTTCTGGGGACTCAAGTTTGAATCTCACCATGTCAGAATGTGGAATTGGATCTGGAAAAAAAATCTTATGACTTGAACCCATTGTTGATTGTAAAAACTTCTCTGGCTCCCTAATGCCCTTCAGGAAAGGAGAACTGCTGACCTTTGCTGGTTTGACCAATTTATACAGTCTACCCACAACAATGTAGCTGCCTTTTAACCACTCTCTGATATTGCCTGATAAGCTGTATCAAAGCCCTAAAATATCTCAAAAAAACGATATTGATCTAGACACTGGAAACAACCACAGCAAACTGTTGATCCTTCAAAGTCCTAGTTAGAGTCATAGAGGTATACAGCATGGAAACAGGCCCTTCATCCCAACTTGTCCATGCTGACCAGGTTTCCTAAACTGAATTAGTCCCATTTGAAACCTGGTACAGTTAGTAATTAGATAATTAACATCCGAGTGCCAGAATCGAGGACCATCTCTGAGGTTAGTTAAGAAACAACTTGATGTAGTCATAGTCGCAGAATCATACCTTACAGACCATGTCCTAGCCAACACCAACACCCTCCCTGGGTATGTCCTGTCCCACTGTCAGGACAGACCTAGCAGAAGGGTCAGTAAACAGTCAGGAGGAAGATTTCCTGGGAGTACTCAACCTTGACTCATAACCACACACATTCTTATGCCATTAGGTTAAACACAATTTCCTACAACAGACTGATGACTTGTGCTCCAAAGCTTTGTGCCCCTAACTAAACTGTCCCACTGTAGCTACAACATTGGCATCTACCCAGCATTGTTGAAAATTTGCCCAGATATGTTGTGCCTATGAGAAAAACAGGGATTAGACTAAAAATTAAGGCCAGACCATTCAGGAGAGATGTTAAGGAAGCACTTTTGCACACTGAGGGTGGTGGATGTTTGGAACTGTCTTTCACAAGTGACAACTGATGCTAGATCCGATGTTAATTTTAAATCTGAAACAGATAAATTTTTGTTCAGCGAAGGTATTAAGGGATATGCTCCAAAGGCAGGTATATGGAGTTAAGCCGCAGAACAGCCATGATCTCATTGAATGATGGAACACATCAAGGGACTGAATGGCCTCCTGCTGTTTCTTTGTAACTTTCACCTGGTCAATTACCACCCTAACAGTCTACACTTGATCATCGTAAATGATGAAGGGCCATCAACGGTGCTATAATAATTAGCTCTCTGCTCAGTTTGCATTCCACCAGTGCTATTCTGCCCTAGTCCTATTGCAGACCTGGTTCAAAGATGTGAAAGTGAGCTACATTTCAGAGGGGATGTGACAGTGACTGCCCTTGACATTAAGGCAGCATTTGACTGAGTGTGGCTTCAAGGAGATCCATCAAAATATGGTCAATGGGAGTTGGGGTTGGAAAATCTCCATAGTACAGTCATATCTAGCACAAAGGAATATGCTTATTTTTGCTGGAGGTTAATGCCCTCAGCTCCCAGGATTCTGCGGGAACTCCTTAAGGTGGTGTCCTAGCCCAACCATCTTCAACCGCATCTTCATCAACTGCATCCCTCCATCATAAGGTCAGATATGGAAATGTTCAGTGATGATTGCATAATATCGGCACCATTTGATTCCTCAGATACTGAAGTAGTCCATGGTCAAATATAGCAAGACCTAGACAATTTTTAGATTTGGGCTGACAAGTGGCAAGTAACATTGTCTGACACCTATGTGACAATGACCATCTCCAACAAGAGAGAATCCAATTTCACCTCTTGGCATTTAATGGTGTTTCCATCACTGAATCTCCGCTATCAATACCTGGGGTTACCATTGAACCGAAACTGAACTGGACATGCCATGTAAATACTGTGACTACTAGAGGAGGTCAAAGGCTGGGAATCCTGCTGGGAGTCACTCATCTCCTGACTTCTCAAAGCCTGTCCACCTACAAGACAAGTCAGGAATTGGATGGAATGCTCCTCACTGTTCCCAGATGGGTGCAGCTCCAATAACACTCATAAAGCTTGACATCAGGTTAAATTAGCTTGCTTGACACGCATCACATCCATAAACATTCACTCCCTTCAGCACTGATGCTCAGTAGCAGGTGTATGCGCCATCTACAACATGTATTACAACAACTTTTTGAGTCTCTTTAGGTAGTACCTTGTAAATCTGCAGCCACTACCATGTAGAAAGACAAGGGCAGCAGCTACATCACTACAGCATCTATACGTTGTCCTCCAAGCCCGTCACCATCCTTACTTGTAAAAATAACACTGTTCTTTCAGTGTCACTGGGTCCAAATCCTAGAACTCCCTCCCAAACAGCATTGTGGGTGTACCTGCACTTAATGACTACATCAGTTCAAAAAGGCAGCCCACCATCACCATCTCATAGGCAACTAGCAATGCTGAATAATTGTTAGTTGAGCCAGCAAAGCCTATGCCATGAATAATTAAAAGAAAATGGAACTACGTTTTGGTAATGTAGCACCAAAGATCTAGTAGGATTTTTATTACAGTTCCTGGTACATATGTATATGACAGTCATAGGCACTTCTTTCCCTGGAAATACTAAGTTATTTTGTTGCAAAGAGTAGTATGTTTCCATCAGTATGCCATGCTTGAAGTGGCCCCAGTTAAGATTAAGAATGATATCCTAATCCCCTCCGATCAGATGCTGTCATAAAATGATGAGATCATGAGCAGATCTCGTAAAGGTTTACTGCATTGCCAGCTGTGAGACCCAGCACAGCAGCCATTAATACTTCAATCACTTGATCAGGGAGGCAGTCTGATTTGGAGGTTGTTGTACTAATGTTGTCCAAAATCAGACACCGAGGCAATGTGAGAGAACAAACTCACAGAAGCTGGCTGCTCATTTCCTGTCTCCCTTAAGAGAAATTCTGATCCTCACGCTCACACTTCATTCTGCTTGAAGCAGGGAACATGCCTGATGGAATGCATTTTTATGCATTTATATTATATTATTGTGTGCACAGCTTTTTGGTTTACTTGTGGTTCACTGTGGGTGGAAAGCTTTTTTTTTAATAAAATGGTTACATTTAGAAATGATGAAATGTTAACTTTCCTTCTCAAAGGAGATCAGATTTTTAAAATTTCAATTCTGCTTTTCCAATAAGGAAACTACAGTATCGTGGTCACATTACAAGCTAACAATCCATTGGCCTGAACTAAAGTTCTCGAGATGCAAGTTCAAATCCTTTGGAAAAAAAAAATCTCGTTCATTAATGCCCTTTAGAGAAGAAAACCTGGCTTCCTCACCCAGTGTGGCCTTTACATGTCTCCGTCCCTGAAGCCAGGGGCTCACTGCACTGTGATTTGACTTATCGAGCCACTAATTTAAGGTTGATGCTCTGATTCTGGATGAGTTTCCCATATTCATTCTGGTTCCAGTTGGGAGACCCAAGTGTTTAGTCTCCCAGCTGAGGTGAGTGAACAGGCTTTGGTTGGTCACAATAAAGTTAATTTATAAACAGGATGCCTTATCTTGTCATTTTCTGAAGAAGGGTCTAGGCCCGAAACATCAGCTTTCCTGCTCCTGTGATGCTGCTTGGCGTGCTGTGTTCATCCAGCTCTACACCTTGCCTTCTTTTGTTAATTCCTTTTTCCCAGACCTAAATGAACTTGTGCTTTAAAAGGAACCAATTTAACCAGGCTTTCTTGAGATAACAAAGAATGAGTTTATTCATTGCTCAACCATTTGGAATGCAGCATGCATGCTCGCACACACACACTCTGATGAGAAGTAAGAGGTAAGTCCCAAAAAATAAAAGAAAGAAACAATCTCAGTCTCAGTCTCTCTGAATTGTTCATGAAAAGCAGATAAGCTGATAAGCTGTGTTCTGGCTGTTGCAGTAGTAGTTACTAGGAGTGTGGACGATGGCAGTTGAACAAACAGTTTTCCAGATTCTTGGTTTCATTAAGCTGATGGATGTTTCTATATCTTGATTCTTTTTTAACTACTTTACAACACTTGGAGTGAGGCAGGGTCTTCCTCTACTGCAACCCAGAGATAACTAGGGGATAGTTGTTTGACTGATTTTCACAGTACACTAATGCTCCAACCCTGGATAATGTACATGAGCATGTTCAATCCCACTAGCCCATTTCTGTTGAGTTAAAACAGGCTTTTTAACCACCGTCTTTGTGTATTGCTGGAGGATCAAACAGACCTCCCTGCAGGAGGTGGCTTTCTGCTGAAAGGTGAGACAACACCAACCCCCTCTATCTCTTTTTTTTTAAAAGTCTATTCCTGTTTGAACTTCTCCTAACAATTTACATGCAGGACATTCTGTTTGTTTTGCACAGGACCTTGCGAGGCAGCTGCTGAATGTAAACCCACTTTCTTTTTTCTGTGATATTTGTCTTTTTAAAAACAATGCGTTTTGGAATCAAAAGTTAAACATGTCTGTAAATAATTTAAGGTTCTGATCCATAATCATAAGTTAAGGAATGGGCATTATGTCCATATTGCAAGAATGAACAAAAGTGAAATGATTTCTGTTTTTTAAGTCAGTTTTCATTTTCACTTATTTTAATAAAATAACAAAACTGACAATGAAAAACAATGTTTTCTGAAATGTTAATTACATAAACATTTATAGTTAACACTTCAAATTTTAAATCATGTATATTACTAAATTTATAAAGGCTAAATTCTCAAGTCTTTGGGATTTTTTAGTTCATTAATCCTGCCAATGCCTTTAGTCAGAAAGTGAATAAAAATAAATAACTTTTTCTTATTAACTTTACAAATAATATCCAAGCAGATGAGAGTGTTTTGATGAGTTAAATCTTTGCAACGCCCCTTTGCAATGTTTTGATGCAATTAAAAGAAATGCTGATATCTTGTTTTTCACAAAAGTATTCTATCTTGCAATTCACGTGAATGAAAATAATATGCATGCTTATTTATGAATGTCTTGGAAACGATTCGCAAATTACTGACAGTCTCCAAAAGGAACTCATTGATTATGCCACTTTCTCCATTTCAAAAAAGCTGAGAAAAGACATGATGTGGAGGGTATATTGATTTGGTATAAGCAAGACCATTCATTGAGACAGCTTATTGAAAATATCACTGATCGCCTTTTACGACTAGTTATCATTTGAGGCATAGGACTGTTTCTATTGTACTCTCTGTTCACAGCTAATTTTTGTTCAATCTGGCAACAGTCATGAGAAAGTTTGAGGTATTTGAGCAATAAACTGACAGACATATCATAAAGAGATACTAGGAACTGCAGATGCTGGAGAATCTGAGATAACAAGGTGTAGAGCTGGATGAACACGGCAGGCCAAGCAGCATCAGAGGAGCAGGAAAGCTGACGTTTTGGGTCTAGACCATTCTTCAGAAATGGGGGAGGGGAACGGGATTCTGAAATAAATAGGGAGAGAGGGGTAGGCAGATAGAAGATGGATAAAGGAGAAGATAGGTGGAGAGGAGACAGACAGGTCAAAGAGGCGAGGGTGGAGCCGGCAAAGGTGAGTGTAGGTGGGGAGTTAGGGAGGGGATAGGTCAGTCCGGGGAGGACAGACAGGTAAAGGGGGGGGGGATGAGGCTAGTATGTAGGAGATGGGGTTGGGAGGAAGGACAGGTTAGGGAGGCGGGGACGAGCTGGGCTGGTTTTGGGATGCGGTTGTGGGGAGGGGAGATTTTGAAGCTTGTGAAGTCCACATTGATACCATTGGGCTGCAGCGTTCCCAAGCGGAATATGAGGTGCTGTTCCTGCAACCTTTGGGTGGCATCGTTGTGGCACTGCAGGAGGCCCAGGATGGACACGTCGTCTAAGGATCTCCGGATTCAATGCATCATCCTCCGACACTTCCGCCATCTGCAATCTGACCCCACCACCAAAGACATTTTTCCCTCCCCACCCTTATCTGCTTTCCAGAGGGACCACTCTCTCCGTGACTGCCTTGTCCGCTCCATACTCTCGTCCAGCTCCACCACACCTGGCACTTTTCCCTGCAACCGCAGGAAGTGCTACACCTGCCCCTACACCTCCCCCCTCACCCCATCCCAGGCCCCAAGAAGACCTTCCACATCAAGCAGATGTTCACCTGCACATCTGCTAACATGGTATACTGCATCCACTGTTCCACATGTGGCCTCCTCTACATTGGGGAAACCAAGCGGAGGCTTGGGGACTGCTTTGCGGAACTTCTATGCTCGGTTCGCAACAAAAAACTGCACCTCCCAGTCGCGAACCATTTCAACTCCCCCTCCCATTCCTTAGACCCCATGTCCATCCTGGGCCTCCTGCAGTGCCACAATGATGCCACCCGAAGGTTGCAGGAACAGCACCTCATATTTCACTTGGGAACCCTGCAGCCCAATGGTATTAATGTGGACTTCACAAGCTTCAAAATCTCCCCTCCCCCAACCGCATCCAAAACCAGCCCAGTTCGTCCCCACCTCCCTAACGTGTCCTTCCTCCCACCTATCCCCTCCTCCCACCTCAAGCCCCACCCCCATCTCCTACCTACTAGCCTCATCCCGCC
>NC_063353.1:17496152-17549156 GCF_021869965.1 Rhincodon typus | reverse complement strand
TTTTTCTCCACAGAATGACAGATTAATCTGCTTTACCACTGTCAAGTCGGTAAGGAACATGCACCAAGTACTCCCTACATTTCTGGAATCTTTAGCTCATTTTGTGTGTTGCTTTGTATCCAACTGAACAAACAGATGAGCTTAAGATTCCAGAAATGTAGGGAGTTCTTGGTTCATGTTCCTTATCGAACGTACATTGGTAAAGCAGATTAATCTGTCATTCTGTGGAGAAAATATAAAAAGAAATTTCAGATTAACACATTAAACATTCCTATACTAGTGTTCCCAGTGTAATTTTAAAGTACTGTGATACAGTAGTTATGTTACTTGTCTAGTAATCCAGAGGCCTGGCCTATTAATCAGGAGAAATTACTTCATACTCCACCTTCACAACTGGGGATTTAAAGTTTAGTTTACTTAAAAACTTCCAGAATATAAATGAAATTTGGAACAAAAGGCTATTAGTAGTAGCATGGTGACTGTGAAGCTACCAGATTGTCGAAAGAATCCGTTTGGCTTCCTTGGGGAAGGAAATCTACCAAGCTTATCCAGTACGTATGATTCTAAACCCACAGCAATTTGAATGGTTCTTAACTCCTTCTGAAATAATCTCGCAAGTTCCAGTCAAGGAGGTGACTCACCATCACTTTCTCCAGGGAAGTTGTGGATGAGCAATGAATGTTGGATTTATCGGTGATGTTCGTCTCACAGAGTGAATAAAACAAATTTAGAAAATGACTGACTCCATGGAAAGGATTCACATGTACAGTGCAAGACTGTGACAATTTGTAGATTAGTGCTTGGGAAGTGGCAGTGACGAGCGCTCTGGGTCCAATATTTGTATTGTTTGTAGTTTAATGTACAATTGCATGCAGTCCTCAGGTTGCGAATGGGTTCCATTTCTGAAAATGTTCATAAGTAGATCTGTGTGTAACACAACACAATATAGTACAGCCATTTGTAAGTACGAGCAAATGTTTATGTGTCAAACCTTCAAAATGAATTTTAATATGGGATCTTTTTCATATGTACAATTGGTCATAAGTTGGACATTTGTAAATCAGGGACTGACTGTCCTATTGTGTTGTTCCTTAACATGAGAACAGAATACAGAATAGTCTAATTCAAGGTTATCGATTTGTTTATGGGTTGCTATACCTGCAGTTGATGTAATATTCCTTCTTTTTAATACCTCCCAGCTCATTAATCACTCCCTGTTTTGAAGCTTCAGTCATCAAGTTCTGTGCAAGTTCTCCCCTGTTGCCGGGAGTGATTGAGTGGAGTTCAAGATGGTGTATGTGCACAACTGCATACTTGCAAACCTCCCCTCCACCGATAACATCTGCAGGATACGAAACAATATATTCTATTTGTTCATCATAGTTATCCAAATGATCTGCTTCTAGTTTATCTAGCTTGTTTTCTGAAAGAGATGATTGACACAGAATAACTTTTTATTCCGGGTCTGTTGGCACATCACAATGGAATGGAAGTGTAATGCACCATGCAAACTCGTGTGTAATTCATGGTTCACAGCGTGTCTCCATTACTCTCGTACGACTGGTAAAAGGAAGAATGACAGGCTGTTATCATGTGTGTATTCACATGGATATTAGATGAAGATCGTTCTGTGTGGTAGGCAGTGAGCTTATAATGTGAGCTTTGTAAAATGAATTAGTGCCTGTCGCTGAATATGCAGTTTTGCTAATTTCCAACTATTGCAGAGCTGTCGCCATCAGGTACAAACACTTCATGTGTAACAGGGAAGACGTTTTATTAAATAGAATGATCACTGGTAAAAAGTGAAGTGGCAAGAGTGCACAGTTCTACCTGATGTAATGTCGATCTGTGGGTTTTGGAAAAGCCTTATAAATCGATCCATTGTTATTGAGTCAGACAAGAATTCAGATGAGGCAATTAAGGAGGGAACAATGCTCCAGGAAAATAACTGGTACACTATTTTTTCTACAAGCTTAAGCTGGGACGTGAGAACAATTTGTGGCTACTTTCATTGTTAAAATCAGTTTGTACAATTTGACACAGTTATGAAGGAGATAAATTATTTACATGCATAACTTTGTGAGATATATAGTTTAATTAATTAAACTTTACACATTCTGTTTAAAACTGTGGCCAAGGCTTAAATTCATCAACCAGTTTAAACCAATGCTCTCTCTTTACAAAAAAAATCTGATAAAATAAAGCACATATTTAAGCAAATAAACAGTGAGCTCTGACCTCTCACATTGCTGTTCACAGCCTGTAAGAAACAACAATGTGACTGTTGTATCACATGAGGATCCACAGCAGGAATTAGTGACCCTGGAAAGATATCATTCTGGCTGAGGGACAGCTAACAGACAAATGAATAAATTATTTGGAATTAGCATAATGAAAATGGACGCAAGAACAGTCTCGGCTTGCAGAAAACAATTTACTGTTTCCATTTGGCTCAATCCAAGTTATCCTTTCTACATAAACATATTGATGATGCTGAGGCCCACAGGACAAAGCAGTATCTTACATGGTTAAACATTCCAATTCCTAAACAGACAACCTGTTGGGCAAGTGTATCCCCACTTTAACATAATTGGTTGTTTGGCAAACCAAAAAGAAATCATGATGTTGCTGACATAGGTCAACATAAGTTTATTTCAGGTACTAGCAAAGAAATGATGTGTATGTTGCTGATATATTGGTGCTATAAAACTACGAATATCATTTCATCATGACCTTCACTATATCTAATGTATTTTAATAATTAATTTCATGACAAATTAAGACTCTTGACAAAAATACTACTTGCCAGCAACAGGATATCGTGAGCGTAGAAAGGCTTCAATGTTGACCATCAATGATAAAAACGAAGTGTATGCTGTCAGTGCTAGGGTGTCTGACTAGGATAGTTGCCGGTGCCCTGCACACTGACATCATACCACTGTGACAGCATTGTGGGATGTTTCCACATCTGTCCCACTGCCTGCTGACCCCATTCTTATGGCTGGCCAGACCCCTTGCTGCATGATCCAGCACTTTGCTCACAGAGTGGGGCAACGAGTGAAATAGCGGGTGAGGTATAGAGGGCTGTCTCTGAGCGGCGTCAATGGATTCCTAATTCAGTTCAGTGGCACCTCTTGCACAGATGCTTTATCAGCATGATGCTGCAACTTTAATGAAACCACATGCTGGCCAATCCGTTCTGCCATGCTGTAATGTCCGTTCATTTCGGTTAACCAATGCTCAGGTATTTGTCTGCGAAACTGTGTTATGTGTGTGTTTGATTACTGTACCATTTAGCTTTGGTATGGGCAATTCACTTTCCTTAATAAAATTTGCACTTCAGATATATCTAAGGACTGAATTTTCAGAATTGGAAAGATTTTGCACATCTTTAAAAATGGCAAGTGGAATCCAGATGTGTAAGACTCACCCCAATTTCTGACAGATTTAAGTTTTCCTGGCAGAATAAGAGGACGTTTTATCATTAACAGAGGATGGAAACCCTAACTCCACAGGGACATTTGGATTTAGCGCTGAGTTCAAACAGACCACATAGAGTTTGTTTCAAAGGCCCGTACCTGCATTATGGGAATCCTGAATTAAAGTAGACGTAAAAATTCTTGAAGGGCAGTTATGGTCTGTTTAAGTGTCTTGATTTGAAGTTCAATGAACCCACCCCTCTTTAAACTTAAAACTAAACCAGCTGAAGCTGCCAGTGAGAGTTAAGAAGCATTTTTTGCTTTGTTTAATAGGCCATCTGGGTGTAGGTTACAATGAACATTTAAGGAAAGAAAACAGTTGTTTGTGCTGTTTCAATTTCCCAAGGGCTGTTATGTTATAATTAATGTTTGGCTGAGTTTCAAAACAAAACTATCATTGTCTCAGCAGGGTTGCCTGCATTTGCAATTTAAACTGATTATGAAGAATTAATTATCTTTGTGGATTTTTTAATCTTCCTATCAAAGTAGTCACGTTCACATTTTCCCACATTATACTCCATGCTCAAATACTTTGCCCACTCACAACTTATCTGTGTCCCTTTGCAGATATCTTGTGTCCTCTTGACAACTTACTTTCCCATCTATCTTTGTGTCTTCAGCAAATCTTCCACAGTCCACAGATGTGCAGATTAGGTGGATTGGCCATGCTGAATTGCCCATGGTGTCCAGGGGTGTGCAGACGAGGTAGATTAGCCATAGGAAATGCAGGGTTACAGGGATAGGGTGGGTGTTGGTCTGGGTGAGGTGCTTTTCGAAGGGTCATACAGTCATAGAGATGTACAGCATGGAAACAGACCCTTCGATCCAACTTGTCCATGTTGACAAGAGATCCTCTATAAATCTAGTCCCATTTGTCAGCATTTGGCCCATAGCCCTCTTAACGGCTCCTATTCATATACCCATCTAGATGCCTTTTAAATGATGTTATTATACCAACCTCCACCACTTCCTCTGGCAGCTCATTCCATACATGCACCACCCTCTGTGTGAAAACGTTGCCCCTTAGGTCCCTTTTATATCTTTCCCCTCTCACCTTAAACTATGCCCTCGAGTTTTGGACCCTCCCACCCCAGGGAAAAGATCTGACTCAATGGGTCGAATGGCCTGCTTCTACAATGTGGGGATTCTATGATTCTAAGAACAGAGGTGTGTTTGTTTTTATAAGAAATTAACCACCTGTGATTTAACTACTTGAATGAATATCATGAATGGGATTTTTATTTTCATCAAGTGTGTATGACTGAGGGCCTTTTCCTTGCCCACAGATTGACATTAGCCTAGGAAGTACTGTACACTCTTGCATTTAATATTTCACCAGTGATCATTTGTGCTTCAGTTGAAGAGTTGTGTGGATGACCCTGTAATATAATGAACCTGCTGAACAGCCTGCCTTAGGACTCACCATCTACAACTACTTCTCTGGTGAGTGGGCCTGATTCTATCTCGCCCCCACTCTCCATGGAGCAAAACTGTTGGGTTTCACCAGGCCATTTAAAATGAGGTAAGTCTGCTGAGTTGAAAAATTGTGCTACTTGAAGTGCAAGCTTGATAGTGAAAATCCAGACTAATTGTGGAAAACATATTGAGACATTTGAATGTGCTAATTTAAAGTTTGTTAGAAATTAGAAAGTTGAAAGCTTTTTTTCCTCCTGAATAGCTGTTGGGGCTAAATCGCTTGAAAGGTTCAGCACTGAGATTTGATAGATTCTTTTATGATGAAAGGTTACTAAGAATAACAGAGTCAGGACAGTTAGATGGATAAGTGATCTCCAATTTCTGACTTGTATCACATATCTTGAAGCAGACCACATGGATTATCCAGTCTGGGATCTTCACAACATGTGGTTCATTGTGGAGTCTCATTATACATGACCTGTGACTGCTGAATGATCAATTCACCCGAGGATTCGATATCGTTTTACTATACTTTGAAGGAAATACAATAGCAATGAACTGATGACTCATCCATGAAAAGTACAAATATTATGTCACGACCAACTTTAGACAAAATTTTGAGTAGAAGCATTGAAAGAATGCTGGTAGATACTGAGGCATGCATAGCTTGATTGATTGACTTAAACTATATCTATTTGACATACAAAGTACAGGCATGGATAATGTTAAAAGTATAAGGCTATATTTTTTAAAATGGACACCATAGCTCTTAAGCTGCGAAGAAGAATCACAATGGACTCAAATACTGTTTCTCTTCTCCAGACTTAGTGCCAGGCCAGTTGAGTTTCTTTAGCAATTTGTTTTCATTTACAAAGGTTTTTAAGATGGCTACAGCCTATCATGTGACTTTGGTCAGTATTCAGTTTCAGGTAGTTTTGAAACTCCGGAAACTAACTATTTCACCTTTGAACAGTCATAGCCATCTGTGAAAGGCACACATCATTTTGTCTAAGGATGGACTATCAACTGAAAGGATGGTAACATATCAGCCAACTTGCCTTTCTGCTTTACCAAGGTACAATAGAGACATCAAAACAGAATGGGTGTTAGATGAATAAGAAGTGGATTGCATCAACCTTTTAATACATTATAATCGCTAGTCATTGCAATTATAAAACGCTTGAATGTCTGATCCAGAGTATGTGAAAAGCCACAATGCAGGATGTTTACTGGTCTGACGCATGACCATATTTAGAAAATAACCTTGGATTAGTAACAGGCCACATTGTTAAGGTAGCCATTTTTGTCCCCCACCTTTAAAATAACAGAAGCTAATCTGATGGGGAAAGACCATCTGAAAAGTTGTCAAATTAGTTGCAAGGTAACTATGCATCCAAGGTTACGTACAGCTATACCTTGAAAGTGAGAGAAGTTATCTCCCACAATCTGTTCCAAATTCTAATCTCATCTGACAACTGGCAAATCAACTGCATAGATCCTCAGAGATTACTGGGAATCTTTGTTTTCTACAAGGCCTTCATTCCAGATAAAATATCAATTCATCTAAGAAACTACATGCATGTCACAAAAGGGATTGGATTAAGTACAAATTGTATTTGTATTGGTTTTTCCTTACGTGTATCTAATCTTTGTGCATGTGATGGTGTGTGTAAGATGGGACCACTGTGTTTATAATTAAGCAATTTTTTAGTGTACAAAAGCTAGCTGCTGGAATTGTTTAAATTGGGAAAAATCACTCAGGTTAAGAAAACATACTAACCTCATGCATAAACACTTTGATCGATGACAATAATAAAACACACATTCTGCATGTTACTTATTGAGTACATTCATAGAACTTTATTCATATTCATTAAATACTTTATAAATTGATGAAAACTTAATTTGTTATTTTAAGTTATTTGTACAAGAACATTGTTTAAATAAGCATCTTGCTTCATGTTCTCCAGATTGTGATTCAGGTGTCTGCTATGTCCCTTATGAAAGTTAAAGTATTTTTCAGGGTTGAGTTTTGGCAGACAAACTAAGCCTTGTCTGTTATATTGAAACAGTTTTGGTGTGATTTAAACATTTTGGTTATTCATTTCTTGTCTGTCTTAGCATTTCTGCATTTAGAACTGTGAACTTGTTGAGAAAAATGTCAATTAATTTAATGAGTTTGTTGACGTGTTAACAATTATAGCAATGAGTTGTTGTAAGGGTGTGTAGTTCAGTCTCTGTGTTGTGCACAACTTTGTATAACACACTATAGCATACTTCACATACCTTGCTGCCTGAGGGAAGCTGATTTGCATAGTTTGAAATGGCTTCTTATTGATTATGTTAACTTACTGCCAGGAGAAGTTGAGGTGTTGTTTATGGGAATTTGCAGAATTACCAGCTGGATAATAGGAATGCCGTGCCTGCCAGAAAACTAACCTCAGGAGCTTAACAATTATATTTTCTCGCCAAGAATGATCATGTACTGGAATGCTATATAAAATTTAATTCTTGGGATGTGGCTTGTGTTTTTTTGGAATTCTTAGGATAACCTGAATGGCTTGCCAGAGCATTATGTTGCCTAAAGGACGTTGTTAACCAGTTGGTCAATTTTACTGGTAGCTGACAAAGGCATTTGGTTTTGAGTTACTTGAACTTTGTATCACTAACTTGCCCAGCCATATTTGGGTTCAGGTATAGATTTCTGCATTGCATCTGCATAAAAGGGCATTGAAATTCTGTAGATCTTTCAAAGTCAAGTTCTAGGATGTTCAATGGTGAGGCTATAAATTATGACAAGAAATTCATACTGCCTCATTACTCTTCATTCAAAAAAAAGCTTGAGAGTGGTTATCAAAGTGGTCTTTAAAATACCAAGAGGCGGAGATAATGTAGATGTAAGCCAACCAATTATTTGCCAGTAAAAGCTCTACTTGAGGGCGTAAGTACTAAATTAATTAGCCTCAAGTGAGAATAGCGATTAAAATAAATAATTTTTTCCTAAATTGTTAGATGTGCGAAACAGACCAAGGCAATGCCAGCTAATGCTGTTCTGATTAGCACGTTTAAATTGACAGCATAGAGATAGAATTGAAGGTTATAAGGGTAAATATTGATAAAGTTGTTTACCCTCGATTTAAATAACGTGCTTTCCAAACCTATTAATGTTTGAATGTATTATTCTGTAGAAAGAATTTGGCCAAAGACAATGATTCAGAAGGTTAAATGGATATCTGGAATTTTGCTTGATTTCCTACGTGGCAAGGAAAGCTTTTGAAGAGTATCTCCTACATGAATTGTGGAAGAAACTGTATTAGTGAATTGAAAGACAGTTTTACATTTCCTGGTTTCCTGTGCCCGTTTAATTTCTTTTTATTAAAAAGATAGCCAGAATTTTATATCCCAGACAAAATAGAAGATGGACCATGAAAACAAATTGCCTGTTTCCTACTGAACTTATCTGCTTTTCTGTTGTTGTTATGGGTCTGCATTTCATTTACATTTGTCTTCACATTTGGAGAAGGAATAGCTTCTCTTGTGTCCAAAATCAATGTTAGTGTGAGACAGAATTTTCTTCTTAAATGCTCTGCTTAATGGAGGACTGAATAGAGGAAAGGTGTTTTGGGAATTCAAGAGAGAGCAATTTATATTGCTTTAACAGTTCATCTATCCCGCAAATAACTTTTTGCAGTAGAATTATACTTGCTACGGTTTAAATAAGTAACTAAGAAAATTTTTTCATCAAATCATAGAATCCCTACAGTGAGGATACAGACCATTCAGCCCACTGTGTCTGTAGTATCCCACCCAGACTCCCAGACTTCAGGGCAAGTCAGTGACATGGCTGGGAAATTGATTAAGTGGCCGAGAGTAGGGAAAATGGGTAAGTATTCAAATTGGCAGGATGGTGACGAGTGGTGTTCCACATGGATCTGTGATAGGGCCTCAAGTATTCACATTATTTATTAATGGATTAGATAATGGCATAGAAAGTCATATATCCAAATTTCTGATGACACAAAGTTAGGCGACATGGTAGGCAGTGTAGATGATGCATCAAATTACGAAGGGATATTTCTTAGACTTGGCTAATGGGCAAAACTGCAGCAGATAAATTTCAAAGTAAACAAGTGTGAGCTTATCAATTGTAGATCAGAAAAGGATAGATCGCTGTAGGCTCTAGATGGTTTGGGGTTAAATACAATGGATGTCCAAAGAGACTTTGGGGTTCAGGTGCAACAGGTGCAGAAAATAATCAAGGAAGCTAATGGAGTGCTGGTCTTTATATCCAGAGGACTGGAGTATAAGGATGCAGAAGGTATGCTGCTGTTATACAAAACACTGTTGGCGTTCTGTGAGTGGATCTGGGCAGCACATTTTAGGAGGATATGTTGGCTTTGGAAGGAACACAACATAGCTTTGCAAGAATGACCTCAGGGGTTAAGTCATGAGGAGAAACTGTACAAATTAGGCGTGTTTTCTCTAGAATTTAGAAGGTTAAAGAATGAGCTGATCAAAGTCTTGAAGATGTTAACAGGAAAAGACAGGGTAGAGAAATATAAACTGTTTCCACTGGTTAAACGTTCTAGAACACGGGGATATAGAGCCAGACTGTTCAAGAGAGATGTTAGGAAGCACTTTACAAATAAAGGGTGGTAGATATTTGGAACAGTCTTCCACAAACAGCAGTTAATGCTAGGTTAGTTGTTAATTTTAAATCTGAGAAAGATAAATTTTTATTAAGCAAAGCTATTAAGGGAAATAACCAAAGATTGGTATATGGAGCTAGGCCACAGATCAGCCATGATCCGATTGAATGGCCTATTCGTGTTCCTGTGTCCCTATGTTCCTACCACCAGATCACCTGTTAAACAAAACAGTCCTGCAGATGTTACTTTTTAACTCATGAACAGCAGCACCCTGTTTTAAATCATGTTTAAAGAGAGAAGGAGTTTAAAAAAAAAGTTAGGCCACGGCAATTAGATACCTACAAGACTAGTTTATTCGTATTCTGTCAATTTGCGGTTCTCGGTGTCGGTCAAGGGCCTTGGAGCAGCCTCAGTGTGGTCTGATTAAGCTTGGCATGAGGTATAAATGTCTTGCTAAGTTTGACTTTCCTTTCTGTGTGGATCATATCGCTTCTCCTTCTTCTGTTGTTAAAAATCAGACCAGTCGAAAATGGGGGTGTGGGATTTATACATCCAGGCCCCCCCTGCCATTTTGAAGGTATGTGGAATCTTCCTGACTTTGTGAGAATCCACCCATAAGTATCTTAAAAAGTGCATGTCAATAATGTATAACATTGTTGAATTAGTGACCGAATGTTGCTGATGTTGTAATCTCAATGACACATTATTGAGTTGCATTGATAGCACATTTAGAAATAAAGCTTTCCACAGTTCCCCGAGGAGCTATTCATCAGGGTCCTTCCATCAGCAGCTTTCAGCTCATCCTGCAGACATTGTGTTGTCCATAATATTCTCTAAGTCTGCTTAAAATAATAAGTTTTTTTGTAAAAAAGCCTTCATTTTGCATGATAAAACAACAACATTTTATGATTTGCTGCCTGCAATGTATCCAGCTATGTTGGATGAAACTAACAACAATGAAATAGTTCAGAAAACCACATTGCTCTTATTCCTTTTTGTAAGGTGATCCTTCTGTAACACATGCTTTACATAACGTCGATTTTTTTTTTTAAAGAAGGCTGGTTTATTTGTCTGGCAATTTTTGTTTGAATTTCGAAACTGTCATAAACAACTCCTCTCCCTGTGATTTGGAATAGTTTGCTGCCTTCTGGGAAACTCTGATGTCTCAAAGGTGTACTGGTTCCCTTTTCCACCCCGTTGGTCTTAAACAAAACCAGAAACCTGGCATGAAAGGAATATGTTTGAAAACCTGGAACAAAAACAAAGTTGCTGGAAAAGCTCAGCAGGACTGGCAGCATCTGTGAAGTTAAAAACAGAGTTAACGTTTAGGGTCCGGTGACTCTTCCTCAGAACTGTTAACACTATTTTTTCCTTTACAGATGCTGCCAGACCTGCTGAGCTTTTCCAGCAACTTTGTTTTTGCTCATGATTTACAGCATTGGCAGTTCTTTCGGTTTTTATTATGTTTGAAAACATGTCTATTTAATGTGGCCTATTCAATTGGAGCACAATTGATTAACTTTGGCATTCTGTATCTTGAGTTTTAATTAAAGTCCAATCAGATATATCGTTTACTTGAAAGTTTAATTAAATTTCAATCAGATACTGCACCTCTAGGTCTGAGTTTAGTTGTGCTGAATGCTTCAATATTACATGATATGTTCCCAGGGCAATGCTATTATTTGGTCTCAACTTGTTTATCTGCAGTAACAGGAATGTTCACCACCATCCATTTTATTGCAGTATAGTGGGTATAGAAAAAGTTCTGATGTTGCACTGTTCATTGTGCACTTCCGAACTGAAAAACAAACGCGATGAAATGATGCTTTGCACAGCTAATAGGGTGATTGAGTTAATCTGCAGAGTCATTGAATCCTTTGTATTTTTAGTCTAATGGTAGAACATGCATACCACATTTATAGATTATCGAACAATGTGAAGTTGAATGGATTTGCACATTGGTGTTGGGATGAATGAGATCTGTTTAAAAATCTGCTTCATTTCCAGGTATGCAGCACTGACTGAATCGCAGTTAATTTGTCACAACATGTATTGTGCATAAAGACCACATCTTTCTATTTTTCTGTAAAAAATGAAACTGAGTGTTTTAAAAACGCTGCTGCACTTGTTTAAGATAAAATCAAGCTGCCAGCGCTTGTTGTAAGTGTTCTTTACACTGCTGCTTGTTCAATCAGAGGGGGAGGTTTGGCATCAGGGAGTTTGTATAAAAGTGAGATTCAGCCTCTGAGATTACAAAGAGATCTCGATCAATTGGGCTAATGGTCTGAGGAGTGGTAGATGGAGTTTAATTTGGATAAATGTGTGGTGTTGCATTTTGGCAAAATTAACAAGGGCAGGACTTATACATTTAATGGTAGGGCCCTGGGTAATGTTTTCGAACAGAAACACCCAGGGGTTCAGGTACATAGTTCTTTGAAAGTGGCATCGCAGGTTGACAGGGTAGTTAAGAAGGCATTTAGCACACTTGTCTTCATTGCTCAGACCTTTGAGTATAGGAGTTGGGGTGTCATGTTGAGGTTGGTGAACAGAATGTTGGTGAGGCCACTTCAGGAGTACTGTATCCAGTTCTGGTCCCCACTTCCTCTGGCAGTTCATTCTAATTACTGACCACATTGTGTAAAAAGGTTGCCCCTCATGTCCTTTTGAAATCTTTATTCTCTTACCTTAAAGAAAACACACTCCAGTTTTGAACTCCCCCACTCTAGGGAAAAGACCCCTAGCTATTCGCTTTATCTATGCCACACATGATTGTATAAATCTCTATAGGTTCACGGCTCAACCTCCTACACTCCAGTGAAAAAATCCTCAGCCTATTCACCCATAACTCAAACCCTCCAATCCCAGCAACATCCTAGTAAATCATTTCTGAAACCTCTCCAACTTAATAATATCCTTCCTATATCTACCCACTCCTCGGGCCATTAGCCCAATTGATCAAGATCTCTTTGTAATCTCAGAGGGCTGAATCTCACTTTTGTACAAACTCCCTGGTATGGTTAGTAAGTTTGTAGATGACACCAAAATTGGTGGTGTAGTGGACAGTGAAGAAGGTTGTCTTTGAGAACAACAAGGCCGTGATCAGATGGCCCAATGGACTGAGGAGTGGCTGATGGAGTTTAATTTAAATAAATGGGGGGGTGTTGCATTTGGTAAGGCAAACCAAGGGAGGCCCTGTACAGTTAATAGTAGGGCCCTGGGGAGTGTTGCTGAACAAAGTGACGTAGGGGTGCATGTGCATAGTTCCTTGAAAGTGGACTTGCAGGTAGACAATGTGGTGAAGAAGGTATTTGGCACACTTGCCTGATTGGCCAGTGCATGGAGAATTATTGTCACTGGCCCCAAAGTGCTCCTCCACTGATACCTTGGTCACCTGCCCTGCCTTACTTCCCAAAAATAGGTCAAGTCTTGCACCTTCTCCAGTAGGTAATTTCACATGCTGAATCAGAAACTTTTCTTGTACACACTTAACAAATTCCTGTCCATCCAAACCGTTAACACGATGATGGTCCCAGTCCATGTCTAGTAAGTTAAAATCCCCTCCCATAACCACCCTATTATTCTTGCAGATCACTGAGATCACCTTACAAATTTGTTTCTCAATTTTCTGCTGACTACTGGGGGGGTTGATAGTACAATCCAATCAGGTGATCATCCCTTCATCCCTTTCTTTATTCCTCAGTTCCACCCAAATAACTTCCCTGGACGTTATGATCGTGTTCAAAGGAGAATATTTCCCACCACAAACTCCAGAATTCAAATGAAATTTGGTAGGAGGCTTTACATTCTGTCCAATGTCCTATTCCAATGTGAAATATTGCTTCTAGTTCATCTTTATTTTTCGCGGGAATAACCTCCCTGAGTACAGCCATTATATTATCCCTAATCAAAAACACCACTCTCCCTGCTCCCTTGCCTCCCCACTCTCGATCCTTTCTAATAGCATCTATACCCTGGATCATTAAACTACCAGTCCTGTCTATCCCTGAGCCACATCTCTGTTATTGCTATGATATCCCAGTTCCATGTTCCTAACCAAGTCCTGAGCTTATCTGCCTTACCTGTTAGGCCTCTTGCATGGAAATTAATGCAGTTTAATTTATCAGTCCTACCTCGTTCTCTACTTTGTTCCTGCCTGCCTGTCTGTTTGACTTAGTCCTTTTCCCAATTGTACCGGTCTCAGGCTGTTCTCTTTCCTCACTACCTTCCTGCACCCCTCCCCATCTTACTAGTTTAAATCCTCCTGAGCAGCTCTCTCAAATCTCCTTGCCACTATGCTAGTCCCCTTCCAATTCAGGTGTAATCCATCCTCCATCTACAGGTCACTTCCACTCCAGAAGACATTCTAACAATCCAAATATGTGAATCCTTGTCCACCACACCAGCTCCTCATTTCCTACCTTCACTAGTTCATGGCACTGGGAGTAATCCAGATATTACTACCCTAGAGGACCTACTTTTTAAATTCCTGCCTAACTTCCTATATTCTCTCTGCAGAATCTCATCCTTTTCTTTTCCTTTGTTGTTAGTTCCGTTGCGTACAACGACCTTCTGCTGGTCCCTCTCCCCTTTGAAAATATTCTACACCCTCTCCGAGATATCCTTGATCCTGGCTCCAGGGAGACAACACACCATTCTGATGTCTCACTGTCAGCCACAGAAACGTCTGTCTGTGTCTCTGACTACAGAACTCCCTATCATAATCAACTGCTTGGAACCTGATGTACCCCTCGTTACTTCAGAGCTAGTCTCAGTACCAGAAACCTGGCTGTCAGTGCTACATTTCCCTGAGAGTCCATCACCCTCTAAATTTTCCAGAATAGATACTTGTTTGAGATGGGGATAGCCACAGGAGATACCTGCACTACCTGCCTCCCTCTCCTACCTTTCCTGGAGGTCACACACCTTCCTGACTGTATCTTCGGTTTATCACCCTCCCTGCAACTGTCATCCATCATACCCCCTAGCTCCCATAACTGCCTCATTGCCTCTAACTGCCAGTCCAATTGATCTGTGTGATCCGATGGGAATCGCAGCCAAACACACTTCGTGTAGACATAATCATCAGTAACGTGGAAACTCTCCCTAATCTCAAACAATCAACAGGAAGAGCACATCAATCTACTAAAGGCCATCTTTGTACCTTAGTCTGCAGACCTAGAAAATAGCTCAGTCCTACTGGTCTAAAAACACTGCTCCAGGCTTGCATTTGGGATTTGCCTGAAAATAGTACTAGTTATCAACTGGTAAGTGTTTAGAAAGTGTTAATTATATTGTATTGTCATATCATGGAACTTCTTGTGAGTTAACTTTAATCACAATGAGTTGTATTCAGATCACCATGTAACGAGTAAATAAAGAGTCAAGCTTTGGCCCATAAAGCGAGGTATTGTTCTGTTACAGAGCTGTGTGATTGTTTGTGGTGGTAGAGAGGTTTCCCATTATGATGGCTGCTTGTAAAATGAAATTCGTACCTGAGTTTGACTAATAATTCATATACACTTGCTGGTAAATTGTCAACATCAGGAACAGAAAGGTGAATCATATTTTTTTGGTTGATGTCCATTATTGTATTATTTCTGAACTCATTGTTTTGTTGTATTAATTTTAATGGAGAGCTGTTCTGGGTGACATAATGACTATTGTCACATGATCTATCTTGCAGCCATCTTGAAAATCTCCTAGGTGGGGGGGTGGTGGTAATATTGAGCATTAATATTGAGCATGTCTTGGTTCCAAATGGAACTTGACGTACCACAGATATTTATTGTGACAGTTATGGCTAAAACCTGGAATTGAATTTCTAGTTCTATAACCATCTGTCACATTCATGTGCTCTGTCATTCACATGGAATCTACATACACAAAAGTAATAAATACTTGTTGAAAATGACCAATGACAAATAAGATGAAAAGTTCACCTTTAAATCTGGTTCAAATTTGTTAAAATTTTCTTCTGCTGCAACATGTAGGAGCCCATGCTGACCTGTAGTTTTTGATCTATGGCAACACTTCATACAAGAGTTTGAATTCCCATGTTCCCAGCCACTGCCCTAGTGTATATTCAATGGGGCATGGTTCCATTTGGGCATGGTTTACTCTTCCCCTAACCTTACGATGGGTGGCTAGCTCACGCACTTGCTGGCCACATACCTATGGTATGTGGGTTGGTCCTGAAATCAGAAGCCCTGCCATCATTTTGAAAAAAATAATCAAGGGGAAATTGAGCTTATTAAAAGGTGATTGCCCTGAATAATCTACCCAACCATAAAACAATTGGTGGACGCAGGCAGACAAGACTTAAACTTTTAAAAAATGATTTGTAGGGAAAATGCAGGAAGCAAGGGAGTTGCACCTTTTTGCATTTTTTCCATTTACCCACTTGGTTTCTAGAGAATCTTTCCGATTTTACCCTAGCGTACCAATTGACTTTTCATAGCCAGCTTGTTAAAACATTTAAAATGATTCATTGTTGGAGACTTCTTTTCAGATAACATTTGAACACATTTTGCACATAATTAGAGAAAAAATTTATTGTAATTCAGCAATTTGCAAACATTTTGAATCACTGGTAATAAAAATATGTCTAAATTGGAGGTGACAATATTACAATTTAGCTGGTCTAATTTGACAAGAGGATAAGTTATCACTGGAATGCAATTACATTATGGCCAAGTGTGTCTAGATCTGGACAGTGAGATAAAGACTAGTGGGATGGTGCTCAGCAACGTGGGTAGAATTATAGACAGTAAAATAAAACACTATTAAAGTTGCATGTAAAATAATAAATGATAAAAATCATGCCACAATACTGATAACTGATCATCATATGCAATAACAGGCCTATGTGAATGAATATATCTACCAATTAACATTTTATTATTAGGATGAGATGGGTTTAGGTCATACTAATGAGAAATAAAATGCTCTTTTGCATTTTTGAATATTGCTTGAGAAAAATACAGATGAATTAGAAGCAATATTTCATATTGGAATAGGACATTGGACAGAATGTAAAGCGTCCTACCAAATTTCATTTGAATTCTGGAGTCTGTGGTGGGAAATATTCTCCTTTGAACATGATCATAAAATGGGTGACACCACAGTTCAAGCACACTATTACAGCTGAGATTACTCTTATATACTGCTGTAATGTGCTAAACCACCCAGACACAAAATACTGAATGTAGATCAAAGCATGCAAAAAAGACCAAATCCTTGAGTTATCTTTGACATAAAAAGAATCATTTAAGGATAATTGGATCTTGTTTTAGCAATTTTTAAATTGCTGCACTTTCTGGTAACCTTATGGAATTTGATCTGCTGGCAATTAACAGCACTTCAGTTTGATTTAAAATTCATTTAACATGAATCTGCGAGGCCAGGGATAGTGTGCACTGTATTATGCATGGATTTAAGTTGTTGAATGATGCTGACCGTATTTTTATTAGAAAGCTCAGCTTTTATTTTTGTATTTCCTTTCAGCATTTGGCGAGGGCCCAACGTCAACTGTACAGACACTTCTGGTTATACAGCCTTACATCATGCTGCTTTGAATGGACACAAGTAAGTATTGGGAAATTAGTTACAGTCTATAACTGGATGCGGTTTAGAACTTTCTTGAGCTTCCCCCCAATCCCCCCCTCCCCCCGCCCCCATTACAAGGAAAATTGGTCCCTTGCACGTAGGCTTTTTTCAGTAATGATTCCTACCAGCTTATTGTAAACATAACTACAGCTATTGGTAATGTTGGTTTGTTATAGGTCACTTTCCAGAATGCCTGTCCGCTCTGAAATGCTCAAGTGTGTACAGCGACCAGGGCAGGGAACTTTGAAGTCCAACTATCCTCCTTAAAGGAAACCATTATCTTTGTGGGGAAAGGAGAAATCAATAAAGTAAAGCAGCAATAGATCTAGAATGAAAGTAATCACGCTTGTTTGTAAACAATGGCATCAACTCAATGTAGATGTTTTTTGTAAGTATTGAAACATGTCTAAATTTACCTGAAATGAATGATGCTATACTAAGGGGTAGTTTACTGATATAGATGGAAAATTGGTTAGCGAACAGGGCAGGAAGAGTGGGAATAATAGGCAGTGACCAGCGAGGTACCACAGGGAATGGTACTAGGACTCCAGCTATGTGTTGGCCTTCATAGTGAGAGGATTCGAGTACAAGAACAAGGATGTCTAGCTACAATTATACAAGGTAATGGTGTGGCCACACCTGGAATATCATGTGCAGTTTTGGTGCTCCTTATCTGGGGAAGGATGCTCTTGCGAAAGAGGGAGTGCAGTGAATGTTTGCAAAATTGATTCCTGGGACAGCAGGACTGGCATATGAAGAGAGATTGAGTTGGTTAGGATTGTATTCACTGGAGTTTAGAGAAATGCGGGGTATCTCATAGAAACCTATAAAATTCTAGCAGGACTAGACACATTAGATGCAGGAAGGATGTTCCTGATGATGCGGGAATCCAGAACCAATGGTTATAGTTTAAAGATAAACCTTATAAGACTGAGATGAGGAGAAATTTCTTCGCCCAGAATGGTGGGTCTGTGGAATTCAGTACCACAGAAAGTGGCTGAAGCCAATAGATTGTGTTCTCCAGAAAGAAGTAGATATAGCTCTTATGGCTAAAGGGGTCAAGGGATATTTGGGGAGGGCAGGATTAGGGTACTGAGCTCGATGATCAGCCATAATCATATTGAATGGAAGAGCAGGCTTGAGGGATCGAATGGCGTACTCCTGCTCCTATCTTCTATATTTCAATGATTAGATTTAAAAATTGTCGGCAATGTTAAAATGATACATCTTGTTTAAAGGCTATCATGATGGGATGTGTGTAAAGAGAAATAGTTATCTGTGCATTCTTATTGCTACATTCATGTTTTTCTTTAAAGGTGTAGTATGAAATTTTTGCTCCTCGTTGACTTGCTAGTGATGACTTGCTTTCTGAGTTACCCGACTTCCCGAAGAAAATGGGCATGAAGTGGAAAGAATTACGGTTTTAAAATCAGATTTCCAGTTTAATAAGAGATTTTTGAGAGACCTTAGGACAAATGCCTATTGAATTTTAACCACTTCATCTAATATATGAACGTGTTTCATTGCTGGAATGGAAGTAGCATTTTGTTTTCCGCTAGGAAAATATGGTGGCTTATGAACTGTTAGTTTTTTTTTGCAAGGTGATAATTTAAGCATATTTCCAGTATTTGGTAAGTGTTTGAGGGTCAATTAGGAAAAGAAACTTTAAACAAGCTAAATAATAATCAATGTTTTTATTTAAACTCAACTTTTGCATTCCTGTTCTTTTTATATCTAATTCACAAATATTTAGCTTGATATTATTTAATCATGAAGATTTGAAAAATGAGGTATGATGTGAAAACTTAAAAAGTTAACTGATCTTGTTAAATGCACAGTTTTGATCCTTAAAATTCTGCATGTTGCGCGTGATGCACAGATTGCAAGGCCTCACAATTCTGCATTTTTAAAAAATATGTTGGAAATGCTCAGTTCTCGGTCATTAAAAAGGAAGTGGAAGCCTTGCATTTAAATAGCTTTTTTTTCATGACCAGCAGGTGTCTCAAAGTGCTTTACAGTTGCTGAAGTACTTGCAGTATAGTCAATGTTGTAATGTAGGAAATGTGGTAGGCAACTATGTACAGCATGCTCCCACAACCACAGAGTCTTTTTTGGTGCTGTTGATTGAGGGCTAAATATTGAGAACAGTGAAGATAGTCCCCCTGCTCTTCAGAGCATAGAAACAGGTGTAAGCTATTCAGCTTGCCAAGCCTGCTCTGCCATTTAATATGATGGTAGCTGACAAACACGTCAGTGTCTTTTATCCATACTATTCCCATAACCCTTTACACCATTGGTAATCAGAAATCTATCTGTCTTTACCTTAAACATACTCAAAGACCGAGCTTCTGCGGCCTTAGGATAGAGAATTCCAAGTGTACACAACTCACTGAGTAAAGAGCATTGTCCTCACCTCAAGTCTTTAGTGGCATTGTCGTTTATAGTTAAATGATACCCCATTATTCTTAATACTTAACCAGGGCCTACATCTACCCTGCCTAGACCTTTAAACATTTTGTAAGTTTCAATGAGGTCACCTCCCATTCTTCTCTAGAGAATACAGGCTGCATTTGCCTAACCTTTCTCGATAGGACAGTTCGCCATCGCAGGAGCAAAGTCTGGTAAATTTCTTTGAAAGAGTGCAGTGAGACTTTATATCCATCAAGGAGGAAAGTGGAATCTCGCTTTAATATCTTAGCACCTCCAAGTTCAGTCCTAAGTGCACTGAAATCACAGCCTTCATTTTTGTGCTTGAACCTCGGTGTTAGACTTGAACCTGGAACTTTGTGACTGCACTCTGAACGCAAACAATTGAGACATGACTGGCAAACCAAAGAAGGTGGAAATCCATTACATTGAAGCTCCAAACTTTTTTAGTTTTCTCTGGAATGTATCTGGTTTTCCATAATTAATTGACCTGTGCCTGCGGAAGGTAGTTGAGGACAGTGATGCACAAAGCAAAAGGTGCAATCCAGGGATCAGGTACATCGTCAACAGGAGACAGAAGGCTCTGGATCCATGATTGTCCCACTCCAACTGGCATTTGGGGAGAACCTGTGTTTTCAGGATGACAAGGTGATACAAATTACAGTACCACTCAGGGCATTAGCTACAATTTAGTATTGTAGTGGTCGTGCCCCTATCTCTGAGCCAGGAGGCCTGGGTTCAAGACCCACCTGCTCCAGAGCTGTGTAATAGCATCTTTCAACAGATTGTTTAGAATACATCTATTCAGCTGCGGTACACCAATAAGTAAACCATGTGACAATGAATTCCTTGTTTGCTTGAGGAAGTAATTTTGTCTCATTTCATCTCCGGCAGCCAACAGCACTAGGGAGAGGCTGAGGAATTTGGACAGAGGCAGCATTTCTGAAGATTCTGGGAATTTCAGATTGTGCCAGCGATGCCGGTATAACATGGGAAAGTAAATTCCGCTAAACTTCCATTTATTACTAACAGAACTATGCAAGTCAGTGCTCCAAGGCAATATCACAGTAATTTCATTTTTAAAGCAGTCCACTGTCCCATCAATATTTGACTCTCGGAGGCAATTTGCAGCCTGGATCTACCAAAGCTATTCTTTACTGTCATGCTTCATTTGATCTTTGGAGTATCCATGGTTACCAACTGAAAATGGGTATAATGAAGTGCCACCAGAGTCGTCATAGAATATTCTAGCGCTCCAACTGTCTGGACAGGTCTAGGCAGGGAATCAATCATTGAGGAAATTTGCATGCTGCATGAATAAGTGCAGGGAGACATTGTTATGGACACCCTGGAGGAAAAAGTCATGCAGCTATAGCAAGGGGATTAGTCTGAAGAGCCTGGCTGAGCTGCCGAAGAAAATCTGATGCTGCTATCGGGAGCTTTTCAGCACTGTGTCATAGAGTAGAATGTTTAATGTGTAAAGCTGCTTATTGCATTTACAGTTCTGACTGCATCATCCCAATTCTCCTGCCTAATCAACTGTTATCCGTATATATTGACTGCCCTATTTAGTTCCCAAAATTATCAGCTGCTAAAACATGACTGTATCACAGGCCAATTGAAGCACACCCCATCGTTTGTTTGTTGTTCTATCTGTATATTCTATGAATGTGAATTGATTATTCACATGGTGCTTTCCTTTGGTGTGTGATTTTTATAATCTTGACCTAATCCGATGCTTCATCCATCTTCTATGTAAGCAACCATGTATTTCTCATTTTATAAACTGAAGTGGCAGCTGGACAGTTATAACTGAAGGAAGCAGGAAAAGTCATGAGACTTGAAAAATAAGTGTTGCATATTTTTGAGCTGTGCTGTCTCGTAGAGAAAAAGGATGATCTGAGCCTATATTTTTTGAGTTGAAGAAATTCTGCCTGGCAATGGCTCTCTGGTCAGGGCTCTGGAGTGGATTGTAAAGCTGTAAGTGCCAAGACTTGCAGAGTGTGGAATACAGCCAGAACCCCTCTAAGACAGAAACATCCAGAAAGCTTCAAAGAATTCATAGAAGAAAAGATCCAACTTAACCTGATTGATTAGGGGTCAGTTAGCACAGTTGGCTAGATGGCTGGCTTGCAGTGTCAAGTGATTCCAACTGCATGGGTTCAATTCCCACACCAGTTTAGATTAACACAAAGGATTCACCTTCGCAACTTCTTCCGTCATCTGAGAGGTGGTGAATCTTAGGTTAAGCCACCACCGGTTCTCTCTCTCCCTCCTCCCTCTCTAATGAGAGAGCAGCACTATGTTCCAATAGGGCTATGGCGACTTTACTTTTTTCCCCCACCACACATACAATAGCATCTCACCATTGTGAAAAAATAATCGAAGGAACTGTCAGAGAGAAAGGACTTTCCACCTTATGGTTTGGACCTGTGATCTTTAGAATTTTGTCTGTAATGTTTTCTACTCATAGTACTATATGTGGTAAACTATTTCTCTTTTGACTATCTTAATTGTGATTGTGCATGCAGCTTTCTACAAGGGCACATTCAGCTAAAATGTGCAACAAATCCAATTGTCCTGGGAAATCCAAACTGCAATGTAATGCTCCAGAGCAGCTTTTAAAGAAGAGTCAATCAAGGAACAATGTCAAGAGAATTGCCAAAGTTTAATCCATGGCATGCAAGCATACCAATGTCGTCCAAGAGGTATCTCCAAATCACAGTTTACAGTCTCCATACAGACAGTACTTGTAGTCCATTTGACACACCACATGGACACTCTCAAAATCTGAAGTGTTTACCTTCTTCCAAATGATCGACCCCAAAAGGAGTAGACCCCATGTGCTATATGCCAAAATTGATACTAATGCCAGTGGAAGTTGTAAGATGCATGAAAGGGATGAAAGAGATGCATTCAGAAACTGGCACGGTGCTGTGCAGTTCACACATAATAAGCTGCTTACAGTGGGTCTGACATCCCTTGCATTGGCATCATCAGTCTTCCATATCAATAGGCTCCTCAGAGTGGGCACCTGAAACCTTTTTACATCATTGATACAGCAGGACCTTCTTCTATTAGTCTACTGGCACATCTGGATCTACATATTGCGATCCACCAGGTAACAAACTGGTCAGTTGCCACATCGAACATTTTAGATCACAATGTTGATTTTGTTCATTTTGGTCACAGCCGAGCGCAGCAAATTCAGCAAGCCACATCAGATATTGCTCCAGTTCAATTCTAATAATTAAGAGATGAACTAGGTCTTTCCAGAAATGTAATCTTCAAAGGCAAATATGTACGAATTCGGCCAACTCCTGTCAAGAATTACTAGACCGTATATAGAGGTCACAGTGCCGAAAAAAGGAACTCAGAAGGTGCATTAATACTTTTATTTGTCTGGCATCAGTAAGAATGTCAATCAACTAATTAAGTCATGTGAAATGTCGACTCCATCATCCTTAACAATTGCGAGAACTTCTCCATCCACACAAGATTTCTTCTGAGCCTGATGCAGGATTATCACTGGTTCTTTCCATGTTCAAGGATATGATCAATTCTGGTGACTGACTACTTCACTAAGTTCCCTTTTGTGTGACAAATCAAGGATACCACCAGTGTAATGGTTGTTGACAAATTCACCCCCATATTCATTATGGTTGGTGTTCTTCAACAAATTTTATCTGACAAAGGTCCAAAATTCACTAGTCCTTCTGAGACATGCAGGAAAAGAGGTGTTAGACTTGTTGTCACCTTTTCATCTAACATTAATTGAACAGACATGCAGAATGCTCTGCTTTTAGCATAAAATCCATGATAGTCCGGTGTAAAGTGACTTGTCAAGATTTTTGGACAACTCTGCTAAATCAACGTGCTATTCCTCAAGGTATTGGTTTAGCTTCAGAAGCAGCTCTCACGTTTGGGAGACAGATCCACATAGTTCTTCCATTCCACTCTCCTATCTCACATGATGCACTATTGGGAAGGAGGAAAATAATGTGAGAGAGCATAATCAATGAGTATGCAGACAGTTATCCCAAGTTGAACCAGGTCAATGCACATAGGTTTGAAATATTGATACTAACTTGTGTGTTTATGGAAAAATACCACATTGTTGTGTCCAGCCTAGGTTATATGACATTTTAATGAGCAATGTTCAAGTCCTGAAATAGGTGACATATCTGAACCGCATGTCATCAACCATCCATCACATGGTGGCAGCTTGGATCTGAAAATAGCAGAACAGATAACAACCATACATATTCATTAAATTATGCACTTCCATCTGTGATGACAGACCACAAATGGCTGAATGAAGCTACGCAACCAAGTCATGATAACTCAATAAGGACCAGCTTGGACTGTCAAACATTTGCCAAGGCAATGCATTCATGCATGGTGATATTGTGTCTACTGTACCTGTTTATTGGAAAAGGGGGATGTTATTTGATTGCACAGTAGGCAGTGTGACTTTAAGGCGTGATATTAAGACATCTTTTGCTCCAGTCTAGAGATCCTCACTTTCACTTACTCTATTTCAGTGCAGTGGAGTAAGCGGAGTGTCTTTAGTAGGCTGTGTAAATATAATGTAACAGTAATAGTAAGCAGAGAACTGGAAAACGTATAAGTCTGCTTCAGAATCTGAAGAATTGTGAAAGTGCCAAACTTTGCGCAATCATCCACAAACATCCATGTTCAAATTCAGCAAGACCTGGGCAATATCCAGGCTTGGGCTGAGAAGTGGCAAGTAACATTCGTGCGACACATGCCAGGCAATGGCTATCTCCAGTAAGAGAATTTAACCATCTCCCCTTGACGTGCAATCATCTGTGAGCATCCCCACTTCTGACGTTATGATGAAGGGAAGGCCATTGATGAAGCAGCGGAAAATGGTTGGGCCTAGGACTCTACCCTGAGAAATTCCAGTAGAGATATTCTGGATAATTGACCTCCAACAACCACAACCATCTTCTTATGTGCCAGATATGACTCCAACCAGAGGAGAATTTTCCCCCTAATTTTCACTGACTTCCATTGATTTTGCCTAGGAGATAAATATTCTGACTTTTTAAAAATTGTTAGAATTGAATTTTATCCCTGATCTCTGATCTCTGATGTCCTGCTAATGAATGGTTTCTTTAGGGTGTCTGTGACCTGAATTCAGTTCCGGAATCGAGCTACTTGTGTTGCACACACATTCATACTTTAAATGATTAAGCCCCAAATCCAAGTTATATAGAGCTTAGTGAGATCATTACAGAGACCAGTAGATTAGTAACAAATCATGAGGTTATTATGAATTTAATAGTAATGCAACAAATTTATATTTCTTAAAAATCCTATATTTTGGATATTCAGAAATAAACCACTTAGATTTGAGTGCTGCTATGCTTGAGATTATCACACTCCAGAAATGTGCAACAGGAGTTCAAGCTTGGAAGTAAGTAAGTTTTTTGGATGGTTTAGAATGTCTTTAACAAAACAGCATGGTAAAAGAGCTGGCTAGGCAGCAGATTGTTGAGGGATATTAGCTTTTATGGTCAGTCACATGCCTTTGTTACAGCATTCTTGTCCTGTAGTTACCCCTGTTCCTCAGTAATTTATTATATTCAGTCCTTATAACTTTGTGCTTCTTCCCACAATCTTTCTCTCCTTTTTTGAGAGGTGCCTCACGTAGATGTCCAGTTTTGTGAGTTGTTCCCTGATACCTTGCAAAAGCGTCTTTCTGGTTGAGCACCTGTTTGTGAACCACACTTGAGTTTGCATTTTTATTCCCTTTGTCCACAGGCTGAATTGGAGCAAAGACTTTCCTATCTGATAGATTTGAGGTGTTTTCCTGTTGCCTGCCTCAATTAAATAACAATGTCAAAGCTTAGCTCATTAACATTTCAATGATCTCGGTGACTTATGGCTCTATTTTTTAATAAAAATTGATTTTTTGTCACCATGTTTCAGGCTAGGGACAGGCTGATAAGGTCTGTAACCTCAGCTGGTATGGGAATTGAGCCCATGCTGTTGGCATGACAAGACAGCTGTCTAACCAACTAAGCTAACCAACCCCATATTTCAACAACTGTCGCATTTCAAGTCAAATATGACTCTCTCTCTTTGGAAATTTGAGTACTTTGTTTTTTAATCTGTTTAGTATTTATTGGGTACTGAGTCACCGGGATTAGGAAGGTTCCTATTTCAGTATTTGCTCTGTGCAGTGTTAGTTGTCAGGATAATGGTGAAGACTTCTAAAATGCTGTCAGACCTTTCTTGTGCAGTGGCTAAGATGGGCTAGTCAGCCCATTGTTTGTGCCTACCCTCCTAACGAGCAGTTCATCTAGTGCTACTACCTGCCTTTTCTCTGTGGCCCTGAAATTTTTCATTTTCAGATCATGAATCAATCCCCCCCGAATGCCTCGACCGCCACATTGTCAGTGCAATCCAGATCTTAACCACTCACTACACAAATCTGGAAGATCTGCTCTGAATTGTTTCTTTAGTGGGTAGCTTTCCGGGGATTTGCAGCCACCATCACGATGTAAACTAAAGGTTCACTTCTACAGGGGTATGGGATCAGAGAGATTTGTTGATTTGTTGAATCATTGAACATGGTTCATAAAGCAACAGAATCATGGAGTTTAAAGCAACCTGTGTCAGTGTTTCTTTTGCTTATTACCTTAAGTCAATTTCCTTTGGTACTCGATTCTTCCACCAGTGGGAACAGCTTCTGTCTATCTACAGTGTCCAGATCCCCTCTGATTTTGAACACCTCTCTTAAATCTGCTTTTAACCTTCTCCAGGGGGGAAAACCCCAACTTCTCCAAAGTTTTTTATGTTGAAGTCCCCTATCTCTAGAACCATTCCTTTGTTTTTATTTCTGCACCTTCTCTATTGCCTTTGCATATTGCCTAAAGCGTGTTTCCCAGAACTGGATGCAATATTCCAGTTGAGGCCAAATTATTTCATACCTGTGAAACTTAACTTCCTTGCTTGAAACTCTACAGCTCTGTCAATAAAGCTTGGGATTCTGTTGTTTTATTTACCACGCTCTGCATATACCCTGCAACTTCAGTGAGGTTTGGAAATATATAACCCAATCCCTCTGATCCCGTACCCCTGTAGAACTGAACACTTCAGTTTGGAACATTGTAATGGATGTGACTATTAGGAAAAATTCTCACTTCTTGAATGAAAAGCTTTGTCATTTAAGGAAACAGTTTTGTGCAGTTCTTTCATGGGGATTATTATCTATGTGGGAGCTACATGAGTCTGGCATTGAAGGTCTGGCATAGGGGTGGCACGGTGGCTCAGTGGTTAGCCCTGTTGCCTCACAGTGCCAGGGACCCAGGTTCAATTCCACCTTCAGGCAAACTGTCTGTGTGGAGTTTGCACATTCTCCCCATGTCTGTGTGGATTTCCTCTGGTTTCTTCCCATAGTCCAAAGATGTGCAGGCTAGGTGGATTGGCCATGCTAAATTGCCCGTAGTGTCCAGGGATATTTGGGTTAGACATGGGGAAATGCAGGGGTAGGGAAGTGAGTCAGGGTGGGATGATCTTCAGAGGGGTGGTGTGGACTTGTTGGGCCGAATGGCCTGTTTCCACACAGTAGGCATTCTGTGATGATTCTATGAAAGAACTTTCAACATCTCATGTACTGCTTTTAGCTTTTGGTGGAGCAGCAAGATTTTCTTCAAAGGAAACAAATGACCTTGTCTGTGAGGAGAGGAATATTTTTTACAGCATAAACTAAGTATAATGTCACTCTATTTCTTGATTAAAATTGTTTTTTTTTAAATGATTCGCTCTTCCTTTTAAGTGGTTGAATTTATTCAGTGTTCTGCATTGGAAACATTTAATAACTGTGGTTAAAACAAACTAAGTTGGTCTTTACAATAACAGTATTAGTGAAATTTTGCTTTTGTGTTATCTGATCTTGGAGAATTTATTTTAGTTCCATGAGCCAAGTCTATGCTATACCATGAGTCCTGTAGTATAAAGCACAACAATTCTTGTATCACACATACCTATGTCTTTAACTATTTGGATGTACTATTGACATTGTGCTGTCTGGAACATAGCGCCAACATTGTGTTGCATGATCTACATCACTGCCAAGTTGTACACTACCTACTGCCGTGATTACTGTGTTGTGTTGTACTTACCACTGTACCTATATTTAATCGGACATGTAGACACAAAATGCTGGAAATACAGAACAGCTCAGATGGTACCTACCCAAAGAGAAACACGGTTGGTGTTTCAAGTAAATGACATTCTGTTTTAGATTTTGGTGTCACTTTGACTCTGGTACTCTGAATTAGATTCTAGATTAATTCTCTTGTTTATATTTTGACCCTTATCTTGTAGGGATGTTGTTCTGAAGCTCCTTCAGTATGAAGCCTCCACCAATGTGGCAGATAACAAGGGTTGCTTTCCACTCCATTTGGCTGCTTGGAAGGGCGACATGGATATTGTGAAAATTCTAATCCACCATGGGCCATCCCATTCCCGAGTGAATGAGCAGGTGGGCTCTGAATGTTTGGTGCTTCCTGTTTTCCTTTTAAAGGTATTTTAAGTGCAGATTTGACTGGTGATCTCCTGATTTTACAACCTAATGGACATTAAATACTTGCATTTGATATTTGAAGAAGATCTGTCTTTTCGTTTATTGATTTTGAAATTCTGGAATGTGGATTAATTTTCAGAAGTACAATAGAATGAAGTACATTTTTAAAACTTGCACAAGAAAGTTTAGTAACTTGCTGTCAACATTTTCAGTAAAGTTTGGTTGTCTGGTGCCTGTATATTGAGTACCAGAGGTACTGTGTAGTTCAAAATAATGTTTACACCTTCTAAACATTTTTCTAGTGCAAGACAGTGGTTATTAATTTGAGAGGGTCATTACTCTTGATCCTGGGAGTGTGTCACGTGGAAAGATTGTGGCATCAGGCAGCATGTAACACACACTTATCCCCAGTGCTCCGCATCATACTCTCCATTAAAATAAATCTTAAAACCTGCCTCTCTGAGAAAGCATATGGTCTTGTGCCTTAATACACCCTTACATGGATTAGTGTTGGACTTTGTTTTGTGATGGGCCCCTGTAAAGTGCATTGGAATGTATTATTGCATTAAATGGATTAATGCAAGTTTTTGATGTTTTCACACCACCAACACCTTGTTGTTTGTCCTCCATTTTTGTATCATTGAGGTGACCGACGAAATGTATGTAAAGAGAGGGAGTGTGTTGTGTTCTTCAGCAAAGGTAAGCAAAGTAGAGTGAGCAAGTGGCTTTTCCGGGATTACATGGCTCCCTTTGTGCAAAGTGTCATTAACTATCCAGCTCTCGCTCTGTAGGTCCTGCTTGTGCATTGAGACATGTATTGCAACTACAAAGGGTCCACACTCTCTATGTCTGTTTGGCATTTGACAATACTGATAATGTAGTCCAATGGCCAGGATTATGCCAGTGGGCATTGTGGTTTTTTTTTCTCTGCCAGCTTGTTGAACTTAGCATTAGAACCATAATGAGAAACTGGAGTGTGGCTACTGGGCACCAGGTACAATCAACCTGACTCACAATTGCAGTGTATGCTTTAACAAGAGCCATGCTAACATGAAACAACAGTGAGTACATTATTAACCATTACCTCGGCTTCCTAGCCCATTCTTGGGAGGAGCCATGTAGTATTTCATGGAACTAGAGCTATAATTTGTTGTGTTCTGCTACAATCTACGTAATCTCGCCATTCGCTCTACTTTGAGCAACTGTGTAGGAGGAAGCTGTGAAACATCCAGCACATTGCCTTTCTGCCTGCAGTATGTACAATAGTAGCTTAGCTGCTTGCAGTACTAATGAATGCAATTCCAATTCTTCATTCACCAACTGTCCCACACCATGTTATACATCTGTTACTGGTCACCACAGCATCCTCCCAGCCACAGGGCTGAAATAAAAGACATCTCTAAGACAATATTCTTTATTTCTTACGGAACGGTTGGTTTGTTACAAAAGTCATGTTCACCCTTGATCATTCTGTTGCTGCTGATTCTTTGTGTCATTTCCTCTCCTGATGGTTGTACTCACAGAGCTACCTTGGTTGTTGTTACGTTGCTTGCGAAAAGCTGCAGACACTCACCAGAGGAGAGACACCTTTTGCACACCTCTGTCCCTAGAAGGCCTGGCTTTGGATTGCACCAGCTTGGCATAGAAGGCAGGAGGCTAGGCTGCTGGTGGAGTAGCAATGGTAGGAAGCAGAGCCTGTCATCGTGAAAGAGGGCAACAGGTTTGTGTTCCACATGGCTGCTAGCACAACCCCAGGGTGACCCTTCAGAAATCTGAGCAAGCTGCTGCTGGATGGATTGCTGGTATGGGGCTGCAAGCCCTTTACGACCCTGATAGCCAGGGTGATGACAACAGCAGTTGGAGTTTGCATGGTAACGAGCTGAGCTTTTGTGACTTCAAGTGCAGGACTCGACTGTTGTGTGACTTCTACTGTGTGTTGCACTGGAATTTGAGACATTGACTCTGACTCTGAGGCACTGGTTCATAAAGTAGTGGAGCTGTGAGATATGGGAGACTTGCAACAGTGGAAAGTGTGAGGGTCCAGTGAAGTATGAGTGATAGATCATAGCTCTTGTTGGTAAATGTGTGAGGGTAAGGAGTCACTTGGTGGGGTATGACATTGGTGGATGAATTCATTGACCATGACCACTTAGGTGATGGAATTGAACTTCTTGTGACACTGTATTTGGGTCATTTGAGCTATCTGCTCTGACTTTCTTTTCCAGTGTTTAAGAAGCCTCCTGATTCCCTGTGGATCAAAGACCTCTTTCTTTCCATCCACTTCCTGCACTAAGGCTGAGTCGCAGAACCTTGGAGCCCACTTCATGTCTTTCCCAGAGTGAAGTCATTGACTTCCACCATCTCTTCCTGGGAAAGTGTGCTTCCTCTTTAAGTGCTGCAGGCCAGCCTGAACTTCAAGTTAGCCTTTCAGAATTCGTGACCCCCAGCTTGTACATCATAATTATGGAAGTTAGCAGACATCAGGAAGTTTACTCCTGCCTGCATCAGAAGGGGCTGTCACGTGTTAATCCCAAATTGCAATCCCTGTGCCTGTTTTGGTGGGCGGTAGTGCTATTGAATGTTGCTGCAATGAAGTTTAAGCTTCTGTTATTATCTTGCTTGAAATTTTGTTTCATCTCCTTGAAATTTGCTGAATCTGTTTTTGTTTTGTTGAGGAGGTTTCAATCCATCCCCTACACTGATGCCAGGAATGTCTAACTTAGTAAAATAATCATACACCATTAATACATTGTACATTGAATTCAATCTACTGGTCAGGAATTTGATATAACACGGCATTCATCAATTGCACATTTAATGGGAGGACAAGTTTAAACCACATGTGACCTCTGCACGAGAGATTTAGTTGCTTTGGTTCAATAGCAAACCGACATCAGCTTTTCAATGTTTGTATGCTAGCTGGTGGAATGTTAGCCCTTCACTTAATTTCTAACTGATGAAATGCTAGCACTGGTCACAGAGGAAAGCAGTACAGTGGTCTCCTTAGAATTCTTAAATTTCAATAATTATCCTGGAACTAATTTTATAACTTTTTTTCCCTTAATTATTCTTGTTCATTTTTACCTTGTCATAGTTTTGACTATAGCCCTCAATCCTGTATATTCTTCACCATTTCTGATATTGTTCCTTGCACAGTCTCCATCTGTCAACTTGCTTCTTGTTCTCATTCTTTCTCTGCCATACCATCCAACACTTCTCTCCATAAAGTTCATTTCTCCTGTGGCTTCTGATTTCAGTTAGTTTTGCACAAAATGTAATATTGTATGCCAGAACTGCTATTGCTTGCAATAAATTTTTCACATCAAGTTCAAACAGAAGAAGAGACTTGCAGCTGTATAGTGCCCCATCACACCTCTCAGTAACATTCTAGAGTTCATTCTTTACATTTAATTAATTTGAAAGTTACTTAAACCAATATGGTGCCTAATATATTGACAGCAAGATCACAGAAATCAATGAGATTGTTGGGATATCTCTTTCTGGCATGATAATGTTAGTGACACTTTTGTCTCCATTGGTCAAGAGATATGCAGAATGACACCATAAACTATTATTAAGATTGCTACAGGGACTTATAGCTTCTCGTAAGAAATTTGAAATTGCTGTGACTGACCTAAAACACACGCGACAAGGCTTCATGTTTTAAGACTTTTGCTGGAGCAGGAGACTAAAATCAACAAGGACCGAGCACATTAAACGAAAGAAAAGACTTAATAATGTGACTGAAAACCTCATGTCATATTATACGTCAAACTGCATTCTCTGTAGAATTGTATTATTTTTACAGGAATCGGTCCAAAGTTACTCCAAGCCTTCTACGGGCTCCCTTCTCCCCATTTTACTGAGTGCACATAACATCTCCTGTCCTTGGAAAGTAGCTTCCTGCAGTCTTCTGAAAATCCCTGAACTGACTTAGTGGTAAGACCCACTTCCAATGCCCTTAAATCTGCGCAGGTTCCATTGCCACAGGACCTCCTATCTGTCCATTGTTTCTGCAAGTCTGACAGGGCTAAGTGATTCTCTCTTTGGCTCCAGATATTAAAAAATTGGAACATACTTCCAACTGGGCTTGAATTGGGCCGCTGTCCCCATGGAAATCAGGTCATTTGGGCTTTTTGTCCATCAGAACTGGTAGGAGATCACATGCCCCTGCCCACGATGCCTTTTACCTCTTCAAAGAAATTGCAGTTTTGACAGTTTGAGCCCTCCCTTTGCACTATGTTAGAGTGTCACCTTAGATTATATGTTCAAATCCTGACACAATTTTGAACCCACAACCCTCTGTCTCAGAGGAAACATGGATTACCGAAAAAAAAAGATTAATGAGCTGAACCTGCTGTTTCGCAGGCCAAAGATGAAGGATTATATTGACTGCCAAGTTTAAATTACAAATTTAGATTGATCCGAAAGGAGACAGTCTAAAACATAACCACCTTATAAAGTCTCGCAGGTGTAACACTAGATATAGAGGCTTTCAGCTTAAAATGAGCGAAATCATTTTACTTTCCTCACCCATATTTGTTTAGAAGTGGTTAGGAATTGAATAATCTGTGCTGTATATTGTTTGTCTACAAGTGCTACTTTTTTTTAAGCTTGGAATCAAGCTGCACTGATTTAACTGAGATTTGTTAAGTGACTTTGCCTAAAATGTCTTCATTTACAAAACAGTCAAACTTGTTGAGTGATTTCCTTTCATCATCCTTTGGCTTCCTTTCAAAAACAAGCATACCAGAAACTGTTAGCACACCGGCCAATGTGTTGGAAAAAATACATGACACTTGAACATTCTGTACTTCCCACCTCAGATTCTCATGAGAGTTGATAAAGGAGCTTTCATTTATTGCAGTGTTAATCCCACTGTTAAGGAAAATGGAAATCGTACTTGCGTATATTTTATTTTCTCTTTCGAGCTAATTACATTTTTAACCCTACTAAACATTTAACCGAAATGTGACTTTATTTCTGACACTTCGTCTGTAATAAAAACTACGTTTTGTGTAACACCAACAATGTTAAAGAACTCCCTGTTTGTGATTTCTGTTGTGCCATCATGTTTAGGAAACGCAAGTTAATTATCATTATTGATGTGATGTCAATGTTGCACAATGTATCTTTTAATTGAATATCCATGTCAATCTCACCCGTATAGTTTAAATCAGTGTTAATGCCAGGTAAAGGTCTGCTCATTGACCAATAACAACAACTGTTCTGAATCTTGCAAATACCTTTTTATTGTCCAAAATAGAAAGTTATCATAAACTATAATCCGTCAACCTGCAGCTTGTTTTTAAAATAAAAACCAGATGCATTTAAGACATAGTGAATATGCATGTATTTCCTTCAACTATGGTAATATTGTTATCTTGACATAAAATGTGGACTATTAATCATTAAATACCATTGAATAACTTAAGTGCCTTGGACCTGGGTTTGAGAGAAAACATATTTGGGTGAGAATACGTTTCCACCGGTTGGAGAGACTTGGACCCGAGGACACAGCCAAAGAGTGAAGAGACGACCCTTTAGAACAGAGATGAGGAGGAATTTCTTCAGCCAGAGGGTAGTGAATCTGTGGAACTCATTGTTGCAGAGGGCCTTGGAGGTCAAGTCATTGAGTGTGTTGAAGACAGAGATAGATAGGCTCTTGGTTAGTAAGGGGATCAAGGATTATGGGGACATGGCAGGAGAATGGGGTTAACAAACACATCAGCCAAGATGGAATGGCGGAGTAGACTCATTGGGCCAAATGACCCAATTCTCCTCCCATATCTCATGGTCTTATGGAACCCATAAATGACTGCCACAGTGACCAGATCTGAAAGTAGTCGTGTTCAACAAGAAATTTTTCAATATAACATCTAAATTAGACAGCCGAAACTGTTGACCGCAATCTCAAAGACTATCCAAGGATAACTAAGTATACATTAAAATTTGTCATCTGGAATATTTAGCTCAGCTCTTTATTTAAATCAACCTGTTCAAAGATGTTATTACACATCTATGGAGCAGGTAGGATTTGAACCCAGGCCTTCTAACCCTGAGGTTAGAAGACGCACGACCACTGTGCCGCATAGGCGCTATTCTGAGACCTTGAGGGGATCTTCTGGTGTCTTTCTGGGATTTCCTGATGACAAGTGTGTACAGAAAAGAGTATCCTCCAAAACCTGTTGCGAAAAAGGAATTGCAATACTCATATTTATAATCAAAAGATATATGTGGAGAAATCTGACAATAGATCATCAAGACTCTTCCTCAAAAATGGATTGTCCCCATTGTGGGCCAACAGCTACTATTCACATGTCAGAATCCCTCGCCTGTGTGTGAGAAGCCATGATTGTAAAGTTTGTGGTTTTGCAGCAGAAAACAGTAACATCAAGGAGACAGACTCCTGTCAGAATGTATTATCGTCTGATCTGTTTCTCACTCTGCAGTTTCTCAAGCCAAGACCCCGTCTTTGTCACAAGTTGGAACATCTCCAGAAATAGAGAACTCAAGTGCCATAGCATCCACTCTGGGGAATAAGAGTAAATGCAGGTTAAACAGTGTGTCTCCAGGAGAACAACCAGCATAGTCACAATGCCCAACAGAACTTCAAAATCAATGTAAATTCCTTCACATAAGAGCTGTAACTTTTTTTTTCCGTTCCCTTCCCCCTCCCCATGTCAATCCTACATCATCATCTGTTTGCTCACAGGTTTGTGTGTATGTTATGGGATGGGTTTTTAACTTTTTAATAAGTCTTGTACTCGAGTTAACTAAAATTAACTCCATAATTTTGGCTGACTCAGAGAGGTCTATCTGGCTTGTTTTTCATGTCCTTAATGCATGCTTGTGTACAAATTAAAGTAGGGCAAAAGATGTTATATCAACCTCAGGACTCAGTAGGGAAGAATTTACTCTGGATTTGGTCATAACAACATGGGCGTATCAAAATGAGCAATGAAAGATGGTTAGTCCCACTAATCGGATCATGCAGCCTGATACTGATATGTTGGCTCCCGTATGAGGCAAAAAATGCGAGAGGAAAATTACTGTGCCCAATCTCAGTAACACTCTGGGAAATTACTTCATAATTGCCAAAGGCAGAGGACCAATTTTTTGTAACACAAGAGCCAGATCGACATGCCACAACCAATGAGTAGGTCACATATGATTTAGTAATGAGGTTGGGATGACCTATCAATTCATATTTTCTGCTTTTAAATGCAGAATGATAATACATAGCTAACTGCCTAATCTTATGATTCATGCCTGAATCCAATGATTTAAAAAGAAAACGTTTTTTTATTGGATGCCTGATTTATCATTTAAACATGCAGAAAATTTTGCATTTCTCCTGTGATTCAGACAGCCATCCTTACCACATCTGGCCTATATATGACTCCACAGTGATATTGTTAACTTATAACTGTCCTCTGAATCAGCCACTCATTCAAACCATGTTGCTAAGTCTATTAAAAGGAAACACTGACAGACCACGCAGCATTGACCTGGGCATCAGACAAAGATGCACTCAACTCCAGTGACCCTACAAAGTTCCTTCCACTGATAAGAGGGGACTTGTATCAAAATTGAGAGAGCTGGCACGCAGCCGAGTAAAGCAACAGTTTGACATAATCATGTACATCGAATCATAGCTTTCAAACAATGATCCTGACCCTCCATCACTATAATTAGAAAATGTTCTTTCCCACGAGCAGGACAAAATGACTTAAGCCCATGCTATCATGATGTACAGATAGGACAGGGTTGCCCTGAGACTGCAGTAAGTTTCATAGCATCAGGTCAAAGGTGGATAAGAAAATATGCTGATTACTACTTGATATCCTCTTTCAACTGGCAAGTCGGTATTCCTTGATGTTTCATTCAAACTAGACGAAGCACTGAGAGTATCAATGGCATGTAAAGTATCTAAGCTGGGTGCTTTTAATGTTCGTCACCAAAAGTAACTTGTTTGCACCAGTACTAACTCATTTAGCCATATATATGTTTGCCAGACTGGGCCTCTGGCAGATGATAAGAAATAATACAAGGGATAAAACCTACTTGATCTTCTCTTTACCAATCTACGTGTCACAGATCCATCTATCTATGACAGCACTATTGGCAGTAACCATCTCTTAATCTTTTGTGGAGATGATGACCCTTCTACCACACTGTAGATACCCTTCATTATGTGGCAGTACCACTGTGTGTGACACCAGCGTAGATTCAGAACAGATTGAGAAGCTCTGAAATATAACCTTGTGGTCCAAAATAGTCAACACTCTTCCATTACCATCAGGTCAAGGGAGCAAACCTTATTCAATGAAGGATGTATAAGAAAAGGCATCTGGTCACCAGAAACGAGGCTCTCACCTGCAGCAGCTCCAACAAAGAATGATGTGCATACAAACTACCATAGAAGGCATGACCATAGGAAGCAATCTTGCAAATGACAGATTATATTTAACTCCTGCATTATGGTCACATCTAGCCATGAGAGCTGGTGAACAATTAAATAACAGATGGGAGAAGATTTCATGAATACCGCCACCTTCAGTGATGGGGAGTCCATCAGTTCAGAGCAGAATACAAGGCTGAAATTCCGAATGGATGATCTGTCATTCCCCACTCCTGGAAAGCTTACGTGCACAGATGCTGGTCTTCAACCACTTTTGTTTCCTCCATGTGATATTAAAGAAAAGGCTGAGTGCATTCGAAATAGTAAAGGCTAGAAACCCCAACATCATCCAAGCTGCTTGCTTAGTGCTTGTTCTCTAGAACTGTCAAGCCAAGCTGCAGGACTTCCTCCGGTTAGTTTCCCAGGCCCAAACACCTTCAGCTGCTTCTTCAATAAACTTCCCTCCATCATCATGTCAGAAGTGGGGATGTTTGCTAATGCAGAGTGTTCAGTACCATTTAAAACTCCTCAGATAATGTGTCCACGTGCAACTAGACTAGGAAGAATATTCATACCTGGGCAAGATCTGCAATTAACAATTGTTCCACGCGAGTGTCAGGCAATGGTTATTCCCAATCAGAAACAACCACTTGCCTCTTTGCATTCATTCAAATAGCATCATCATCAAATCACCACCAGCAGTTCCTTAGGGGTTACCATTGAACAGAAACTGGACCAGTTGTATCAATGCTGTAGTTACAGATGCAAATCAGAGGCTGCTAATTCTACGGTAACTTACGACTATCTATGAAGGCAAAATTACATGCATTCTTCCTCCACTGGGAGCACAAAGTGAGTGCAGCAAGTTACTCATGTTTCTTGGATAGCATCTCTCAATCCTTGAGTTCTACCGTATAGGAGAAAGGCAGCCAAACCCATGGAGATACCTTTGCCTGCATGTTCCCCTTCAAGCGTCACGATTGTATCACCATTCCTTCATTGTCACTGCAGCAAGATCTTGGAGTACTCAAAACAGCATCAATCCGTCAGAGTTCAATAATATTACTCACCACCTCCATCCACAATGTCTTATCAGCGATGGCCACATCCTGTGAATGAATTTTTAAAAGTATGACAAAACGCAAAAGTCATTGCTTTTGGGTGCACTGTCGGCATTGTACATATGGCACTACGTAATAAAAATGTCAAACTGCCAGATGACATGCAGCAAAAGCCTCCATTCACAACATTCAAGATGCCATCCAGTGTACACATTCCATGTTCCTCATGCACAAAGACCCCAACTCCACCTATACAAAAAACACAAAGCAGCCTTTGTGTATCCACACATTCCAAGCTCTGCACACCAAACAAATTTAAATCACCCTTCTCGAGAGTTCCAATCCCGTCTACACAAGTTCCAATCCAACCCAGTATTGTAATTTTATTCCTTGCCTGCCCAAAAATGTCAACCCCTGGCTAGGCAAAATGCCAATCTTTGCGTACATAAAAGACTGCCTGACCTTTGAACACTGGCATATTTTGGTGCTGTCCAGGACCAGAAGACCATTCCCTGTCTGCAACCATTGGCCATTCTCTCAGCCTAGGAAGTAGAAGCAAGCCCAGATTTTCAATGGAAGAACAACACCTTAATTGCATTTAAATAGCCCCTTTAAAGTTGTAAAATGTTTGAAGATGTTTCATATTTGTGAACAAAATTTAACAGTGCCACAATCAGGAGGGTTTAGAACAGATGACCTAAATGTTGGTCAAAGAGAGTGGTTTCAAGGAACATGTTAAGAAATTTTAAGGAACATCCTAAACGTGCCAGTTAATGTCATTCTTGAGGCCTAGTTTCAACCCTCAACCAAACCCTGCCCCTGCATACCCTGTTCCATCCAATCCAGCTACCAGTAACCATAGTTATTCAGAGATGCAACAAACAAGATGTAATTTTTCCCTTCCATGAAGAGGACTGAATTGGGTGACTGGAGTCTAATGTATTGCCCCCTTCTTGGCATCTCACTATTTAAATTGTGGATGAGCAGGTTCATTCGAGACCTTTTTGACCTGCCACCAATTAAGGCCCTTACACAGTCAATTAGGGGCCTCAATTCATCAACTGCCTGATTACCTGCCTTTCTGACGAATTAGGAAGTGGCTAGTCTCCTGACTGGGAAATTGGTCAACTTGCCTGTAGGGTTGGGGGAGGGTCTGCAAGCTGGGTGCAGTTTAAGGATTCCATGTGCAGTGTGTAAATATGGTTGTGACTCTGCCTGATAGTCTGCATGCTGTACACACACAATCAGTTGGCGTGTGCAATGTCTGTTCCATAACTTATAAAGTCTCCTACTGTGTTAAATACACTAATTTATGGAGTTAATAAATTCTGAATAAACAATTGATTATCATTAATATGTCACACCACCAAATAACAATTACATTATAAAACATCTCGCAACACTTTTGAGAGATGCGATAGTGCTACATAAATGCTGGTTTGCTTTGTTTGTATTTCATTGAGCCATCATGATATCTCTCTCTAGAAGTTCTGAAATAAGACTCAAATTTTTAATATTAGTATTCTAATAGAATGTTTTAAACCTGCACACTTAATATACAAATCACACAAATGTTTAATCTGAAAACATGGCAAAATGTCAAAGGTCAGATGTAAACATCTGTTTAACTGAACCCAAACTCCAATATCAGAAAGTCAGTATTCTTTCCGAATCTTAGAGTTGTAAACGGAATTTGTTTTTGTCCCCCAGTTTCATGCCTCAAGTCTTCAATCAAAAATTATAGTTCTTGGGATATTGGAATAATATTGAGCTAATTAAAGTGTAGCCCGTGATCTCAGTGGGGAAAAAAAAATAAGAAACTGATCAGGTGTCATAAATAAGGGAAAGGAGAACAGCTGATGCACAGAAAAAGCAGCATTTTAGTAAATAAAGACTACCCTTGCTAATTTTTTTTGGAATAGTTCGATCTGACGTCACAAATCATTCCCAGGAACAGAACTACCATTGACTGCAGTTCACTTTTTAACCAGGAGTTCTAATTTGCAATAGTGACAAGAAAGGAAAAATTTTGGTCTTCAGAATGACAGTGCAAAAACTTGACACTTGTCAGATCTATCATTTCAGGATGTGGAGCTGTAGTCAGAGTGGAAATTGTGGGGGAACGCTTTGGAGTTTACATGACAACTCAAGAATGTGGGAATGCACATTTATAGTGATTCTTTTCTGTCAAGATCTGTGTATTTCCTTGCATGGAAGATTTGTTCCGTTAGTAATGATTTACAACTGGAATGTTGAAGGTCATTAGCCGGGGAAAGTCTTTGCTCAATGAGCCTAAATTTAAGAGTATATGATGCAAAGAAATGATTAAATAACTTGTGCCCCATGATGAAACAGTGAACCACTGAGGGACATATGTGAGCACCCTAGCTCAGATTTGGTATGCTTTTGGGAGCTTAAGTTTGCTGAATCAATGAAAATCGGGTTGATCAGGATTCCATGATTATGTGCAGTCAGCAAACATTGTCAATGTTTTTCTATTCCTGGATAAACAAATATATTTATTTGTTTTAAAAAGAAAAAGTGTTTCAAAGCTTTTATTCATTGGTGCATGGGATACGGATGTCGTGGCATAAGCTGTCAGTTATTGTTCATCGCCTATTGCTGGCGCTAAGAGGGAGGGCAAGCTGTCTTAATGGCTTTCTCGGGCCACTTAGAGTTCACTATATCCATGGAGTTCTGGAGTCACATACTGGCCAGAATGTTCAGATGGCATATTTAATTTGCTAAAGGACAAGAATGAACCAGATGGGTCTCATTGTCACCATTAGTGATACCAACTCTTCATTCCTATTCTGTTTAAATAACTGAATTTAAATTTCCCAGTTGTATTGGTGGGATTTGAACTCATGTTGCTGTATCAATAGTCTAGACCTTAGAGTCAGTAATTCACTACAGTAATCCAGTAATGTCACCATTATGCTACCATACTTGGTGATCTTCAGAATAAAACGTTTTACAACTTAGTTTTGCTTCGAAGACAGGTGTCCATGTGCAGTCAATGAGTAACCAAAGCATGGGATTATTACCTTAAAATGCTGTCAATCGGCACACTTTTCCTGTTACATAAATTCATGTTGTCTTGCCTTTACCATATATTTTCTGTCAGCTTTCTTTGCCATTATAAATCCCTATGTCCATACTAACATTTGATTTCATAAATGCATAACTTTGAAATGAGACCTGAAATAAATCCTTCTGCCCCAGTCTACTTCCCTGGTGTAGGAATAAGGAATTTCCAATCTCTGAAAGCAAATACTCCAGGATGTCAATCCAATGTTGAATACATTTGACAAATGACTTTTCCAATGCAGTGTGTAGCAGTCTTTTCTGGTGGGGTATGAAGCTTTGGGAGCAAAGAAAGCTATTGTATGGATTTTTAATTGAGAGGAAGCCCAATTTCCTAGCTTCGAGCTGGGAACAGAATGTGATTGCACTCCTGCCAAGGAGAACTGCTGTGCAGCATGGATCAAAGTTTAGGCTGGATCAGATCTATCTCCTCTCATCTCACCACTGATGGCTTTTCCAGAGAGCTACTGTGCTCCCTTACTTTAGTTCAGGAGAAATTTCTCTTTATCAAAACAACAATAGTTGAAATCATAAGAGTGACACTCCCATCCACCACGCCAGTTTCTGGGCTGTGGACAGATGTGAAAACGATTAATATTTTGGATGGCTCCCCAGGGTAATCCAACACATAACCTATTCGAACTGGGTGTAGCCTGTGTCCCTAAACTGCTCTGTTCTACAGGAATCCAATCTACTAAAAACTCTTTTGTTGTTGAACTAACATATTCCAAACAAGTACCTTGTTATCCTTGTTCTTTGCTTGTATTTCTCAAAACTAATTGATATGAAAGAAATCATATTATGCACATTTTAAAATGCCTATTTTATACAGTTAAGCTCCTTTCCACTGTTCAGAATTAATTTTTAACTAAGCTGCAGAAACAGATTGCTTTTACAGTAATTCTGTCCAAAACCTTTCCACAAACTTAATTGTAACATTTGTATTATGATGGAGGAATCTGGAGAAACAAAATCTTCATTCTCCATAAGCATATGATTTTACAACCATCTGGTCAGTCTGTCTGTGCTCACATGTTTAGTCAAGATTGTGCTGAAAAATATTCAGCATTATAAAAACAGCAAGATTAATGGACTTTTGCTTTGCTATTTTATCCTGCTATTTTAAGTCCTTCTCAAAAGGGAGGTCTTGGCATAGTGGTATTGTCAATGCGTAGTGACCCAGGTAATTTGCTAGGGACCTGCTTATGAATCGTACCACAACAGATGGTGAATTTTGATGCTTCCAATTTAAAAACATCTGAAATTGAAAGAGTAATGATGACCATAAAACCATTGTTGATTGTCATTAAAGCCCGTCTGGTTCACTAATGCTCTGTAGGGAAGGAAATCTGTCATCGTTGGCTGGGGCTACATATAATTGCAGACCCACAGCATTGTGATTGACACTTAACTGCCGTTTGAAATGACTTAGAAAGCCACTCATTTGTATCAACTGTTAAAAAGTCTCAGACAAAAAAGGAATGAAACCAGATGGGCCATCTGGCATTGACTAAGGCAACAGAAACAACAGTGGCCCTGTCAACTGTGCTGCAGTTTAAGGATGCAGACATTATACTGCAGTTGTGCAAAACCTTAGTTAGACCCCACGTAGATTTTTATGAGCAGATCTGGGCACCACACTTTAGGAAGGATGTTTTTGGCCATGGAGGGAGTCCAACGCAGATTTACAAGGATGATACCTGGACTACAGGGTTATATTATGAGGAGAGATTAGATAAATTAGACATTTATTCTCTTGAATTGAGAAGGTTAAGGGTGACCTTATCAAGGTTTTCATGGTATTAACAGGGAAAGACTTTAGATAAACTATTTCCACTGGTTGAAGCTTCTAGAACCGGGCATAGTCTAAGAATTAGGGCCGGGCCATTCAGGAAAGATGTTAGAAAGCACTTCTACATGCAAAGAATAGTGGAGGTTTGAAACTCTTTTCCTCATACACCAGTTAATGCCAGTTCAGTTGTTAAATTTAAATCTGTGCCAGCCAAACTTTCGTGAAGAGAGTGTATTAAAGGATATGTGCCCAAGGCAGGCATATGGAGTTATGCCAGAGGTCAGCCATGATCTTATTGAATAGTGGAGCAGGCGTGTGGGGCTGAATGGCCTACTCCTGTTCCTAAGTACCCCTGCAAAGTCCCGCTTACTCCAACACTGAATCCAGACACCATGATGTGTCAAATATCGCGAGGAAATCTTCTGGTTACCAAATAGCCACCAACCCCACTTCAGTTAATCAAGGAGTACTCCTCAATGTTAAATAGCACTTAGAGGAAGCACCGAGGGTGGTAAGGCTGCAGAATTTATTCTGGGTAGGAAACTTCAATGTGTATTACAAGGAGTGTCTCAGCAGCAGCACCACTGATTAGGTTGGGTCCTAAAGGACGATGTTGCTAGACTGGCCCTGTGGTAGGAGGTGTGGAAATCAACGAGAGAAATACTTTCTTGACCTTATCCTCAGCAGTCAATCTGTTGCAGATGCATTTGTCCATGACAGAATTGGTAACAGGGACCATCGTATAGTCCTTGTGGACTTAAGTATTGCCAACACATTGAAGAGACCCTCCATCATTTTATGTGACGCTATCACCGTGCTCACTGGGATAAATTTCAAACAGATCCAGCAATTCAAGAATGGCAACGATGAGGCGATGTGCAGAATTGTCCTCCAACACAATCTAGAGCCTCACAGCCCAGCATATCTTCCCCTCAATCATCACCATCAAGCCAGGGGATCAACCCCGGTTCAATGGAGAGTGCAGGAGGGCATGCCAGGAGCAGCACCAGGCATACCTGAAAATGAGGTGTCAACCTGGTGAAGTTACAACACAGAGATAACAAGGTGCAGGGCTGGATGAACACAGCAGGCCAAGCAGCATCAGAGGAGCAGGAAGGCTGACGTTTCGGGCCTAGACCCTTCATCAGAAATGGGGGAGGGGAAGGGGGTTCTGAAATAAATAGGGAGAGACGGGGAGGCAGATAAAAGATGGATAGAGGAGAAGATAGGTGGAGAGGAGACAGACAGGTCAAAGAGGCGGAGATGGAGCCAGTAAAGGCGAGTGTAGGTGAGGAGTTACGGAGGAGATAGGTCAGTCCAGGGAGGACGGACAGGTCAAGGGGGCGGGATGTGGTTAGTAGGTAGGAGATGAGGGTGGGGCTTGAGGTGGGAGGAAGGACAGGTTAGGGAGGCGGGGACGAGCTGGACTGGTTTTGGGATGTGGTAGGGGGAGGGGAGATTTTGAAGCTTGTGGAGTCCACATTGATACTATTGGGCTGCAGGGTTCCCAAGTGAAATAGGAGTTGCTGTTCCTGCAACCTTTGGGTGGCATCGTTGTGGCACTGCAGGAGGCCCAGGACGGACATGTCGTCTGAGGAATGGGAGGGGGAGTTGTTCAGTGCGAACCGAGCGTAGGTGTTCTGCAAAGCGCTCCCCAAGCCTCCGCTTGGTTTCCCCGATGTAGAGGAGGCCTCAACGGGAACAGCGGATGTGGTATACCACATTAGCAGATGTGCAGGTGAACATCTGCTTGATGTGGAAAGTCTTCTTGGGGCCTGGGATGGGGGTGAGGGAGGAGGTATGGGGGCAGGTGTAGCACTTCCTGCGGTTGCAGGGAAAAGTGCCGGGTGTGGTGGGGCTGGAGGGGAGTGTGGAGCGGACAAGGGAGTCACGGAGAGAGTGGTCCCTCTGTAAAGCAGATAAGGGTGGGGAGGTCGGATTGCAGATGGCGGAAGTGTCGGAGGATGATGCGTTGGATCTGGAGGTTGGTGGGGTGGTACGTGAGGACAAGGAGGATTCTTTTTTGGTTGTTATTGCGGGGAGGGTGTGTGAGGGATGAGTTGCGGGAAATGCACATCTGCTAATGTGGTATACTGCATCCGCTGTTCACGTTGTGGCCTCCTCTACATCGGGAAACCAAGCGGAGGCTTGGGGACTGCTTTGCAGAACACCTACGCTCGGTTCGCACTAAACAACTGCACCTCCCAGTCGCAAACCATTTCAACTCCCCCTCCCATTCCTCAGACGACATGTCTATCCTGGGTCTCCTGCAGTGCCACAACGATGCCACCCGAAGGTCGCAGGAACAGCAACTCATATTCTGCTTGGGAACCCTGCAGCCCAATGGTATCAGTGTGGACTTCACAAGCTTCAAAATCTCCCCTCTCCCTACTGCATCCCAAAACCAGCCCAGCTTGTCCCCACCTCCCTAACCTGTCCTTCCTCCCACCTATCCCCTCCTCCCACCTCAAGCCCCACCCCCCATCTCCTACCTACTAGCCTCATCCCGTCCCCTTGACCTGTCTGTTCTCCCTGGACTGACCTATCCCCTCCCTAACTCCCCACCTACCCTCACCTTTACTGGCTCCATCCCTGCCTCTTTGAACTGTCTGCCTCCTCTCTACCTATCTTCTCCTCTACCCATCTTCTATCCGCCTCCCCCTCTCTCCCTATTTATTTCAGAACGCCCTTCCCCTCCCCCATGTCTGAAGAAGGGCCTAGGCCCGAAACGTCAGCCTTCCTGCTCCTCTGATGCTGCTTGGCCTGCTGTGTTCATCCAGCTCTACACCTTGTTATCTCATACAATATGGCCCGTTCTATTCAGAAGGTTAAATGGTGGGGTTGGGAGCAATTTCAATCCTTCTGCAGCTTTGTGTCCATTTTGAATGGATATTGTCAAGACGAAAAACAGACTTAGTTCCAACCTCCAGCCTCATGTCTATCCTCAGCTGTTAATCAAGACAGACAGTGATCCTGCTGGAAACCAGCAGGAGTTTCATTACCTATTGCAAGGTTTGGACCAGTCGCACTCCTGAGTTCCTGAAGAAATTTTTAATCTTCAGTGATAAATTAGTTCATTTTTTATGGGCAACAAAAGGTGGAATCAACATGCTTCAGTGGAAGTTCAAGGGTCAGCTGGGAGCAGGACTGAGTATTGGTAAATTTTAATGATTTAGTAATTTTAAAACATTAGAAGCACCTGAATTATCTTCCGTGTCTCAGTCCAGTTCCACCCTCCACCTTCCACCCATTAAGTGTGTCACAGCAAGGCCAAGCTCAGTGTGCATGCTATCAGAATTCTTGCCCTTCCATTGGAGAAAATTGGCTGTCAAAACATGGGCGTCTCTGTTTAAAACTACTTTGCCATGTTACCCATCAAAATGGTGATGCTCCTTAATTAATGTTAAGAATCTGTTGCGATCAGACCCTAAGCTGCCTTATATGTTGAAGACCAAACTTATGCCTATGCTTGTACAATGAAAGAATGCCACCCATCAAAATAAACGGTTTGAGGAACATGTGAAACAATATTGACACGTTAACTGGTGCAGAAAATGAGAATCCCTTTATAGTCCCTTTATTACCATCTGCTCTTGGCATGTGTTGGAATGATTTACAAGTTAACACTGAATGCTGTTATTACTGTTTGGCCACAGCATGAACATTCCTTCTTGCAGGCTAAGTCAAAGTTTGGATAAACTTCTATCCCTGAATCTAAACTCGGGACAGATGGTGTATCTGGTATGTATTATCAATATGATTCTTAATCCAGGGTCAACAGAGGAACTCCGATTTATCTCTTAGTTTTTTTAAAAACATTATTATTAATGATTCATCAACTTGTTGTCAATAACCAGCTGAAACTTGAATTTCTTACAATCCATTTAACATCTCCCCCTTTTCAATCCCTTGACATGCTTCAGGGACAAGTTTCTCAGCTGGGATGTTGCACTATTATGGACTCTGAATTCAGCTGAAAGAATGAGTGTGATTCAAGCCTGGTGACATGTTGACCTTACTTTGGCTGTCATTCAGATTGGGTATCCTTCAGATCCCTCTGAAATTCTTATCTAATGTGATAGCAGTGTTCCATTTGCTCGAAGAAAGAGATATTCCAAATAGTCCCATAATACACAATGTGAAAAGTACTTCTGTTTCAAAGACACATATTGCTTTTAGATTTTATATGGACGACATTGGATTTCTCAAAATGAAATAAATTTTTGCCTTTTCCTGCTCTAAAATATTGAGTACTTCATTTATCAAGTTGCAATTTGCCTGTCAGTAAGAAAATTACATCAATTGTTAATGGCTAAAATTAAATAAAAAATCAGTGGAAGCATATTAAATGTATTCAAGACACAACCTTGTGTCTTTCTGAAAAAGAATTAACTTTCTTTTTGCAATCACTTGGAATAATATCATAGTCCAGATCTTCCATAATGTATATTTGGTATTTTATACCCTTTGCAAGTTAGGTTTCCTAGTTCCTGTGTCTGCCTTTAAAAATGTAGACATTAGGAAGATGTAAAATGAAGAAGCCCATTCAGACCTTAAGCCTGTTGTACCATTCATTTTGATCACGGCTAATCTACATCATAATTCCATTTATCCACCTTTGTTCCACTTCCCTAAGTAACTATACTTCACCTAAATTTATCAAACTTCGTTTGAAGTTCTTAAATGATCTAGCCTCAACAGCTGAGTTATACTGTTGTATTACAAATGAAGAGACTGAACAACCATATTGATAGGCATTGGCAAATTATTGCTAGCACATAGTCAGACTGTGGTTGGTAACTCATTTCAATTTTTGAGTGAGAATGTTGTAAAATGGCAAGCTCAGGATTTTAGTGAAAAAAAACTATCCAACTGAATATCACAAACTGATCTCTTGTTTTTGTAATAAGGGAAAACAAACTGGCCCATACCCTGCTCTAATTCACTGTTATCTTCTCTCTTGATTTAAAGGTTTGCTTTCCGTTCTTAATTTATTGTGACAACATCTATTCAAGCTACCTACTCCCACCAAAATAATTGGTGGAAAGATTTAATGTAAAATGCCAATCGTAGTATTTGTTTAAAAATAACAGTAACATTGGTATTTTCTGTTTTTGACTAATTGATTTTATTAGATGGACTGTCATGGAAAATTCCACAGCAATGGGCCTTGTAATCTTTTGTTGGAAGAGTTTACTGTAGCTGTGCTGAAATTGAGTTTTACAAATACTGGAGTGCATATTCGTTTCTTGCAAATACTTGAATGTTATTTTTGCTCTCAGCCTCTCAGTCATTCCAAGTCAATTTCCTTTGAGCAAGGTTTAGCGGCATTTTAAAAATACTTAAAGTAAAGATTCACCGATGCAGCGAAAATTCACATAATGAGCTATAATAAAAAGGGTAGCAACCTCCTGGGGTAAGCTCTGTGAAAGTTAGGTACTTGGCTTGAGAGGTGACTAATTACTTTGTCCAATTCAATGAGTTAATCTGAAAACAGCCTTTTGGAGTACTCTCAGAGCAGCTTATTTACTGAGTGGGTTTGTTCTAATGCCATCAGCCTAATGGATTCTTTGAAGCATCCTCGTTCTTGAGTATCGCTGAGGAGAAGTTTAACTTCCATCAGGCAGTCAAAAAGCGAATTCTCATTTTCCATCTTGCCTGAGTTTGCCTTCCACTGGCAGATTGCTATCAGCTGGAGTTTTATTTTTATTAAAAATACAAAAGGTGAAATGATTGCTGTGTGATCAAATTGATGGGAAGTATTTTTCTTCATATTTTGCAAATTATGTAATCAGTTTACTTTTAAATGAGAAATCATTTAAGCTTTTGTTCCAAAAATTCACAATCTGAATGCTTTTTGAAAATGAAACACTTCTGCCCCTATATACACATTACATAGAAACATAGGCAAGTAAATGACCAGAATAAACAGCAAATAAATTCCCATAAAATATTATATCCTATGTCATCTGTTATATTCCCCTATCATTTTATTTTTCTCCAAATACTTATGCAGGCTTTGATACAAGAGCATTCTCTGTTGTAGGTATCTTAGTTGCGTTGTTATGGTTAGGGTATTCAAATGGAGGGTATTGATTGATTAAGTTTCTTCAGCACATATAGAGAGACACTGAAGCAGAGTTTTTTTAAAAGCAGGAGAATGGGTGTGTTAGGCATCAATTAATTTGCTATCTCCACCACTGAGACAACTTGCTGTACTGCACTCCATTCAGATTGTGAAGAGCTGCCTGGCTAGCCTCTTGGCCTTCACCCAGATCTTGACAGTGACTACCTGCCAATCAGAGGCCTGCAGTTTCTGAGGGGATCCAACAGTGGGAAGATAGGACTTTTCCTCACAGCCAGTGTAGGTTGTAGGGAAAGCGGGTAGGAGGCAAGAGCAGTTAGTGGCTTTTAGAGGCTATTGCTTTGCCCTTCAGTTACTCATATTTCCCTCGATTGGGATAAATGGAGGTCTCTTGACAATCCAGAACGCAGTTTGTCCTGGCCACCCAGACATGAAACCAGCCACATTTCTCACCTGCCAGGAAGGTAAGTAATTGGAAGGTGGCAAGTTGAGGCCCTTAACTAGCTGTTAATTTGTGATCTAAGGGACCTCTCTGCTTGAGAGTTGAGAAAGTCTCCTTGGATCCACTTTCAGCTAAGGAAACGGGTAGATGAATAGACAGTCATTTACCGCTTTCCTAAGCCACACTTGTAGGGTTTCACAGAGTGATCACAATGTCAACTGATGGCTTGGGTCATTGAGAATCTGGGGTGGGGGTGTGGGTAGGGGTGGGGGATGTCTCCCCTAGTTGGAGTTGTCATACCTGGTACGACGGGAGATGGTTGTGGTTGTGATGGCGAAATCCGTTATCTCAGCTCTGGGGACATGTCTGCAGGAGTAACCTTTTCTGAGATATTATTGCATGCATCTGGAGTAGTTGTGACCTGGAACACTACCATCATGCCAGAAGAGAGTAGTTCCTCAGGGTAGTGTCCTAAGCTTAAGCATTTTGATCTGCTTCAACAATGATTGTCCTTCCGCCATTAAGGTCAGAATTGGGGATGGTCATTGATGTCTCCACAATGTTCCACACCATTTGCAGTTCCATGGATACTGAAGCAGTCCATGGCCAAATGCTACAAGATCTGGACGATATCCACGTTTGGATTGAGGAGTGGCAAGTAACATTCACGCCACATAAATAATTGTGATACCTCGCCAAGCAGAACCGTGGGCAAACACAGGCCTTTGGCAAGGTACCAGGCATTGTACCTGAAGAGGGATAGAGACTGCACAAGAAATTGTTTGTCTAGATCCATAGAGGCCAACCAAAAGTAAGAGGCACCTTTTTCAGAATGACCACCCAAGCCATCAATGGGAAAACTGTTGCATCTTGATGTGGAGCTTGATTTCACAGTTACAGGAGGAAGTGTTTCCTTTGGGGAAATGTGTTGGAAAAGTTGGTGTTCATCATGTCCAAGAAATACAGCTTCCATTAAAGCTTTACCAGAATTATCCTTGGCCCTGTGCAAGTATTTTCTGAACAACAAAAAAAGCAGCGAACATCAGGAAAATTGACGGTGAGTGCTGTTTGGTGCTGCATAGGCAGCACTGTGGAATATCTACCATTGCTGAGAGAATCGACTTTACACAGAGACTTGAGGCTGTGGAATTAACTGCCAGGATTAATACTCAAAATGGAAACTCAGTATTCAAGATTACATTTGATAGGTAATGATGGAAAAGGCATTGAAGGATATGTTGATAGGGTGTTTCTTTCTGTTTGAGATAAATGCAGTGTGCCCTGCTTGGGCTGAAAGACCTATTTCATTGTCCTAGTTTATGCCTAAGGGTGGCAGATAATGAATGTAACTGACATTGGTAAATGCCTGTCTTGTATTGGCAATAAAAAGCCAGCTTTCTTTGGGAATGGGCTCTGCTCTCTTGTGAATTACCTTGTGAAGGATGGAAGTAAGAATTGATTATTCGCTTAAAGTGTTGTTGCTGTTATTTTGACAATCAGGTTTGCCCTGCTTTGCGTGTAAAGTTCTCTGATCTCGCAATACATTGTCAAAAATTGTTTGAGAGTAATTGTCTTGCACGGAGGTTATTTATTCCTATCACTGTTCAAAGATGCTTGTGCTTCCTTGCATTTCACATTTCCTGACTTTGATAATATCTTGCGAAAAGCTGTCTTATCTTTTTTGAGGCAATTTTACTCCTTTGGCTTTCAAAAACAGTCATAGTTTTGCATTTAGCTCAACATAAATCATGAGTTGCAGTCGTAGTTTTGTAGCCAACAAATTAAAAGACACTGAGGAACTGTAATAATAGTTAAAACCTGTTTCAACTGTGCATCTCTTTCGGTATGCTGTATACCTGATTAACCAAGTGCTTTACAATGCATTAGGCTTCATGAATTGATACCTAATTAGTCATTGCATTGATTTCTGGCATGTAAGCTGAAACCCACAACTGCACAAATAATGACAGCCTGCTGTATAATTACAGTGTAAAACAATTCAAGTGTGGGAACATCCTGTTCCGATACCTATCATGCATTAATTCCAATGGCAGACATTGATAAAATATGAAATGGTGGTCGGAGGGCTGGCCAGAATGGATATATGCTGACTCACTAAATGGTCTTGGAATACATGGTACTGTGCATGATGTATTAGAGGTTACTGCATTGTAGAGGCAAGGCAGGTGGCCTAAAGTGATAAGTGGAATTTCAGTGACAGTCAAAATATTTCGAGGAACGTTTGTGAAAAACAAATTTAAAGTAACTTAATAGATTTCTGACTGGCCTTGGAGCCAATGACTAATTTTGTATGATTGGTACTTAATGTGTGTAATACAATTGCTGGACATTTTCATAAATATATTTAGTTAATCACAGATTTCCCATGTAATGTTGCCTGGCAACCCAGGATCCTTTCTTTAATTCTGTTTCACTCATCAAACTTCTCAGACTTCTCATATCATTGAGAATCAACTTGTCTTTTCAAATCCTTCCAAAGTCCCATGTCTCCCTACTTCTCAGCTTAATATCCTTGAGCACACTTTACTTTTTCAACAGTGCTGTACTTCCTGTTTTCTCTCTCCCTGCTCCTTGATGCCTTCTGCTTCTGCCATTATATACATATGTTATCATCCCAGCCTTTGGTAATACGTGACAAGTCAGATCCCAGAATGAGTGGCTTGATAGCTCATTAGTTTCAGTTTTTTCTATTTGTTTACTGTGGGACTAATCACTGAATATATTCACATGAAGCTTCAAGTGTTCTTCTAACAAAAAACATATTTGTTATACAAAAGGAAATAAAACAAAACGTGCTCTGTATCTATATATGATCACTTAGAAAGATTTTAACATTAGCAGTAAAAACAAAGATTCTACCTTTCCCCAGTAATATCCTTTACAGATATTCAATCCCAGTGAAATGTCATTCCCATCTTGACAACTGCATAATTTCTTGCTCAATTGCCTCTTTCCAGTCCTGTTCCTTGGATTGTTGAAGCAGCTTAAGGCTATCTGTGCTGCTGGACATTTAGAGCACAGATTACAGCAGATACTGTGAAAAAGGGGTGTATGCCTGCTCCTAATTATCCAGCACTAGGTAAAATACCGCAGATGCTAGAAATCTGAAACGCACACAGAAAATGTAGGAGAAACCCAGAAGCCTGGTATCATCTGTGGAGGGAGAAAGAGTTAACTTTTTGAGTCAAATGTGACTCTTCAGAATGTTTTCAAGAAGGGTCACTGGGTTTGAAACCTGCTGAGTCTCTCCCGCATTTTCCGTGTTTGCTGCAGTAGCAGGATCTTGTTATATTCGAGCTATGGGGAAGGTGATCCTTTGGTGATATTATCACTGGAGTATTAATCCAGAGACCTGAGGTAATGCTCTGGGAATGCAGGTTGGAATCCTATCACAGCAAATGGTGGAATTTGCAGTCAATAAAAATCTGGAATTGAGTATAAAAAGGACCATGAATCCATTGTCGATTGTCAGGAAAAACCCATCTGGTTCACTAATTTCCTTTAGCGACGGAAACTGCCATCCTTACCTGGTGTGGCCTACATATGACTCCAGACCTACAGCAATGTGGTTGACTCTTAACTGCCCTCTGGGCAATTAGGGATGAGTAACAAATGCTGGCCTAGCTAGATATGCTCTCATCCCATGAATGAATAAAATAAATGCTCTGCATTTCTGAAAAAGTAGTGATCTGCTGGAATTGTGGAATTCTTCCTGAAGACGACAAAGTCGGAGTGCTTTGGCAATCTGACTGTAATAACTAAGTGACTCCATGATTTTAAAAAAAACAGGATAAGGTGTACAAGCAGAGCAGCCTGGAGTGAAGCAAAATGAACAGGTGGAGATTTGAAAGACCAAGAGCTACATTTTATTAAAAACCAAAAGAACTGCGGATGCTGTAAATCAGGAACAAAAACAAAGTTGCTGGAAAAACTCAGCAGGTCTGGCAGCATCTGTGAAGGAGAAAACAGAGTTAAT
>NC_063353.1:17457790-17495752 GCF_021869965.1 Rhincodon typus | reverse complement strand
TGAAGGAGAAAACAGAGTTAATGTTTCGGGTCCGGTGACCCTCAGGTTCTGAGGAAGGGTCATCGGACCTGAAACATTAACTCTGTTTTCTCCTTCACAGATGCTGCCAGACCTGCTGAGCTTTTCCAGCAACTTTGTTTTTGTAGCTACATTTTATTAACCCTTTGGGATTGTTGCTGGGAGACAGGGAGAAAAACATTATGGGGCTGACAAGGCAGTGGGTGGTATGCTCTCCCAAGTGTTCCTACCAACATGCCATTGTACTAATGGCAGACAGATAGCAGACAGCCCTAACGTAGCTCAAATAACACTTCACTCCATAAGCTGCTCCTTCTGCCTGCCCTGTTGGCGCTCCCCCTGGGTGTGTGTGGAGGGGGTAGGGATGGTGAATCACCGAACAGGGCAGTGTCTGAGGGGGTGTGTGTGTGTGAATGTATGTACACATGCACACACACACAATGTTGAGGTCAGATTAATGGTTACTCACGAGTTGCACTAGGTCTAACCTTTCCTGCATAACTATTAATTTAACTGCAGTGGAACCCTCCAAATTCTCTGAATACTTTCACATGGTTCAAAGTGGAGGGGAATTGCTGATCAGAATCTTCAATTTCCCAGGCAATTTTATTGGAGTCTGCTACAGCGAGATTCTGCAGGGCCCCGATGCATACTTCTGTAGTCTGCAGAAATAACCATATGGATACCGGAAAATCTGGGTAAATAATTTTGGGGGCTTTTGTGTGTTAATGGAGTGCAAGAAAAGCTTACTTCACATTAAAGTCTCTGTTCAAACATGAAACATTATTCAGGAGAGGAGAGAGGTTCTTTATGCACAACAGATTTGCTCAGCAATAAAAATGAATTATGACTTCCAAAATGAAACTGATCCTCTGGGCTTTAGATGAGGTCAGAAATAAATTCATTGACTAATAGAGTCATACCCCCACGGAAACAGACTCTTCACTCCAACTCATCCGTGCTGACCAAACATCCTAATCTGACCTAGTCCCATTTGCCAGCATTTGGCCCATATCCCTCTAAACCCTTTCTATTTATGTACCCATCCAGATGCCTTTTAAATGTTGTAATTGTACCAGCCTCCACCACTTCCACTGGCAGCTCATTCCACATACAAACCACCCTCTGCATGAAAAAGTTACCCTTCAGCTCCTTTTTAAATTTTTCTCCCCTCACTTAAACCTGTGCCCTCTGGTTTTGGACTTGCCCACCCAGGGAAAAAGACCTTGGCTATTCACCCTGTCCAGGCCCCTCATGATTTTATAAACCTCTATAAGGTCATCATTAGCTTCCAACACTCCAAGGAACAAGCATCCAGTCTATTTGACCTTTCCCTGTAACTCAAGCTCTCCAGCCCTTGTAATTCTTTTCTGCACCATCTCCAATTTAATAATATCCTTCCTGTAGATGGGTGACCAGAAGGTTTGTCTGTAAGTACATAGGTACTTGTACAAAATTGCAGTATCAGTATTAAGTGACAGCTGTGGATTTTGGGGGCACCTGTTTTAAACTGCTAGTTGAGTTGTTGATCTTGTAATCATTACAGAACAAATAAAATATAATATGATGTTTTAGAAATACGATCAAGCAGAGTCTGCATGCCTTCACGAAGGGGAAATCATGCCCAATAAATTTATTAGAATTCTTTGAGGAAGTAATGAGCAAGATAGGTAAAGGGGAACCAGTAGATGTAAAATATTTGGATTTCTACAAGGCATTTGATAAGGTACTGCACATAAAGTTGCTTCATAAGATAAGAGCCCAAGCTGTTGGGATTTGTAATTTTAACATGGATAAAGGATTAGCTAACTATTAGAATACAAGGTCTTGTTATCAAGAGGGCATTTTCATGATGGAAACCTATAATTATTTGAGCGCCACAGGGGTCCATGCTGAGACCGCAATTCTTTACAATATATATAATGACTCAGATGAGGAAAGTGAACATACCATAGCCAAGTTTACAGATGATATAAAAATTTGTGAGGATGCTACAAAGAGTCTACAAAGGGATATAGACAGGTTAAGTGAGTAGGCAAATATTTAGCAGATGGATTATAAAGTGGGAAAGTGAGGGTTATTAATATTGGCAGGAAGAAGCGAGGGAGCTATATAATATGTATACAGAGAAAGACCGCAGGGCAAACGAGTTTGGGGTCTTCATACATAAATCATAAGCCAAGTTCAGTCAGTAATAGGGAAGGCAAATAGGATATTGGCCTTTGTTTCAAAGAGAATGGAGCATAAAAATAGGGAAGTCTTGCAAAAGCTGTACAAGGCACTAGTCGGGCACAGCAGATTACTGTGAATAGGTTAGATCTCCTCATGTCAAGAAATATATGTTGATATTGGAGGCAGACCAAAGAAAATTCACTTGGTTGATTCCAGGTATGGAGTGATTTTCTTACAAGATATTGAATAGGTTGGGCCTGTACTTATCGAAGAGGCAATCTTATTGAAACGTATAAGATTCTTAGGGGCCTAGACAGGGGAAATGTGGAGAGTTGTTTCCTCTTGTAGGAGAGTCTACAAAGGGCATCATCTCAGAATAAGGGGTCTTTAATTTAAGACTGAGATGAAGAGGAATTTCTTCTCCGAAACTAGTGAATCTGTGGAATTGTTTACCTCAAAGACCTGTCAAGGCTGTGTTGTTTAGTATATTGAAGTTTGAGATGGACAGGTTTTTAAATAATTAAGGGAATTAAGGGTTATGGAGAAAAGGCAGGAAAGTGAAGTTGAGGATTATCGGATTAGCCCTGATCTCATTAAATGGCGGAAAAGAGATGATGGTCAAATGGCCTGCTTCTGCTCCTACATCTTAAAGGAAAATGTGGGAAAATTCCAAATTTGCTGTTGCAATTTCGGAATTATAAGGAAAGCAGTCTTGTCCAATTGACTTTTGTGGTTGTTAGTTTTTTGAAAACTCAAATTTTGTTTTTCTGTTTCTTCATGAGGTGTTGTAAAAGTATTACAATTCTTGTGGAGATCTGTAAACCAAAATAACCAAATATACTGAATGACTCCTACCAAATCAAGCATTAACTAGACCATATTCATTGGCTTTTACTTCAACAGGAGTCAGAGTTCACATAAATTGAGCATAATGTAAACAGAAAAATCATGATTGGTATAAAGAAAACACTGCTCAGTTAAAGCTGGATTTTCACTCACAAAAACACTACTTCAAGTGAAACAATTTGAAGTGAATTATGGTTTCCCATATCGGAATCAACGTTAAAGCCTTCGTTTCCATTTCTTGCCCAGATAAGCCAATGTACAAGCTGAAATCCTGTTTAAAGCCAAATTAGATTACACTCGCTAGAGCATAAGCTTTCATGGCTTCTGTGTTTCTCCTCTCTAGCTCTGTCTGTCTGTCTGTCTCTCTCTCTCTCTTCTGTCTCTCTGTCTCTCTCTCTCTTCCTCTACATTTTCCACTCTTTCTCTTTTGTTCTCTTTTTCTCTCTCTCTCTGTACCTTTCTTCAGCACATCTTCTCTCTTTCTTTGTCCTTTCCATTGTCCTCCCTGCCTTTCCACTGTCCACCTCTGTTCCCATTAGTCATGGTCTTGTGGGTCTTTCACATCCTTCACAAGGTATGGCTGACTCTGAGTAATCCATCAAAGTGAGAGAAGCAGTGGCAGTATTCCTCAATGTACTGTGTGCTCCGCATCCTCTTTTCCAAATTGCCTTGCTGTCTGTCTCCATGACTCAGCCCTCCCCTTTCCTTTCAGCCTTCTGACTGCGCATTTTGACTCCTTTTCTTTTGCTGCTACTACCAGTGGGAATCATGCACAGGTATTTCTTCTCCAAAAAAATAAAATTGACTCCTGTACAAGTGACATGAATTCTTAAAACTCCCTTTCACACATTTTTGAAAACAGTTACCAATCAATAAACATTTTGAAGACTTGGGAAAATTCTTTAATGTTACTGGGTCAAAGGCCTTCACACATCAATGAGTTTCTGTTTGAGTTTCTCTTCCGATGTTAACTAGATGACATGAGCATGTTTCCATGCTGTGTGGTTTTTATATGGAAATTCTCTGTTTTATTTTGAGTTAAAGGTACATTTCAAGGCATGACTGCCTTGTCAAATGTGTGACCCTGTTGTTCTTTTGGCATCTTTCTTTGTTCCACTGCTGCAAGTGGGTTGGAGATTGGGAATTGTACATGCGGCAGATATTTGTACCATTGTATATGATCCTGCAGCATAGTGTGTGCACCACTGGACTCAGAGGGTTGTTTCCTGATATGAAACAATTCCTCATGATTGGATCATATATTGCTAACGGATGAACGACCATGTCAGAAATTGTCACATTGTTTGTAACTTGATATTTCTGCTACACTGCTGAAGGGCACTGGAATCTATTTGTCTTCCAAAAATAAGTTTCCAAAGGAACATTGACTGGCCAAAACTAAATATGTTCATTAGATTTGCTTGAAATTGGCTGCATGCAATAAAAGTTAATGCTGATGTAGTTAGATCCACAGCATCATTTCAGCCAGCGCTGAGTCGTGGATTTCTTCAGGGCAGTGCTTGTTCAATCTGCACTCTTGATAAATGCGACTTCTGCTTAGTTCACAGAGGTAAAATCGATTAGTACCCTATCTATTAGAAGAAGAACTGACATTACAGTCTGTCAAATTACGACCCATGTCCAACTTGCATTGCAGTGTGCTATGTCTGCTGCTGACAGAAAATGTTCATGGTTTCATTTATTTTGGTTTCTTGGTAAATTCAATTTTGTGGATGCCCAATTTTGTTAATGCCTGTACTATTTCACATCGACATCGAATATCACGCAGAAGTTATTTCAATCCTTGAGGCTCTTCTGTTTTTATTAACTTTTTAAAAAAGAAGTATCTTCTGTTTCATGAGCCACTGAGAATGGAGCCATCCACGCTCATCAAATTTGTTTGTTACTGTGATACCGAATGGGATAAATTTGAATCCATGCTGATTTATTCTTTGGATGTGAAATACAGTTTTAAAAAATAATTGACCAGGTACAGCTGTATTCTTTGCTCTCCAAAGTGAACATAATGTTTACCCTGTCAGATCGTTTTGCTGTCTGTCAAAGATAATGACCATGTTGTAATTTGTATTGGTTGCATGTGTAAATAGGGTTGCAAAATTAATTTTGCAGTTGAACTTTAAGCAGCTGCAGTGACTGTGTCAGTCACACATTGAAAGAAGTACGGGAGGAATTCCAGAAAGGTCGGTATTCCCAGTGGTAATAGTGGTTTTTAAATTAATCTCTTAATTCTGTTGAAGAGTTTATTTTTAAGCCAATATTTAGCCAGCAATCCAGAAGATAATGCAAATGCCCCCAAAAATGAGAGGGAGAAGAACATAATTGTTTGGTTCCTTGTCTGAAACATTTCTAATCCTTACAGTTGCTACTTCACCCCCTTGCCCTCCCTTAATATCTACAATAGAAGAAATCTTTTCATGTGGGAATGAGAAGAACTTCTAAGGTATCTCAAATTTTCTTGGATTGATATCGGTTCTCGGTCACCAGTCAATATCAATAGTGGGACTCTAATAGTGGCTGCTTTGTTCTACCAATGCATCATGTGTTTCAGAGAATTGTGAACATGCTGTACGCTGTACACTTCTCCTTCTCCCTAGAAAGACAAGGTACACAAGTGACTTCATCTGCAATTTGTTGAGATGATTAAAAAGAGCTGTGAATTTTGAGATTCTGAAACAATAATGGAAAATCCTGTACTGTACATGTAAAAATTTGCCAGCATCCAAAACAAAAAGAGTTCATGTTACTAAAAGATTTTCACAGAAAGCCCAAACTGGGATGTTAAATCATCTCTCCTCTTCAGCATATTAAACATGGAACGTCCCTAGCAAAGGGGAATTATGCACTGCTCAGTGTCTCAGTTAAAGTCGAAGGTTGGAATTGCACTGATGAACCTGTAGAACATTTACAGTACGGGAGGTTCCTGATTTCCAAACATCTGACTTACAAACGCTTGTCTATATGAGCACAATCCCATACAGGAGTGTAATTTTAAAGACTTGTCACATGAACATTTCCTGTACCTATGAATGGCTGCTTCACATGGTCCTGCATTCTGTTCTGACTTGCGTATGAATCAACTTGCAAATGGACTTGGGATTTGGGACCTGTTCACAATCCTGGGATTGCCTGTAACCTATTAGGTGACTGCTTAACAACATTCATGTAACATCCTGAAAATGGTTCACATCCAATCACTTTTTTTTGTAGTGTAGGCGCTGATGTTGTATGAGATGAATAATCAGTTTAAAAAGTATTTGGTGCCGCCTATTGGGGGAAATGTGACGAGGGCGCCACTGGCTCAGCCAGCATTTATTGCCAATTCCTAATTACTCAGAGGGCAGTAAAGAGTCACCCCGTTGCTGTGTGTCTGGAGTCATGTGTAGGCCAGACCAGGTAAGGATGACAGATCCCTTTCCCTAAAGGACATGAGTGAACCAGATGGATTTTTCAGACAATTGACAACGAACTCTTAATTTCAGTTTTTCTTATTATTGAATTCAAATTCCATCACCTGCCATGGAAAGATTCAAGTCCAGCATATGACCTGGGTCTCTGGATTAACAGTTCAGGGATAACACCATTAGGCCATCGCTACCCCTAGTAGGTACAGATGAAACCAGTGAAACATGACTGTTTTTTGATAGTCACAGGATCACAGGCAGTAGTTTGGTTTAATGCCTCACCTAAAAGGTAGCACCTCCTTTAAAGGGCAAGTTTCTTCAAAGGTTTGTATCTACTCTACTTGGCCTACCCTACCACATTCCTCCCTGGCATGGTGATTTATTTATGAAGGCAGGAAGGAATATCCAAACTGATTTACATCCAAATAGCCATTTTGCAGAACTTGAGCATTGCTGATAAAAGACATCATACAAAATAAAATCGTATAACCAAAAACAGAAATTACTGGAGAAACTCAGGAGGTTTGACAGCATTTGTGGAGGGAAAGCAGAGTTAATGTTTCGAGTCCAGCGATCATCCTTCAGAATTTATTCATACAGTATATAGATGCTTTTCTCCCTCTCCATTCGTATGTTTTGGCAGATTTAAGGCTAATGAAGTACTTTTGAAATGTAGGCACAATTATAGATGTTGCTGTGATGTATTTACAAAAAAGCACCCGTTCCATCTGTTTAAACCGCTCCCAGTCCTAATGGACCAAATTGAAACTTCTGCATTTACCAAGTGGGGAAGGAAGACTGGCTTGAAGGAAACAGGGCTGGAGGCATGTGAAGCAGAAAGCAGGATGGAAAAATGCATGACCAAGGAAGATAGAAATCAGTTGGAATTGAAGTGGAAATTTAATGTCTGACCAAAGAGGAAAATGAATGGTAATTAATCAAGGATGGGGTTAAAAGCTGGAACCAATGCTTTGGTAAGGAAGGAAGATGGTTGCAAATGTTATGTGTCATGTATTCAGGTGGCACAATGACAGCATGAAATGGCAAGTGGAGCGAAGAGCACAGCTTGGATGGAGGAGAGCGGGAAAAGGGTATTTACTGTGTTGGAGGAAGAGTGTCCAATTGAATTGATGAGTGAGGATGGCCAAGATAAACTGGAATTTTAGATAACAGAATGTTTTCATTAAGAGGTGGCTATTGGCATGGCTTGCAGTGTCTATCTAATGGTTCAAGGGGTAAAGTGGCTTCATGTACGGGGGAATTGGGGACAGTGGACTGTGGGAGAGTGATTGTCTGGACAATTCAGTAACTGATGGCTTGGTCAGTTCATTTAAACTCTGAAAAGTACTTTATTTTTTCTTTTCTTTTGCATTTACACTGCATTATATAATAAAATGTAATAAAACTAGCATGCATAACTTTTCAAATAAAAATGCATTTGTTTTTCAAGGGGACATATCCTTGTGCCTATTACAGATGTACCACTGTTTTGTTGGCTGTTATCCCCCTCTCAATATGTATAGTGCATTAAAAGATATCTCTTCTGAAGAAGGGTCTAGGCCCGAAACATCAGCCTTCCTGCTCCTCTGATGCTGCTTGGCTGCTGTGTTCATCCAGCTCCACACCTTGTTATCTCTCTTCTGAAGCTGTTAGTTAGCTTTTTTTGAGGTTGTCAAATACATAAAGGCTGTGGTTTTATATACCTCCAAACAAGGTGGGGTGTGACAATTGATGATGGGAAAGACTGTATTGAGTTATGATTCATTGTGCTGTTAGGTGATATGCACTAACTACTGTTTACCAAATAAGATGAACAATACATATAAAAGGAAGAGTGTAGCTCTTTCAACAGGTAAAACAATGACAGCCTTTAACAGGACAGTCTGTCTTTTGCCTGCCCACACTTTCTCAATACACCTCCAGCTACGTGTATATGTTAACAGGACCTCTGTCAGCAGGAATTAAAATGACAAACTAATGTTTGGTAGAATATTCATGTTAATGACATGAATTTGAAGAGATCCTTTAGTTTTTTTTCCGAAATGTTTCTTGTGCTTTCATGAATTGAAAACCATTCCTTAATCAGGAAATTTTGACCAAGCATCTAAATTATTTTGGAAAAAACAAATAAAGAACTTGAAGGAATTGACTTCTTAACTGTATTTGGAATATCATCGCAATGGATTAAAGTGTTTCATTGAGTGCATTCCTTTAATACTCCAGTCTGTGACAGTTTGTCTAGCCAGCCAAAAGACATATCTGAATGTATGCTCTATCTTGGTATTGTCCATTTGAATTGAGCGAGCTGACACACCCTTGTGAAACAGGAGAAAGACGCCCTGTCCATTACACTTGAATCCAAGAATAACTTATTTAACTGAGTATAATCCAAAAGTTTGAAATTCATCTGTTCAAGTTTAATTATTAGGTTGAATTAATGTTTAAATTAATTTAACACCTATAATACAGAAGGATCACAAGATACGGGGATAGTGGCCAGAATTATAGCGGATCATGTGCAGTGAGAAATTCAGATCCCCTAGTGCTGTGTGTTGTGTAAGGTTAAAGGTTCTGAAAGGGTTATTTTTAAACAGCATTAAGCTGTATCCAATCTGATGATGTCATTCAGTCTCTGTGAGAGGATAAAGCAGTCTAGCTGGAAGCACTGGTGAGGGTATGTGCGTCACTTTAGGTTCTTGATGAGCATAATTAGAAAAACTAACTAGTTGCTGTTATGTACCTAGCACTATCATGCAATATACTACATCTTATTCAGTAAGACAAGTGCCTCTCATCACGAAGACTAAATAGTGTTTATCCTCTGCTATTTTTAAATAGATAGGCCTTTAGACACAGGATAAAATGAAGAATTTGTGGGATCTTGGTAATGTCCCTATCATTAGGCCTGAAAGTCCAGGTTCAAGTCTAAGCTGTGTGGTTATGATATGTCCAAACAACTTCTTTCCAAATAATTTTAAGAAAACCAAATTGGTGACAGCACTCTTACCCAAGCACAAGTCACCAGAAGTTGGCTCTATAACATATCAAACTGGAATTTTTGCTCCGCAATGCACATGATCTGATTAAAGTTGTACAACATATTATGATTTTTGGAATTTTTGATGAGGTATTTACAAAGTTGGATGTGCATTACAAACGTAGACAACAGACCAGCATTCAGAAGTGATTTGATTTGAATCCAGTTCAGAATCGGGTTTCAGTTATGGAGATATTAAGTCATACACGTTGGAAATAGACTCTTCGGCCCAACTTGCCTGAACCAACCAGGTTTCCTAAATTGAACGAGTCCCCTTTGCCTATATGATGCCCATATCTCTGTAAACCTTTTCTATCCACATACCTGTCCAAATGTCTTTTAAATGTTGTAATTGTACCCAACTCTACCACTTCCCTTGGCACCATATTCAATATTCACACAACCCTCTGTGTGGGAAAACAAATTGCCCCTCATACCCCTTTTGAATCTTTGCCTCTCAGCTTAAAGCTATGCCTTCTAGTTTTGGACTCCCTACTCTGGGGAAAAGACCTGGGCTATTCACCTGATCTATACCCCTTATGATTTTATAAACCTGTATAAGGCCTCCTGTGTTCCAGGGAAAAAAATGTCCCAGGCTATCTCACCTCTCCTTATAACTCAAACCTTCCAGTCTCAATAACATGCTTGTGAAACATTTTTGCACCGTTTACAGTTTAATAACTTCTTCCTATAGCAGTGCAATCAGTATTTTACACAGTACTCCAAATGTGGCCTTACTAATGTCTTGTGCAGCTGCAACATGACATCCCAACTCCTGTGCTCAATGACCTGACTGCTGAAGGCAACCATGAAAAGTTCCTTCTTTACTACCCTTTCTATCTGTCACACCACTTTCAAGGAACTGTGTACTTGCACCCCTAGATCTCTGTGTTCAACAACACTCCCCAGTGCCCTACCGTTAACTGCGTAAGTCCTGCTCTGGTTTGTCTTACCAAAATGCAACATCTCACATTTATCTAGATTAAAGTCCTTTTGTCATTCCACGGTCCACTGGCCAGGTCGATCAAGACATCGTTGTACGCTTGGATAACCTTCTTCACTGTCCACTACACCAACCTCTTTCTCTGAACTTTATTGTACTAATACTTATGCAGGCTCAGTCCCAAGAAAGCCAGTATTCTTTTTGTAGATCTTGTGGCCAGTCGTCCAACTCAAAGCTTGCAGCTATCAATCCATCATGCTGCCTTTATTATCTTGTTGAGGTAGATCTCACACTTTAATGAATCGTACTTCACCTTTCCGAAATTGAAAAGAATTAGGACAACCTCAGTACTGAGTTGGTTTCTTGAAATAAGCTTTGAAATCATAAGTGTGGCTAATCCAGCAGGTGGTATAATATCATTCAGGCAGTCTTTTAGATTTCTTTTTACTATGTTGATGTGTTGTGTATTTCGTATTATCGTAAAGCAAATAACTGAGCTAACTTAATCTCATTTTCTTCTCAATCTTTTCACAATAAAATAATTTTCCCACTCAGGCTGTTTTTCTTTCCTGTTGTGGTGCTCTTTGATCATAATTTAACGAGTTTAAAAAGCTCCTGAAACTCTCCCAGAAAATCCAAACCTCTGCTTTGGGGAATTGGGCAATTTCACCTGTGAGAGAGAATTCTCATTTATTTCATTGTTTGTGATTAGAAAACCCAAGGGGGAGAATGTATATGAAAAATATCTGCAATGAGCCAATAGTCCTTGGGTAGTGCACAAAATCTTTTAACTCGGAAGCACAGATCACACTCTAGATATAGAGTCATAGAGGCTGTACAACACTGAAACAGACCCTTCGGTCCAAATTGTCCATGCTGACCAGATATCCTAAATTAATCTAGTCCCATTTGGCCCATATCCCTCTAAACCCTTCCTATTCATGTACCCATCCAGATGCCTTTTGATTATTGCAATTGTTCCAGCCTCCACTTCCTTTGGCAGCTCATTCCATACATGCGCCACCCTCTGTGTGAAAAAGTTGCTCCTAAGGACCATTTTAAATCTTTCCCTCTTTACCTTAAGCCTATGCCCTCTAGTTTTAGACTCAGCTACCCTGGGGAAAAGACCTGGGAACCAGATCAGACAGCTACATGATGTCACAGATTGTGACATTCCAACAGAAAGGTAACTGTCTCACCTTCAGTCAATCTCTCTGTATCATGGTGTCAGTGTAATCACTCATCTAGGGGTATATGATGTACAATATTGTCAGTAAGCATAAAACTGAGAGTGGGACTCTGGTGGCAAAGTGTTAGTGTCCCTACCTCTGAGCCAGGAGGCCTGAGTTCACGTCCCCACTGCTTCAGTGGTATATAAGAACATGTCTTTACAGGCTGATTAACAAATATGTAGATCCTAGGCACACTCTGTGGATGCGTGTGTGTGTAAGTCTGTGATACTGTAGCTACATCAATAGTTTGTCACTAAACTTTAGGACATCTGCCTGGTAAATGTTATGCAGATTAATGTGCAGAAAAACAAAATCACATCAGTAACAAAAACTAGCTGATGTGACAAGTGAAAAAATGTTGTAGTTGTGGGAGAGGGCTCACTCCCAAATTGAGGTTATTGAATAGCAAAGTTAATTGTACAAAGAAAACTTTATTTTGCAACTGTCCATATTGGACCTATCAATGATGAATTATTAGTTGCCATGGGGAATTCAGTGTAGAAATCCCCAATCGCTATAATTGTTGGCCTTGTCGAGCAGACAGAAAATAATGGAAGTTATGCTGTCCTGTTTCATTGCATAATTTTCAGTCTGATTGAATAAAGACTAATGTCTATGGAGCAAGTGGGTTTGCTTAATTTTCTTTACATTGGCACATCCTTGCAAGGCAGTATTCACATGTTTGTTAAACTGGAAAACATCAGACAAAACACCATCAAATGAAGTTTTTTAAAAAGTTTATATGTTTATAATTATAAATTACGTCTGTCAAAATCTTAAATCTAATTTGCACAAGCTTTCCTGCTTGATGTCATAAAAGAGTTCAGTAGTATCATGTCCTATACATCCAGTTTCTTAGGTCAGTGATGTTCTGATGACAGGATATTTAACCAGATTAATCAGAATATTGAATAATAGAGCTTTAGTGAGCTAGGACTTAGCTTGAGAATATTCTGCAATGAGGTTATTGAATTCAGATACCTCCTTTCAATTCAATGCTAAGGTTAAAAGATCATTTCAACATGTTGTCTTTGGTTATTTTGGTTCAGATTAATATAAACTGCAGCTGTACCATGAAGCTGAGTTAATATGTATAATTTATTAATTTAAAGCACATAATTACTGTTATTTGGTCTTGACTTGATGCTGTCAATGATTAAGTTAAAGAACTGATCTCACGCCAGTTTTCTGTTTTGTGCAAAAGTAGTTTTTGTAATTTTCTGAAGAAGGATCCCGATCCAAAATGTCAACTTTCCTGCTCCTCTGATGCTGCCTGGCCTGCTGTGTTCCTCCAGCTCCACACTGTGTTATCTCTGACTCCAGCATCTGCAGCCCTTGCTGTCTGTTTGTAATGCATTGGTGTTTTACCATGCACGGTTGTTTAAGTCGTAAAATTAATCACTTTATTTCATTGCTGAGTAAGGTCTGCAGGACAGTCATATGGAGACTTGTGCAAATCTGTGTGGACTGGTTGGGAAATCTTAGGTTTAATGGTGCTCACCATAATCAATGAGTATGTTGTGGAGTGATGTCTGGTATTTAAATGATACCCAATGCATTGCAAATCACCACAAGTTGTAACTGACCATTAGCTTCAGAAAATTGGTAAGCCACCCTCAGCATCACCAGGCCCTCATGTGTTTTATAAAATTGCTGCATTTGAGTATGAATTACCAATTAAGTTCACGAAAGAATGCTTATGGCTAGTTCTAAGCAGCACAGTGGTTCCAGTGAGGAAGTTTATTTCCTAAGGCACCAATCAATCAGTAAAAGAAAATTGTTTTATTCGGTCTCTTATTTTGTCTTTTGTCTTATCCAATCTTTCTTTTTGTTTTGCGCCTCCATGCATGGATCCTTTTTTGATTCCTAATTGGCCACAGCACTGCTTGTGTCAGCTGGTGTAAGCACTCTCCCCTCGGAGTAAGACGGTTCCAGGTTGGAATGTCACTTGGGAATTGAAGCTGATGTAGTGCTAAGGGAATACTGAATTGTCAGAGGTGTTGTCTTCCAGACAATTTGTTAACCCTAGACCCCATCTGTTATTTCAGATGAGCATAAAATATTGCATTGCACTGTTCGGAAGAAGAGGAGAAAATTGGTTCTTGCTTATGTACTGTCCAATATCTGTTTCACAAACAAAATTACCAAGATTAAACATCTGCTCATTATCATGTTGCTGTTTGTTGGAGATTGCTCAATGCAAATTAGTTGCATGTCTCCCACATTATATAGGCACTTTATAATGCTTCAAAATATTACATTGGCTTTGAGATGTCTGGTTGTGGTGAAGGCATTATATAAATGCAAGTCAGTCTTGCTGTTTTACTATTTATATGCATTTAGATTTCATATTCCCTTTTCATTAACTGGCTTGTTTGCTTCTCGGATGCTCTCTTTGACATTTTTTTCACTTCACTTTGTTCTATTATTCATTCTCATTTTCATTTCTATTGTCAAACTGACAGTTGCAATATGTGTTCTCCCTCTTATTTTCTACCTCTTCCATCGTCTAACGAGTGATGCCTTTGGTTGTTCTGCCTTTCCCCTCATTGAGCATACCTTGTTTGTACCCAAACCATCTCCCGTTTAAAGGCAGACTATTGTTCCATTCCAGTTGTGCCTGTCAATTTTTGATTCTCATTAACCTGGTCCATTTCCGTTCTTGCCCCACTGAAATTGGCTTTCTTCCAATTAAATATTTTCACTTCAGATGTAAATGTTTCCTCACTGACGCTTGATCTGCTGACCTAACTCATTACCCAGAAGATCCAGAATTGCTTCCTTCCTATATTCTCCAAAGAGCCTGAATTAGATTACAGCATTTGCTGGGCTTTCACTCTTTATAGAACTTACTTGAAAAGTAGACTGTACCCCCTGCCTAGAAAAAAATATGGGGTCAGTGGCTGCCTTCAGACGTGATGCACCCATTAGGTTCCAGTAGAGAAAACTATGCCCTTATATAGTGTAAAAACAATATGTGTGACCCTACCCTGCTTTGATCAAGGTCGTATCTTTAAATCCTTCATTTATTTCTGGCCATTGGGGCACTAGGGAAATATCCAAAAAAAGGCATTTTTAATTCTTCTGTTGTTGTATTTGGACATTTCCCTTGTGCCCCAGTGACCAGATGTGATGCTAGGAATAAATTCTTCTGAGTAATAGATACCTGAGATGGTCTTCCAAATAAGGCTTTGGAGACTGTGGGCAAAATTTCATCTCATTCGAACCCCACCCACTTGCACAGAATTAACATCAGGCCCTTTGGACTTGAATTGCTTTTTTAAAAAAAGGCAATTGGAAGTTCTGATGGGAGATAATTAGTTCTGATGGAAACTTGAGCTGTGCAGTGTCTCTCAGCTCTGTTTAACCTTGTGAACGGAAGATTCCCTTGATTAATGCGTATCTGGCTAGACAGTGCTATTACATGATCTGTTCATTTGTTCGATCCCATCACAAAGACTTTAATGTACATTACTTGCACCATTTTCAGGCTCTGTGAATCTAACCAATCAAAAAGCAGGAGTAGGCCACTCTGGTCCCTAAAGCCTGCTCTACCATTTAATGAAATCATGGCTGGTCTGACCATAACTTTCCTGTCCCCCTTGATATTCACCCCTTTGCTGAACAAGAATCTCTCCACCTCTTCTTTAAGAATATTCAAAGATTTGGCTTCCACTGTCCTTGCGGAAAGAGAGTCATTCAAATGTGTGACCCTCTATGAGAAAACAAAATTGTGCTTCAAATCTGTTTTAAGTGCGTGACCCCTTATTTTTAAATAATGACCTGTAGTTCAAGATTTGCTGTACGGAGAAATGTTCTCTGGACATCCACCTTTTCAGGACCCCTCATGATTTTATATGTTGCAAACAAGTGGCCTCTTGCTCTTCAAAACTCCAGCAGATACAGGCCTTAACCTGTCCTTCCTCAAAAGACAGTCTGCCAATTTCAGGTATTAGCCTGAAAAACCTCTGATCTTTATATCCTTCCTTAGTAAGGGTGACCAATACTATATATGCTGATTCAGATGTGGTCTCACTATTAATGGCTGAGTCAAATGCTTCAATGTGGAGCTCATGCTATGTAAATTTATTTTGGTGGCTTAAATTTAGTAACTCAATTGCAAACCTGTCAAATTGGAAGCATCTGTGGGTAGTGGTCTATCAAATCTGTTAGACATGGCACATATTTGAGGAGAGCAGTACTGGGTGAACATCATTCCTAATTTGGTCACCCTGCTATAGGAAGGATGTTATTAAACTGGAAAGGGTGCAAAAAAGATTTACAAGGATGTTACTGAGACTGGGAGGTTTGAGTTATAAGGAGAGGCTGGATAGACTGAGACTTTTTTCCCCTGGAGTGTGGGAGGCTGAGGGGTGACCTTATAGATGTTTATAACAGTTAAGGTGAATAGCCAAGGCCTCTTCCCCAGGGTAGGGGAGTCCAAAACTAGAGGGCATAGGTTTAAGGAGATAGGGGAAAGATTTAAAAGGAACCCGAGGGACAACTTTTTCCACAGAGAGGGTGGTGTGGTTATGGAATGAACTGCCACAGGAAGTGGTAGAGGTGAGCACATTTACAAGATTTAAAAGACATTTGGACAGGTACATGAATAGAAAAGGTTCAGAGGGATACAGGCCAAATGTGGCAAATGGGCTTAGTTCAGGTTAAGATACTTGGTCAGCATGAACAAGTTGGACCGAAGGGTTTCCCTGCTCTGTGACTCTAGTATTATCAGTGTAAAGCATTGTGAAAAAGAAGGGATGAGTGAGCATCATTCACATTAACATTTCCAACCCGTGAAAATCAGTAAATGTAATAAGTGGAATGCTGACCTATAATGTCAAGTCTTGCAGTATATTTCACAGGATCTAATGCTTATACTGTCCCATGCTCTGACCGCACCACATTGCAAGTACTTTGTCCAGTTTTGGTCACCAAGACATCAGACTGATGCCTTGGAGCAGGAGTAGAGAAAACTGATCAGGTAAATGTTTGATATCACAGGATTGAGTTCAAAAGAAAGATTAGAAGAAATGATTATGAAATGTATTACTTTAGCTGCTAAGTAGATCATAGTATTTGAGAAGGAATTCAGAACTTGAAGAGAAATATAAAGGATACAAGAAAAGAAAAGGTAATTCTGGTGTGAAGAGCACAAAAGATCAAATTTCTCAAACTTCAGCTATTTATCTTGGAGACGGGCAACCAAGGAGGGTAGCTCTATGAAAATTGGAACTGGAAATGGAGAGGGTGGGGGGGAACAGTTCGCTGCTGTGACTGCTAATTAGCATTGGGGCTTTGCTACAGACAGAGACACTTTTTGGCAGTGAGGAATAAAACAGGGAAGAACTTCAGCAATTTGAACATTTCCCGAGCTAGTTCACTAGGAGAATGTTTCAATACTGTGACAATTAATCTGCAGGAATAAAAACAATGTGAGAAAGAGAAGCTAAACATCCCATCTTCACTTGGTGTTCTTTTACCCAAGGAACAAGCAAATTTGGAAGACTACATTAAGAGGGTGAATAGGGATGCAGACTGGGTAGTTTACTTCTGTTCTGGATGTTTAACTATGGACTAGAGAGTTACTGTTGGCCTCAACTGGTGATGTAAGAGACCTTACAGACCTTTTCTTCATGAACAGTAAATAAAAAACCACGTTGGGCCATAGGGCCTGTTTCTATGCTGTGTGAAAGTATGAATTCACATTTAACTGTGATATTAGGAAGAAGAGATCCAAGTTTGAATGAGTGAAAGGACACTTGCCAGAGAGGGATCCTTCCCAGAGAATAGCCTTCCTGGTAAGATGAGAGAAATTTGATTTCTTGTTTCTGGAAGATGGACCAAATTCCTTCAAATAGCTTTACTTTGCTTCCATTTGTAATCAAACCTGTATTTCTGGCTTACTTGAAACCTAAATGCATTTATAATTGACTATTCTAAATACTCAACAGAAACTAGAATTTTAGTACATTGCGGTTGTTATCCACAAGCAGTGAAGTGTTTTGACAATGTTCTAATTCTTGTGGTACTGAGAAATGTGGCAACTAATTTGTAGCAATGTTCAACAATCAATAAAAGACTAGCTGTTAATTTTTTTTTCAATGACTTTGCTTGGAAATAAATGATAGCTAGGAAATCAAGAGAACCCTCCAGCTCCCCTGTCTGTATTGCCATAGGATCAATACTCTCCTCCTGAAATGACAGATGGAACCTCTGTTTCTCATGAAAAAGATGGGATCTCTAACTGTGTACACACTGAAGTAGCAGCTCATATTTGTACTTAAGGCTCAAAAAGGATTTGACATCACAATCTTCTGATTTAAAGAGGAAAAGGCTGCTGCTGATCGAAGCCTGACATTCAAGATGCAGTGTGGATTTACTACCATACGCTAACATTGAGAAGATATTGTTAGATTGCCTAATTTGGTAAACAAGGAATTGGAGTTTCAAAGGGCCATGCAGTGCTAGCAGCATTTCAAAGTCACGGTCTCTGAGATTGTCTCAGGATTTCGCTCGCAGACAATTAATGCCTACTTAAACTTCTGAAGAAGCTTGTCAAAAGGTCTCTGATTGCAATTGACATTTTCAATCTTTATTTTGGGAAACCCAATCTGGTGCACAATGGTGCAGAGCAGTCAGGTTCACTGCCAAACTTTCCTGGACCTACCTGTGCTGGTTCCAACTCCCCTATTGTCCAGCCTGAATGACATTTCCATTCTGGCTGACACCACCTCTTTTAAGCTTTTTCTCTCTCTCTGGCAAGGCACAGGTACTCCTCAACATGATTATTTCCTGATGCCAGTCAAGCATTCCTGGACTCCGTGCCAATAATGGAATATCAAGCTTGCCTGCTAGTCAATTGGCTCATTTGAAATTAAAAATAGCATTGCAAGGTCAATACAACTCAAGCTGTGGTTGTGACCAGGAATTCACCTGGCATCAGCTGCATGTGGTTTAAAAAAAATTCACCACAATGTGTACAGCTTAATTTAACCTGATATTGACTTTTTGAAACAATTTGCTTCTGACAGTATTTTCATGTAACTGTATTCTACTGACAATTTCTGTATTGTTTACAGAGTAAGATTCAGATTTAATAAAGCAAATTTAATACATTTTCTCACCAGCTACGATAAAAATTATAATCCTGCTGTTTTCCATTTCACAGTGTATGTATAATTTTAATATTTATGATTATTTGCAGTACTGAAGTAAGAAAAACAGAATAGTTCGTATTTAGATATTAACAGTGTGTGCAATAATATTTGAATAATGTATTTTGGAATAATTTCCCTGATATTGATTCCCCAACATGTGGGCTTTTGGAATAATGGTGGACGGGAAGCATTGAAATTCACTTTTCACTAGAGGGTGTGTAAAATCATTACATTTGTAATTTCAGTGGAATCTTGCCCAGTACCTTGGACTTCTAAGCAATATTATGTCTGAGTTGTGATTTCTATAAACTACAGCTGAAAATACACAGTTGGTAGTCTTAACCCATTTAGTTATTTATTGAGAGATAGTAAGAAATGCAGATGCTGGAGTCAGAGATAACACAGTGTGGAGCTGGATGAACACAGCAGGCCAGGCAGCATCAGAGCAGGAAAGTTGACATTTTGGGTCAGGACCCTTCTTCAGAAACCTGAAGATCAAGAGTTGTTGCACCTCACTAGGATAGTGCGCTGGAAATCAAACCCCACCATGCCCTTTATCACCTCAAATGTCAACGATTTTAAAAAGTATAAAGAATTCCCTAATTTACTTGACTTTCAGACCTAGTAGGTTAAGACAAAACACAAACCAGGTGCTTGGATTAAGCAACAATTACTACTTATTACAAGTTATAAGGCTCTAGCTATAGGTCTGATTATAAACCATTCGCATATAAAACTGCCAACTGAAACGCTAATTTCCTTATAAACTCCCTCTTATGTACAAATAAACCAACACATAAGGTAAAATATATTATTGGGCAGAAGTTCAAAACTGGAGTGACCGATGAGTAGTCTTTGTTCCCAAATTGAATGGCTGAGACGATCTTTATGATTCTTCTGCTGATCAGCACGCTGCTTCACTCATCTTCCTCTGGATGCTTGGTGAGAGGTACAAGATGACTTATCAGATAAAAGTCACAGCTTACAACAACTGTTGCAGGGAAGATAAATTGATTTTCTCCAGGCTTTACAGTGAGTTTTGACTGCAGAGAGCAGACAGACTGTTCGTGAGGTGGGGATGAACTGAATATTTGCCTCTCTCTAAGTTGCTCCCAGCTCCAAGCTGATCAGTGACGTGACACGAATCTGAGATTTTGGCCGATAAAAGGTTTTTGGCTTTGATAGGCTGTCACTAGTCCATAGGCCAGTCAACCACATCCATACATCCCTTCAGCTGCAAATCATCTGCAGCTCAAACTTCAATTACTGCTGGTAATTGGTCCCACGATGTCAGCAATGGGTGTCAGATTACTTGCTTTCAAAATCATGCAGCCACCCTTTCAAACGCTGGTTTTAAAGCAGCTGTTTCCCATTTCAGCCCCCAGTTTTCTAAAGTAGAAAATAAAAAGACATGGACTTCACACTGTGTATTGTGCTCCAGGAGTGGTCTCACCAAAGCCTTGAATAATTTCAGCAAGACTTTCTTACTCTTAGATTGCACTGCTTGCAATAAAAACTAGCATACAATTTCCTACCTAGCTTTCTATTGCCAGCAAACGTGTATATTTTACTCTTTGACCCCTCATCTAAACCATCGATATAGCTGTAAATAGCTGAGGCTTTGTGAAACCCTGCTAGTTAAAACCTGCCAAAACAAAAATATCCTGTTAGTTCCCACTTGCTGTTGACTGTTTATTAACAAATCATTAAGCTAATCTAACATATTACCCACCAATCACATGAGTTCGATCCTTGTACAACCACTTGTTTGACAAGTTATTGAATGTGTTTTGGAAATATTAACTCCTGAAATCAAATATGCAGTTATGCTATCATCTGCATTATTAAAGCAAAAACAAATATATTTACAAAAAAGTGTTCCATTAAGCTTAAAAATTATTGAACTGAATTAGTGAAATATATCTCTCTTGGAGAAACCAAAGGATGATGCTAAGAAAAATGTCACAAGCTGCAGTAGAACACGCCCTCCTAAGCTTAGAGTGAGAAACACATTTTGAAGCCAAGGGAACTTTCTTATGTAGCTGTGTGGTGTACATTGTGTAGGAATAGTTAATGCTTTCAGTTGGGTTGTCAGTAGATCCTTCACTAATTGTTCTTGTTGAAGTTGATAAAGATTTTCTTAAAAAATGCAATTACAACTTTAACATCTTGCATGTTACCAATAATGGGTCTGTTTTGTGGATATGTCCTCCTCCTTCACTTCCACTTCTCTCTTCTCCCTGTTATCATCCACTTCCCGTAACTTGAGACCATAGTAGCACTAATACTACTCTACTTCTGTGGGGAAATAAGCCACTCTACTGCAGTTCCTAGTTTTGTCATGTGATTCCATGCACCCTAACATGCCCTATCACATACCTCTTGCAAACTTAAGTGACATTATATATAAGCTATGATTTACTGGCATTACAGAAGGGGCCTCAAAAGGTTCTGTTCCTGAATCTGTGACTTTTTCCCCCCCTGTAGGGGGTTTCAAATTTCCTCCATAGTCTCCCTGCTTCAGTTAGAAGATCCACATTAAGCTAATGTCATTATCCTTAATTGTGAGTTTGCACCTTATCTCTCCCTCTGTATTTTATGTCTATAAACTGTCTGTACTTGGGTGCTGGATTATGAGGAAGTAATGTTCACAAGATGCCAATACTGCCACTTGGATTTTACAGTCTTGCGAATCCTACAGTTTAAGACACTTGAATTGTACTGTTCTAATCTTTCATATATTGTAACAGAGACCTTAAGTTTGTTATTACATTAAGAAAAACACACAGGACTCAGTAGTTTACTGGTCTTTGAAGACAATTAGCATATAGTGCTAAAAGCAAATTTTAACAGCTTCCACACTGGCATCAGCAGGATTCACTGTGAGTTTGCTAATTTTGAAAAGCTGCTACAATTAACCATTTTGCAGCTGTCAAGTTTTCAGTGGCTATATTTAAATGTAGCTAATTGTTGCTGGTGATTTCAGTTTATAATTGCAATAAACACTTTGTTCATTCTAATGATTATTATCATTTGTTTGCTGAATGAGAATAAAGGATCTAAAACTTTATAGTTAAAAGATCCAGATCAATCAAAGATGGGAGAAAAATATTAGTGCCCAAAAGATGGGGAAAATAGATGAGTACTGATAGCTTTGATATGGAGTTAGCAGCAGCAGCACAAGGAATAAAGCTGAGTGGTCATTTCCTGTGCTGAAATATTTATGATCCTATTTGAATATACATGGATAGACCAAAGCCCTGCAGTGAAATAAATTATCATAACTGCTGGTCTACCTCTGTGCAATTTAAGTTCGTTCTCCTATTGGCACAGATTGAGACATAGCAACATGGTATAAAAATAAATAATGATGCATAAACAGACATCAATAGTGTTGTAAAATAAATCAGTGGTGTATAGACATAAGATGCATTTAGAGGTTATTTCTTATTACATTAATATTCATAGCTTCGTTTATATCTAATATATATTGTGATTTGCCAAGTTGAGATTTGCGATTCTGTCAGTGAGAAATGATTTCATGTTGGGTATGAAATCTCCTGAAGTGATTTCCTTGGCCAAAACAACCTCAAAAAAGGACTGGGAAATGGTCACAAAGGAATTTGGGCACCAGTTTCTAGTCAATAAGTTATTATTTGCAGTAAGTATTAAGTACCGATTACACCTCCATCTATTCAAACTGTCACGTATGCTATGCCGCCAAATGCAAAAGAGATTAAATTGCTTTTGCATTAGCTACTGCTGATATTAATTTTTTCAAAACTTGCCATGTAATTAGTGGGAAAGGGGGAAAGATAAATCAAAATAATTATTTGAACTGCTGTTTTGTAAGAGCAGTTTCCAGGATAAAATGTAGCCAGTTTTTTGGAATTGTTTGTATGTTTATGGGAATATTTATGAAACTCTACTGGTCAACCTCTAATTCACACCAAGTCCCTTTTACTCGACCTTTTTCACCTCCCTACATACGTGCGCACACACGCACACTTTTGTTCATTCATTTGTGGGATGTAGGCGACGCTGGCTGACCAGCATTTATTGCCCTTCCCTCGTTGCCCTTGAGACGGTGTATATGAGGTATCTTCTTGAACTGCTGCAGTCTACCTGTGGTGGATTGACCCACAATACCATTAGGGAGGGAACGATTTGCTGACTTACATTGGCTATCAGTTTAATTTTAAAATTCTCATCCTTGTTTTCAAATTTCCTCCATAGCTTCACCATTTGTTATCCTTGGTGAACTCTGCACTCCTCCAATTCCGGTATCTGGTACGCCCCCTGTTTGAGTCAACGTCATAGGCAGCTGTTCTGGAAATCTCCCCCAGCTTCATTTCTCTCCCCCTGTACTTGTTTATTAAATTTTGTCAAAGTTTCCTCTTGGATTGAGCTTTTGGTGATTTGTCCTTGTGTAGCTTGGTGTCAAATTTTATTTGTCACTTCCCGTGTGAAATGCTTTGCAACATTTTACTACATTAAAATGATGCGGAAAAGCAAGTTCCTCTAGTACTCAAACAGTCAAATGATTTTCAGTGAGTTAAAACTATCTTGAGGTCAAGGCCAGAGGCATTTCATGTCAAGCAACCATAGGAAAAGGGGGATATCCGTTTTTAATGTAAGTTTTTTTTCTGTTTGACAATAGTCTAGTTGCACTGTGATTTCATTTTCCCATAGAAATTTCCTCTCTGCACGTGCAGTTAAGTTCTGTTATTAGTTTGCATTTGCATTTGCAAAGTATTTTTCTAAAGGTGCTAATAGCATTGAAGAATAGCTAGTGGGCAAGCTCAACATAGATCGCAATGAAATCCGGAAGATTCTTGTTGCATTCTTTGGAATTAATTTGTCTATCTAATATTGTAGAATGTATCTATGATGAGTTAATACACTGACCTCGGTACTTTGTGGATATTATGTGTACAGATTCAAGTTGCAAATGCACATTATGCATGTTAGACAGTGAAAATAATCTTATTTCTCCCACTCCTGAAAGTCTAATATCACTGGGATTATTTTAAAAGGTATGACCAAAAGTTTTGATGTATAATTTGGAAGGATGTAAACAATAATGAAGCTTCAGAACTCATTGTCCAACTGTTTCAAATAAGTAATATCAATAAGTAAGTTATACAATATCGTTAAAACAAGGTCTCTGGTAACTTTTTTATAATTGGCTTGTGAATGCAGTTTGCATTATTACTGATCAGACTGGAAACCTGAAGAAATTAATTCAGAGGGAACAGTATTTAGATTATTAAAATTGGAATTAACATACATAATCCAAGTAAACAAAATAATAGGATTTGTAATTTAATATGCAAATTAACAAGTTTATTGCAGTTAATACTGCTGAACTAATAGAAATTATTTCTCAGTTGTATTAATACAATACTTGAAGCAACTCTTTCACTCTCCCTCATCTCTGTACAATGCAGCTATAAATAAAATTTGGGTGCTGCGCAGCTCTCCCTTCCAAGGAGTTTACTTGTTGACTGGAAAATTGCAAGTAGCCATTGCATACCTTCATGCCTGAGTTAGTGTGAATTGAACCTCTTTGTTTGTTTTTCCCAATTATTTAGTCCATAGTCTATGAGCCGCAACAATCTGTTAATTTGTATTTCGCAATGAGAAATATCAGGGTTTTTTTGCACAAATGCAATGTGATCCTGAGCACCTCAGGGCATATAAGGTGAGGTTTGGTGAAGCATCAACTTCCACAGCTCAATGCCAGGGGAGAGAAAATCTGAAGAAGGGTCTAGACCTGAAACGTCAGCCTTCCTGCTCCTCTGATGCTGCTTGGCCTGCTGTGTTCATCCAGCTCTACACCTTGTTATCTCAGACTCCAGCATCGGCAATTCTTACTAACTCTGAGAGAAAATCTGAGCCCTGATGCTTCTCCTGTTTCCAGGCTCCTTACCACTCTCTAAACCATCAATTAGTTAACCCTGGTCTTCACATTGTTTGAGATAGTAGGAACTGCCGATGCTGGAGTCTGAGATAACGCAATGTGGAGCTGGATGAACACAGCAGGCCAGGCAGCACCAGAGGAGCAGGAAAGCTAATGTTTTGGGTCTGGACCCTTCTTCAGAAAGGACATTTATTAGCCTCTGAGAATAAGGAACTATATTCCTTTTGGGGTAGAACTATGTCAGATAGGTTTAGCAAAGCTTGTTGGATTTTGTACTCCATGCTTCTGTTTGTAAAGCCATCAACAGGCCAGGTCTCTGTATGATTTGCTCTACAGCCATGGCTTAATCAGACAGTTACACACAAATTGGTTGTTCTGGCCGTATATAATATCACACAACAACAACATCCAAAAGATTTGAAGCTTACAATAAGCACTGCAAATTTATAATCCCACATTTGAATGAAAATATCTTGAACTATCAGTGACGTATTCTATTGTGGCTTGACTTCTTGTTTCACTTCCAAGTTTAAAAGTGGCAAAAACTTCCAGTAATTAGTGTAATACATCCACTTTGAAAAATGTATATTTTCAATCCTCACAAAGGGGCTTTGAAAACAGAAAAATAAACTTTGCTACTGAGTGATAAGTATTTTCTCATTTAGTTTGAAATAACTGCACTTACAAATATCCAACATGGAACAAATAATAGGGGAACAAAATACTGTGGACGCTGGAAACAAAGTGCTAAATATATTTCTTCCTCTTTGGGCTACCGTATGGTTTTCAGATGCCTCACTTTTATTCCCACTAACTCATTTATGGGATATAATTACATAGTAGCATCATTTTCTGTAATTTTGTTGATACGTATGGTGTTGTTAAAATGAACATTTTTCCAGATCATCATCTCTAACGTTACTCCTGTAAGCACTGTCTCCGCCACTGCCTCCACTTACTCTATTGTTTGAACAAACCTTCCATAACATTGGCATTGGTCATATACCCCATCCTCACCACCTCCCTGTTTGCCATTTGGCTGGTTACTGTTATTTAGATCATTTTCCTTGCAGCTGCAGCAAATGTGGCATTTTACATTCACTTTGCACAACATTATCCAACGTTAATCATCTCAGCAGTATCAGCATTAGATTCACTGCTGCATGTCTGTTCTTTCCTTTAAATGTGATCCTCACTACGTCCAGTACTCAATATTGCCCCATCTCCCCCCAACCATCTAACTCCCTCTTTATCTCACTGTGGCCACCATTGCTGTTCTCCTTTTGTATTCCTTTTATTATTCATTCACGAGATGTGACCATCATTGACAAAGTAGCATTTATCCCTCATTGCCCTGGAGGAGGAGTTGGTGTGCATCAGCTTGAACTGCTCCATTCCAGTCATTTTGCTACATCCTCACTACTGTTTGGAAGAGAGCTCAGGCTGATTTTGTTTTTGTGATTTTGATGCCGTTTAATGTTCTAGCTACACTCCAGACAGTTACCTGGCTGCTAGTGACCCTTCCTTGAACTTATCAGTGCCAATATCAGTGGCAGTGCTGCAGGATGCTGGATGAACTGTGAGAGGCAGAGTGGGACATCCATTGATCTCTCCTAAGGAATAATCTCAAGCAGGAAAGAGGAATAAGATTTAAAAAAAAATCCTCCAGGTAACAATGACCAAGGTGGGTAGGATTGTAAAACCTGTAACTAAAGAAATCTGTTAAAGGGGATTGTGATAATAGCTACAAAGGATTGTAATCCGTGCAGACTATTAGATGGACAACAACACAGACTCTGCAAACTTAGTTCTGCAGATGCACATGTGCAAGTAGAATGATGGCCATTTCCTTAAATTCAGGCAGCTGCTTCATCATGGCTGGTGCAGCCTGTCGTGTGAATTCTCTGCTGATGGCTGAGAGGAGCTTTGGCCTGCAAACAGCTCCCATTAATGACCATGTTTGCAGGGGCCTGGGCATCTTTAAAACACAGCTGTGTACATGCCATCTCTCATTCATTTGTATCTGGCATTAACATGACTGTGTTACAGACGACCTGTGAAATATTATCTGCTTGTTTTCTGGTTGTTCTTTCTTGCAAATGTGTTTTACTTTTGGCAGAATGAAAGCTGCTTGCAAAACAGGGGAAAACTGATGACAGCATTAGTGTCTTGTCTCACTGAAAGGTATGGTGGCTGAATGTTTACATTGGCGCATCTTTTCTCGTAAGGAAGGCCCCCAAGTCCAAAGGCACATTTGCTTATCTGATGTCATTGAACCTTTTCCCCATTTGCTGTCAGCGATGATGGGATCTCAGGTGATGGTCCCCTCCACTATATTCCACATGCAGGCTTACTGTGATACTGTGTCTCCCATCCCTTACTTCGTGTGTGATGGGTGTGGTTTATCTAGCTGCTGACTCGCTCATGGAGTATGTGTTCTGGTATTTGGGCAGATTATTTTGCTGGCTCTGCTGGGTAGATCATCTGCTTATGCAGTGAAAAAAATCTCATTACCATTCCATTTCTGATTCAGTTCATATTAGCTTTGGAAGGGCCTAAAGCTGGATAGCTGATAGGATTTTGAATAGGCACGTCGGTATTTTGTCACAAACTATAGATTGCATGCAGACAACTGCATTGGGTTCCTTCCGCTCCTCAGAAGATGCCTCTTTCAATACTGTCCCCATGCCTTCTTACTTTCTTTAGTTAGCCAATGTGCTATGTTAGGATGCTCAATAATGACACCCAACACTTAAAATGCATGATGCCTTCCTTTAACATTAACTGGCTCTGCCCAAAATCTGTCTATAGTAAATGTCTCCCCTCTGATGTTCTGACCTGTTTATTTCACTATCCCTTGCTTTTTGGCCAAATGCAATTCAGAATTCCCTTCATGTGATTTGGACTTAAACATCGAATGTTTCTGTTACAGCAAGGTCAGTGGGAACCACTGAAAGTCTGGTTCCCTTTCCTATTGTCCTGCAATCCATATGCCTTTTGAAAAGGAAGATACATGTTTTTCTTAAATCCTGAATGTGTGGACTATTTGAAAACCGGCAACGAGCTTTTTGGAAGTTTAAATAAAGAGGATTATTCATTCATTCATACATTCCCTCTGAAAATCTTAACGCTGCATCACACACTCACCCAGTCACTCATGAAAAGTAAATTTTAAAAAGAATAGTGCACAAATGATAAACCAGAGGAATCATTCATAACTGATGTGAATAGCTCATGTTTTCCAATGCGGTAGGCCTAAGGAGGACAATGTTTTTTGTCCCAAAATGTGGGCTGGGGGAAGTCCAAGTTTTATTCCAAAACTGTGCATTATTCTTTCAAAGAAATGGACTGCTTGCAGGTCGTGAACTTAGTTACTTGTAATCTTTTTACCAGGAGGTTGATTTTGATGTTTTGGTGGACTTGGAAAGGAGCAAACTTGGAGACTTTGTAATGTTAGAATCTCCAGTTAATAAGACATTGGTGTTCCTACCTTTCTCGCTGCCATGTTATGTGTCTCTGCAGACAGCGGTTTAAGCAGGCATGTTTGTCTCCCTTTTTATTCTTTACCATACAACTCCTTAAAGCTCCCCTTTCCAAATATGATGCTGGGCTTATGTTGAAGACACAGACCTGGGGGTGGTTGAGATAATCATCGTTGTTGTTTCAAAACAATCCATTCAAGTCAGAAGATGTCCTTTGGATTGACTCGAGTTGGACAGTGACACACCCCTGGGTCTAAAATGTTCCTTTTATCTTTCTGAGACAGCATAGCAGTTTTGGACTCAGAGGACAAGTCAAATGATGTGTACCATTCATTGTTGATTTTTGAAAGAAAGATCCCATTCGGTAGATTCCATATTGAGGCCATTTAATGTTTTAACGTTTATAAATACAGCATGCTTTTACTGGTGATGGTTCAAATGTTTGATGTTAAAATACTGTTGCTTCAAAGGTGTAATGCAGTCAAAAAGATGTATACATACAACTGTTCAAATATGTTCTTCATTGCCTGCCTATTTGGAAAGGTTGCTGCTAGCTGTATTCAGAGATGCCATACCATAACAGGCTGGGCTTGATTCTCTTCCTAATCTTAGTTTATGAGTAAGCAAGAATACTTCCCATAAATAGCAGGAATGCTTCAGGAATCAATAGTTTAAACTGGTTATACAATTAATTAGCTAAAATACAGAATGGTTGGGCATTTTCCCTTGTACAGCATGTAGTTTTACATTGATTTGTCCATGCTAGAAAAATGAATAAATGCACAATATCTGGGAAATGATAATAAATGACAGCACTTCCATAAGTGATTTTTTTTAGATCACAATTTATGATCATATATTGTGCATATAGATTACTTTCAGTAGAATTTTAAATACCTTCTATAGAAAGCTCTGCTCACCCAGATGTTCAGAATTGACACTTAATTAACTTGTTAAATTACAAGAAAACTGTGTATTGTAATAGGCACATTTATTAGCCATTCAAATTATTGGAATGAAATAAGTTGAAATTCCAAATTTATAATCTTTTTCCATAACTACAAAATGCTTTAACAGACTTCAGATATGGACTATTTTCAGATTGATATTATAAAACATGCTGGGAATGAATAGATGTTATGGCAACTAGCCAACAATCTAATGTGTCCAATATTTATCAAAGTGAAGCTTATGAGGAATCTGATTTTCTTTTCCCTTATGAATAATATTTATTGTAAACTAGGAACGTTCTGTGTCAAAAAGACAATGTGCAGTTCGATGGTGTTGGAACAATTATTGGCACAATCTTTGCTGCTAAGATTTCAGAAAGATGAATCTGTAAAATCACACAGAAATAAATAGTTTGAATGAATTACAATGTGACTTCACAGCAGCAATATGAATTGATACACCACTTTTAACAGTCAAATGCTTCCATAGGAGCTATTAGAGGGAGGAAAGGAACAGATTCCTTCCAAGATCCCAGAAGGAGTGGGTTGGTTTGGGATTGTATGCAAGGGAAGTATGAATCTCGAGCAAACTTGGAATGATGTCATGGAGCTGCACATCATTGACTATAAATACCACAGCATGTTAGAACATTCTGGAACAAACTGGACTTGAAGGTTCATTCTGGAAGACACAAGAGAGTGAGGCGCTCTGGAAGAAACACAGAGCATCTGAATTTGAATTTATGAAGGAGCTAGATTAGTCATGAATGTAATTTTAAGATAAGAGCCCGATCTATCTCTGTTTATCATATGTTGTGGTATTTAGCATTAATGTCTATTAAATAGAGTTAGCCTGAATATGGTCAGTCATTGCCTTCTCATTGACCTGTCTGAAAAAGCCCAAACCCATTCTGTGGTATCAAGCCACAGGATCAGGAACAATGACTGAAAGGCATTTTTAGATTCAGAAAAGATTTCTTCTTCAGAAGATAACATTGGAAGCAATCATTTGGAGGTAACAGGTCATTGGGTTATAGTTCCAAAGAGTAGTGTGATGCAACGGAGGGAGCAGGTAAGGAAGTTAAGTGTTTTGAAGGAAACAACAGGTTTTAAATTCAAAGTGCTGGATTCAAGGGACTCAACGTAGCTCAACAAAGACGCTGGTTAGATGACGTAGTAGAGCTTTTAATGACTTGCTGAGAGGTTCAGGTCCAGCAAAGGCATGGGACATCAGTATGACAGCAGTAGGAGTTGGGGTTAGGAAATGGGTAAGGGTCATTAATTAGGAAGTGGGGTTTGAATGCCAGTTTTGGTTTGGAACAGAATGCCGAGTGCAATCTGAGCTTGAGTGAGGAGGTCAGTAATGGCTTGGGAAGCGGGGTGCAGAGTTTTTGTCATGAGTTGATAGCTTATCTTTTTATGGTGTTCAGTTGAAGAAAATTCAGACTCATCAATGATTTAATGTCATAGCCCATTGAAATTTGGGCAGAAAAAGAGTTTATAATGATTTGTACTTGGACAATAAGCTGCCAAATTAGGATATATTTTCTTAAAGTTCCATCAAGCATTTGGGGATTTTCTTTGATCAGACACATGACTTGAATGGAATTGTGGGAGCTGAACCAGACTTGTTTATGTTGAAGAGAACTTAATTGTACAGCCAAGAAATTAAAACTTCATTGAGTTTACAACCAAGGTTATCAATGACTTCATCCCATTGCACAGTAGTTTCATGTTAAAATATGTAGCACGTTTAACAGTTTGTGTGTGAAATTACTGAACTGCTGAAGAATTATGACCGTGTGAAACATTCCAAAAATACGTGGTCAATGTTAGCACAAAATGCATTTTTAACACAGCGGTGTGCTTTAATTAAAATCCCAGACACCACTTTTTCCTCTTCAGTGACTGTTTCTTAAAATATTGGAGAAAGATCACTGTATTGTGTTTCGGTTGCACTACAAGAATAAAAAAAAAGCTCTCTTTTTTTTGTTGCATCCCAGGAGCATGAAAAAGTATACGAGAATTCTGCTTAGTCTCAAATCTGATTGCAAGCTTGAAAGAGGTAACTGTGTGCATTGATGATTGGGAGATATTTGAAGATGAATGAAGATATATTGCAGCTTGGGGGTAGCAAGAACTTGAGATTGAATAATTTTTAGGGGTTGGATGTAGCTGGTTTATAAATGTAGTAAGAACATAAGACAGGGAAATGGAGTACATTCGTCATGCTCTGCCTCTCAGTTAGACCATGACTGATCCTTTGCCTTGATTCCCAATATTTCAAGATCCGTCTGAATCTTGTATTTTTCAATGTGATCAATTAAACTTCCTCTAAACTTCAGACCTGTAGACACAATTTGCTCAGCCTCTCATAATGGTGTGAACCTCTCATCCCAGGCACTGAATGTGGTGAATCTTCACTGTGCTGCCTCCAATGCAGTATATCCTTCCTTAAATGAGGAGACCCAAGCTGTACGCACAGTATTCCAGTTGTGCTCTCACTGTATAATGTTGTTCTTGTAATCAGATCCCTCACTAACATACATGTACCTTCCTAATAGCTTGCAGTTGATATATGCTCACTTTGTGTTTCTTATACAAGGAGTCAGAGATTTCTTTGAATATCACCGTTTAAAAGTATTGCATTATTCAAGCATTTTTTTTCCATTCTACCAAAGTAAATCACCTCATTTTCCAAATTATGTACTATCTACTGCATTATTGCTTGCTCATGTAACAGGTACCTTTGCAGCTTCTTTGTGTCCTTCTCATGGATAATATGTAACTTTGTATCATCAGCAAAAATGGATATTTTATCTTGGCCCTTTCCTCTAAATCATTCCCATACATTGTAGGTTGGTGAGGCCACCGTACTGATCTTTGAGCTACTCCATTTTTGTTCACCCTTCCCTTTGCTTTCTGTTCATAAAGGAATCAGCAGTCCTGTTACTGCCAAACTTGAGTTTTGTCACATGTCACATTGTCAACAATTTTTTAGTGGCCTTTTGTCGAATGTCTTTAGAAATCCAAATATCTCTCATTCATTAGTTCCTTTTTATCTACTTTGTTAATTGCATTCTCAAAAACCACAAACAAAGTTGTCAGACACCAGTCCCTTTCACAAAACCAGGTAGTGCAAACGTTGCATTTATGACAGGCAAAAGACATCTCCAACAAGAAAGAACTTCAACCCCAAAGACATCCAAAGAAGCTAGACACTAACTAGGACAAAATATCCTACTTGACTGGCATCCCATTCGCCACCTTCAACATTTTCTTTCTTCACCATTGATACAAATATATTAGCAGCTTTACCATCTACAGTTAGCTCAGTTGGCTGGACAGCTGGTTTACGATGCAGCATAATGCCCACAGCGTAGGTTCAATTCCTGCATTGACTTATGTTATCATGGAGATCCCTCCTTCTCAACCCCTTCCCTCACCTGAAGCATGTCAAGCATTGAATTAAACTTACCACCAGTGTCTGTAACGGCAGAGCAACCCTTTACCATTGCAAAATACACTGTAGTAACGCAGAAGCTCCTTCGACCTATATCCTTTCAAATATATGACCTATATCACCAAGAAGGACAAGAGCAGCAGATGCAAGTTCAAAAGTCATCCTGACACAGAGCTGTATTGGGGTTCCTTCGCTATTACTGCACCCTCCTTGAGCTGTGTGTATCCCTCCACCCCAAGCACTGCAGTAGTTCAAGAAGACAGCTAGTTACCCCCTTCTCCAGGGCAATTAGGGAACAGGACATAAATGTTGGCTGGCCAGTGATGTTTGCATCCCATGACTTCTCCCCGTGTCTGTGTGGGTTTCCTCCCGGTGCTCCAGTTTCCTCCCACCATCCAAACATGTGCAGGTTAGGTGGATTGGCCATGCTAAAATGCCCATAGTGTCCAGGGATGTTTAGGTTAGGTAGGTTAAACATGGGAAATGTAGGGGAATGGGTCTGGGTGGGATGCTGTTTGGAGGGGCGATGTGGACTTGTTGGGCCGAATGGCCTGTTTCCACACTGTAGGGTTTCTATGATTCTATTTTAGAAACTATAAATGTGTCGTGTTGTTGCACATTGAGAATGAAAGACAAAACACAGTATTCAGGTGTGAGCTGTGAATTGGAGGATGGGGTATAACTGGACCATGCAGTGCTAAGTAATTCAGTTCTGATTTTAAAGTAATTTATTCTGTATTTTTCTTTTAAGTTATATGTTTTATGAAATTGGGGAACAGGGAAGTAGAATTAGTAGCACAATGCAAACGGTAGTGCTACAGCACCCTTGGTGCTAGCAATCTAGGTTTACATACAGAAATGCAAGGTTTTTTAGATATTTGGATATAACATCTGCAACTGGAAAAAAAAGCATTAACAGATGGTGTGATGCTGAGAAATAATGACATATGGTTCAAACAAAATGTTTAAAGAGACTATTTCTCTCAGCCTTTAACACTGCCCGCCCCCCTCAAAAATATTTTCATGAAAAATAGAGAAAAAGCAGGAAATGGCGCATGAATAATTTGGAACATCTTGATATGTTGAAACAAGAAGTCATACCTTAAGGTTATAGATGAAAAAGAAGAATGTTGGATTCCTTGATAAATACAACATGGTTAAAATACTTATATGCACTTAGGTAGTTGAGCGTATCCACGTTTTATTGAAGTTACTTTTGTGACCTAGATCTCTTTATATGGGTCGTAGATAATGGCCAAAGGATGTCAACATTCATTAAAATGTCTTCTCCCTCACTGCACAACAGTTAAACAAAATTTGTTCAAGATTGATTGTGTACGCAATTTATAGTTGTCAGTATTTAGTTGTTAAAATCCTATGTGCTGGAAGCAGTAGTGCATCAACGAATAGATCACCAACAGGCATTGATTATCAAATCAGAGAGAGTTGCAATAGCAATCAGAGGCCTTCCAGCTCATTGTTAATGATCCAACTGTTTGAAACCAACGTTGTGCTTAGCCCCACATCATCGCTTTTTCTTCAGCACCTTGTACGTTTGTCATACCCCGAGTTATCTGCCCACCCACAGGAATTTGTGGAATTTATTTTTAGGAGGAGCATCGTCTGCTTTTGGCATTTGGAAGATTTGGTTCCCTCTGTGACACCCTATTTGAGCATTCCAGATCCTGACAATTCACTGGATGAAAATAACTCTCCACATTTCACTACTTACCTTTACCAATGGCTTTCAATCAATGTCTTCAAATTATTGACCAACTCAGTGGAAGAATCATTTTTCTCTATCTATTCTGTCAAAAGCATTCATTATCTTGAAACCTCTATTAGGTCAGTTCATAACCTGGTGTGCTGCGTAATAGAACACTCCTGCATCATCACTAATGTGCCAAATTTATGGTAACATTCTGGCAAATAAATATGTTCTCTTGTTTTGAATTTGCAGATGTTTTCTTTATTTGTGAGGTCTCTTTAAATTTTTTGCGTGCTGCACTGTTGGGGTAGTTGAAAGGGGCTGATGTGGGTGCTGCCTACGCAGTCTTTTGGAGAGATAACATTAGAACTTAATAAGTGACAGGTCAGGACTCAGCTGGAGCACTGCGCACAATTTTAGGCACCACACTTCAGGAAACATGCACAGGCATTTATGTGCAGTTCTCATTGCCGCACTATATATAGGAAGGATGTGAAGGCTTTGGAAAGGATGCAGAAGAGATTTACTAGGATGTTGCCCAGATAGGAGTGTATTAGCTAGAAGGAGAGACTGGACAGATTTAGATTGTTTGTACTGGAGCATCAGAGGCTGAGGGCCTGATAGAAGTATAAAAATTATGAGAGGCAATAATGGAGTGGATAGTCGGAATTTTTTTTAAGACATTGATTTAAAATCATGAGTACTTGATCAAAAAGCTGACCTTGGTGAATAACATTGCAGATCACCATCTATTGTAAAAAAGCAAAGATTTTTTTATTACCTGTTACTGGGCCACTTTCCCCCTCAATGTAATAGTCTGCCATCTTAATAAGCTTCCTGTGTGGCATGCTACATTCACGGTGTCTTGGAAAGTTTATATGCCCATCTGCAATACTTCATCTGCCTTCTGTGTTAACATTATCAAATAATTTAATCAAGTTAGCCAGATGTTATCTACCTGCAACCAAAACACATCCAAATGAAAAATATCGTAGATGCTGGAAATCAAAATAAAACAGGCAATGCTGAAAAGTACTCAGCAGGTCAGGCTGCATCTGTGGAGAGAAACAGAATTAACATTTGGCTGGATGTCATCTGAATTGAGGAAAGTTACCTGGTGCATAGGAACATGGTCATGGTTGTTGGATGTCAGCCACCTCAGCTCCAGGACATCTCTGCAGGAGTTCCTCAGTATAGTGTCCTAAGCCCTACCATCTTCAGTTGTTTCATCAATGACCTTCCCTCTGTCATGAGGTCAGAAGCAGGGGTGTTAGCCAATGATTTCACAATGTTCAGCACCATTCACAACTCCTGAGATACTGAAGTGGTCCATGTTCGACTGCAACAGTATCCAGTCTTGGGCTGACAAGTGGTACACAAATGCCAGCCAAAGACCATCTCCAACAAGAGACAACTTAAACACTGCCCATTGACATTAATGGTGTTACCATCACTGAATCCCCCACTATCAACGTCCTGGGGGTCACCATTGAGCAGAAACTCAACTGGACTCACCACATAAATACAGTGGCTATAAGACCAGGTCAGAGGCTAGGAACACTGTGGCAAGTAACTCACCTCCTGACTCCCAAAGCCTGTCCACCATCTACAAGGCACAAGTCAGGAGTGTGATGGAATGTTTCCCACATGTCTGGATGAGTGCGGCTCCAACAACACTCAAGAAGCTTGATAACATCCAGGACAAAGCATTCTACTTGATTGGCACCCTGCCCACGAGCATCCACCCTCTCCACCACCGATTTTCTGTAGCAGCAATGTGTACTGTCTACAAGATGCATTGCAGAAATTCACCAAAAATCCTTAGACAGTACCTTTCAAACCCATGACCACTTGCATCGAGAAGGACAAGGGCAGCAGATACATGGGAATACCACTGCCTTCAAGTTCCCTTCCAAGCACTCGCCATCCTGACTCGGAAATATATCACCGTTCCTTCACTGTTCACAGGGTCACAATCCTGAATTTCCCTCCCTAAAGGCATTGTGGGTCAACCTAAGCATGTGGACTGCAGTGGTTCAAGGAAGCAACTCACCACCACCTTCTCGAGCACGGAGACTATAAACACTGTCCAGCCAGCGACGCCCACATCTCACAAGTGGATAAAACAAAAGTTTTGAGCAGAAGAAAATGGGGCGGATGAACAAAGGGGAAAGTGATAGGAGGACAGGAGAGCAAAAGGCAAAAATGTTTCATGGTACAAAAGCCAAGGGAGTGATTATGATAGAAACAAAAGACACATCCAGAAAAATGTGAATGGCTGCTTAGCAGCAACGTGAGGAAGTCTTGAAAGAAAATAGAAAGAAACACACCAGGTTGTTGTAATACTGTTGCATTTGTATGGATTTTGCAATCAAGCCAGTGGGTGCAGTAACTATGTTATATTGTTGGAGATTTGTACTTCAATAATATACCAATCCTGGTCCATGTGATAAATGACCAGTGATAGATTATTGCACAAGTTTAGCCCAACTCTTTTTGAAAGCCTAAAATTAAATTGTATTTTCTTGTGTTTACAGAGAAAGAATAGAAAAGGGGGAAACAGCATTTTGCCACTTGAATCTCTCAACAGAAAGTACCGTCAATTACTACGGCACCTGGATATCCAAATAAATACACAAGAAACTTTGTACCTAATAAATAGCATACAAAGGCTTAGAATACATTTGGCACTACTCCTACTCCAACAACATAACTTCACCAGAAAAGTGGTGGAAACTCTACTGCACTATGGGAGAAATTCCCAGTTTTATTACCACAGAGAGAGGAGAAGCACTTTTATTTCCCTTTCACCACTTCACCTTCATTTGCTATTGCACTGTTATCAAGGAAAATCGAGCAGGGAATTCATTACAATGTTTAGCGGCGAGGGCACAACTCAGCTTTGACCAATTTTTAAAAGATAAACGCCGTTTTGAGGTATCTTCTTAGTGAAAGGATGAACAGGGCTTCAGGAAAATGCAAAGGCATTTATAGCCTCAAGGGACCGACATAAAATGGAAAAGGTAATTGCATTTAACAATGTTTAAAAGCATCTTTCTATTGTATTTGGATAGATTGGTTTCACACCCCAAATGCTTGCATAGTTCTCGAGGACCGTATTAGTCACATTAAGTATTGACTGCTTTATTTATCTATTCAGAGAACGGTTTCTCAGGAATTGAGCACTTGCAGTGATAAATCATCCTTGACACCATGTTGCATAACTGGTTGTTCTTATTGTCCAGGTGACTTGCAAATGCCTTCACTGGCAAAGTAGTATAAATGAAATGGATGTTTTCCTGGAATTTGGCTGTTCAGCATTTGCGTTGTAATTTAGCAAACTGAAAATATTTTGACTTTTATTGCTCTCTTTAAAACGTATTTTGTAAGAACATAAAATATGAAGTTCACACATCTCAACACACCACAAAGAAGAATGTTTCTTTTGTTTGAATGATTGAATGAATGATTGAATGTATTCTGCCTTGAATCCAAATGGGACAATGATTTGGAGATAGTAGGAACTGCAGATGCTGGAGAATCCGAGACAACAAGGTGCAGGGCTGGATGAACACAGCAGGCCAAGCAGCATCATAGGAGCAGAGA
>NC_063353.1:17403097-17452790 GCF_021869965.1 Rhincodon typus | reverse complement strand
GGTCGGATTGCAGATGGCGGAAGTGTCGGAGGATGATGCGTTGGATCCGGAGGTTGGTGGGGTGGTACGTGAGGACGAGGGGGATTCTTTTTTGGTTCTTATTGCGTGGACGGGGTGTGAGGGATGAGTTGCGGGAGATGTGGGAGACACGGTTGAGGGCGTTCTCGACCACTGATGGGGGGAGGTTACGGTCCTTGAAAAACGAGGACAACTGAGATGTACGGGAGTGGAATGCCTCATCCTGGGAGCAGATGCGGCGGAGGCGAAGGAATTGGGAATAGGGGATAGCATTTTTGCAGGAAGGTGGGTGGGAGGAGGAGTATTCTAGGTAGCTGTGGGAGTCGGTGGGCTTGAAATGAATATCGGTTTCTAGGTGGTTGCCCGATATGGAGACAGAGAGGTCCAGGAAGGGGAGAGAGGTGTTAGAGATGGTCCAGGTAAACTTAAGGTTGGGGTGGAAGGTGTTAGTGAAGTGTATGAACTGTTCGAGCTCCTCGTGGGAGCACGAGGCGGCGCCGATACAGTCATCAATGTAACGGAGGAAGAGGTGGGGTTTAGGGCCGGTGTAGGTACGGAAGAGGGATTGTTCCACGTAACCTACAAAGAGGCAGGCGTAGCTTGGGCCCATGCGGGTACCCATGGCTACCCTCTTTGTCTGTAGGAAGGGGGAGGAATTGAAAGAGAAGTTGTTGAGTGTGAGGATGAGTTTGGCTAAGCGGATGAGGGTGTCAGTGGAGGGGGAGTGGTCGGGCCTGCGGGACAGGAAGAAGCGGAGGGCCTTAAGGCCATCTGCATGGGGAATGCAGGTGTAGAGGGACTGGACGTCCATGGTAAAGATGAGGTGTTGGGGACCGGGGAATTGGAAGTTCTGGAGGAGGTGGAGGGCGTGGGTGGTGTCACAGACGTAGGTAGGGAGTTCCTGGACCAAGGGGGAGAAAATGGAGTCTAGATAGTTGGAGATCAGTTCGGTGGGGCAGGAGCAGGCGGAGACAATGGGTCGACCAGGGCATTCAGGTTTATGGATTTTGGGAAGGAGATAGAAGCGGGCAGTGCGAGGTTGGGGAACGATGAGGTTGGAGGCCGTGGGTGGGAGGTCACCTGAGGTGATGAGGTTGTGGATGGTTTGGGAGATGATGGTTTGGTGCTCAGGGGTGGGGTCATGATCTAGGAGGAGGTGTCGGAGAGTTGGCGTCTGGCCTCGGCGATGTAGAGGTCAGTGCGCCATACTACAACTGCGCCTCCCTTGTCCGCGGGTTTTATGGTGAGGTTGGGATTGGAGTGGAGGGAGCGGAGGGCTGCACGTTCTGCAGGGGAGAAGTTCGGGTGGGTGAGAGGGGTGGAGAGGTTGAGGCGATTGATGTCTCGACGGCAGTTGGAGATGAAGAGGTCGAGGGAGGGTAGGAGGCCTTGGGGTGGTGTCCAGGAGGAGGGGGTGTGTTGGAAGCGGGAGAAGGGGTCAGTAGAGGGAGGGTTCGGTTCATGGTTGGAGAAGTAAGCGTGGAGGCGGAGGCGGCGGAAAAACTGCTCTATGTCCAAGCGTGAGCGGTATTCGTTGATCTGTGGGTGGAGGGGGACAAAGGTGAGCCCTTTACTGAGGACTGACCGTTCGTCCTCAGTAAGGGGTAGGTCTGGGGGGATGGTGAAGACTCAGCAGGGCTGGGTGCTGCTGTCTCCTCTGGAGCTGCTGGCTGTGGACTTTTGTGAATTTTGCACAAATGTATGAGCATGTATGTATGTGCATCGTCGTGTGGAGGGTGAGATGTGTTGATAAACCTGGACACTTTAGGTCAGATGTTAAAAATTGAAATTGCCACATGGTTACATTTATCAACAGGCCTGAGCTTCAGTTAATTCCGCAACTCAATGCCAGCCGTTGTACCTCTTAAACATCATCATCTGACCTGATATTAGTGTATTTGTGCTTTGTGGACTCCTTTTCCATCCATGATCAAAATTGAAAATGCTCAGAATCTGGAACACCCAAAACATTTGCTGAAATTTGATTGGGTTTTAAGTTTCTAATGTTATTCTTTTTATTTAAAATGCGGCAATGTGGAATTACATATTATTGAAATAAATAATTCTTTCTTAATTAGTCATTATTTCTTATCAGAAACTGACTTAAATTTGATAGCTAATTCATCAACTTTTTGTGATGAGTCTGCCCTTATTCTCTCTGTGACTATAATGGTGCAAAGTAAGAATGTTGCAGAATGCAGACTTAGGCAGGAACTGTAGATACTCTGGTGAGACAGCCAGAGACAGTGCTGAGGATGTTGGAAAATTAATTGCTGTAGCTGACCTTGCTCCCTGTTAGAATTGCAATAGATAAAGCATATCCTTAAATCAAAGCAGTACTTCTGTTTAGTGCACAGGAAGAAATTACTGGCATCTGACCACAATACAGAAACTGCATGCCACTCAGCCTGACATCACCAGTAGCATTTGTATTTACTGAAAAGAAGCTGAAAGAAACTAAGAACGTGCGAGGTTTTAATATGTGGAAAGTTCCATCTTCCAAGAAGAAAAAAAATTCTCCCTTCCCCTATCTTAGTTTACCAGCATTTAAAGGAGATGGATTTGCAAGTTGCAAATCAAACCCATACCAGAGCTTCTGCAGAAATGCTTAATTATCCCCTCTTCTAAAGCCCATCTCCATGGCAATGTGGGGTGACTAGTAGGACAACCAAAAGTTTCAACATCTTTGTGGCATAAAAAATGAATCAATAATCACCATCTTTAAATGATGTGGAACTGCCAGTTTTGGACTGGGGTGGATAAAGTCAGAAATCACGCAACGCGCGGTTGGAGTCCAACAGGTTTATTTGAAATCACAAGCTTTCAGAGCATAGTCGCTTCATCAGGTGAAGTGAGAGGGAAGCACATGGACACAGAATTTATGGGCAGAGAGATCAAAAGATCATAAATGGTGTGAGTGGAGTGTTGAATAATTAGGTAATCAAAAATGTTAGACGGTGTGAATAAAGTGTCAACAGCCGAATAACAAGTGCGGGTATAACATATAATCCAATTAAATGAGGCAGAGAGACAATTGCAAAAACTGAAAAAACAAGATGGTGCTGGAGACGAATCAAATGACTGGAATTATCTCTGCCTCATTTAATTGGATTATAGGTCATCCCTTCACTTGGTTAATTAGCTGTTGACACTTTACTCAAACCATCCAACACTTTTGATCATTTGCAGAGGCTTACTTTTCGACACTCCACTCACAGCATTTGTATGATCTTTTGATTTCTCTGCCCTTGATCTCTCTGCCTATAATTTCTATGTCTATGTGTTTCTCTCTCGGCTCACCTGATGAAGGGGCTACGCTCCGAAAGCTCAAATAAATCTGTCAGATGACAACCCAGTGTTGTGTGACTTCTGACTTTGACCATTTTTAAATGCCATTGTTAGCTTCAGGTCTTCTGTTTCTTTCTCTTAAGAATCTTCATATCTTTTAACTTAGACCTTTTTTTGTCTCCAAAATGAGTTTCTTCATCTGTTTGGGTGCTGTTGGAATGATTTCTCCAAGGATTAACTGTACCTGTTATCGTCTTGTTTTGAAATGATTGATTGAAGACAGGACATATCAGCCCCTAAGATTTTCTGTTGAAAATGTGCTGCCATAAAAGTTGCAACAGAGGTGTGTTGCCATATATGATACATCCACTAAACACAGGACTTAAGTGCAGTTTACTGACTGGAGCCTTCACTGAATTAGCGAATGCTAGATTACCAACCACAACCTGAAAGCAACGAGACAAGTAAAATATCCAACAGTGTTTCATCTCAGATTCCCTTACATTTCTTTGATTAGTCACTTTATATGCCCAATCCATAATGGGGACATGAAGTTGAAACACTCCCTATACCCATTCGAAAAAAAGTTGATTTATTAAAAAGAAACCTTTTGCCACAGTTTGTTACAACGTGGCAATCCTTGATGTTATACTGGGCACTTATGTGGTGGTCATCAGTATTAAGAGGCTGAAAAATCACATGTGCAGACAGCCTCTTAGACCAAGCCCAAGGGATCATACTCAGGTACAAATTGGATGAGGCTCATGGAGGTAGCAGTTGTGCTGCCTGTGTTCCAGCATTTCAGTTGTCACCATATGATGTTTTCAATATCCTTTGGTTTTTATTCTCTCCCTCAAACCATTGCCTTTCGTTACTCACCTATGTCTTCTCCACCCTCACCTCCAAAACTAAGTGCAATGAGCAATCTAAGATTGAAACCAGCTGTTGAGTTGCTTCTGCTGTTTGCCTCCCTCCCAGGACCCCATCAGGTCGTAAGGTCCTCTTAATTCCCAAAGCCTCAAATAATATGTATGTGACTTTGACATAGTCCAACCTTCCCCTTGGCCTACTTGACCAGCAAACCAGCAGCCTTTGACAACACTTTGCTCTTTCAGCAGCCTTCACTGTCATTCAGCTGTGTAGGACTTTCCAGGCTCCATTCTTATTTATCTAACTGTATCCAGGAGATCACTTGAAATGGCAGTTATTCCTGTGCCACTGTTAGTGTTCGGCAAAGATGTATCCTTGGCTCCCCTAGTTCTCCTTTACATGTCCCCCATTGGCGATGTCATCTGAAACATAGTGCTACCTTTCGCTGAACACCAGTTCTTTTTAATTCTCCACTCAGTTATCAAATTGGTTGTCCAGTACTTGATGAGCAATTTTCCCCAATTCAATATTGGGAAGACGGAGGTCATTGTTTTTAGTTCCCACTACAAGTTTCACTCCTTATCTTAGAATGCCTTCACTCTCTGTGGCCATTTTCTGAGACTGAACCAGACTTTTCTAAACTGGTTCTGTATTTGACTCTGGAATGAACTGTGAAACTGATCTACAAAATAACTAATTGGCCTGGAGGAGAAGGTGATGAACTGTAGTGATTTAGTAAGGCAACTCTTGAGCTGTGACTAAACCAACGATGCTGTTAGGACATGATTTCCAGGATTTTGATCCAGCAATAGTAAAGGAATGGGGATGATACAGTTCTGAGCCAGGACAGTGTGTGGCTTTGAGGGGAATTGGCAGATTGTGGTGGTGTTCCCATTGCATCTGCTGCCTCTGGCCTTGGGATAGAGGTCATGGGTTTGGAAAATGGTGTCAAAGGAGCTTTGTTGAGCCCTGCACTTGCAAACCTGATTGAATTCTGGCCTCATCTCCCAGTTTCAATTGCACAACCTTCAGCTGCCTAAGCCATGATCTGTAAAACTTGGTCATTCTTTTTTTTCTTTAAAATGTTCCTTACTAACTCCCTTTTTGACCAACCTTTTGGCCATCTGCACTAATGTTGTAATTTGTACCTTGGTGTCAAGTTTTACTTTAGAATGCACCAATAAAATGTTTTGGAATTTTTTTTGTGAAAAGGACTATATAAATATAGGTTATTTTTGTTGTTTTCTCCCAAATTGTCCATTATGGCAGTGTGTAACTGGAGGGCACGGATGAGTTGGGAGGAGCATTCCAGAACATTGTCTTTGCTCACATTCAATGCATATACTGTGAATAATTGGGACACTGGGAAAATGGATGGAGTGAGGGAAGGTAAAGAACAAGGTTCTCCCAAGCTCTGAACTGGTGTAGCCATCTAATGTTCTTTTTTAAAGCTTTTGCTCACTCACTGTGCCTAGGCATAGGCTTGAGCATTGTACAAAACAATACAGTGTGCTGCTACATAAGCAGTATTTGCCAGCCTTCTATCAAGTTCTTTTTCTTACCTTGTTAATGTCCAAAATAAAAATTTGTAACTCCCAATGCACCCCAAGGAAATCCTACCTTCCATCACTCACTGCCTGGCACAAGCATCAGCCTAGGTAATCTCCACTCAAGTGTGTTTAAGGTACTCAGTTGTGAGATGTGAGTGATGAATGTGTGGGAAGATGCGGGCTGTTAAAGGAAGCTGTTGGTTGGAATGTAAGCCTTTGTCTTTCTTCAGCTGCAGAATCATAAGGTTTGGATCTCACAGGATTAAGCTTTTAAAAAGAATTCTGTTTATTCAGAGCCAGTGCCTTATGTGGTCATTACAGAGTTGTCAAGTTCACTTGGTCATTGTAAAGAGTACTCTGTGTAGTTGTACTTGACCATTTAAAGGTATTTCAGACCACTGGAATGCAAAGGACTCCATGGCATTCTGAGGTGGACAGTGCACAGGGGTCCAAAATCAAATTGAGATATCTCTCATGAATATTCAGAAAGTTGCTTTTGATTCCAATGTTCAAGTGCTTGTTTTGTCTTGTTTTGACACACGGGGAGATTAGATTTGGGCAGCCGTAATATAATACATCACTGCTCCTTGTTGCCTGTAAGCCTGTTCCCATGGATATCACTGGGTTGTTTGAAAGAATATGCAGCAGGACTGGGATGGCTATAAATGGATCGGAACCACTTCCTCTCTGAGTGGAGTTATGTTTTGTTCTCTCCTCCTCCTCCTTGAGATGCTTCAGAGTCAATGTTGGACTTTTGAAATTGAGGCTGTGTTTATTTGGGAAAATGCTGCTGCCAGCTTCCCCCAAACAGGCCAATTGGAAGACAGTGTTAGTCTTGTATTTATCATTGGATGTGAAACAAGTTGTGTAGGGCTACATTTTGGAGAGGACAAGGGGGTAGCTGGAAGTCAAGAAACTCACAAGAATTAACAGGTAGCCATTGCATTATTCCTGTTAATGGGGATACCTGTATATCTATAATTAGAAGCAAATACCAAAATTATTCTTGTTGAAACACTGAAACAAATATCTTTTCCTATAAAAATGATGCTCAGTGGATTGCTTGAGCAGCAAGATCTAAGGCAAATTGTTTGAACTTGTTATAAATTCCCAACCGAAGAAGGAAAGAAATCCAATACTCGAATCAAAATTGAGAAAACTTTGGAATATCTTCCTATTAGTTAGAAGAGATACAGAACTAAAAGGAGTGCTGAGAACAGTATAACATACATCTTGGGATGGATCTTTCCACCATATCTTTACCTTCGTCATCCTCTCTTTGCTTCCTATTCTAGTTCTGTTTATCATTCACACCTCAACACTTCAATTTCCTTTGAAATCACCATTAACTGTGGGACTCCGCATCATCATTCCTCCTCGTCTTTCATCCCCTGATTGGTCTCATTGTCAGAAAGCAATCTCACAGGTATGTGAAACTATATGGGATCTGTGGCAGCATAGAGACACAGTGGAGAAGCCCAAGTTCTGTCTTAACTTCACGATCAAGCCTCATCATCAGAGTTTCAATGAACTGTGCATGCCACTTAATGATTCAACATTGATTCCTGATTAGTTTCGTGTGGGGTGTCTGTTCGAGAACGAGCTATCAGCAACTACGATTTTAAGAAAGATTCAAGAGTAGAAACCTAAAAAAAATTACTTGAAAACTTGTTACATGGTCCTTTAAGATTGGATGCAATGAATGGCAGTGTTGTGGCTTTGAAATCATGTCTGAACCCAACTGAACAGAGATGCAGGTTTACTTCCCTCAAGGACCACTCGTTAGGTAACTCTGAAGTGAAAGCTTTTTGGAACAGTGTCCCAGTGAGAGATGAGAGATATTTTCAAAAGTTAGGATTTGGTTGCTGATTAATAGAGGTTGAACTTAACCGAATCAAGATTCTCTTCAAATATAGTTATCAGCCCTTGATTAAGACTTATAATTAATTTTGATGGGGGAGGACAAAAGTGCATCTGTGAAAAAAAAACATGCTTGTTGTTGAAATGGTTTGTATCTGATTCTTGGCATGAGGTATGAGAACATTGGACTCTGTTCACTATCCTACGTTGTGATACAAAAATTCCTGGCAGCTATTTTTGTTTACAGCTGAAATATCACAGAGATCATTTGGTCATTGTGGGTTACGGATGATTTACTTAAAGACCAGTTTTTGGTTCATCTCCATTTGTTTATTGTCTGTAAATTGGAAGATTAATTATTTCCTCTTCAGGTTTTGCAAGTTATTTTCACTCCTCCATTTAGTTCCTATTTCTGTGCATCTTTTCATCACTGGGCAATAATGTATCTGTTTGCAAGGTTTTCTCAACATTCAATTGGAAGTTACCGAGAGTAGCAAATGTATACTTTAGTGTTTAGCTTTTTTTATTTCTGTGCCTTGTCCACTGGAAACTTAGAACAGAGAGAATCTTAAGTGTGGCCAGCCCATTGTGGAACATGTTATTGAATTCATTCAGTGGGTAACACTCTTTGGAGGAGGTGGGGGCGGATTTTCTTTGTGTTTATTGAAATAAAGAATGTTGATATTTGGTTTTAGAACATCCTTTCTCATTCATTCAACCCTGCGCATACCATGGGGAGAAAACAAGAGAATGTCATTGAAAATGTGCTTCTCTGAGATGTTTTATAGAAACATCCTCCTACATGACTGCCCCAAACTGAACCTTAGCTGCAATTGTAAAAGTGAGGTTAAAACTAATGTTTCTTAGGTTTGTGCCGCAACTTGGCAGAATTTACTCTACAAATTTTAACAGATTATTTTTAAAGTGTTGCTGAAGCCTGAGTGCCTGAACATTGTGGAATATGCTACAAGTTTATGGAAAAGAGTTTTCAGATGCCCGGGTTTCGTGCCCCTGCCAGCTGAAGTGCTGGCACAGAATGAAACCCCACGATATTGGCTGCCCTGCAGTAATTTAACAGTTGGCAGGGCATTAATTGGCTAAGAGCAAGACTTGTGGCCCCACCTGGAAGCAAGTCCTGCCTTAGAGAGTTGACAGGTAAGTGGATGGTGGCAGAATCTGTAGTTCCAGCAATGCCAATTCAGTGCTGGCTGCAGATGCGATTGGAGGCAGTCCCTGAAGAAAATGCTGAAACGGAGGCTGGGTAAGAGGTATGTCTGGGATACTGGTTGGGCCAATCTGTCAGGCCTCTGAGGGTGGAGGGTTTTAGTGGTCGAGTTTGAAATGCAGGCATGGCCTTGGAGGGTTCTTTGTGGGAGGTCAGGTGTTCTTCGGGGGAGGGAATCTGCCATATAGGAGAAGTATAAGTAAACCTGTGGGAATTGTTGAAAAATAATTATGAATGTGCATAAATATGTATGGTATCATTGCAGCTATCAAGGCATTTAACATTCCTGAACTTGAAATATTTGATAAGAGTGTAGCGTTTTCAAAAGGGAAATCATTGTTTGCTATTCCAAACTGTCTGTTTAGCATGAGTTCTATAGTTATTGTTGCATGGCTGATTTCACAACCTTCAATTGTCACAGTGGTGTACCCCAAATCGCAGTTTTGTTGACAGTCCAAGTGGATGTGAATTTTTGAAATGGAACATTGGAATTTGAATTCCAGTGCATGTTTTAGTAAGGGCTTAAATCAAATTAAAAATGGTAAATCATTTTTAAAAAATCAATGAGCGTGTTAGTTTTAAAAAAGTAACACTTTCAGTTGACGCAAGAACTTTATTTAATTTTACCTCAGAATGGGTCCTGAAGCCTGCCTATTATAGATATTGGGTGAGTTTGCATTGTAGATGTAAAGCAAAGGTGGGCGATGGGAGGTATGGGTTTGCATGAATTGGCACAAAGTTGGCCTAGGGGCTAGAAATGGCTATGGGGATGGACAGAATGCGCAGGTTGCCATAGAAGGTTATGAGAGGGCAGCTCAAACCCTCTAACCCTGGAAACATCTTCATAAATCTTTTCTGGACCCTTTCTAGTTTCACAACATCCCTCCTGTAGGAGGGAGACCAAAATTGCATCCAATATTCCAATTGTGGCCTAATCAATGTCCTGTACAGCCGCAACACAACCTCCCAACTCTTTTACTCAAGGCACTGACCAATTAAGGCAAGCAGACCCAAATGTGCATAGGTAGGTGTTCACCTGGAGTGTATGAGGAGCTACAGTGGACAGAGTGCATGTATTGACATGGGGAGAGTGTGAGGCGATATGAAGGATGGAGTCCTGTTTTGCTCTCGTGCTATATTTTTATTTGAGAATGTGTCATTGTGCTGAAGCAGGCCTTCCAGCAGCCTCATACTTCTTGCAAGGTCACCCATGGTGTCTTCCATTTTCACCAGCCTACTCACTCATTTATCTTAAAGATTTGAGCCAGAGCCTTTTATGTTGCACACTTGTTTAGAGTCATAGAGTTGTACAGCATGGAAACAGACCCTTCAGTCCAACTCATTCATGCCGACCAGATATCCTACATTTAATCTAGTCCCATTTTCCAGCATTTGGCCCATATCCCTCTAAACACTTCCTCTTCATACACCCATTCAGATGCCTTTTAAATGTTGTAATTGTACCAGCCTCCTCCACTTCCTCTGGCAACTCATTCCATACATGCACCACCCTCTGTGTGGAAAAAGTTGCCCCTTAGGTCCTTTTTAAATCTTTACCCTCTCACCTTAAACCTATGCCCTCTAGTTTTGGACTCCCCCACCCTAGGGAAAAGAACTTGCCTGTTTACCCTATCCATGACCCTCAAGATTTTATAAACCTCTATAAGGTCACTCCTTAGCCTCTGATGCTCCAGGAGAATTATCCCCAACCTATTCAGCCTCTCCCTGCAGCTCAAACCCTCCAACCCTGGTAACATCCTCATAAATCTTTTCTGAACCCTTTCTAGTTTCACAACATCCCTCCTGTAGGAGGGAGACCAGAATTGCATTCAATATTCCAATTGTGGCCTAATCAATGTCCTGTACAGCCACAACATGACCTCCCAACTCCTATACTCAAGGCACTGACCAATAAAGGCAAGCAGACCCAAACGCCTTCTTCACTATCCTATCTACCTGCGACTCCACTTTCAACAAACAATGAACCTGCATTCCAAGATCTCTTTGTTCAGCAACACTGCCCAGGACCTTACCATTAAGTGTGTAAGTCCTCCCTTGATTTGCCTTTCCAAAATGCAACACCTCACATTTATCTAAATTAAAATCCATCTGCCACTCCTTGGCCCATTGGCCCATCTGATCAAGACCCTGTTGTACTCTGAGGTAACCTTCTTCGCTGCCGACTACAGCACCTGTTCTGGTGTCATCGGCAGACTTACTAACCACATATTCACATTCAAGTCAGTTACATAAATGACAAAAAAAACAGTGGACCCAGAACCGATCACTGTCACACACTGTTGGTCACAGGCCTCCAGTCTGAAAAGCAACCCTCCACTACCACACTCTGTCTTCTACCTTTGAGCCAGTTCTGTATCTAAATAACTAGTTCTCCCTGTATTCCATGTGATCTAACCTTGCTAACCAGTATACCATGAGGAACCTTGTTGAACGCCTGACTGAAGTACAATTATTTATTCTGAAAGCTGAAGATAAAAATACTTTTGAAACCTGGACACTTCTTCTTTCAGCTACTCCCATTTAACTTGGAGTTGGCACAATGCGAGTTGATCACCCTCATCCACCTCCTCCTGTCAGTCATCCATCCTTCTCCAATTTCATGGTATTTAAGTCTCTGACCCCTACATCTTTCCGTCTTGCCTCAGGCCATCCTGCCAGTTCCATTTCCAACATTCATCTCACTACATTTCCTGTTTATTGGCGACAGATAACTAAACTGTTTCAGACTGTTCTTGGATAACTTCTTTGATGCTTTCACCATGTTTGTCAAGCCTCTCTCTGTTACACTCGTTCCTGATTTTGTCCCTTTTTGTTCCTGCACACGTTCATCTCAGCATCACATCTCATTGCTATCTAGTCATTGATGTTGCCCATTTCGATGTAACAAGAACTGTCTCACAACTGTCTGGTAGATTCTTCCTTTCAGTTTCAGTGGTATATTCCAATCACCATTGCTTTCCACTGTACTACTTCCAATCATTCTCCCCAAAATTTAAGCTATGGCTTAAATTCATTTTGCAAACTTCCATCTTCTCCCATAACTAATCCTAGTTACATGAAACCAGTCACTTTCTCCAATTCTTCATGTTTTAATTTACTCTGTCTTCATTCTGATCCGCTTCCCTTAACTGTCCAGAAATTGAATCTTTGCTGTACTGATATTTATACTCCCAAAAATTGGACACAATTAGAGTAATATATTATCTAGGTAGTTAAGGAGTTGCATGTGATGTCTGAAGCCTGGGAGGTGTTCTGCGATGATTGATATAAACTACTTGGAAAATTTCTGTAGAAGTGGTTACCTCCCATTTCTTGTAATTGTATTCAATAGAATAGTGTGATTCGGCACATAAAGTGGAACCTGGATCCGAAAAGGCTGATAAAATTGTGGCTGGATGCCAAAGAGGGATTGTCAACTGTTGTTTTAATTATTTTTAATAGCTGACAGACCAGGCAAATTTTGTCCCTCTTAATTCATCCAATCCCAGAGGTTATTAACATCAGATTTTCTCTGTGAAATACATTTTTACTTTCTTCAAGAGATCAATCAACAAGAACCAGATTTTCTCTTAAACTGAAGGAAAATACTCCAAATCTTCCATTGGTTTCTTATGAAAAGTCAACACCACAACCTCACTTGTGTTACTTTAGTGACATTTACCAAGTATATTGTGCTATGAATTCAGCACTCATGCATATCTGAATGATTTCCTACATATCTGAATGATTGTGCAATCTGAGCTTTAGTTTATAAGCAGTAAAGTATGCTGATAGTTCCCCAATACTGGTGACCTTTCAGCAAAGACTGATTTGGGCCATGTATTGTTTATGAGAAGGGATATTGCAATGGGCCCTTGTGCATTATATTTTTTCAACAGAAGATGCTATCACAGTCATGGCTAAATCACTGAACTCTTAAAAATAAACATATATTAAGAACTTTTTAATTCCTTTGTTTATTTTGAGCCTGTCTTGTAGCCCTTGTTCAAAATATTATTTTCCTGACACTTTTGGGATCATTTTATTGTTGATTTTTTTCTCCTTTTTCTAATAATTTAAAACCTGAAAAAAATGCACTCTATAATTTGCTGTGAAACCTAACTTTTATGATCTTCACTTATAACATTATATTAGGTGACTGTTAGTGCAAGAATAGTGTATTTTTACAATGGATTTCATTTTGATCAGACACTAGACATTGATTTCTTTTTTATAAGTGGTAGACATGGGACTATATTTTCTTATAGTTGACAGTTAATAATTTATATTGGAGTACTCAAGCTACTGTTCTTCAGAATTTAAACAAAGCCTATAGTTCAAGTGGATATGAACTTGTCAGTCATTGTTTCCTGCTATATATCATGCCATTTCCTTAGTTTCTTTACACTACTGCAGTGCTCTTATAATATCAACATTTTATTTATATCTATTTTACTGTAGGCTGAAACGTTTATTACTGCAGTGCTTCTGTAAAACCATGTGCCTTTCTAACAGAGATCATTAATAACGCAGTTGGTTGAAAACTGGTCATATTTTAAATTGATTAAACCTTGATTCTCAATTGTTTAGATGGTTATACTTTTTCAGATCATTGAATATCATTAACTACATGCATTGTAAAGTCTGAAGTAGATCAGAATGCTTATTTCTACCTTGGAGACTAAGGCTTGGACTTTAGCCAATTCATGACAATTTGGCTTTCAAAATGTCAAGTATGACACAGATGCAGAAGTCCCATTCCTATTTCTGACAGTGGGGCAAGTGGTGCGGGGCCTATATCTCTCTCAACAGTTCCGAAGCTCCACAGGTCATTGGAAACAAGGGCTATGTTTAAACAGATAACCTTTTCATCTTAGGATGGGCTGTAACACAACGGTTTTACTGTATTGAATGTTTAGAGTGGATGTAAATGCTCTGGAAAGGACAAGGACACCTTTGGAGCTTTCAAGCTGTGGAGTTATTTAAATCCACATCTGTTTAAAATTTATTTTAAAAAAGCTGTGAAAGTGAGGGGTAAATAAAAGTCTAGTTTAGTAGTTATTTGTTGACATTATCCTAAGGGTTGTAATTGTCATTATCAATCCTTGGCTGTTTTCTACATCCTATAATTATCCCAGGAAAGATTCTTAAAGTTGCAGTTTGATTGACAGTTCAAAGAGGTTACGAAAGGATTCACTGTCTTTGATGTAAAATTATGAAACAAGTCTGTTGTTTTTATGGAGGATTGAGTAATTGACATGATTTAAAAGGTGTGAAATAGAGGAATTTAAAAAAGACTTGAAGATTGCAATCGATATTTCAAACTATATTTTATTTAATCTCAACAGGGCTCCTGAGGTCTGCTTGTAGTTGATCCTGCATAGGTTTCCATGGACCGTGAAAGGATAGAAAGTAGTGGCTCCTTTGGCATGAGGCAGCATGGAGTTTGATGTTGCATAACTAAATAATGATATTTTTTTCCCTCAAAAGTCAGTCCCCATGTGAAGTGGAATGATATTGAATAACTCTTTCTTGAGCTACAAGATACATTATTTCAGCATTCCCTCAGTTTGGCTTTTGCTCCTATGAGTTTATGCATCCACGGGTGTGTACATCTGAATTCTGGGTTTGAACATAACGCGGGTGGATAAAGTGAAAATCATCCTGGATGGAAGTATTCTTAGAAAATACAGTTGAAGAGATATTGATTCAACTGCTAATGGATGAGAATCCACAGCAGAAAACAGCTTTTAATATGGTAATAATTAGCAATCATATTGCTGGTGCTTTGGTTTTTTGCTACCCTCAGACCATTCGAGAGGGGATTGGATGATTATTTGGATGGAAATGATGTGCAAGGTTATGGAGAAAATGCAGAAAATTGGCACTAGGTAATAGAACCAATGAGGTATGATTGACTGAATGGCCTCTTCCTGCATTGTAATGATTCTGTAATTCCAGGAGATGACATGAGTGTGAGGAAGGTGCGGCAGGACTGTCTACAAGCAGTGGGTTGCCTATTATGCAAATTAAAGTCTATTGCTCCTCCATTTTTGAAAGCCAACATACTGTTGTCAATTAGATGGTGATCCTTTGCTATTTGTTGTCAATGTGGGAAATAACTTGGGGTGATGTGGTGGATGTACATATCTCCCTTAAACTTTTGCCCTCTTAACATCTGTTCCCCCTTTAGTTGAAACTTCAACCCTGGGAAAAAACCTCTGACTATCCACCTATCTATGCCTCTAATAATTTTGTAGACCTCTATCAGGTCTCCTTTCAGCCGCTGCCTTTCCAGTGAAAACAATCCCAGTCTTTTTAACTTTTCCTCATAGCCAGTGCCCTTGAGATGATGCAACATCCTGGTGAACCTTCTCTGCGTTCTCTCCAAAGCTTCCACGTCCTTCTGGTAAGGTGGTGACTGAAACTGCGTGCGCTACTCCAAATGCAGCCTGACAAGGGTTTTATATAGCTGCAACATGTTTTGCCAACTCTTGTACTCCATGCCCCAGCCAATGAAGGCAAGCATGCCATATGCCTTCTTAATCACTTTGGCCACTTTTAGGGAACTGTGGACCTGCACACCCAGATCCATTTGTATGTTAATGTTCTTAAGGGTTCTGCCATTAACAGTATAATTCACACCTAAATTTGATCGTCCAAAATGCATCACCTCGCATTTGTCTGGAGTTCTAATGTTCACTATGCATAACACGCAAGTGTGAATATTGTTCCAGCACAAAGAACGAAAAATTAGAGATTAAATTAAAAAAAAGTAGAAGTGGGAAATTTAAACCAGAAGGCTTGATTACATAAGGAGTGAAAAATTTTATAGAATGGTGTTTTTGGCTTTAATGCCAAATTATATGTTAAATCTGGATGCTAAGCACAAGGAAAGCAGATGCAAATACTTTGCCCCTGTTTTGTGGATGAATAGCTGTGTCCCTGAATTTCCACTAGACTTTTCTGGTGATTACACCCATTGAGGCCTCAAGAGTGTAAATGGATGTCAGCATGTTCTACACACACACACACACACAGACACACACACACACACACACACACACACACAGACACACACACGTGCAGCTAAGGCACGTCGCCCCATGTAGGGGTTAGGGTGTGATTTTGTGCAACTCTTGAGGCTCTGTCTAAACACAAAGTTGGCTAGGCACAAAGATAGTCAATCCACCTGATAAGGCAGCCTGCCAAAAATCAGGGGAAAAGGCAGGAGCTGCCATTTCTGAAGTGCTGCCAAGTAATGAGAGAAGGCAGCACGGGTGGGACAAATTGTCCAGCGGGGGCATCCAGTGTTTTCACTGTGGTAGATTTGGGCACTTAAATCAATTTTGCAACAGAAGAGCACCTCTTCAAAGTGAATCAAATTGATCAACTCCTGAGCGAAGTAGAGTCCAGCAGATTGAAGAAAAAGGTGATGAAGATGTGGACATTTCACACTTCCATGGTCCACTGGATATTGTTCACCCTTGAGCAGGGAATGATGATCTGTACCAGGATTACTGGTCACTAACCTTGAACGTCAAAAATTTTGATACAAAATATTTTCTTAATTCAGGAGCAACCAATAATGTGCTGCCTGACAATTCAGAACTGCTTCTTGCTGTATGCCTTCGATCATCAAATATTGTAATCCAGATGTTGGGAGACCACACTCTTTTGGTTAAAGTTAATTTTGCAGCAACACTTGCTTATGATGATAACGTTATTGAGGAACCTATTTATGTCCTACAGAATTAGAACAAATCCTTGTTGAATTGGCAGTCTTGTGTCCAACTAGGTCTTCGACAACAGCTACCAAATACTCCAGCCCAGGTAATACATTCTTCTAAGATGGTGACAAGATTCCATTTTGTGAGGAATTATCTCTGCTTCTCCAGGAACCTGAGATTTTGTATCCTGAAAATGGGACAGCATTTTTGAGGGTTTCCCACTGTTTTGCCAGCCGATTGAAGTTTTTTGTATCATGGAGATTGGATGATTGTTATTTGTAAAACAGTATCTCAGCTGTTCCAAGAGTTTGACCAGCTTTGTGATGATCCTCCTCCAGTCATGCCAGAAGAGGATTGGGCTGCTCCTTCAAATGTTTCTAACCGGAAAGTGAACTTGAAATCATGTTAGTATCAGGCCCAGATTTACCCCTTCTGGGGAAAAAAAAACTCCAGTCAGACCTGACTCTTCAGTCCTTCATCCCTTTAATACTTAAGGCTGAGATAGATTGTTGATCAAAAGGGGAATCAAGAGTCACAGGGAAAGGGCAGGAGAATGAATATGAGGAATGTCAGATCAGACAAGATCTTGTTGAATGGTGAAGCAGGTTTTACGGGTTTGAACAGTTTATTCCTCTTCCTATTTCTTATACTTAATCTTCTAGACCAGACTGAGTAGAATTCTTCACTTATTCCTATGGAGAAGCCAGTTTTGTAATCAGCAGTAATAATACAGAAATGTTGTACATGGATGTTCTAGTACTTTCATCTGTACAAGGTGATCATAATGGTCTTTGAACCAGCAACAAACTGTTTGATCTTGTTGGGATTATACCAGATTACAGACAACAGCAAAACATGCAGGAGAGACACAGAATTGCTGCAGTGTGGAAGCATGCCATTTGGCCTGTCGAATATACACTGACCCTCTGAAGTGCATTCCACCCAGCCCCACCCCAACCCTGTAATCCCACAATTCCCACAGCTAATCCACCTAGTGGGCACATTCCTGGACACTATGGGCAATTTAGCATGGGCAATCTACCTAGCCTGCACATCTTTGGACTGTGGGAGGAAACCAGAGGAAACCCACGCAGACACAGGGAGAATGTGCAAACTCCACACAGACGGTTGCCCAAGGCTGGAACCGAACCCAGGTCCTTAGCCCTTCAATGCATGACAATGCTGGCTTGGATTTTCTGAAAGCCCAGTAGATTGTTTATTTTCATCTGGTATCCCAGACATGCTAACAGAGGGACAGCAGTGAGTGTTGAAGTTCCTTGGCCCTCTGTTTTGTCCAGAAGGATTTGCAGTAATGACCACTGTGAACTTGACTGCAAATCTCCAGTGCAACAGCAACCTCAAGAGATTTTTGTGAATTAATTATGTTCTTTGAGCAACTCTTTTTTTTTTTAAGAAGTGTATCTATGCGCTGCAGTCTTGCTGATGTTCTGTTCCCTCTTCGTCCAGAACTTCTGACTACAGTGCATGAAACTCAAGATCTTCTGTACAGCTGGTACAGTGGAATGGTGATATCCGTCAGCTCTTCAATAGTGCAAATGTACCAATCTGCCATGCTTCATTGTTAATTCATCTTCTCAGAAGAAGATAATGTGAGAGAGATAAGACCACTCAGTGTCCAGGCAAGAAAAACAGCACCCACCAGTCTTTGTACTGATAGCTCACAGGCAGGCAGTCCCTTCAGTACCATGAAGCCTAGCACCATGTTACTGGTTCTGCTCTTTTCATTTCAGCCGCTGGAAGTATAGTTCCAGGCCAGCCTTTAGGTCTTTGTTCTCCTAAACCATTTTGGATGACCATACTAGCATTGAGAGTTCATGGCAGTGCTCAAATCTGAGAAGGATGGACTTTGACAGGAGATAGTGGGATTGAAGAAACATTCTTTTAAACGGGAATACTTGAACTTAAATGTTCAGTCAATATGTTAAGAAAATGCTTTCAGCTAATTATATTGGAAACTGAGAAAACACTCGTGGAGAGATGTAGCCTCCAAGTTATACTACAATGTAATTGTAATCATGTGATAGGACACTGCTGAAAGATCAGCTCAGAGCAGCGAACTCTATTGTCTTATCGTGTAAATGGTATAAATAAACATTGTTGGAAAGGAGCCTTGAAATTTTGTCTCAGCTTGTACAATAAACAGAAGAACACACAGCAAAAGATAGCTTTTTGTAAATTTCATTTCATTTCTTGTTGCAGTCATAGGTCACCTAGTAAGAAGATGACCTTCACTGATGTTAGTTTACTGAGTAATAAAGGCAGACAGACTGATACAGTACTGACTACCACACAAGCGGTATAGGTTGTTTCTCCTGAGTTATGTAAACCAAACTCCAAGCATGTGATTATCTTGGTTTTGTATTTGATCCATTCAGTAGCAGGAGTGTATAGCTACTTTGTGAGTGTTATGGAGTGAAATTCACCCTCTGCCCTCCTTCCTCACATTGTTCCACCCCACTGGTTTCCACTGGGCAAAGACCCACTGTGCTGTTGCAGTGGTTTTGGCCTCTTCATTATTGTAGGGTTATGGAGTACTTCTCTCACCTTTGCCAATTGATAGGGTCATGCCCTCAACTTCCCATCATTGGAAGTTCCTCCCTCTGGGAGGCACTGTGATATCACAGAGGTCTAGTATGCGTGGGCCTGCCCTTGGTTTGATTGCTCTTTATCTGAACTGTGGTACATTTTGTTGGCTAGTCACATGGCTATTATGCAGTTGAAAAAAAGACACTTCGATCTCTAAGTTTGAAAAGAGAGATCTTTGATATACTTACTTTACATTGTAATGCCTTTAATTTGAGAAATGCATAATTTACTGTAACAGCATTTTCAGGTCAAGTGTCTGTGTATGAGAGAGAGAGATGAACAGTCTTAGCATTAGACCAGTTAATTTATGTGCGTGGTTATTACTGATTTGCATAGAGTCTGGACTGGGTATAGGAGCATTGTGCAACAAAGGTTGCAAAAGTTATTCTTGTTTCATTTCTGTTCTGATTCCAAGCAGAATGTTGCAATAGTGCAACAAAATATAATTCCTTGTCATTGCAGTGCAATAATATGCAAGATTCTCCTACATGCCATTCAAGTAACGGAGCCAAAACTGATAGCTATTTAGTGTTTTAGCATACACCCTCTCAGTTATGAACATACTGCCTGTTCACTATCGCACTGCTATTGGTTAGGATGTAAGTCTTGGCTGCTATTTAATATTCCATGTGAAAGAGTTTGGGTTGTGCTTATTCAGTTTTTACATCACAAACTGTCTTGTGGAGCTCATGTGGAAATATACTGGTGCAGTGGAATAAGACACTTGGGCAGGGGAGTTAATCTACGCAAACTGTATTACACGCAGCCTGGAGTGCTTGATGTAGATATGTGTATAGGACTTTTCCTACAGACTTCAGAACCCCTCTGTCAGGTTGGAAAAGGGCCAAAAACAGCTTAAGTGTGAAATAGTCACCCATACATTCATAGAGTCATACAGCATAGAAACAGACCGTTTGGTCCAACCAGTCCATGGTGAACATAATACCAAAATAAACAAGTCCCACCTGCCTGCTCCTAGCCCATATTGCTCTGAACCTTTCCTATTCGTGTACTTATCTCCTTGTGATTTTCCAAGGGGGCAGCTGATTAATGACTAATGTAAGGGAAAAACTTCTTCAAAATGGAAGTGTCCTTCCTCCAACTCTTGAAAACTGTAACTAGAAATACCTTTTGCAGCCATCCACCATAGCGAAGGGGGAATGTGGCAGCAACCAGGCAGGCCTGCAAGAAGGGATGACTTCTAGGCCCTCTAGCTTGGAGCTTTGAATCTTTCTGGTCTATCGGCAGGAGGCTGTTCCAAGCAGTCAAACTGGCTCCCAGAGTATGAGAGGATTTGGAGGCTGACTGGACAGGCAGTGTCCTTTAATGAACCAACTCAGTCTACCACCCGCAGCTTCCAGGAAGGCAGCACTGCCATCAGCCCCCATGTCTGCTCCCTCATACTGCCATAAGATGGTAATGGGATGGGATCAAGATGGGGAATCAGCATGCCAGAGCACCCACTCTCTATCCCATTACCATCAAGTCCCAAAATTCAGGCCCAGGATAATTGAAAGGACAAGTTGCTCATATCTTTCCGAAGTTCCACCACAACTTTATGATGTTTGTAAAATTATGCAACTTCAACAGGTGCTTGTGTTTTCTTAGGTCATGATTTAGTACAGATAGGGTACAAGTGGATGTGTGAAGAAACTAAGCACTTATGAAATGACAGAATCTTTTAAACTCGGAAGAATTTGGAGTTTTCTGAATCACTAGAGTTTAAAAGGCACTCAGGATTTGTAAGAGGATTAAAAACCAACTCTAACTGTTGGGTAGCTGAACCTCTGACTCACCGTGCACACCCACCCACAGCTACATTCTCCCACCCCTAACTAACCCTTCCTGACCTGAGCAGATCCCACCGCACCTGACACCTCCACCACCCCATAATTGTGAATGGTGGTGGACAATTAAACAACTCACTGGAGGAGGAGGCTACACAAATATTCCCATCCTCAATGATGGAAGAGCCCAGCGGTCACTGCAAAAGATAAGGCCGAAGCTTTCACAGCAATCTTCAGCCAGAAGTGCCGAGTGGATGATCCATCTCGGGCTCCTCCAGTGGTCCCCAGCATTACAGATACCAGTTTTCAGCCAATTCGATTCACTCCACGTGATATCCAGAAACAGTTGGAGGCACTGGATACTGCAAAGGCTACCGGCCCTGACAACATTCTGGCAATAGTACTGAAGACTTGTGCTCCAGAACTTGCCACTGCACCAGCCAAGCTGTTCCAATATAGTTAAAACACTGGCATCTATCCGACAGTGTAGAAAATTGCCCAGTATATCCTGTACATTAAAACAAAAAAGCAGGCCAAATCCAACCCAGCCAGTTACTGTCCCATCAGTCTCCTCTTAATCATCAGTAAAGTGATGAAAGGTGTCATCAACAGTGCTATCAAGCAGCACCTGCTCAGTGATGCCCAGTTTGGGTTCTGCCAGGGCCACTTAGCTCCTGACCTCATGACAGCCTTGGTTCAAACATGGACAAAAGAGCTGAATTCCAGAGGTGAGGTGAGAGTGACATCAAGGCTGCATTCAACTAAGTGTGCGCCCTAGCAAAACTGGAATCAATGGGTATCACGGGGCAAACTCTCCGGTGGTTGGAGTCATACCTGACAGACAGGAAAATGGTTGTGGTTGTTGGATGTCAGTCATCTCAGCTCCAGGACATCTCCGCAGGAGTTCCTCAGGGTAGAGTCCTCAGCCCAACCATCTTCAGCTGCTTCTTCAATGACCTTCCCTCCATCATAAGGTCAGAAGTGGGGATGTTTGCTAATGACTGCACAGTGCTCAGCACCATTCGTGACTCCTCAGATACTGAAGCAGTCCACGTTCACATGCAAAAAGATCTGGCCAATATCCAGGCTTGGGCTGACAAGTGGCAAGTAACATTCGCGCCACACAAATGCCAGGCTATGACCATCACCAACAATAGACAATGTAACCACGGCCCCTTGACATTCAATGGTGTTACCATCACTGAATCCCCCACTATCGACGTACTGCAAGTTATCGTTGATCAGGAACTCAACTGGACTCACCACATAAATGCAGTGGCTACAAGAGCAGGTCAGAGGCTAGGAACACTGCGGCCAGTAACTCACCTCCTGTCTCCTCAAAGCCTGTCCACCATCTACAAGGCACAAGTCAGGAGTGTGATGGAATACTCCCCACTTGCCTGGGTGAGTGCAGCCCCAGTAACACTCAAGAAGCTTGACTCCATCCAGGACAAAGCAGCCCGCTTGATTGGCACTGCATCCACAAGATCCACTCCCTCCACCACGGACACTCAGTAGTAGCAGTGTGTACTATCTACAAGATGCACTGCAGAAATTCAGCAAAGATCCTCAGACAGCACCTTCCAAACCCATGACCACTTCCAGGTAGAAGGACAAGGGCAGCAGATATATGGGAACACCACAACCTTCAAGTTCCTCTCCAAGCCACTCGCCATCCTGACTTGGAAATATTTCGCTGTTCCTTTGCTGTCGCTGGGTCAAAATCCTGGAATTCCCTCCCTAATGGTATTGTGGGTCAACCCATAGCAGGTGGACTGCAGTAATTCAAGAAGGCAGCTCACCACCACCTTCTCAAGGGCAACTAGGGACAGGGCAATAAATGCTGGCCACCTAGTAACACCCACATCCTGCAAAATGAATAAATAAAAACGCACATCCACTCACTCACCACCCCACCCCCAGCATTCCTCCTCCAGGCTTTCCCTCCCACCCCCTCCCCCCCCCCCCACCCCGCACTGCCACCCAAATAAACACTCATCCATTCCCCTAGTTCCCAATCTACGTGACACTACCTTCACCACCAAACTCACCCACCTGCACTCCTCACTTAATTCCATACCCTTTCACAGTAGCTTTCAGTATTTCTACTGGACACATAGAATACAGCACTGAGTACTGCACAAGGTGGCATGGCTTCAACAATGATCTTCTCAACACTGAATCTCAGGATTTCTGGGCAGGTTCATAAAAGGAAGTCCCTGACCGGGAATTTCCATCTCAGAGGTCATCAAAAAGTAAATGGATATATTTTAATTGGAACAAGGTCTAAACTAACCCTAACCCTAATAACTATATTTGGAATTTCTGGGCCATCTTTTTATGCTGATTTGCCTTTAAAATATTGGGAATGTTGTGATACACATACTGCAACAAAAACACACAAGAAAACCTTCAATGTCATCCCCTTTAGGGTGTTCAATGGCAGTAGCACATTTAAGCATTTTGTTGGTGTTGGTAATCTGCTTGAGGTTTGATGTTGAGGTTTATATTGTTACATTGACTGTGTTTCACATCTTCACCACAGTACAACTTTATTTTGTGCTCAAAACATCTCTCACCGCTTTATATGAACTTATTCTTGAATGCTAGCAGCGATTGCAAAGTAGCAAAGCACAGTGACAACTTTATAAATGAGTCACATTGGCGCTGTTTAAAAGGTGAGCCAACCTCAACACAAAATGCATATTTTGAGCTGCGTTAATTTAAGGTATAACTTATTTTCATTACCACAACTCCCTACCCCACAGAAATATAAACTGGCAGTGACATTCTTGAGAGCTTTGAGGTGGGACTTTTAAATTCTTTAATTCATGGATAATGGTAGATTGTGGACATTTTATATGTCAATGATTACCTTGTTTTGAGTCTCTGTTATTTGTGTACATTATATTATGTATTCTCTCAGGAGTTTGCTACAATTTTGCTTATTGTAGATCTTGTGTGTTAGTTCCATATGAGCTGTCAACTTAATAGGTATTATTTGTATGTGTTTTCTGTTATTTCTAATTTTGATTTAACATTTGTTTTAGCATTGGACAACATCATAATCGTGAATCCTAGTCATTGTAGGCTGAAAATGATAAGCATAACTCGCACAAAAATGTGAAGCAGACTCGCTGATTGTCTTCACACTGGCATTCTTCACCCTCGCTAACTCTCACCACCCTTGCTATTCATACCACATCAACCTACTGGACTCATGCAAAGGACAGCTAAATGAAGAAGTCACTCCTGATCAGTACACAGCATCTTCCCCTCTGCCTTGCCTTCTCAGGATATCATTGGAGTCACTTGTAACCCCAGGTTATAACTTCTGGGGAATTCAGGACAGATTTGGCTCCAGGATATGTAGCCCAGTGGAACGTGGACACCCTCACACTCACGCTGCTGCAGGTGTATTGCTTCACTGCTTTGTGCATACCTCGACAGTGTTAAAGGCAAAAGGATTAAACATTGACAACATTTCTGGAGTCGAGCCCAAAGAACCCATGTTATCTTCCTGGAATCTCCTGCAAACTAGTCAGTGCCAAATAAAATCTCAGCTGGCTGAGTGAGGGACTGGAGAAATCAGAGGCCAGTGACACTGCAGCTTTCCTGCCCACTGCCTTCCTCTACAAAAAGTGCAACAGAGGCTGCCTTTCCCAGAACAGGGTCCCTGAGCCACATCAGGTGATATTTTGCAGAGAGTACAAAAACCTTAAGAAAGCAACCTGATTTGAAAGATGCATTGGTATGAAGCATTGGCCAGCTTTAAGCTTGGACTCTGTGTGCAGGGCATCTGTTAGTCAAACTAAGAGAAACAGCTTTGTCAGCAGTCACGTGCATAAGGGCCTGTTTACTAAGCACTCTGGACATCAGTAATTTTGAAGGTGCAGTTCCTCTCCATTATTCAGGAAAAAAAACACAGGAAATCCTGCTTGTGATTAGAGCCTCTAGAACACAAGTTGACCTGACTCAATTTTGTATCAGATCCTTTGTTAATTGTTTCACTTGTGATATTCATTTTGCAGGATGATGTATCATGACAATGAAAACAGATTTTCTTTTATAAAATTATCCTTCAGAGTTATGTGGGTTGAAAACTCTTACTTAAATCTGATGTGCTTTATTGTATTCTGCTGCATGTTGAAATTACATTGTGAATTTGTTTACTCCACAGAAGTAAATAATTCAGACCTAATAATCACATATTTGTATGTTTAGTGATGAATCTGACTAAGACCTAAGACCATAACATATAGGAGCAGAATTAGGCCATTCATCTAATTGAATCTGCTCCACCATTAGTTCATGGCTGAATGTTTCTCAACCACATTCTTCTTCCTTCTCCCCATGACCCTTGATTCCCTTACTAATCAAAAATCTATCTATCTCTGTCTTAAATAAATTCAATGACTTGGCTTCCACAGCCATCTGTACCAATGAATTCTACTGTTTTACCACCCTCTGGCTGAAAAAAATCCTCCTCATCTCAGCTCTAATGGGTCATCCCTTCACTCTGAGCCTGTGTCCTCAGATCCAAGTCTCTCCTACTAGTGGAAACATCTTCTCCACATCCAAGCCTGTTATATTCTTTACGTTCTAATCAGATCTGCCTTCATCCTTCTAAACTCTAAACACACACTCAGAGTCCACACTGGCTATTCATATGACAAGCTGTTCATCCCCAGGATCATTCTTGTAAACCTCCTCTGGACCCCTGTTTAATGCCAGCACATTCTTCTTTAAATATGGAGGCCAAAACTGTTCACAATATTTACAAATGTGTCTGACCTGAGCCTTATACAGGCTTGGCAGTACATCTCTGCTCTTGTATTCTAGCTCTCTTGAAATGAATGCTAACATTACATTTGCCTTCCCAATTGCTAACGAAACTGGCACATTAACCTTAAGAGAATCCTGAAATAAGTCCCGTAAGTCCCTTTGTGCTCCAGATTTCCAAAACCTTTCTCCATTTAGAAAATAGTCTATGCGTCTATTCTTCCCACCAAAGTGCGTAACCTCACACTTTCCCACACTGTATTGCATCTGCACCTCTTTACCCACTCTCCCAGCCTGTCCAAGTCCTTCTGCAGCTTCCCTGCTTCCTCAACGCTACCTGTCCCCCCACCCATCTTTGTGTCATCTGCACACTCAGTTCTTTCCTGCGCATCGTTCATGTATAATTAAAGTTTTTGTGGTCCCAACACTAACCTCTGCGGAACTCCACCTGTCATTGGCTGCCATCCTGAAAAAGGCCGCTTTAACCTTACTCTTGGCCTTCTTGTCAGCCAGTCCTGTATCCATGCAAGTACCTTGCCCCGAATATCACGGGCTCTTATCTTATTTCGCAGCCTCCTGTGTGGCACCTTGTCAAAGGCTTTCTGGAAATCCACATAGCTTGTTTCCATTTGTTGAACTTGCTTGTTACCCCCTCAAAGAATTCTAACAGATTTGTCAGGCATGACCTCCCCTTGACGAGCCCATGCTGGGTCAGCCATATATTACCCTGCACTTTGAAGTACTCTGCAATCTTATCCCTAATAGTGAACTTTCAAATTTTACCAATGACCAAGATCATGCCAACGAGCCTATAATTTCCTCTCCTCTGCTCTACCTTTGAAACAGATATGTTACTTTAGCTATTTTCTAGCCCTCTGGGACCTACCCTGACTCCAGTGAATCCTGAACGAGAAGATCAGCAGAGAAAAAAACACCAACTGTCAGACCTTGCAGCTTCCCCAGAACCTTTTCCTTAGTGATGGCCACTACACTGACCTCTGTCCCCTGACTCTGTTGAAGTTCTGATATGCTGCTGGTGTCTTCCACTGTGAAAACTGATGAAAACCGATTCACTTCCTCTGCCATTTCTTTGTTCCCCATTACTACTTCTCTTGTCTCACTTTCCATTAGTCCAGTATCCAGTCTTGGCCTCTCTCTTCCCTTTTGTACATGTAAGTAGTCTTGCAATCTTCTTTTATATTCCTAACTGTTTTACCATCATGTTTCAACTTCTGACTACTATTGCATTTTAGTTATCCTCTGATGGTTTTTAAAGTCTTTCCAATCGTCTGGCATCCCATTAATCTCCACCACATTGTATGATTTATCTTCTGCATTTATGCTGTCCCTGACTTCCCTTGTCAGCCATCATTGCCTTCCTCCTCCCCTTAATAGGATTCTTCCTCCTTGCGCCTCAATAATCACCCACAGAAACTCTGCCATTGCTGCTCCACTGTCTTCCCTGTAATGCTCCCCTTCCAATTAACTGGCCAGCACCTCCTTCATGTCTTTGTAGTTCCCTTTACTCAATTGTAACACCCTTACATCAGATTCCAGCTTCTCCCTCTCAAACTGCAGGGTGAATTCTATGATATTATAATCATAGCCCCTACAGCCTCCTTCACCTTGAGCTTCCTAATCAAGTCTGCCACATCACCAAATCCAGAATTGTCTGTTCCCTAGTGGGCTCTACCACTAGCTGCTGTCTCATAGACATGCCCCAAATTCCTTTTCTTGTGATCCACCACCAACCTGATTTTCCCAGTCCACCTACATATTGAAGTCTCCCATGACTATTGTAATAGTGCCTTTCTTACATGCCTTTTCTGTCTCCTGATTTATTTTCTTCCCCTCACCCTGACTACTGCTAGGAGGCCTGTACACAACTCCTGTTAAGGTTATTTTTCCTTTATGGCTCCTCAACGCTATCTACACAGATTCTACGCCTTCTGACTTGATTTCACTTCCTGTCATCGATTTGCTTTAATTTCATTTCTTAAGCAAACGAGGCAACTTGTCCCTCTGCCCATTTGTCTGTTCTTTCAGGAGGATACGTATCCTTGGATATTTATTTTCTGCTCTGATCTCTTTGCAGCCATGTCTCTGTGATACCCACTACATTGTATTTGCCGATTTCAATCTGTGCTACAAGCTCATTTATCTTGTTTTGTATACTGCGTGCATTTAAATACAACATCTTAAATCTGGCATTGACTGCCGTTCTCATAGTTGTCCCCTTATCTGCTGTGTCTGAAGTTAGACTCCTGATCCTTCCCATACTCTGTCCTATTACTGGCTCTGTAAGCTTTCATAACCTCTTGTAAGCTGGTCCCCCACCTTAACTCTTTCTGTAATTTTTCATGCTACTGACCCCACTCCCCCAGTCCTCCTCCCCCACCCACTATTTAATTTAAATTCTAGTCGGAAGATATAAGTAGTTTATGGAAGATGTACTCCATGAAAGATGCAAGATCATTTGCATCTATTCAGAGAAAGTTCTAAGTTGAACGCTGCCATAGATTGTTATTTCCGGATTCTACAGCTTAGTTAGAAATATGTTAGACTTATGAGATTTTGTTACATGAGACATTCTGAAACATGAGGAATGTTCTGGCCCCAAGCGCAGCAAAGAATACAATGGGATAATGACTCATTGTGTCAGCTGCCCTGTCTCACTATACAATCTCAGGATTTTCAGAGGATTGCTGTGAAACCTGATGACTGGTACAGGTTTGTACCTTAGTTAGGCCCAGACCAACCTAGTGAGAAAGAACCCCACACCCTTCCCCAGCCACCTTGATTTATGCGCAGAGGAGTGCTCTAAATCAAATGTTACAGATTTCTCTGGCACTCCTTTGTGACAGTGGGACACACCCAGTAAGCAACCAGAGAAGTTGGACTGTTTTCATTTCAATACCCACAAAGGTGTTAAATCTTCTGAGCCTTTAGAGAGCAGCAGCCAGTGTCAGCAACTAGGACGAAGTTTGTGTATTAGCTTCTCCAATCCCTTTGCAAAACCCTCTCAACGCCTGCACCCTTGCTACAATAGTGCCCAGGCTATGCAAATGACTCAGAGATGGATTTGGGTGCACTTTCATCGCATAGAAGTAGCACACATGTTGATCTTGGTTAGATGCCTAGACAATTCCCACCCCACGGCCCCGATTATTTAAATTTTTTTTGCACTTTTCCTGTAACTTCTGAGCATTTTTAGAAAATGTAAGGTAAATTGATGACCTTCCCCTTTTCTGTTTCAATCTTATTTTTCAATATTTTGCAGAAATATATTTTGCAATAATAATATGGAAGTTTTTTCATGTTGTTTATTTGACAAATGCATTTTTCACGAATGTCTTGTGATGGTCTTTCCTTTTGCTGCTCTTTACTTGAACAGAACAATGAGAATGAAACTGCGTTGCATTGTGCAGCACAGTATGGACACTCGGAGGTGGTCGCCGTCCTTTTGGAGGAACTGACTGATCCCACTATAAGGAACAACAAGTTTGAAACCCCCCTTGACTTAGCTGCACTCTATGGCCGCTTGCAGGTGGTCAAGATGTTAATAAACGCGCATCCCAATTTGATGAGCTGCAATACCAAAAAGCACACTCCTTTACATCTTGCTGCACGCAATGGACACAAGGCTGTGGTCCAGGTTTTGTTGGAGGCCGGCATGGATGTGAACTGTCAGGTGGGTGAAAATGTAGGTTACCGTGCACTATTGTAGAATCATAGACAAATACAGTGCAGAAGGAAGCCATTCGTGCCTATCCTGGCTCTTTGCAGCTATCCAATCATCCCATTGCTCTACTCTTTGGGCATAGCCCCTTAGGTTTTCTGTTTCAACTTGGAATGATGGGCAGATTTTGAAATATACAAATATACTTTTCAGCTATATAGTTATATATACATAAAACTGTAAAATTATCAAGTCCCAAAAATATGTAGTATTTTCCCACTAATCTTGGTTTTCATGCTTGCAATTATAAATATCCTTCCCGTTGTTGGAAGGAATGAGAACATGAACACCGATTTAAGTTAATTGGCAAACGAAGCAATGGAGACATGGGAGGCAAAGCCTTTTCATGCAGAAAGTAGCTAGGGTCTGGAATGCACTACACGAAAATGTGGAAAAGGTGGAAACAGATTCAATTGGGGCATCCAAGAGGGATTTGTGTTATTCTCTGCAAAGGAAAAATATGAGAGTGGGATATATGCTGCGACAAATATCTTTCAGGTACATGTCTTTGTAGAGCCTGAGTTATTTAGTGTGGGTACAGTAGACATCTTTTGGTCTAAGTAAAAAGAGTCTGGTAGCTAAGATATAGTTTGAGTGTTGCTGAAGCCTGGCAGTTAACTGCCAATCATCATTAATTGATGCATTCTCTTTTACCATGCCCCTACCAATCTCAGTCCATTTGCCAACCAATCTGCATTCTCCTCTCATGCAATATAAATTATTTTCTACTTTAACGTTTGCTTCTTACAAAATGTCCTGTTGAGTGTGTGGCAGAAAAATTTGAATAATGTCTTTATTTTTGGCAATACTCAAGTTCTGTAATACCAAAAGATATAGTTTCTTGTATTTCTACAACAATTTACATATTATCAGGATATGGTTTATATTATTAGAGAGACTGTTAGGAGTCTGGTTCCTCCAAAAGCCTTAGACCAGTCCCCAAAAATCATCACAGTAAATGATGCTGATGACACGATCAGTGTTAACGCTTTCAGACCCTCATACTACATTCCCTTACCCTCCCAAACGTGTTGCACTACATGATTGTTATACATTTATTTATGTAATTACATTGACCAGTATCCCACTTCCTTGCCATTTCTTTGAATTTATCAATTCAGACCATCTGGATGTTTCACTGTTCTCCCTGAATGTGTTCTCTTTGGATGTGGCAGAATGTTAGCTGGTCTCTTGGACAATCTTCCTGATGGCCTGAGGTATTCCTCTGTTGTCAGGCTCTCCATTCAGTTCATCCTAGTCAATAATCGAGGCTGTGTCAATCATAAGGGGATGAAGTTTGTGCAATTCCTTCACATGACCTTAATGGCAGTATGGGCAATGTATTATGTATGTTGGCTTCCAGCTCTGTGGAAGATTGTGCCTTTTCTGTTTAAATCCCTAATCCACACCTATTCCTCATATGGTAGCATTTATTGTAATATGTGGCTTGCTGATTGTGATAGGATTCCTCTTTGTCATGTACTGCTTGGTAATCATGATGGTGTAACTGTAGACCTAATTTCTCAGGTTAGTTAGTGAGCCGAGCCTTCAGCTTGTTGTCCATCATGAGACAGTTATAGACTGCTTTGGGGTATGGTGGACCATTAATTCATTAATGCTGTGATGAAATTGGAATGCCGTTTCCAGATCATCGTAACCATTCTGATGCCACATTTGCCCTCCCTGTTAGTTTGTGGGTTCTACGTTGAGCTTGTGACATACCCAAATCCAAACTTATCAGTGAAGTGGCTGAAGCTCTCATTTGTGAATTGTGGCCTTTTATCTGAAACAAGCACATCAGGGAGACTGTGTGTTGTAAATATCATTTTGAAGACTCCAATAATTCCTTCTGTAGTTCTATGCAATTTCTTAACCTTGATCCACCCGGATAAATATTTGCTGATGATGCGGTGAAATTCTCCATTAAATACAAGCAAATCTATCCGGACTCTTCCCAAGGTCAGGTTGGGAATGTTTTGAGTATTAAAATGACAGTGGAGGAAGTGGGTCTAGATAAATTCCTCCATCAGAGAGCCAGTCCAATACAATGGGCCAAATGGCCTTTTTCTTCGCACTGACCGTTCTATGATTTCTATGATACTTTATTTTCAGCTTTTGATCATAGCCTTTGATATTCAGTGTAGTTGACATGAGGTAATTTAAATAGTTTTGACTATCTTTTTGTTAGTCACACTTTAATGTTAGATTTGCATGAATTTGACTGGACAATGCTGCTGTTTCAGGATTACCTATTTTAAATTTAGTTGCATGCATCAAAGGTTCGAATCAAATATTTGTCATTTTTCAATTTTTCAACAATTTCTATGAAGGAAATTGCTTAAAGAATTGATCAGCACAAGGTCAAAAACAATTCTTCTGTGGTATTTGCATTGTCTGTCCAAAAATTGAACAAACTGCCACTTTGTCTCAATTACAAAAATAGTGAGGACTTCAAGATTCTATTACATGGCTGTCAACTCCGGCCTGTCAAACACAGAATTTCAAACTTGAACACTGTTGGAAATACTTTTTAAAACATTTTCCTAAGATATGTTACTATAACTCCATTTATATTGGAGATTACTTGGTCGGGAAGTGACAACTCAATAAAGAAAGGAAATGACTTGTGTGTATAGAAACAAATTAACCTCAAAATGTTATGTGGAGTGATTGCCCCCAGCAGCAGCGAAAAAAACCCCATCTTTTTTCCAGTTAAATTCCTGGAAATGGTGTGGCAAGAGAGATTTCCTTTGTTTGACATCATCAATTCCTAATCATTCAAGGAAATAAGACAGGAAGAACCTTTCTGAATAAGGCGAGGCTTTTGTATCCTGTGCATCCATTTTATACATAACGCAGCACTTTGAATGCTGGTAAGAGCTTTCTGTGGTTTAGCTGTCTTTTATACCAATTATCTCAGTAACCACTTGTGTTTAAGAAAGCTGTTGATAGTTCTGCTGATATGCATTAAGCTGTGAAGAGACTGAACAACCAAAACCACAAAGCAATGTGCTGAACTACAAAATACTCCGGGCACGCTCATTTTCAAACTCTGCACAGCTACTTATTGTGATAATCTTTAAGACATCAACACTAATCTGATCTATGCAACCAGTTTGGAGATGCCGAAGGAGCAAAAGGTAATGGTTTCGATCATATCCAGTATTGGTATGTTTCAAGTACGAGCATTATTTCTGCAATAAACACAGAACGTGAACAGAACAGTGGCATTTGAAAATATGTATTTAAATCATAGAATGTCGTTCAATGTGTTTGTTGTGAAGAATGGGACAGATGAATGATGTTAATAACTTGTTGCATTCAGTTAGAAGTTCAATATATTATCAGTTCCATGTATGTTGAGTGCAGTTATAAAAATCCACATGTGTGCTTTGTAGACAGAGAAGGGGAGTGCCCTGCATGAAGCTGCTTTGTTTGGAAAGCTGGATGTTGTCCGAATTCTACTAGAAGCAGGTAAGATTTAAGCCACTCTGTTGTTTTATGTCTGCTATCAAAGCTTCTTTTTGACAGTTTGAAATTTTAAAATGAACCATAATTTTCTTTCTAAGTATAACAGTGATTTAATTTTACAGGGATATACCAGATTTTATAAATATAAGCATTCCATTGTATTCAATGAACATGAACTTCAGTTGTTGCTGCTTCAAATAGTAGTTGTATTTTTTGCATTTGTTACTGACGATGTGTTGGGTAGTGCATTAAACTAAATCTGATGCCCCACTTCTGATAGTAGTGGAAGCAGTATTTTCAGGTGCCAATATTTTTTTAATTCCTGTGAAAAATAGATCACTTTATATGGGTTTATTCTCTTGATGAAAACATGGTGATTAACACATTCATTGCTGATATCACTCAGTGTAGTTTTTAACCCCTGTAAGGAATTGCTCTTTTGATATAATTATTTCGAAGTCATACCAAAAGTGTGTCAGTTTACATTTTTAAGGAAAATCTTTTCTCTTAATGTGCCACAGCATTGTGTAATACAAAAGTATATACGATATAGCAAGCAAATTAACTTTTGAAAGCATGTGTGACAAACAGTTTCATATATAAAATAGGTTTTAAAACTTGTGGAGGCACCGTGTTTTTAGCAAATACATGAAACATCAGAACTGATAGGTTAAAATAGACAACTGTGCAAATTTTGTTGAGAATTTCGCTATCTTCAATTGAAAAGCACCAGTGAAAAACCTTAAGTCTTTGACTACTCTCAATTCCCAACAACATCACAATAAAATAGAGTTTACTTCTTTTCAAAGTGTTATTTCAGAGAGACTATAAGTAGGTTCATGACTTGTATTTTGAGTTTTGGGATTTGTTATTCATGAAATTATTAAGTTATGTTTCCATATCTAAGAGGCAAAAGTAGAATTTAGTGACTTTTTCCTACGTGTCTTGAATTACATTTTTGTATTTATAGATAATCCCATTCAAAAATGAAATAAAAGTAAAGCCAGTATTGTCTTACCAGACCGTGGGGCTGCTCTCTTGTTAGAAAGAGATGATTAGTGGTGGTTTAACCTAAGGATCACCATGCCTTAGGTGAGCAAAGAGGATTAGAAAGAGAGTCCTTCATGGTAACCTGAGCCAATGCAAGAATTGAATATACGGTGTTGATGTTATGCTAGATCGTAAACTGGCCATCCAGCCAACTCGAAACTTTAACTTTTGTCAGTAGTATTCAACCACCATTGTCTGAGTTACCTCCGTTGGAAATAACAACACGTTATTGCTGAGAATATTAAATTAATGTAGCCATGTTTGAGAAAAGCTTCAGATTGAGTGACACATTGAAGAGTGTTAATGACTGGGACCCATAGTAAGGGTGTACCACTTCTGAGTTTTGGTTTGCTGACATTAGGCCTGGCATAGAAGGTGATGCCAGTAGTGGAAGCACTCTGAAAATTGTAAATCTCTCTAATTCACTTTCTTTCTGTCTGCCTGTCCTTCATCTTGTATTCACTCTCTATGGTTGTGGTTGCTTGATTTCTGTGGTAGTGTTGTGCAGAGGAACCTGGAGGAAACTCCAGTAGATAAGATTAAAATTAGACTGGAATAAAACAGAGTTGAATATCAGTTATTCATGCTGTTGTAATAGCCCCTAGAATATAAAAAATATAACAAAATTATTTTAAAAGTGTGAAAAATGAGTAAATAGAACATCTCTCAGTCACATGATCAATATTGAGACTACTTTTACCAGTGGAATTGTTGACAACCCTTCAGAAATTGTTGACACTGAGGAGTACCTGAATAAATTAATCCATGTTTGAATGGGAAATGGATTTTGACAAACGCCAAAAAGAAAAAGAAAAGGTGTTTCCACATTGTGAGAAAGAACTGTGGAATTTGATATTGCTGAGAAAGAGACATGCTGTTGGAGGTTTCCATCCTGTACTCAACAAGTTGTATGAGAGAATGCACTGTGTGAGAAAAGAGTGTTGATTGGTTGGCAAGTTGATTCTGGTAGAGGTGTTGCCATGAGGAATGCACAGGGAAAGGATTGTTGCCTCCATACTTCAGGTTAATTCAAAACAACACAATGCCTGATATCTTACTTTTGCCAGCAGAGGAGAACTTCCCTGGTGTAATAACATATGTAATTCCCAGTATGTGCAAGTGAGTCACATTACAAGCCTAACTGATAATCTTAAATTGGTTGTTAGTTTAATTAGCACACTTGGGATTGTCCAGTTGATGATAACATATGTAATCTTGGACATTATGCTCTGAGGTTTGCAAGCCTGTTGTAAATAACTGAAAGTTTGGTTTAATTTGCCAGTCATTGTGATGTACAGTCCACATACCTGATCTCACAGCACTACTTATAATCTGCCAATTGCATATGAATTTTTTCACAGAGTAGATTTCTTTCATTGATCACAGGGAAAGAGTACTGACCATCCTCAACCATGCCATGCTTGGAAAGCTCAGAACATAATGTCTAATATTAGATGTAATTTCACGATTGGACACCACTTGCTGAAAAATCCCTGGTTTGCCAAGAATTACGCTAACAGCCAATTTAAATTATCAGTCTGGCTCACATGTAGCTCACGTAGATTTGCTGGATGTGACATATGTTAATACACAGGGACCTGTTCTCCACAGGCAAAAGGAACAATTCCACAAATTGTACCTTTCTTGAATTAAAATTGGATGGGACAAAAATTTTCTGGTACAGGACAAAGATTTTCTGCATCCTCCATATCAACACTTAGTCAAACAGTCATAAAGCATTGAAACAGCATTGATCCTTTGGTCCAACACATCCATGCCAACCAGATATCCCAATCTGACCAAGTCCCATTTGTCAGCATTTGGCCCATATCCCTCCAAACCCTTCCTATTTGTTTACCCTTCCTATTTGTTTACCCTTCCTATTTGTTTACTCTTCCAATTTGTTTACTCTTCCAATTTGTTTACTCTTCCAATTTGTTTACCCTTCCTATTTGTTTACTCTTCCTATTTGTTTACCTTTCCTATTTGTTTACCCATCCAGATGCCTTTTAAACATTGTAATCGTACCAGCCTCCACCACTTCCACCGGCAGCTTGTTCCGTACATACACCACCCTCTGCGTGAAAAAGTTACCCCTCAGGACCTTTTTAAATTTTTCCCCTCTCTCCTTAAACCTATGTCCTCGAGTTTTGGACTCTCCCACCCTAGAAAAAGACATTTGGTGTTAACTCTATCCATGTCCCTCATGATTTTATAAACCTCAATAAGATCACCCCTCAGTCTCTGATGGTCCTGGGAAAAAAGCCCCAGCCTATTCAGCCTCCTCCTGTAGCTCAGACCCTCGAGTCTTGGCAACATCCTTGTAAATCTCTTTTGCGACCTCTCAAGTTTAATAATATCTTTCCTATAGAAGGGTGAACAGAATTGTATACGGTATTCCAAAAGCGGTTCACCAACGTCTTGTACAACTACAACATGACATTCCAATTCCTATATTCAGTGTTATGACCAATGAAGGCAAGCGTATCAAACACCGCCTTCACCACCCTGTCTACCCGTGACCCCACTTTTAAGGAGCTATGCACCTGCACCCCTAGGTCCCTTTGTTCAGCAACACTCCACAGGGCCCTACCATTAAGTGTATATTAAAGATTTAAGAAGGACATGAAGGGCAACTTTTTTAGTTGCAGGTACAGTTACAACATTTAAAAGGCATTTGGATAATTACATGAATAGGAAAGGTTTGTAGGGATATAGGCCAAATGCAGTCAAGTGGGACTATATATGGTCAGCGTGGACTAGTTGGGCCGATGGGTCTGTTTGCATGCTATATGACTCTCGGTCATTCATTGTCTAAGAATGCCCATTACAGTTTCTAAATCCTACCCTGCTTTGCCTTGCCAAAATGCAACACCTCATATTTATCTAAATTAAACTCCCTCTGGATTAATCAGAGTCAATTTGCCAACTAATCAACGTCTGCTGCTTGACTACTTTGAAATTTAACTTTCTTCAATCTGTCCTGATGAGTACAAAATAAAAAACTTTGACAATGTGTCTCTTCTTTTTGAGCACTTCTCAAGTTCTGTTCCACCAAATGACTAACTAGAGAATTATTTCTGAAAAAAATCCCCAAATAACACAAAATGATGAAACCAAGAAAATTTCACCCAATGAGAGTGGAATAAAAGTTAAACTGAGAAACGCGTGTCAACAGATCAAAGTAATCCAGCAATTGCACACTGAGGCCTAACCGCGACATTCATAGTAATTGTTAGTATTTTAAAATGAAGTGCTGCATTCCAACCAATGTTCCAGCTCGTTTGAACTTCACAGGAAACTCATCTTATCCAGTCAACAATGTCCAGCAATTTAAGCAGTTGAAAAACAGGAAATGTATCAAAACCAGTTAAATGAGTTTAGTACAGGGATAGAATTAATCAATTCGATGTGATATTTTCCCCCAATTTTTAGCTGCACAGACATGACAGAAAATATCTGAACAAAGTTAAGGTTTTTTGAGAGCGTCAGATTTAAATTTATTTGAGCCTTAATTTTAACCCGATTTGGGATTTGCAAGGGGGTGGGCCAAACACCAAACCTTTCTCCACGGCCTCAGCAGCATTAGGTCAAGGCCAGTTGAATGCTTGTGCTTCAGTTGCATGAAGTCATTTGACAGCTTATAAGGAGGTAGGAACAGAGTTCTGGGTTACACCACAGGAAGGCTGACTGGCAGCAAGTCCAGCCATAGAGCTGGAGAGCCATACAAAAGCAGACGGAAGGGAGCCTGGAAAAAGGACAGTCTCAACTTCTGTAGTCTGGAGTCCTTTCCTTCTGATTTCATCTGCCAGAAAGCTACAATAACTTCTCACTAACTCTGCAGTGTGCCTGGTGTGCTAATTATTCTGATCTCAACGTTGCACGTTAAGCATCAATGTTTGGATAAACAAGACATAAAAATAGAATAGGCGTTCCAATTGGGTGATAAAATGATTGTTTACAATGTGTGCTTTGGCCCTCTGGTCAGGCATTTTCTCTGTTTTTCACTTCCAATTTCTTCAATTGCTGAAATAACCCTAAAATTAAACAAAGGAAACGTAATCTTTTGTTCTAAAATAAGTTTCTTAACTATAGTTCAGCTTTCATCTCTAACAGCAGAATGCATCAATTGAGTTTGAACTTTTTTGTCACTGTTATTCTGAGTTTGGAAGGAAGATGCAGCAAGTTGAGAGTAATCATGAACCTCAGTGAGATTGCCATATTTAGGATTTCTTCACAGTGTACAGTTGTGATGTCTCCTTTCACCCTATTGGTATGCAAGTACAGCACTGAGGTTTATTCTATAATTTTAATAGCTTTTTAAAATTTGTTTATAAATTTACGATGAAGGTCCCATTAGGATCCCATTAGGATCATTCAGTGAGCAGGGAATGAGCCTTGCATTGCAGCAGTTAACATCCAAAGCAAAATATAAGAAGTGACTATTATAGGGCCTGTCCATAAGTTAGACAAGAGTACACACAAACGTTCTTGTTCCTATGAACCACATTTTCATCTGCCAGAGACTTTTATTAAACCATTCAAGTATGTCATGATTTTCCATTCTAATCTGAGAGAATATGTTATCTTTTGCACCCTCAAGGACATCCAATTGCCTTACAACTAAGTGAGTGAATGATAAGTGTTTGCACAGTGAGATTCCACCACCAGCTATGAGATATGAGAACAGTTAGTCTGTTTTTTAGTGTCATCAGTTCAGGGATAAACAGGATCCAGCGTGCTGGAAAGGCTCGTCTGCACTTCTTGGAGACTTGGATCTTTTGTGTTCAACTGAGGAAATGCCATGCAAGAGGTTAACTTCTGCTTTGAAAGACAACAGCTCCTGGAATACAGCAGTCTCCTCAAACTGTCAACTACATTATCTGCTTGACCATGGAATCAAGGTTGAATCCATAACCTGATTTGAGCCAAAAGCACTACGAAACAACATTGAATCATCTCAATGTCAATAAAGTCACAGACATGCCCATCACCCTCTGGGCTGCCACTAACTCTTAGACAAAGGTGATTGCAATTGTGATCCAATTTTACCTTCAAGTATGCAGTACTGTTCGTTTGTAGGCATACTTTTTTTAAAAAAATGTTTCTTGTAAAAATCTTGTTTGTAAATTTCAGCACGGACTTGATGGGTCAAATGGCTTTCTTTTCTGGTAATGACTGTGATTTGTCAAGGGTTAGATTCCCACTGCAAATAATTGGACCTCATTTATTTTATTGGAACCCTTCTATTTATATACAAGTTAAAGCTGAGTCTGTAGTGAACCAGTGGGCAAGTACTGTACTTCTAGAGGTGCCATCTTTTGGACGATATTTTAAATCAAGGTCCCATGTATCCATTTAGGAGAATATGAAAGTTCCTATAGCATGATTTTGTAGAAGAGCAAGGGAGATAACTCTGGTATCCTGGCCAATATCTATCCCTTAACAACATAAAGCAGAATATTTGGTCTTTTTCCCATCACTGCTTGTGGGATTTTGCTGCCTGCCAATTTTCTGCTGCACTTCCTACGTTATAATAGTGATTGCATTTCAAAATTGCTTCATTGGACATAAAACGCTTTGGGTTGTCATGAAATGCACTATGTAAATACAAGTTTTTTTCCTCCTTTTCTTTTTTGAAAGTTCTGTGATCCTGTCAGAGAAATTATAGGAAAAACAATGTTTTCTGAAATGCCAGAAAATATGCTGTGTCAAACATAAAAAGATTCTGAAGGGGAATATTTGCACAAACTTGTCCTAAGAAATACATTTCATGCCTTCAGTAGTAACATCCACCTTCATCACTTTCAATATCTTTCACTGCTGTACATTTTTGTTTGCATCAGGTTTTTTCCATAAGACCAGGAGTTGTAGGAGCAGAAGTCGGAAATTTGACACATCGCTTCTGCTCCGTTGTCTGATGAGATCAAAACTGATCTAATTATTCTCAAATCCACATGCCTGCTTTTTCCCTATAACCTTTGGTTCCATTACTGATTAGAAATCTGATTCTCAGCCTTGAGTATACTTAATGGCCCAACCTCAACAGCCCTGCATGGTAAAGAATTCCACAGATTCTGAGAGAAGAAATTCCTCCTCATCTATGTCTTATGTGAGTGACCGCCTAGTCTGAGATTATGCCATCTGGCTCTAGACTCCTCCACAAAGGGAAACAACTTGTCCTTATCGACCGTGTCAAGCCCCCTGAGAATCTTCTACATTCAATAAGGGTCTGCTCTCATTGTTTTTGATACAAATGCTTGTAAGTCCAACCTACTAAGCTTCACCTTTTAAGAAAACCCCCAGAATCAACCTGGTTAATCTCCTGTGGACTGCTTCCAATGCCTTAGTCTTTCCAATAAGGTGGCAGTGAAGTAGAAAACTCCAGCCAGAGCTCATCCACTCCACCAGGTCTTTTTCTTTTTTCTTCTCCCTCCTTTTCCCGCCCTTCTCGCCCTTTTCCCGCCCTTCTCGCCCGCCCTTCTCTCAGCCTTGGACACCTGGCCCTGGTTTCTGAAATTGGGTCAGTGGTCAGATGCCTGGAGCGAGGACGCCAGTCACCAGTGGCCCAGGAGGGAGCGTAGTAGCAGCCAATGTTCAGACCACATGGAGGGCCCCTGCACTGGTCCGCTGCGTGGAGACCTTGGAGAGAGACTGTGATGTTTGTGCTTTTAACTTGCTTCTTGTTTTTCTGACCTATGGTTATATTGTGTATAACTGTAATGTAACTTGTTTTTCTTCTTTATTCTGTAACTAAGGATTGTACCACGGTACCTTTGTACCTAAGATGGTGCCATGTGTTGGTGACATTGTTACACTGTAACTAATCTGTAACTGAAGAAGCTGTACTTGGGTACCTTTATATCTAAGATGACGCTATAACTGGCAACTTATCAACTTTTCACTGTACTCATTTGAGTACATGTGACAATAAAGTTAATTTATTCATTCACAAGAGGACTGAAACTGTTCACAGTATTCTAGGTACATCCTGAATGGAAACAAAAATTTCTGGAGAAACTCAGCAGGTTTGGCAGCATCTGTGGAGACACAATAAAGTTAATATTTTAAATCCAGTGATCCTCCTTCAGAACAGTTTGAATGATGCCTTGTATAGTTTAGCAAGACCTTCCTATTTTATGCAACATTCTTTTTCAAATAAAGGCCAACATTCCATTTACCTACTTTATTACCTGCTGAACTTAGAGGCTAACTTCCTGCCAAAGTGCAGAATTGCACATTTTATCATTTAATATTCTTTCTGCCAAGTTTTTTTTTGTCCAGGTAACCTGTCTATATCTGTCAGAAGGCACTGTGTAATCCTCACTACTGTCTTTCCATCTATTTTTATGCCATGCACAAACATGGCAACAGTACATTCACTTCTGCTAGCCAAGTCACGAATATGTATTGTAAATAATTGTGTCCCCAACACTCATCCCTATGGCAGTCCAGTACTTACAGGTTGCTATCCTGAAAATGATGCCCTTATCCCAACTCTGTCTTCTATTAGTTAGCTAATCATCATGCTCATCTATTATCCCCCAGAGTATGGGCTGTTTTCTTACTCAGTAGCATTATGTCTAGGATTTATGAAATCCAAATATAAAATATAGAAAGAAAAATATATCCAAAATATAAATATAGTTAGCTCCCCTTTATCTATCCTGCTTTTTACCACTTCAAAGAACTCTGACAAATTTGTCAATATGATTGCACCTTCATGAAGCCATTCTGACTCTGCTTGATTACAGTATGCACTACTATAAATGCCTTGCTATTACATCCTTTATAATGGACTCTAACATTTTCCCAATAACAGATGTTAAGCAAACTGACCTACAGTTAACTATTTGTACATCTCCTCCCTTTTTGAACAAGGGTGCTACTTTGATAGTTTTTCAATTCTCTAGAATCTAAGGATTCTTGGAACATTACTACCAGTTATTTCTATAGCTACATGCTTTAAAATTCACAGATGCAATGGATCCAAGTACAGGGGACTTATCAGTCTTTATCCACATTAGATTCCCCAGTACTCTTTCTTTGGTAAAGTAATTGTGTTTATTTGCTTCTCTTCCATTTGCCTCTTGATGGTTAAGTATTTTTGAATCGCTATTCATGCCTTCTGCTCTGAAGACTGATGTAAAGTAATCATTCAACTCCTCTGCTGTTTTCCGATTCCAGATTATTACTTCCTAAGCCTCTCATTCTCTAAGCGTCCTATGCTCACTTTGGCCCCTCGCTCCCTTTTTTATAAATTTAAAATGTTCTTGTTATCAGATTTTAAATTACTTGTTGCTTTGCCCTGTAGACTTGTACTCTATGTAGAATCTATAATATTCTGAAAAATCTGAGTTTAAGAATACAAAGCCTGAACATTCTCCTCTTTAATTATTAAGACACATAATACCATTGCAAAATTATTTTTTCTTGTCTTATTATGATGTTTATCACATTCTATTAAACTCGTCACTGTTAAAGACCCAGTTCCATCTCGTGGTTTTGAATGTGATGTGGGAGCTGGAATGCTGAGGTTTGTGATTGCTGCTTTGGAGCTTTCACAGTGCATCCTATAAGACCAAATGATAAAGAAGCCATTCGGGTTATTGAGGCTACTACACCATTCAATCATGGCAGATTTGTTTCTCAAACCTATTCTCCTGCCATCTCCCCATAATCCTTGATCACCTTTCTAATCAAGAGGCTATCTACTTCCTGTCTTAAATACACTCAATGACTTGGCCTCCACAGCCATCTGTGACAATGAGTTCCACAGAATCTAGCACCCTCTGACTGAAAAAAATTCCTCCTCATCTCTGTTCTAAAGGTCGTCCCTTCACTCTGAAGTGTGCCCTCGGGTCCTAGTCTCTCCTACTAATGGAAGCGTATTCTCCACAGTCATGCTATCTGGGCCTTTCAGTGTTCTGTAAGTCATTCAGGTACCCATCTCGTCCTCTAAAACTTCATTGAGTACAGACCCAGAGTCCTCAACTGCTCCTCATGTGATGAGCGCTTCATCTCCGGGATCATTCTTGTAAACCACTTCTGAACGCCCTTCAAGGCCAACATGTTCTTGCTTAGACACAGGTCCCAAAACTGCTCTCAATGTTCCAAATGTGGTCTGACCAGACCTTATACTGCCTCAGCAGTACATCCCTATTCTTATTCCAGCCCTTTCGAAATGAACGCTAACATGACATTTCCCATCCAAACTGCCAACTGAACCTGCAAGTTAACCTTAAGAGAATTCCGAATTAGGACTGTCAAGTCCCTTTGTGCTTCAGATTTCCGAAGCCTTTTCCCCATTTAGAAAATAGTGTATGCTTCTGTTCTTCCTACCAAAGTACATAACCTCACACTTTACCATGTTGTCTTTCATCAGCCATTTCTTTGCTCACTGTCTTAGCCTGTTCAGGGTCCTTCTGCAGCCTCCCCTCTTCCGCAACAATACCTGTCCCTCCAGCTATCTCTGTGTCATCTGCAAACTTAGCAACAATGTTCTCCGTTCCCTTACCAGATCATTAATGTATAACGTGAACAGTTGTGGTCCCAATACTGACCCCTGGGGAACTCCACTAGTCACCTGCTGCTGTTCTGAAAATGACTACTTTATCCTCACTCTCCACCTCTGCCAGCCAGTCAATTCTCTATCCATCCCAGTACCTTGCCCGTGGGTTGTGACATTATTTAGCAGCCTCCTGTGTGGCACCTTGTCAAAGGCCTTCTGGAAATCCAAATAGATCACACCCACTGGCTCTCCTTTGTCTAACTTGCTCATTACCTCCTCAAAGAATTCTAACAGATGTATCTTATGTGCTTTCCCCCTGATGAAGCTGTACTGACTCAGCTGTATTTTGCCATGCACTTCCAAATACTTCACAATCTCATCCCTAGTAGTGGTCTCAGAAATCTTACCAACGACCGAGGTCAGACTAACCAGCCTTGAATTTCCTGTGTTCTACCTCCCTCTTTTCTTAAATTGGTATACATTAACCATTTTTCAGTCCTCTGGGACCCTTCTTGATTCTAATGATTCCTGAAAGATCATGACCAATGTCTCTATAACCTCCTTAGCTATCTTCTTCAGAATTCTGGAGTTTAGTCCATCCAGACAAGGTGACTTAATCACCTTCAGACCTTTCAGCTTTCTCATCGCCTTCTCCTTAGTGATGGTCAGTACACTCACCTCTGCCTTCTGACTCTCTGGAAGTTCTGGTATTCTGTTGGTATCTTCTACTGTAAAAATTGATGCAATGTACCAATACAGTTCCTCTTCCATTTCTTTGTTCCCCATTACTACATCTCCAGCCTCATCTTCCTGTAGTCCAATGTCCACTCTTGCCTATCTCTTACCTTTTAGATCTCTAGGAAAGATCTCTTGCAATTTATTTTATATTACTAGCTAACTTACCCTCATATGTCATCTTCCGCCCCCCCATTTCTTTTTCTGATGTCCTTTAATGGTTCTTAAAACCCAATTCTTTAGCTTCCCACTAAACTTCAAGTTGTATGCTTTTCCTTTTGCTTTTATGTGTCAGCTGTGGTTGTCTCATCCTCCCCTTGGTATGCTTTTTCTTCTTTGGATTGAATTTCTGCTGTGTCTCCCACATTAGCCCAGAAATTCCTGCCATTGGTGTTCCGCCATCCTGCTCACTAGGCTCCCCTTGCAATCAACTCTGGCCAGCTTCTCCCTCATGTCTTGTAGTTACTTTTACTCAATTGTAGTACTGTTACAATTGGTTCAACTGCTCCCCTTTGAACTGCAAGGTGAATTCTATCATATTATGTTAACTGCCCCTAGGGGTTCCTTCATCTTAAGCCCCTCAATCAAGTCTGTACATTACATATCACCGAATCCAGAACTGCTCAAAAAACCATTTGGCAGGCATTCCATCAATTCCTTTTTTTGGGATTTGCAACCAACCTGATTTTCCCAGTCCACCTGCATTTTGAAGTCCTCCATTATTTACAATAATGTTTTTCTTACATGCCATTTCTATCTCCTGATTCATTTGCTGCCCCACATCCTGACTATTGCTCAGGGGCCTGCACATAATTCCCATCAGGGACTTTTTTCTGTTGCAGTGGCTCAACTCTCCCCACACAGATTCTATGTCTTCTGACTCTATAGAACTTCTTGCCATTGATTTAGTTTCATTTCTTACTAACAAGGCAACCCCATCCCTTCTGTCCATCTTTTTGTGGGACACGTATCCTTGGTTTTTTAGTTTCCAGCCCCAATGCCTTTGTAGCTACATCTCTGTGTTACCCAAACATCATTCCCTCCAATTTCAATCTGTGCTACAAGCTTTATTACGTTATTTTGTATACTGTGTGCATTTAAGTACAACAGCCTCTGTCCTGCATAGACTGCCCTCTTTTTCATTATTGTCCCTTTATCTGCTGTGCCTGAAGTTAGATTCCTGATCCTTTCCATACTCTTTGTCCTATTACTTGTTCTGGAAAATTTCATAACCTTGCTAAGCCCTTCCTCCCTTTAAGTATGTCACAAGCAGGAGTCACAGACTGCAACATTCGGATCCTGTGCTAACCTGGACTTGCCTGATGTTCTGACGTTACAGCCAGAATAATGACAGTGATGCTGACAGTTTCTCTCCTTCACCCACCACTCCCCATCTTTCACAAAGTCTAACCCTACATCTTTAAATCCTTGGAAAACTTTGCATGTGACTCCCGTACCAGTAAACCAACCTGACATATGTACAAATAACAATGATTTTAAACAGAAAATGACATCCACCATGGAGGGACAGAAACTGAGAGACCCTTATTTAAAGCTCATGACATTTTGCAAGGCTGAAAAGGCTCAAAAGAGTGAGCTGAGAATTCTTGCAACAGTTTGTACGCTAAGAGAAATGAAGTGGAGCCAATGTGTAAACATATCATAAAATGAGTCCACGGTAAATTTTAAAAGCTAGAATTCTGTTGCTGCCAATATTTTGTCAGGAAAGGAATGCAGTTTGCTGTTCAGGGATTTGTATTGTCGGTTTGAATAATGATAGAGGTCACACATAGCATTCTAAAGTTCATTTCATCCTCAGGAAATCTATTAACCAGTTTATAATAATATATTGCCTGTCAGAAAGCACTCAAACAAAATATTGTATAATACTGGTTGATTGTTGCTAGTAGTTTATTGTTCTTGGATAAAGAAGTAAGATAAAGTTGATTATAAATCATTTCAAGTTACTAGCTCATTACTTGATACCATAATTATCTTCTAGAGGTATGTCAAAATTTATAGTGCAGATGAGGAAATTAATTTATTTTACTTCAATAATTTCCTCCTCATAGGGCAATATTACAGTTGTAGCCCATGAAACTGGAAAACTTTATAAACAAAATATCCTGTTTTCAAGCCCTAATGTAACACCTTAAAATATATTCACCGTTTAGATCATCAAAGCAAAGTGTCGAGCTTTAGGTTTAGTTTTGCAGTTACGGAATCAAAAAAAGAATTTGGAGCAGCAGTGGGCCATTTGGCCCCCTAAGCCTGCCCCCTAAGCCTTCTCTGCTATTGGATAAGACCATGGCTGATCACATTGTGGCCTTGATTTCACTTTTCAGTCCTCCTCCACCAACCCATGGCTCGTTTGTTGATTGAAAACCTACTCAACCCAGCATTAAACGTATTCCATTAGTCAGCCTTCCTGCTTGCAGGGGGAAGAGAATTCCAGAGACTACCAACTGTCTGAGACAGAAAAACTTCTTCTCTCCTCCAACTTAAATGGAAGATTCCTAATTTATAAACCGTGTCCCTTAGTTCTAAGGTGCCCCACAGGGGAAAGCGTTTTTTCAACATTGTCTTCACTGGTGTGATCATGTTTCCCACCCAAACTGACTTGAGATGGTGGTGCTAAACCATCTCTTGAACTGCTACAGTCCATCAGACAGAGGTACTCCCACAGTGATGTTTAGAAGGCACTTCCAGGTTTGTAAACTCACGACAGTGAAGGAACAAGGTTATGGAGGAGAACTTGCAGGTGATGATCTACATCTACTGGCTTTGCCCTCCTTCTTAGTGGTTGTGGGTTTGGAAGGCACTTCCCAAGTAACCATAGTGAGCTGTTTGAGTGCGTCATGTGTATTTGCATAGTGCGTTGGTGGTGGATGGGGTGCTGATCAAGTAGGCACTTTGTCCTGGATAGTGTTGAGGTTCTTGAATGTTGTAGGAGCTACACCCATCAAAGTAAATGGAGAGTATTCTGTCACATTCCTGACTTCAAGCTAGTGGCAAAGCTTTGGGGAGTCAGGAGTTCATGTCACATGTTGGTATTTCACCCCTGAAACCTGGGGTTAAATCAAGGCTAAAATGACAGGGTAAAGCTTTTCTTCTCTCTTCTATATTTGAGCCCAGTTAAGTAATTTCTCATTCTTTCTCAGCAAAACTATGAAGGTGGATTTCAGAAATGACATGAGTACATTAATGGGTTCTTTCCTGAGGCAAGACAATAGCACATTTGTCAGAGGCAATAGACACACATTCACTCTTTTACAAACACAAAATAGACCCAGTAAAGAGATAACAAGATGTAGAACTGGATGAACACAGCAGGCCAAGCAGCATCAGAGGAGCAGGAAAGCTGACGTTTCGGGCCTAGACCCTTCATCAGAAATGGGGGAGGGGAAGGGGGTTCTGAAATAAATAGGGAGAGAGGGGGAGGCGGATAGAAGATAGATAAAGGAGAAGATAGGTGGAGAGGAAACAGACAGGTCAAGGAGGCAGGGTTGGAGCCAGTAAAGGTGAGTATAGGTGGGGAGTTAGGGAGGGGATAGGTCAGTCCAGGGAGGATGGACAGGTTAAGGGGATGAGATGAGGCTAGTAGGTAGGAGTTGGGAGGGTGGGGCTTGAGGTGGGAGGAGGGGATAGGTGGGTGGAAGGACAGGTTAGGGAGATGGGGACAAGCTGGGCTGGTTTTGGGATGCGGTAGCGGGAGGGGAGATTTTGAAGCTTGTGAAGTCCACATTGATACCATTGGGCTGCAGGGTTCCCAAGCGAAATATGAGTTGCTGTTCCTGCAACCTTCAGGTGGCATCGTTGTGGCACTGCAGGAGGCCCAGGATGGACATGTCGTCTGCAGAATGGGAGGGGGAGTTGAAATGGTTCGCGACTGGGAGATGCAGTTGTTTATTGCGAACCGAGCGTAGGTGTTCTGCAAAGTGGTCCCCAAGCCTCCGCTTGGTTTCCCCGATATAGAGGAGGCCACATTGGGAACAGCGGATACAGTATAGCACATTAGCAGATGTGCAGGTGAACATCTGTTTAATATGGAAGGTCTTTTTGGGGCCTGGGATGGGGCTGAGGGGGGAGGTGTAGGGGCAGGTGTAGCACTTCCTACGGTTGCAGGGAAAGGTGCCGGGTATGGTGGGGCTGGAGGGGAGTGTGGAGCGGACAAGGGATACTGTATCCACTGTTCCCGATGTGGCCTCCTCTACATCGGGGAAACCAAGCGGACGCTTGGGGACCGCTTTGCAGAACACCTACGCTCGGTTCACACTAAACAACTGCACCTCCCAGTCGCGAACCATTTCAACTTCCCCTCCCATTCCTTACACAACATGTCCATCCTGGGCCTCCTGCAGTGCCACAACGATGCCACCCGAAGGTTGCAGGAACAGCACCTCATATTTCACTTGGAAACCCTGCAGCCCAATGGCATCAATGTGGACTTCACAAGCTTCAAAATCTCCCCTCTCCCTACCGCATCCTAAAACCAGCCCAGCTTGTCCCCGCCTCCCTAACCTATCCTCCTCCCACCTATCCCCTCCTCCCACCTCAAGCCCCACCCCCATCTCCTACCTACTCGCCTCATCCCGCCCCCTTAACCTGCCCGTCCTCCCTGGACTGACCTATCCCCTCCCTAACTCCCCACCTACACTCACCTTTACTGACTCCACCCCCACCTCTTTGACCTGTCTGTTTCCTCTCCACCTATCTTCTCCTTTATCTATCTTCTATCTGCCTCCCCCTCTCTCCCTTTTTATTTCAGAACCCCCTTCCCCTCCCCCATTTCGGAAGAAGGGTCTAGACCCGAAACGTCAGCTTTCCTGCTCCTCTGATGCTGCTTGGCCTGCTGTGTTCATCCAGCTCTACACCTTGTTATCTCAGATTCTCCAGCATCTGCAGTTCCTACTATCTCCAGATCCAGTAAAGGCCAGTTTTGGGGAATTACAACTTACACTGCAAGAACATCTGAGAGATAACTGATGTGATATTGTATTAGGCCATTTTCCAGGTTTTAGGCTTGATTGTGCAGAACAGATTTGGAGCCTATTGCATGGAAATCATGTACTACCTTTAGAAGATCAGGTGTCAAACCTACTTTCATCATACTTTCCAGGCAAGGGGGACTTCCCCAACCCCACCTTCACAGTGTTCCCAAGGGTCCTGCTGGCTTGTGATCAAGCTGTCTTACATACTGTTCCCACATGGAGCTGAGCCATGTACTGTTGCTGGCAAAGCATGTAACCTGTTGATAATCTTTAAAAAATGGGTGAACTTCATGTGGAGGCACAGCACATCGTAGAAATTGACCCAAAATATAATAATGAGCTCTGGAGCCAGCTCAGGCTAACTCCAGGCCTGCCCATTGGGGATAGTAGGAACTGCAGATGCTGGAGAATCCGAGACAACAAGGTGCAAGGCTGGATGAACACAGCAGGCCAAGCAGCATCATAGGAGCAGAGAGGCT
>NC_063353.1:17362461-17402697 GCF_021869965.1 Rhincodon typus | reverse complement strand
CATCCAGCCTTGCACCTTGTTGTCTCTGCCCATTGGGGGCCTCTTTTTATTCAAGTTTGTGACTGAGGCTCAGGGAATTTCCTCATTCAGCATTCTTGGGCAAAATTTGTTGTAGAATGAGGTTGATAAACTAAATACAACTTGCTTACATAAATTGAACAATTATCTCTCAGAATTTTCTCCTATTTTTCAATTATGAATGAAAATTAATCAGGAGGTTTCTAAGAATGCTCACTGATTAAATGAGAAAACATCGCTGTAGGCTTAGAAAAATCAGTAACACTTGGGAAGCAATAATGCACAGGTGAGAAGTGAGATCTTCGCAACGGTAGAAATAATAACTTTGCCAAACGAGATCAGTTGTACAATCTGCTGTCAGCGACCATAAGATCAGAACTTGAACTCTTCTGTTAGATAAGTCTCCAGAATAAATTGTAATTCAGTTGCATTTATTCTTGCTCTCAATAATTGACCAAGAGTCAGTGGGTGGAATCTGTTGTGCAGCCTGGTTAGACATAAGTGAGAGTTGAAGATTGGTCTCTGACACCAAAGGGCTGATTCTGTGATGTGCTGGAAGTGGAGCTTCACAAAATTATTGTGATATCTTCATTAAAGATTTATAAGTATAATTAGTGATGATGTTTGGCTTGATGTGTATGTATGCCCTGTATTTCACTCTGATTCAGCTCACCCAGTGGCTGAGTGCATATCTAGTGCATACTTTAGCTCCAAAAAGCAGGAGCGCAACAATTGGGCTATTAAATTAACTGTGATTGAGTCTTAGCATCTCAGGATAGGAAGTAGAACATTGACCAGGGCTCCCATTCCTGATGGTTTTGTGACATCATCTTGTCGTGTTGCAGACACCAGAACTTTTTCAGACAAATAAGTTGTCAGGAATTGTTCAGAAGCTGGAAACTCAACAGCTAACTCATATGCATGCAGTGCTTAGAATTGTAGGTCACAGTGTACAGAATGAAAAGACCCTGCTTTGCACAACTACCATTATGTTGCACCTCTCCCTTATTCTAGTAATGTTCTCCCATCTTGCTCTCTTGAAAGCACTGAGTCCTTGGATGAGTGAAAATCCCCCGTTCCTCATTCCTTCCCAGTCACTCCCAGGACGCTTGCATTTCTTGGCAATAAGCCATCTTTTAAGTCATTTTGTGTTAATAAAATTATTTTTATAGTGAAGTTTTTATTGCCCGATATAATGGCCAGAGCTAATCCGAGCAGAATGTAACACGTATGTGCTCTATAGGATACAAAACTTGGTTTTATTTAATATTACCATTACTTAATCTAATTCCACTAAATTATTGATGTTGAATATGCAGCAAGAAATTTATTGTCCAGATTTTAAATTAGTAATGACAGCAAAACTGTCAGTGTTCAAGTCATTAATCTGCGGGACTGACTTAAAGCACTGGAAGATTCCAGAATTTGCTGTCACCAAGTCCCTGTTCTTTCACTGAATGTGGTGTTTAAATACCTATATATTGAGATTATCTTGAGTGTTTAACTGCATACTAAGTTATAATTTCTGGTGAAACACTTCTTTGGCCTTGAAATTGTTTTATTCATGAAATGTCCTTTTTTTTAACTCCACGACAAAATTCCTGCATTTTAAGTAATACAGTACATTTCTTATGTTTGTTAACTTTATTTCAGTTTCTACCTTAATCCCATTTTTACGCCCCACTCTTTGTTTTGCTTTTTATAAAATTATAAATAATATGACAAAAATTTCTTTGTTATTACCCAGCTTCTTGTCTGTAAGCATTCTTCAGGGAAATAATTGTTTAGTTGAAATTGTTTAGTTTGCCTTTTAAGATGGCTGTCATTGCATTTCAGAGATATCCTGTAATACCAAGAGTGTTAAAAACCAAGCCACAGAGCTTACTAAATCTTTGTGAGCAGCTGTCTTTAAGGTCAATGGCACAGATGATCACTTCACTGTTACCTTCAAATTTGCCCCATTCTCTTTTGTGCATTTGATACCTGGATAAAATTGTTTTTGATAATTTGTTCAAAGACTTGTGCTGCTGTAACCTCTGTGAAGTCACTAACTGCATTGTGTGTATCGATAAAGATTCTCAGGACTCAGCAACAGACACAAGAAAACCTCAGAGATAAGAAAGGCATTTGACCAATCAAAGATAATTGCTCATACCTTAACTTGGCCATGTGAACATGCAACTGTTTGTGACTATCTCCCATGTATTTTTTGGTTTTGATCCTTGTAATTCTATATAATTCAAACTGTGTAATGTTTATTCCAGGAATTGATGCGAGTATTAAGGACACCCAAGAATGGACTGCGTTAGACATTCTGAAAGATCACCCATCCCAGAAATCACAACAAATCACTGCTCTCATACAAGGTAACATGATCTTGTGCCATAGAGCAAATGATACTGCAATGAGATCGTGCTATCACATAAAAAGAATGTTGTCACCTTTAAATATTGGTTTGACAATTCAGCCCTGCATTCAATATCATAAAATATATGTCGCATATAACTAAAATGAAAATTTAATTTCACTGGAAACTGGTCAACCATCTATTCTAACTGTAGGAATGAGATATTCTACTCGTAAAATTCAAATGCCAGAATCCCACTGTACATTTTAAAGTGATGGATAATGTGGTGTTATAAAACTCACTTCACTAGGGAATGGCATGTCATGTTCTCATCATCCAGTTTTGTAAACAGTGCACAGATGATGATAAGTTCAGAATTGTTTTCAAATGTCACAACATTGCAGTTCAATCCAGGGCTTATGTTGTAAATACATATTTCAAGATGAGGAAAATGGACAACTTTGGCTTGGATCTTGTCCCTGTAAACATCTGAGTACAATATAGTAAAGAACAACTAGAAGACTATCATGATATTAGAGTCCACTCAACTTTGAATATATCTTTGAAATGGCACCATTGGATGCTGGCACAGCCCCCATGGCTTATAGTGAGAGCATTTGTCATATTGTCAAGATTTTTGACCCAACAGAGAGTGTCATGACATGTATAGACAACTTTGCCTTGAAAGTTACTCGTCAATATCCGTGTAATTTACTGACCACCACTGTGTGTATGAATGCCCTAAGAACAATATTTAACAAGGAGATGATTCGCAGAAGAAATATTTGCTGAGCCTAGTTAGTCTGCGAGTGCCAAGTTTGCAAAAGAATGGACAAAAATGCTTTTCTTTGCCAATAGTCATCAAAGCAAGTGCTGCAAGACAAATGGCACTGGAGGGACAGGGGTGGAAGGTGACCCCAAACAGCTGTTTGAGCTGTCTGAGGGACCCAACTCACTTAACACAGTTTAAGCAGTGCCTTTGTAATAGACACATTTTGTATTGCCAAATACTTGGCCATATTTGCTGGATATATTCAGCTGTCTGGAATAACTGGGCTGGTGTAAGCAGTGGGAATTATGTACAAACACTGAACCTAGCTGGATGGAATTTCTGTCTTTCCACCTTAATAAAAGTGTGACTCTATTTTAACAGGATAACTCCTTTGTTGAAATAGCATAAACCAAACGCCAGGTGCATGCAATAAATGTTCATGTGTTAGTGTACATTTTTCCTGCAAACACTCATTCCAAATGCAGCCTGCAACTTGTAGGGACTCCATTCACCTTCCATGCCCCCATCAGCCTCCATCAAAGTGGAAAGAAAAACAAAATGACAAGCAACGAAGAGTTTAAAAGAAAGTGAAGATGGAAGTAAAAGAGAAGGGGGCAGAGAAAAATGCACTAACACAGAACACAAAGGAAAGTACACCTTCTCTGACTTACCATTTACAATATCAAAGGAGGTGGTCACAAAACAAAAACAATTCCCCTTTCACGATTCCTCTTCTCTTCGAACTGTCCAAGTTCAAGAACATGCTAAAATAATGCTATCAGCCCAAAATTAAGGGTTAATTAGAACCCAATTAGCAGTAACTCATCAGGCTAATATTTGGGTACTGCAGTGAAAGAATTATGTTCTTTCTTGCTTTTCAGTCATTCTACTAAGCACAAAAGCACACAAAATAATGAATTGAACTACGAGGTAATAACAATTTGTATTGTTTGACACGGAGCTATTTAATGAATGGGACATCTCATCAGACTCTGAAACAATATCTGGGGTCAGTGAATTTGGCATCTTTTACTGCTGCTGGCAAATCATAGTTTACAAAATAAAAATGTCAACAACAAAATATCGGCACTCAGTGTGAAGGTCAAGCTTAAACCTGCAGCAGCTGCCATTTTCGACATGCCTTTATTTGTGAACCTCGCCATATATCACCAAAGAAATATGGTAAGGTTTGACGTCTGCCCACCAATTGAGCTTCAGTTTTCTAAATTACTTGTGTAAGTAATATGATGTTGCAGGCTTACATCTTCTAGGCTGTTATGTTAGGTGTGCACTGTTGTATAACATTTTCTTTTTGACAGAAATAGGAGTCAATATAATTTTTTAAAAATATGATTGTAGATAGCGAGCAAAATGGTGAAGCATGTTTGGGCAAAAAGACATACTTTACTTTCACCTTAATTTGCAACTTAGGAACAAAAATGTAAAATTATATGCTTTGTGATGTTATCACAGTATGTTTCTATTTAATTGTATTTAGTTAATGCAAAGTACTTTGAATGTAGCTATTATTTTTATAAAATTATTTCATTTTATTAAAATACAAGTCAGTTCCATTGCTGAGGCCAGACGCCAAATCTCCAACACCACCTCCTAAAGTCCCTTCAATCAGTTTTCCACTCTGATCACCAAGCCATCATCACCCAGACCAATAACAACCTCATCACCTTGGGAGATCTCCCATCCACAGCCACTAACCTGATAGTTCCTCAACCCCACTCCGCCTGTTTCTATCTCCTACACAAGATCCATAAACCTGACTGCTCCAGTCGACCCATTGTTCCTGCCTGCTCCAGCCCCATCAAGCTCATCTTCTCTTACCTTGACTCCATTCTTTCCTCTCTGGCCCAGGGACACAACCCACACCCTCCACCTTCTCCAAGACTTTCAACTCCCCAGTCCCCAGCACCTCATCTTCACTTTGGACGTTCATTCCCTATACACCTGTGTCCCCCATGAGGATGGCCTAGAAGCCCTATCTCCCTTCCTCTTCCATAGGCCCACGCAGTCCCCCTCCACTGACACTCTCATTCACTTGGCGGAACCGGTCCTCACCCTCGACAACTTTACCTTTGCTTCCTCCCACTTCCTACAAACCAAAGGGATGGCTATGGGTACCCGCATGGGCTTGAACTATGACTGCCTGTTTGTGGGATTCATGGAACAGTCCCTCTTCAATAACTATACTGGCACCATCCCTCACCCCTTTCTCCGCTATATTGATGACTGTATCGGTGCTGCCTTGTGTTCCCGTGAGGAACTTGAACAGTTCATCAACTTTGCCAACACCTTCCACTGAGCCCTGAAAGTCACCTGGACCATTTCTGACACCTCCCTTCCCTTCATGGAGCTCTTTGTCCCTATCTCCAGCAACCAACTCACTATCGATATCCATTTCAAACCCACTGAGTCCCATAATTACCTTAACTACACTTTATCTCACCCCCTATCCTGTAAAAATTCTATCCCATTACTCTCAATTACTCTGCCTCCATCACATCTGCTCCCAGGATGAGGCATTCTAATCTAGGATTTCCCAGATATCATTCTACTTCAGGGACCGTAGTTTTCCCTCCTTTGTTATTAAGGATGCCATCAACTGCATTTCCCCCATTTCCCATGCTTCTGTCCTCAAACCCTCTTTCCCCACCACCCCCCCAACAGTAATAATGTTAGAGTCCCCTTAGTCCTCACATACCACACCACCAACCTCCGAATACAACACATCATCCCCCGACATTTCTGCCACCTACAATCTGGGCCCACCACCGAAAAGGTATTTCACTCCGCACTGCAGCCCACTTTCCACAAGAATTGTTCACTCCGTGACTCCCTCGTCGGCTCCACATTCCCCACCCCCCACCAACCCCTCCACCACACTTGGTACGTTTCCCTGCAACCACAGGAGATGCTACACCTGCCCTCATACCTCCCTTCTCACCTCTGTCCAAAGCCCCAAACAATCCTTCCAGATCTGGCAGAGATTCACTTCACGTAACCTCAGCTAGTGTATCTGTTGCTCCCGATGTGGTCTCCTCTATATCAAGGAGACCAAACGCAGACTCGGGGACCAGTTTGCGGAGCATCTCTGCTCTGCATGCACCAATCATCCCGATCTTCTGGTTGCCGTCTACTTTAACACACCCCTCCCACTCCCCTGATGACATATCCATCCTTGGCCTCCCACTGTCAGAGCGAGGCCAAACGCAAACTGGAGGACAACACCTCATATTTCACCTTGGGAGCTTACAGCCCAATGGCCTGAAAATTGACATCACCAGCTTTAAAATCTCTCCACCTCCTCCCCAACCACTGTCATCTTCTGATTCACCTATCTGCTCCACCCTTCCCACTGACCAACCACAATAACCCCCTATCTGCATCCACCTATCTCCATCTGGCCTACCCTCCTCCCAACCCCACACTCCTCCCTCTGTTTATTTCTGGGCTTCCGTCCCCCTCCTGAGCCCTCAAGAAGGGTTCCAACCTGAAACGTTGATTTTCCTGTTCTTTAGATGCTGTCTGACCTGCTGCGCTTTTCCAGCTCCACTTTTTCTGACTTTAATTCTATTTAAATCCAATTAGGCGATATCATGTTAACCATTTGATGTCCCAATTCCAATAAAAGGGAAAGAAATCAAGAAATAGCTGTGTGAGATTATTTTCAATAAATGTTTTATTAATTAAATTTTAATTTAGCCAAAATACGTATGGCTCCTGTTATATACTGAGCATGTATGTCTCAAATCTGTGACAAAGAAACTGCAGTATTCAACAGCTTTTTTCAATCGGCTGGAATAACATTTTTGTATCTAGTTTAATTATTATTGCAATCAGTTACCTCATTGCTATTTGACGCTATAAGTTGGTAAGAAGTTGATTTTCTTGAGAATCAATCTAATTGACCTAAAACAACCTGGCTATTGAAGGATATTCCCAAAACTGGGGAGTCCAGACCCAGGAGTCATAGTCTTTGGATATGGGCTAGGCCATTTATGGTTGATGAGGAGAAACGTCTTTACCGAGGGAGTGGTGAGCCTGAGGAATTCTCTGCCATTGAATGCAGTTGAGGTCAACACATTTAACAAGGAGTGACAGATAGTTCTTTGGGCAAGAATGGTCAAATGGTATGGGAAGAATGCGGGAACAGGGCACTGAGATGGATGATCAGCCACAATCATTTTGAATGGTGGAGCAGACTCGAAGGGCCAAATGACCTACTCCTGCTCCTATTTTCTCTGTATGCCAGAGAGTGGATGTTGAAAAAACACATTAATGTTGTCAGTAGCTATGAATATTATGGAATGCATTAAATAAAATTCCCATGAATGATGACTTAAGCAAGTTATTGATGGAAGTAATGTTCATAAGAGCGATTAAAAACGGTCACAAGAAAATGCAAGTATAGCTAATCTGAAGGTAAACACCAAGTCCAGTTACCCATTAACAGTCAAATAAATCAGTGCTGTACTTCCTCCAAGGCCAGTGTAACTTGGCCAATGTGTGCTGACCAGACTTGCTCACAGGATGTCAGGTATGGTGTGAATAAGGCTTTTGTATCATTTGAAGCATGACTTATACCATGATTATGTTTAGAGTCTTACAGCTGTACAGCATGGAAAACAGACCCATGAGTCCAACTTGTCCATGCTGAACAGATACCCTAAATTAATCTAGTCCCATTTTGTTATATTTCAATGATCTACACAGTTTACCAACTTCTATCATTTAGAAAGTACAAAATCATGCCTATAATAAAATCTATTTGCCACAGATTTGCTAATTCACTGGAGTCAGGGAGGATCCCAGAGGACTGGAAAATGGCTAATCTAATACCCTTGTTTAGGAAGGGAGGGAGGCAGAAGTTAGGAAATTATAGATCATTAGCCTGACCTCGGTTGTTGGCAAGATTTGAGAGACCATTATTAAGGATTAGATTGTGGAGTACTTGGAAGTGCATGGTAAAATAGGACTGAGTCAGCACAGCTTCATCCAGGAGAGGTCATGCCAGATAAATCTGTTAGAAATCTTTGAGTGGTTAATGACCAAGTTAGATAAAGGAGAGCCAGTGGGTTTGGATTTCCAGAAGGCCTTTGACAAGGTGCCGCTCAGGAGGCTGCTAAATAAGACAAGAGCCCACGGTGTTAGGGGCAAGGTACTAGCTTGGATAGAGGATTGGCTGACTGGCAGAATGCAGAGTGTGGGGATAAAGGGGATTTTTACCACATGGTAGCCCATGACTAGTGGAGTTCCACAGTGGGCAGTTTTCGGACCACAACTATTCACATTGTACATTAATGTCTGGACGAAGGAACTGAGAGCATTGTTAAGTTTTCAGATGAAACAAAGAGAGGTGGAGGGACAGGTAGTATTGAGGAATTAGGCAGGCTGCAGAGGGACTTGGAAGGCTAGGAGATTGGGCAAAGAAGTGGCAGATGGAATGCAATGTGGGAAAATATGAGGTTTGGAAGAATAGAGGCAGGTGCAAAAGGACTTGGGAATCCTTGTTCAGGATTTTCTTAAGATTAATATACAGGTTTATTTAGCAGTTAGAAAGGTAAATGCAAAGTTAGCAATCATTTCAAGAGAGCTAGAATACAAGAGCAGAGGTGTACTACTGAGGCTATATAAGGCTGTGGTCAGGCTGCATTTGGACTGTTGTGAGCAGTTTTGGGCCCTGTGTCTAAGGAAAGTTATACTGAGAGATTCCAGAGGAGGTTTACAAGAATGATCCTGAAAATGAAGAGCTTGTCATCTGAGGAGCAGTTGAGGAGTCTGAGTCTGTACTTAAAAGTTTAAAAGGATGAGGGGGCATCTCATTGAAACTGACAGAATATTGAGAGGCCTAGATATAGTGAATGTGGAGAAGATGTTTCTCCTAGTAGGAGAGACTCGGACTCAGAGTGAAGGGATGACCCTTTAGCACTGAGATGAGGAATTTTTTCAGCCAGGGGGTGGTGAGTCTGTGGAACTCATTGTTGTTGAAAGCTGTGGAGGTCAAGTCATTGAGTGTATTTAAGACAGAGATAGATAGGTTCTTGATTAGTAAGTGGATCAAAGGCTATGGGGAGAAGGCAGGAGAATAAGGTTGAGAAACATATCAGCCATGATTGAATAGTGGAGCAGACTCAATGGGCTGAATGGTCTAATGCTACACGTATGTCTTATGGCATAATTGGCAAGCATTTTTCTGTACATTGAAAAACAAAACTTTGATCTATGGGCAGAAATCATTTTGCAAAATGTTCACGAAGTTTGAGATACCATGGGTGAACAAATATACAGCAAGGCACTAAGTTACTTCTCGTGTGAAAATGGTAGTGTTATATTTTGAAGAAGAAACTAGTTCTGTAAGAAGTATAATCAGATTCTATTTTAAAATCATTGACAGATTTCTCTTTTGGCAGAAAAGCCTTTATAATAATGCAGCTTTCTCCTATGGAGTGAATTTTGGCTGGCACATTAGAAGACCCTTAAGGCTGCATAAGGTTTATAATGTTAGTCTACAGCTTTGTGCAGTTTTCAAACAGTTTACATCTTCAACTAAATTAGCGCTACTGAAGGAATCAATCTCATTCTAACTCAGAGGAAGGAGTTCCTCTTTGTCATGATATAGTGAAGACATCATCTGTGCGTACTTTAGCAATTAAATAAACTTTAATAAAATGCATCATCTGTACATTATTTTACCTAATTTACTTATATATTCACGAAGCTAAAAATGAGCAGTCAGGCATTAGTGGTGACTAGTTCACAATGCCCCATCTTCTGAGGTTTTCTTTGCCAGACTTCTAAGAATTTCCATTGTTCATTGTGTAAAACTTTGGACTGCGCTTGTGAGATTTGTGGTTTTAGATTCTCTAACTGAAGCTAACTGTCAGTAACCAAAAGACACTGAAGCTGCCAAGAACATTACACAAGTATTTTCCTTTCTTCCCAAAAGGACTTCACAAGCTGTTATCAGCTCTGCAGTTAAGGTATCCAAACCATCCAAATAATTTATCAAAAATGCAGTTGCTAACATTGCTGTTGCCAGTTTTTCTGTGTGAACATCAAGTATGATGTGGGAGGCAACAGTGTCACAGTAATGTCACTGGGTTAGTACTCTGCATGCCCCAAGCTAATTCTGTGGGAACACAAGTTCAAATTCCACCATGGTTTCTGAAGAGCTTGCCTCAGTAATGCTGACCATGAAGTATTGTTGATTATCATCTGGTCCACATGTGACTGTAAACAACAATGTGGATGACTTTCTGATGCTCTCTAAAATGTTCTAGCATTGTTCAAATGTTTAGTTCTATTCATCCACAACAAATTCGAATAGGACTGGAACTCCCCTTTTAACAGTGTTATGAATGTACCTATATCACATGAACTGCAGCAATTCGCAAAGATGACTCACCACTGCCTTCTCAAGGGCCATTAGTGATGGGCAATAAATGCTGGCCTGTACAGTGACTTCATCAACATTTTAAAAATAGCAAGAATAAACCAAAGGTTGACTTGCACCATCCGTGATCCAAGACCCTTACAAAAGCAAAACAAATCTAAAACTGCATAGAAGCAGCCTGCTAAGTATAGCCTTATTAAACTAAAATGATGTCCTTGGAAGTATTGGGTGGTGTTATAAGTTGCTATTTTTTGTGATCATAATTAAACCTGTTGATTAGGTAACAGATTTATAATAGCTTTCAGGTACCATACTATTCTCTGCAAGCTGCACCTTTTGTTCGGCAGTATGCTGGTGTGCTAATGTTGCTGTTGAAATGTTCTGCAGATTCTACACTATGCTGTGTGCCCTGAACATTTGTCTGAGCAGAGGGTCAGCTCCAGGTAGAAATTTCCAGCAGACTGCCAACTGCTCCAGGCTTGATTACATAACAGATTAATATGTAGGTCCTGAAGGAATTTGGTATACTGAATCACACACGTTTAAACACTCAAGGTAGTCACTTTTGAAAATGATGTACTGGCTATTTAGTAGGAAGAACATTTTTGCTCGAATTAGAGATTAATAAGTATAGACTTTTTTTAAAAAAACCGTGTTAAAACATTTTAAAATTGAAAATAATGCAGCCCTTGAAACAATTTAACCAACATTTCAAACAGGTCCCTTCAAATGTTTGAACTACTTTTATATAGGTAAATGTGGCAAGCTTTACCTGAAAGCCCCCACAAGCTGCTCAATTCAAGGGCAATTAGGGATGAGCAACAAATACTATTGCAGCCAGTGATGCCTATTCCACGAGTGATTAAAACTAAACCGCAAAAGCCACATGCAGCAAGTTAATGAATGATCAGTGTGTCCTTTTGATTTTGTTGAGAAAAATAATAAATCATGGACTGGCACATTTATACAACTGTACAAACAGATTCCTATGTTTTTTGTAAGCCCATGGAAAATCATGGGAACAATCTGATACTCTTTTTGAACTGCGAGGAGTTTTGATAGAATGATTGAATATCATGTAATTGTCTAGCCTTATCATTAACTTATAAGCTTAATCATTTTTAAAAATTCTAGCTGTCTGATTTCTGACTCTTTGAAGGGAATGTTAATCCTGCAAGGCTTAGCCTAAAACAGATCTTGTGCAAATTACTTTTCTTCTGACTATTAAACTGTGATTGTTCCTCTGAAATGTTCAACTAATTACCTATTTCAGGACATACTTGTGATTAATTGTATTGCCATGATATTGTGCATCATTTATTATAAGTCAGCATGTGAACTACCTTAACCTGCGCTGCATACCTGCTGGTGGCTAGAAACCGAGCAGCATCAGCAAACACAAGGCAGTGCAGCACTTGATCAAGTAGTTACAAATAACAGAGTTTGAAGAGAGTGCTAATTTTAAATTTCATTTCAAAGAATCACAGAACTGCTAAGGTGCAAGAGGAGGCTATTTGCTTCAATTTGTTTGCACCAGCTCTCTAGCAGCCATTGTGACTGCCATTCACTTGCTTTGTCTTCATACCCTTGCACATTGTTTCCATTCAAATAATCATCTAATGCCCCCTTGAATGTTTCAATTGACTCTGTCTCCACTACACTTCCAGACAGTGCATTCCAGACCTGATTCATGTGTTGTGAGAGAAATTTTTTTCTTGCTTCTTATTTGCTGTGTTTGCAAATCACTTTAAATCTGTGGTGTTTCATTCTTGATCTTTTTACAAATGGAAACGGTTACTCCCTATCCATGCTATCCACGTCTTTCATGGTTTTGAAAACTTTCATCAGATGTCCTCTCAGCCTACTTTTCTTCAGAGACCCCTAACCACACCAATCCATTCTCATAATTGAAGGCTCTTATCTCTGGAACTACTTCTGTAAATCTCTTCTGTTCGGTGTCTCTGATCCTCACATCCTTACTGTAGTGCGGGACTCAGAAGTATGTAGAAACCTCCTGCTGATGTCTAGCAAGTCCGAAGACAGATGTGTGATTAATATTTCTTACTTTTTTTTGGACTGGTAGCATATACGTTTTGGTTTATTTTGGAATGGCTTTTAAAGGTAACCAAATTAGCCTTTCTGGAACCTTAGTTTTAAATCAGTTTGTGTCAGAGCAAGTGAGTGCAATACCTCCTGGAGTGTAAATGTTTTGTTAATATTGTGGGGGTTTCTGACAGGGGAGAGAAAATATCAAGTCATTAAATTTAGCAGAATCCAGAATGAGCAAGTTGCCCCCAACCCCCCCAACCCTCCACCATTGCATTCAAGGGTTTTTGGATGTAGTTCAAAGGAGAACTTACTAAAGTCAAATGCAAATGTAATCTCTCCTAGAAAAGGAAATAGTCCCAAGTGGTTAATGGAATAACTTACCTACCGTAGGATTTCAGTTTGTGGAAATTTCCAGAACAGAAGTGTTTGGTCAGAGATTTGCAGATTTTTAAAAGACTGAGAAATGTTAAAACTCTCAGTTGTGAGAGTATTCCATGCATGGAAAAAAAAAGACTTCCCAGCTGAAAAGGTAGGACTTTGGGGTTCCCTTGTGTGTTGGCCGCCAGTATTTTTTTCTCCCATGATCCCTGTCCATTTCTCTAATATGCTTTATCAACTGGCCTCTGAATCTTCTGTATTCCACTTAGATCTCTGTTTTATTTTCTACCTGCCATATATGCACTTTTTTCTAATTTATGTTAATTTCTATCTCTTAATGCAGGGAGCCCTGGGTTTATTTATCCTCCCTTTGCATTTTGAGGGAATATATCTTGACTATACCTGAACCATTTCCTGTTCAGCTACAGGTTTTCTTGTTGACCTTTTGTTCCAGTCTGTCTGGCCCATTGAAGTCCATTCTTGCTCTATTGAAGTCAGCAATGAGTTCAAGAACAGTCTCTCCTAGTTAATTGTTTTTACATTGGTCTGCCTTTGGCCATCTGTAATACCATCTTAAACCTTAGAATTCAATCAATATTGTTATAATTGTAGAGTTTTACGGGATGGAACATGACCCTTCGGCCCATTTTGCCTGTGCTGATCATCAGGCGCCTATTTACTCTCATTCCATTTTCTGGGACTTGATCTGTAGCCTTGTCTGCTGTGATATTTCAAGTGTTGAACTAAATTCTTATTGAATGTTGAAACGATCCCTCAACAACAATTAATCTATTTGTTCCTCCTCACTTCAAAGAATTAGTTTCAACAGTGCATCCTTTCTAGGTAGACTGGGCATAAACTGATGTGAGAAAAATGATTAAACACAATCTAGGAACGTTTCCCCCTTAATGCTACCACTGTTTCAGTCTACATTCAGGTACTCAAATTTCTCAATTATTACCATTCTATAACGTCAGCATCTCTCTGCAATACTCCTGTACATTTTCTCCGTTTATAGCTTTCTCCATGTGTTGTGGTCTTCACACTACAGCACATAATGTAATTGCACCCTTTTTGTTCTTTAGCTCCTGCAGATTGATTCTGTTCCTTGAAACTCTGGGATATCCTCTTTTCCCAGCTCTGCAATCCTGTCCTCAATCAAAGCTAATATCCCTTCTATTTTCTATCCTTTTGTATCTTTTCTGATTTCCTTGTACTCAGGAAGAAATAACACTTAGACTTGCCCTTCCATGAACCAGGTCTCTGGTATCACTACAACATCATATTTCTGCATGGCAATGGTTAGTTGCAGAATCTTATTGACTACACTGTGTGCTGTCTCGGACATGCACGCTAACCCTGATCTCCCTTGCTCTATCTATTTTCTGTACTAATGCTATCAGTCCCTAAAAGTAATTTGTCTGTCGTGTTCTTTAGTTCATTGAATCTAAAATAATCTTTCTCCTCTTTAAACAGTTTTGCAGCCTCAGCTTTCCATACATTTTCTCCCTTCTCCTTTGGAATTCATCTATTTTTGACTCTAAAGTACTGTGCATTTGCTTTCCCTTCATCCCATATTTGGCTTTTTTTTTGCACTCTGCAAGTCCCTTTTTTTACCCCTCCTCCTCCACAGTCAAAATCTTACGGAAAATTATTCCTTTGACTAATCCTTCAGTCAGCTGTCTCTGTCCGTGACTCATTGACAATCCTTTTATCTGTTTTACTTGGAAATTCCTTTCCTCTTGAACCCTGCTAGAATGCATTGGAATGTTTCCTGCATTAAGGAAAACTGTAAATGCAAACTATTATTTCTGTTGAAGGCATTTGAGCTATGATTTACGTGTTCGCTCCTCTAATGAGCATAAAATATTCGCAGTTTTGCCATTCATGAATAGAACTGCAGAATATAAATCGTACCTGACCAGTGGCATTGATATGATGTGGGAACCTGCCCAAATGCACAAAAAGCATGTCACAGTTTACCACCAACTGAACTTCCTCCAATCATCAGCAAATTAATTGAAGGAATCATTAACTAATGCTCAGTTTAGGCTCAGTCGGTACTGTTAAGCTTCATATGTTAGCAGAGTCATGATTCAGAGCTGAATGTTAGAGCTGATTGAACTATCTTTCAGATGCACTGTAGAAACACAGTAAGTTGACATCAAAAGCACCTTCCAGCCCTACATCCAAGATCAAAGATGTCATTCTTGACAACATGAGAACATTCCAACACAGCAGAGGTTTGAGCAAACAATCCAGGCTGATATCTTAATGTACTGCTGGCTACATTGTTGGGGATGGCGGGGGCAGAGAAAGCAAGTTGGAGTTTCCACCTTCAAGTGGATGCAAAGGATTCCATAGAACTAATTAAAGATTTCTGCTGGTGTCCTGGCCAATATTTATCAAAATAAAATAAAGTATTTTATCGATAACTTAGTCATTGCTGTTTGTAGGATTTTCCTGTTCCAATTGTCTGCTACTTTCTCTAAATTGCAATTGTAATTACACTTAAATATTTAATGGGTTGTGACACCCTGAATCAATGGAAGGTGCTACCTGAACATAAACTGTGCAGCAACGAAAGAGCCATTCAGTACAGCTGCTCTGTGCCAGTGTTTCTTCCTCATTTCGGAGACAAAATCCTGGAGTTTCTTCGTTAAAATTTGTTACAGCTGCTCCATTAACTAAAAAGACTTTTAAAAAAACTCAAGGGGAAGGCATATAGCACAAGGCACCCGAGGGATTGCCATTGAACTGCTGTTTACTCAGACCCTTTAAACACAAAGACACTAGTTCATATTGTGCAGTTGCAGCTAGTGAAGATGTCAATTGTTGCCATGATTATAACTGTGAAGCTAACAGCAATTTCTGGTATCTGCATATGAGCAGTTTAACATGAAAATGCAGAAGTTCCTTCTATTTCGCATGCTGCACTGTTGCAGTCCCTGTAGCTGGAGGACTTTTAAAATCACTTGAATTGATATGAGCTCTGTTTTTACACTATTAATCTCAATGTAAAAGCCCATGAAAAGGTTATGCCTTGTTGAATGAGGATCTACCTACTTTTTTAATTGCATGGTAAATTCAAAATTACTTTTGAACAACTTCTCTGGCCTTGAAAATCTCCAATTTATACTTGTGGAATATTCTATTTTACCTTCTGCTTGAATATCATGTCTAGCTTGCCATTTTTTTATTCCACTTTGAAATGATTTAAAAAGAAAGGATAACTGGTGCAATTTACTTCTGTGTTTACCTTTTTTGAGACTGCTTCTAAGTGATTGATGACTTAGCCGCTTAATGACATCACTGGATGCTGCAAATCCCTTTTAACTGATATTGCAAAGAATTTTACATTGTTATAGGTGAAAACTGGTAATAATTTGCTTAACAACATTCAGTCTGTTAATGTCTTTATCTCAGATTGAAATGAAACATGCTGACTTTATTAATTGTCATAGCACATATATAGGCAACATCTGTAAGACTGGGCTTAGGAAGGAAGGAGCTGTAAGGTTTAGTAGTTAATAAATTCTGTCCACAAAGGAAGGTTATGTTGGTTTTCTGTGCCACTGAAAGGCTTGAAGCCTGGTTGATGTTGGTAGCAGAGGATGTTTGCATAAAGATGAATATAGGAAATGAGGAGTTTGTTTCAAATGGAAAGCTGGAAATTGAGTTTCTTTTGAGCAGAGTCACAGGAATCAACTATCAAGTGTCGGGATATGATTTCTTAACAATATCCTGTGAAGCAGCAGCTTATGATAAGTGGAAGAATTCTGTGTAGATACTGAAACTTCCTGAGCAAAGGAAGAAAATAAGATCCGGCCCTGCTATTATCACGTCCTACTAGACACAGGATCTGTTGTGGAATTTTATTAGAACTGAGGGCTCAAGACTTGGACACTGGGGAAGGCTTAGATGGTCAATTATAATTTCTGGACAAAATGGCCTGTGTACCTAGTTCACACTATAATAAATTGAGAAAGCAGGATGGTTATTCCTTGGAAGAATATCTAATGGAATTTGACAGGCTATGCACAAAATTCCACAAACCCCATTTAACTTGGTGCTTTCTGTTAAATTGTTTGACTGTGCTCAAGTGCCAAGCATAGATGGGCTCCTGGTGTTAACTGGAATTAAATTGTCAGAAGGAAACACACTAATGTCAGAAAACCTTTAAAATTTCTTCCCGGGAAATCTTCATTCGCAGTGGCCTTCATGGCTCAAATGGGGCAAACAGTGATAATTCAATGAAAGGAGGATTCAACGGTCACAGCAATGTGAGACTGTTGCCCAAGTACAGTGTCAATGCTAACAGAAGATTGGAACAAAAAGCAGTTAGTAATGTGATATCTCTAGCAATTATAACAGAGCCAAGGATTACTGAACTATAACAGAAGAATGAACCTCAGGTACACCAGGGCATGATCAACAAAGAGTTTTAGATGTCACTTGAATTATGATGATTTTGCAGTGGATTGTTCTAAATGGAATGATGAGATGTTTGAAATTCAGCATAACATGAACGGCCAGAAGGAGATGTTGGTGATACTTATTAGGCAGATGGAATTATGACAGTTACAGGAAGCCTCAGACCAATAATGAAGGTTTTAATAGCTGTTTGATAGTAGAAAACTTAAGTGTTGCTGAAACAAGGCACATTTTGTCAAAACTTCTTATCTTGCACTTACAAGCCAATTCACAAGAATACCAATGCAAGGGGAAAAACAACATTTAAAATGGTGATTTACAATTATACCACCAAGCCTTTTTTTAAGTTTTCAAACAGGCAGGTTGTCTCTGATTGGTCAGGGCATTGCCCTGAGAAATAAATCAGTGAATAGCTGTCATCGGTTTAGTTGAGTTGAAACAGGCACAGTGCATGTATATGTTCTTTTGATTTTCAAAGAACAGGACCTTGTGTATGAATATATGTCGATTCCAGAGCTTAGAATAGAATAAAAAGAATAGAATAGAAATTGACTTGCACAACTTGCAACAGTGCCCAACATTAGATGGGATTCTGTAGTTGGACAATATTTCTTGAATAATCCTGAGCATGCTAAGAATTTCACTGTCACCCAATTTAGGATTGTCAGTTGGGCTTGTAATTGTTAATTGTGAATCATCATTAATTGGGGCATTCTCCATGGTAATGCCTCTACCAGTCAGTGTCCACTTGAGTAGCACGGTGGCTCAGTGGTTAGCCCTACTGCCTCATAGCACCAGGGTCCCAGGTTCAATTCTAGCCCCAGGTGGGTGACTGTGTGGAGTTTGCACATTCTGCCCGTGTCTGTGTAGGTTTCTGCTGGGTGCTCCAGTTTCCTCCTACAGTCCAAAAATGTGTTGATTAGGTGGGTTGGTCATGCTGAACTGCCCCATGGTGTCCAGGGATGAGCAGACTAGGTGGATTAGCCGTGGGAAATGTGGGGTAATGGGGAAAGGGCTGGATGCTCTTTGGAGGATTGGTGCAGAGTTAATTGGCTGAATGGCTTCTATCTGCACTGTTGGGTTTCTGTTTTATAAACTTGCCAGCCAGTCAGCACTAACCTCTCATGCAGTTGGCCTTCCCCTTGAATGTCTATCCTTATGAAATATCCTAATGAGTTAATGATGAAAAGCTTTGACTGTATGTAACTTTTTTTTAGTAATGCTAATGAATATTTTAGTTGCAGTCTCATACAGCTGTGCTGTGTTGGGTTGGAGGTGCATGTCCACATTATGTGGAGTGGATTGGTAAGAAAATGTTACATAGATTCTTAAAATAATGAAGATCAAAGTGAGACGAGGAATCTGAAAGTACCAGCTGCCTCACGTTTGGGGATGATGATATGCTGAAATCGGTAAAATGTGGTGATTCTCTGTAACATAACTGAGGGTGTTGTGTCAAATGAAAACCTCTTACTGTTGGACAGACAATCTGAGCAAAAGGCTCAAATAAAACTGGGCATAGAACACAACAAAGTAAATGTTTTTAGAAAGTTAGTAGATTTATGGTTTACACAATCTGGATGTTGTTCTTTTAATAAGACTTGTCCTCTTTGATCAAAACATGACACCAATACTACTGGTATCAAGAGGTAGAAAGTCAAAGGACAAAAGATGTATCATCTGAAAGCTACACTCTGCAGTTTGCCTATTCTTTCACAAGTTAAATATTCTACTGAAGGGTGCAAGAATAAAGGAGAATGAGTATGCTAAACTTAAAGAAGAGATTGGCAATAACTGTGATTTATTTAAAAACAAAAGGAGGGGGTAACATCACCACCCGTAGTGAATCTCCAATTAGCAAGAAACTAAAGTTCCTACAGTGAACTTGAAGGTCATTGACATAGAATCCCTACAGTGTGGAAACAGGCCCTTCGGCCCAACAAGTCCACGTCCTCAGAGCATCCCACCCAGACCTGTCCCCCTGTAAGCCACCTAATCTACACATCCCTGAACACTACGGGCAATTTAGCATGGCCAATCCACCTAACCTGCACATCTTTGGACTGTGGGAGGAGACCGGAGCACCCGGAGGAAATCCACGCAGACACTGAGAAAATGTGCAAACTCCACACAGTCACCCAAGGGTGGAATCGAACCCAGGTCCTGTGAGGCAGTAGTGCTAACCACTGAGCTCCATGCCGCGAGCTGCAAGGTAAGGGAAAAAAAAATGCTCTTGCACTTCATAGATATGGCAACTAGTTTGAATCAGGCTACAATAACATATAATAAGGAGAAATGAATAACAGTGGACAAGGTAATGAAGAATTCATAGGGACAGGCCAGAGGCATTGGCTCAATTCCTAAATGACAATGGTGATGTTGAAATGAGATAGAAGGGTGAGTAGAGATTACAGTTTTACAAGAGCAAACACTACGGGACAGGCTAGGAATACCTTGAGTGGTCAGAGGAGCCCTTATGTTCGAGAAATTTCACTGGCTGACCACTAGTCACTACAATACGTTAGTGAACTGACCTTGCTAGTGTGAAGAAAACACTGGAAAGAAAAGAGATTTCTAAAACAAAATGGGTTGAAGCCATCTGCTGTTTTTATAAAGAGAGATGCTTGCCCCAAGAAATGAAGATTGGTGTTCTGTGTTATAATGAGAACATAGAATATTGTGTCCAGGATATCAACAACTATATTTTTCTTTAGTTATATTGTAATTGTCTATGTGTGTAAAATTATATTTTGTAAAGAATGGGGAATATGGAATTTGTTAACAATTGGTCACATGATAATGATTGGCATACAAGGGAAAACACAGTTATTTCTTTGATTAGTTTTGGAAAGATTGGTATAAATAGTATGAATTTAAAGAAACAAGGGACTCTGTTATGTCTGGTTAGTGGAGTTATTTTGTAATTAACCTGTTCAGAGGTGTAATTACAAACCTCTGGAGCAGGTGGGACTTGAACTTAGGATTCCTGGCCCAGAGGTGTGGAATCTGCATCATAAGAGCCCTAGTTTGTTAGAGTAGGTATTTCCTAATCAACTCAGTCAGAGATGTTATTACACACCTCTGGAACAAGTTGGGCTTGGACCTGACCTCCTGGCTCAGAAGTAGCGACGCTACCATGTGCCTCAACAGTTATTTCAGTGCTGGAAAAATCGTTTGACAATAATATATAACAGTTACTTTTAATCAACCTGCTGGGGACCTCTGGGGCAAATAGGACTTGAACCCAGGCCTCCTGAGTCAGAGGTCGGGACATTATCACTGCACCACCCTTCAAGGGTTTGTCAGGCTCAAGAAGAAATGGGTGCCCATTAATTACATAAAGAGAGCTCTGTAACACTTGGGGTGGAGGGAATTCTTTGGTCAAGTCAGTAAGCTGTATCCACGACACAAGCTATCTTGATTTTCTGTTGCTGGCTTGGACAATATTCCTCGCCCCACTGATATTGCTGGATTCTTGTGAGCAGTTTTTCTTGAAATCAGTTAAGCATGATCACTTCACTGCTGACCCCAAAATCTGGGTCAAGATATGCTCTAACTCTAATTCACTTTAAAAAAACACTCCCTTCCATCAATTTTTAAATGGAGACCCTTTGCAAGTCTCCATTACTGAAATGGAAGGGTATCTTGCATGATGTGTTTACATTTATTTTCAAATTATATATCAACAGTACATTTTTTTTGTGCCAGTTGTGCATTAAATGATTGCTCCTCATTTAAACTCAACGATGTATTGACATACCGGAACATAAGCATTTGTAATTTTTAATAACTGCAAATTATGGGAGTGCTCATTTTTAAAAAAAGCACTATGATTGTTTAAAAACCATTGATACTCAACATTTAATCTCTCCCATGAGTATTGTTTGAAAGATTGTGTTGTTCAATGTGCTATTAAGCCTTTCAGCTCATGTTTGCTGCTCAGATTAATCATCATTTCTTGCCAATGCAATAATTCACTGTTAAATGCATCATAAATATATCATCGTCTCCATGCTTTTTTCAGGTGGAAACCTTTTACAGGCAACACACGATGCAATATTCTGTACTTGAGATTAAAATTTTATTCATTAGCAAATTGTAACTAGCCATTGCTTTCTTTTGCATATATTTCTTTGTAGGTCACAACATAACATTATTTTTCTGGCATGTTTTAATTTGTTTTGTTCATGCTAATATCTAGTAAATTGATAGGAGATGCACAGTAGTCTTAGCTGTCTTATCCTGTTCTTCATAATGCCCCGTCCTACCATTTGATATTTAATGTGTGGAATACAATGCTGAACCACAAGTTTCCATTTACTTTAGTTTCACGTTATCTTTTTCTGGAAGAGTCACAGTTTGAATGGAACTTGCTGACTCACTTCCTCAAAGTGAATCATAATATTATGGAAGGAGGTCATTCATCCCATTTTGCTTGTCCAAACACTTTGATCGAACTATCGAATCCTATTCATTGTCCTGTAAATTTCTGCTTCCATGTATTTATTAAAATCCCTTTTGAAAATTCCTGCTGCCATTGCCAATGGTTTCTCCTTATTCATAATTTTCTCTCAAAGCTCTAGTTAACTTTCTCTGCTCGAAAGTAAGAAGCCCAGTTTTTTTCTAGTCACTCCACATGACTGAAGCTCCTTTAGCGGGTACACCCTCACCTCCGAGTCAGAAGATTATGAGTTCAAGTCTAGACTTGAGCACAAAAGTTTAAGCCGACTCTCCAGAGGGACAGATGTTCTCTTGTGTAGGTACTGTCTTTTAGGTAAATACACTGGACTGGAGTAATGTCCATACTCTCAAATGGACATAAAGAATCAAAAAACAGGAGAGACAGTTAGACTTTTGTGCCTTGCTTTACTTAACTTTCAATCACTGGCACAAAACAGGTGATCTAGTCTTTATGTTTGCAGTTTATGGGAGGTGCAAATAATCCATCACGTGCTATACACAGTAAATATTTTGGAATTATATTTTGTACTATGTTTGATGTATAATTTAGTGTATTTTCCAAATACTTCAAAAAGCATGATCTGAAAGGACAATATTAGTGTTCACACACATGTTGATGGCACTCGGCTCTATGCGACCACCACTCTCTCTGTCCTCCTCCATTGCAGACTGCTTAGGGAACATTCCACACTGTGTGAGCAGAAATTGCCTCCAAATAAGTAATGGGTAGAGTGAACTTACTGTTTTCAGTTCATGCTTCAAATTTTGTTCCCTAGTTATGGAATCCATCCCCCTCTCTGTTGACAATGTTAAACTAAGCAAGCCTGTTTACAACCTGGATATCATATTTGACATCCATATGAGCTTTACATTACATCATTATTATGATTACCTGTTTGCAACTCTGTAGTGTGATGCAGCTCAACTGCAGTCCTGCTTCAGCACAACTGCTTCTGAAACTCTCTTTCCTGATGATGTTACCTTTGGTTCTGACTGTTCCAGTGCAATTCTGGCCCGTTTCTGTTCAATGGGCATTCCAACCCACTTTCTTACTGTGTGCACAGCCGCTTATGATGAAGATCCAAAATCTACTTCTTTGACCCAGCCTTTGAGCTCAGTATCATAATTTGAGATATTTTGAGTGTTTTATTGCTTTAAAAGCACTGCATAAGTACAAGTTATTGTTGTATTTCACTGGGATTAAGCGCTTTGGTGTGACCTGACTTAGTGAAAAATGCTTTACAAATGCAAGTATGCTGTCTTCTTTAGATTCTGCATGGCTCTAATGTTCAATCTGAGCGGTTGAAGAGATTCATTATTGCTTGTCTTGTTCACATAGATCTCGGATCTCCAGTAGAGGGCACCAAGCTGAAATGGATTAAGAAATATCCTAAATTGCTGCACAAATGTGTGTGGAACAGTGTATACAGCTGTGAGGGTATTGAAGGGCAAGCATCATTAATTTGCTGCTGACTTCTAAAGAAAAAGCTTTTCTAATCCTGTTTTTTTTCCCTCACCTGGTAACCGCTGTCTGATACCATTCATAGTTTTTTTCGATCAGGCATCAACCCTCCATTGTCCTTTTCTGAGGAAATAACATAATTATATGTGTCATTTCTCATTATGTTTCTCACTTCCAACTTCCCTTTATCTGTTTAGATGTTCAAATGTGTTATCGCTGTACATTTCAGTGTGGATCCCGCACAACCCCAGCTGCTTCACTCCTGTCTCATTTTGAATCTGCTCACAGTGGTAATGTTGCCCTAATCAAAGACATGAATGACATTCAGTTACAGTGATGCACTTTCCATATGCTTCTTCTCCCTAGGGTTTGAGAATGATCACGTTATTCTCTCTCAGCACCTCTATTCCATTATCCAACTCTGGGCAACTTCCCCGACATGGTCCCTCTCCAACTTATCTAAATACAAAGTGCATCTCCAGCAAATTCTCCAAGGATCCATATCCAACTCTTCTGCATTTTGATGCTCCATTAAACTGCTTACAGGCATGGTCACACATTCCATCTTTGACCAAGCCAACTCTGTGCAGTCTGAATAGCTAGTTGACATTTTGTTCTGATTGTGTCAAAACTTCTTGCAATGAAGCATCAGGAACATCAAGTTTATCATTTCTATTCAGCCGGAACTCCCTTGATCTCGCCCTGTTCAGGCTGACCCAACACTGAAATACCTGAGATCCCACCTGTCCCAGAACTAACCCTCTCCTTCTCCTCCAGTTTGATCACCTCCAGCCTAGATTTCTCTACTTTTCCCAAGACAATGGTTACAAATTTCTGATCTGAAGTAGAAATTCTTCTCCTGAATGTTTCAAAGATGCATCCATGTCATGCAATTTCTGGGGGAGAAATTAGACGACAATATTTTGATTTCTGTAATTGACTGTGTGAAAACTGGGAATTGCCTTCCAATTTATTCCTTAATCATTGAGAGAGCTGTTAACCCAACATTATTATTAACATGAGTCTTTCACAATTTATCCTGCATCTGTACTCTATTTTGCGACATTATAGTAACCAAATTTTGGATGCCAGACAAAATTAATTAGATAACGATATGAAGCGTGACTTCAAATTAATGGTTCTGGAAAATATAGTCCAAATTAATTAGAGTGTGATGTGATGACCTAAGCTCATAAACTTAAAAGATGTTGACACTGTGTGTGGTATGATCCCTCTTAATCTCCAAACTGAAGGAGAAAATTTGAAGGTCAACATAGTTCAACTGTATGGTTGTATGATAAAACTGTGGGAAGAGATTGACATCATCATAATAGACATATTTTCATGGATGGCTGACATTGCATTGAACAAAATGTAACATGGGAACTGGATAAATCTGGTCAGGTTCAAAACATGGAAGTAATATCTGAGTTGTTGTTAAGTAATCAACAGAAGGAAAAATAAGTTGCATCAAATGGTTGGTTGAGTCAGAAGGAGCATTTCTAAGTGGGAATATGGTTTAGGGGAGGAAGATGGTAGTGCAATGAGATCTGGGCAATTGTATCTCCATGGACCTTGTTGCATCGAGCCAGATGATTGCCAGATGGCAGAATGCAGCAGTTCATTAGCAGCTAGAGTGGAGGTTTCAGGAGCAAGGGGGTCACTGACTGAAATGATGGGGACATTCACCAACTAGAAGTAAAGTGGCAGGAAGCAGAAAAGGACTGTGGCTGACCAAACCTAAACATTGCCTCTGGGATTCAAGGAGCACTTCTGCTTCAGGTAATCCCATGGAAGAAGTTTAAAAAATAACTTTGTCTCTTCAGATCTTGGATCTTCCTTTCAATGGTGTTTATGGCTTTCATAACTGTTGAAGATAGAGTTAAATGACATTTGGGCCCAATGATCTTTTCAAGTTTTTGGCCGCTGCAGTCCACGGGTTAAAATGAAAGATGATTCAGTTCAAGATTGGACCTCATCCACTTTGCAAGCCAGACATGACTAAAATTGCCCTCACCCATGTGTTAAATTTCAAAAGCTTGTTAGGTTGAAGGAAGAGAAGAGCTAGAAGAAAGAAATATGATGGTTTCAATCAACTTTCTGTTGACTATTTTTAATGTTTTCTTGGCAAAGTCTACAGGTATTTCAGCCTATGAAAGGCTTAAAGGGTTCTTATAGTAGGAAAATAAGAATTAGATCAATAATCCTGTTTTGATTGCTGATGAGCAAAAATTCAAAATAAGGAAATTGTCTTCATCAAATATCCTGTTGTAACGTATGAAGTCAAACTCATTAAATTTCAAAAGTTAGTAAGTCCAAACTGACCCTCAGAGCATCCCACCCAGACCCATCCCCCTATAACCCACCTAATCTACACATATCTGGGCACTGTGGGCAATTTATCATAGCCAGACTCGCACCACTACACTTCTGACTACCAGAAGTACTTCCTACCCTGCACATCTTTGGACTGTGGGAGGAAACCAGAGCACCCGGAGGACACCCACGCAGACACGGGAAGAGTGTGCAAACTCTACACAGTTGCCCGAGGGTGGAATCAAACCCAGGTCCGTGGCGCTGTGAGGCAGCAATGCTAACCACTGAGCCACCGTGCCAGCCGAACAGAGGTTCACCAAATTAATTCACAGAATCCCTACAGTGTAGAGACAGGTCATTTGGCCCTGACTAGTCAACATCAACTCTCTGAAGAGCATCCCACCCAGACTCACCCCTCTATCTATCTATCTATCCCTGTAACCCTGCATTTCCTATGGATAATACACCTAACCTACACATCCCTGGACATATGGGCAATTTAGCATGGCCAATCCACCTAACCTGTGCATTTTTGGATTGTGGGAAGAAACCCCCACAAGACACAGGGAGAATGTGCAAACTGCACACAGTCAGCCACCTGAGGCAGGAATTGAACCTGGGTCCCAGGCGCGATGAGGCAGCAGTGCTAACCACTGAGCCACCATGCTGAATCCCTCTTGAGCATACTTCTTTTTAAAAGAAAATGCACAGTTACTGAAGATGTACTGCTGAGAAAGGATCTCATCTGCAAAAGGTTTTTTTTTGTTGGGTTAACACTCATTGCCTGCTCTTAATTTCCCTTGAGAAGGCATTGGTGAGCTACCTACTTGAACTATGGCAGTCCATGTAGCATAGCAACATCCAGAATTCTGCTCGAGAAGAACCTCAATTGATTGCAAATCAATTAGGTGAGTGAATGGAGGGAAATTTGCAGGAAGTGTTGTTCCCATGTGTTTGCTGTCCTTATCCGATTATGTGGTAAGGTTTCAAGTTTCGGAGATGCTGTTGAAGAAACCTTGGCAAGTTATTTCTCAGTATATCTTGTAATGGTGCACACCTGCCGCCACTGTGCAGTGACAGAGGGAGGAAATGTTGATGAGATAATAAACTAGTAGGCTGCTGTGTCCTGGATGGTGTTGAGCTTCTTGAGTGCTGTTGGAGCTGCATATCTTGGCAAGTGAAGATTATTGCTTTGCACTCCTCACTCGTGCCTTTGCAGGTGGCAGACAGGCATTGGGGAGTCAGGAAATGAATTACTTACTACAGAATTCTTAGCGTCTGCCGTGCTCTTGTAACCATAGTATTTATATGGCTGGTCAATGATCACCCCCAGCATGTTGGTAATGAATTCAGTGATGCTAATGCTGAGGAATATACAAGTAAGATCTTTATATTCTCTGGTATTGGAGATAGTCATTGCTTGGCACTTGTGTGGTGTGAATGTCCCTTGCCACTTATCAGCCCAAATCTGAACGCGGTCCAGGTTTTGTGGCATGCAGACACTGATTGCTTTGGTATCTGTGGAGTTGCAACTGGTGCTGACCACACTGCAAACTTGAGTGAGTAGCCCCATTACTAACCTTATGATGAAATTGGTAAATTTCCAGTAAGGTCCTAGAACTGAGATAATTGGTCTCCAAAAGCCACAACCATTTCTTTTTTGTTTTAGCCATGCCTCCAATTACTGGAAAGTTGTCTTCATGAAATGAGATGTTATTTAAACATTCCTGAATATCCATGTCAGTTGGAGAAATTGGTGTGGCATTGGGGCACATCACATTTACCTGTTAACACTCTGCTGTGAGTGCCTGATGTAGTCTGTATTTGTGATTTGCTCCCTCGCAAAGTGCCTGAACTCTGTATGTTGCAATTACTGGATGTAAGATATCATGCAAGGAACACACCTTGTTTCACTGTGTTCCTGCAAGAAATCTAAAGAATGGGGTAAAATTAACTAAAGAAGAGAGGTTTGTCTTAGAAAGGACATAAAAATCAGTAAATTGTGTATCAGTCTCTCGGTGCATCAACAAAGTAAACTAATGATACTTTTTGTTACTTTTTCAATTGTAAATAGCTTTCTGTCCACCACAACATATCATTTATTTTAGCCTGAGTAACAATTTTAATACTTTCATCAGCAACCAATGTACTGAATATATTTTTAATCCATAAACCTGGAATGTTAATTTGAAGGGAAGTCGATTGAATTTTAAATACTCCTTGGATGATCATATTTTGGAATGTAACAAGAAGTGATATAGGTGCTGCCCCATCCTCCAGTGATATCTGATACACTGTTTGTTACTGTTTGAACTATACAGTTGTACCGGTGCCAATGTGAATTTCTTTTTATGCAGAGTAGCATGTGGTCTGCCAAAGCGTGGCGATGAAATGGCTGAATTCAACTGAAATGCAATATTACACTTTTTTGCTTCCAGGTCACTGAAAATGGAGCATCTTATATATAAGCTTGTCAGGTTCCATTTCTCTAAACTGCAAGACATTCCTGAATGAAGCAGCCTGCCTGGAAAGTTTGATTTCATCCAGAAAGATGACTAACGCCCCCTTAGCAGGATTTGTATAAACATACAAATTCAGAGCAGAAGTAGGCCATATGGCCCCTCAAGACTCTTCTGCCATTCCATCGAATCTAGAGTGATCTGGTATTTAGAATTCACATTCCTTCTAATCCTGATATCTTCTGATTCCCTTGCCTCCCTCGGCATCTTTACTCTTCCCTGCATTTCCTCTGGACCTTGTATCTTTGAGCCGAAACTAAGCATTGCACTTATGGTATGGTCGAACCAGAGGGCTCTGTGTACGGTTTAATTTAGCCTATTTCCATTGTGAATATTCTCCTGTGAAATTTAGCCACTATTTAAAATGTTTTGTGGAGAACAAGAAGTCTATGTTGTCTTTGTGTTCCTATTTTTCTTTCATCTGCTATTTCTTTCTCATTCTTTTGTTATTTCCTGTCAGATAAGAAGTGTTGGATGGTGAAGATTTATAAAGAATGCAGGTTGCATTTCATGTGGGGCATTGCCAAAATTAAGCCTCATTGCTGTCTTTTTCATTCCCTCAACAACTGTGCTTTCTCCAGCTTCTCATTCCTGCTCTTCCATCTTTTCATTATTGCATCCCATTTCAGAATTCTCAATTTAATGGTGCACACCTATTACGTATGTTTCTCACTGATTTACTCCAACATAAGTAAGTGTTGCTCACCTCACCTTTATTATTAATTGGGGTAGGTTACCTCAGTTGGCTAGTTGGCTGGTTTACACTACACGGTAACAAAACAGAGTGGATTTAATTCCCATATGGCCTGAGATTATCATGAAGTACTCTCCTTCTCAATCTCTTCCCTTACCTGAGTTGTGGTGACCTTCAGGTTAAACTGACCACCTGTTGTTTCTGTGTCTAAAGAAAGTGCAGCCCTATGATCCACAGGACTGTGGCCACTTTACTTATTATTATTAATACCAAATCTAGCATTGTTGCAAAATATGTAATTGTTTTTGTTTCTGTCTTAAATGCTTATTTTGACAACTAAAAGTTTTATGTCAAGATAATAATGTTTAAACCTTTTGTGATGGAGAATAGTTTAGAAAATACTCGTGATTTATTGGTAAAAGCCACCTGGTGGCCAATTTGTGCAACTATAGAGTAATTTTGAGTCAAACTAAATGTAAAGTATCATGTGAGCTGTGAGAGGTAGGCGTCATCAGATATAGTATAAGTAGGGGCACAATTAACACCGGAAATGTGACTGCATACCATTTTATTCAAGTAGAATTCAGGTTTGTCTATGATTTTTTGACGTAGTAATTACAAGTGAAATGAAAGTAACCCACCTGATTGCATAGAAATGAGCATCATTTACACACGCAAGTGTTTTTTGATTTAACCGATCTGAATATTATATTTAAGTTAAGCTTCTTAGAGACTATAAGACTGTATATTTTCAGTAGAGAACAATGACTTATTCTTAGACTGCTAACTAGCTCAGAAAACATCTCTTTGGCTGGTTTTGTAAATTTTTTCACAGCTGCCATTCCTACCACAGGATCTCTGCCTAACAGCCGAATTAACACCAAATCTCTGAAGAAAATCACAAATCGTTAAAAAAAATCACATGCAGACCAATGCTGGTGAAACCGCTGATCTCTACATTCGATGTAAATGTTCTGCAAGCAACAGAATTCTTGCACCATGGCTTGGTGTCCAGTTTTTGACTGGTTGCATTTTTTGTAGCAGCTTACAACATTAAAGGTGCAATGTAGGAAAGCTCCTTGAATATCAGGATTTTAATCATTGCAGTGTTATTGATGAAATTCTAATTTTTTTTAAACCAATATTAAGAAATTAATGGGAATTCTGCTGGCCTGGTCAGAAATAATCCCTTTAACATGTACCTTCATCCTATTGTGCAGCAACATGAGAAGCTTTAACCAGGCTGTGCACAAATTGACTCCTTTGAGTTACTGTACTGTACAACCATGCAAAATATTTCAAGGGCTTGCTATCTTTAACAAAATCTTGTAATACAAAAAAGAATTTGAGGGCACGTTTGTATGTTTTCTTTTCCATAATTTATTTCTGTTTTCCGTTCTTCAGCTACTAAATTTCAAGTCATTTTACCATGTGTCCAACCCCTATCATCATTCAATCTTTATTTGTGACAATAATTTTTAAGCGTTTTCTTAATCTGTTTATGTTATCTCTCTGGTTGAAATAATTTAAGAAGAATGGTTTACCATTGCGGAAGATTAATTTTTAAAGAAATATATTGTTTGAACTTCTACCATGCCTTGTTGCATCCTTGTAGCACGACAAGTTATGACAAACAATCCACTAGCTGCCCTGGTGGGAGTTGACCTCTTGTCTGGATCTCTGTGTTACCAAACTAGTGACATTACTTCTAAACCACTGCATCGCTAATATGGATACAGTTTAAGGCAGTCAGAAAGAAAAGGGATAGATTTCTAACAAATCAGAAGGTTGGAAGATCATGAATTGGTACCAGGGCAGGAGATACCTGAAGAGATTCCAGTTTTTGTATGTGCCAAGATGGTCAGACACTTCAAATATTTTGACAGGATTATCAACATTCTTGTTTCCAATGAGATTTCTTATTTAAATTAAAATAAACATGTGAACTCAAACCTCATCAGTGAAAGGTAAATATCTGAGCTGTTCACTATGTCTGTCACTTGTTTTCAACTATGCAGATTACATGTCGCAAAAGATGGACATAAAGGGAACAGAAGAACCAGGCAAGCTATGTCCAGTTCCAACCCCTCGGCCCTCAATTTCATCACCTGCTGCCTCACCTTCTCATAAAGTCAAAGGTAAGGAAATTTGGTCTGTCTGGATTATGTATACAGCTTATTTGGAAGAATTTCAAGTACTGAATTACTGGTCAGTCAGTCTGCAATTTGCTGCATTCTAACACCCAAAGTCAGTGCCTACCCTGTAAGACTGAATTAATATTCTGCACAACACAAACACTGTCACTGACGCTCCATTCTCCACACTGGGTTTCGATGTCTGTCTTGCTGAGATTCTTTGCAGTGATTTGTATGGCAAAGTCCCATTCATTAAATATGTTAGAAATATGGGAGTTAATTTTAAAACCTCAAGAGCAGGTTGTCAGGGTGCAGAGGAGAAGCTAAGAATTTTAACATTTCAATCCAGATTCCAACTCACTCACTTTTAATTCTAACAAAGGAAGGTCAGGGGGCAACCTATCTACATTCAGGAGGTGGAATGGTTTACAATTGATCTTTGAAGAAGGCTGTGTGACAATTTTTAACAGATTTCTTTCTTTCTTTACGAATGTAGCTGGGTTGCCCTGGTATTAGGGAAAAATGGCAGCTAAAAGGAAATGAGAGGAGCTAGATCAATCTGGGTTGGTGCATATATAGCACAGCATGTACACCAGGAGAAGTGTTCGCTTGTGATCCTCCCTCCTTAGCTTTGCTAAACTGAGATCTCCCAAGCCACAGTCTACAACCCATTAATTCATCCATGATCCAGGCCTCCTGCCGCACCCTTGCTCACCTGTCCCCAGCTTCAATCTTGTCTTAATTTAATCTCTCCTGTCTAGTGAGATTGGTTCCACTTATGCAGGTGTATGTTTGCCTGTCTATTTTAGCGGCTCTGTTTTATAAGGTGGAGACCTCTAGTTGGTATTGAATATTGTTATTAGAATCATAGCATCACAGAGTCAGCCAATACTATAACATGGAAGAGACCATTCAGTCCATTAGGTCTGTGCTTGAAGAGGCATCTAGTTGGTTCCAATCTCTGGCTCTGTCACCACCTGCCTGGAACATTTTCACTTTCATATATATCCAATTCCCTTTCATAGGTTCCTAGTGAATCATGCCCAGCTCCCTAACTACTCATCGAGTGGAAAGCTTTTCCCAATGCCACTTCTGTTCTTTTATGCCCATCACCTAGAATTTACCATCTGTTTTTCAGCTATTCACTCATTTGAAACAGTTTCTCTTTACTCACTACATCTAAATCTTTCATGGTTTAAGCACCTATTAAATCTTTTCTGCTTTCTCTGCTTGGTGAACAACTGCATCTTCTAATAGCTCTGCAATTGTTAATGACCACCTCTAAGGTTGTTTCATGCCAATTTCAAATGGATTCTGCAATTGCTAACCAAAAGATTAGGAGTCAATTTTTAACACTTGTATTTGTTGTCAAACTCAATTCAATTAATGACTGATGTTTACAGTGATATGCAAATCATCCGTGCTACTCTGTTCATTCAGCTGCCCTCATCCAGAAACATTTGTGGCCTTAGAGTGATTAAGTAATAATAGAAGGACAGCAGTTCAGTTCACCAATGCAAATAGAAAAATTCCTGACCAATACAGCAATGTATTTGAATTCTGTGGTTGCAGGCTTTCATTATGCATGAATAAACAGGCCTTGACGTTTGCCATAAACAATATTTCACCTTTTGAATAATATTCAGACTTTGATTTGCATATCTTGGATGTTTTACACTGTGAGCACTGTCTCAGTATCCACACAATTTGACATCCTGTCTTGATATAGTTCAATTGCTGTTGTTTTGCTTTTGAATAATGCCAACGAACACATCAAACTTCAAAAGAATGATAAACCAATAACATATCATTGATTTTAAACATGGCACTATCTCTATTTACGAATCGACAAAGACCAATTAAACTGTGTGTCAAAATGAGTTCAAAGTGCAGATGCACATATGATTATCATGAATGTGTCTGTGTCTGTATCTATACCTGGAATATTTGCCTTATTTGGTAAGGAGCTGGAGATCCTTAAGTGGGTTTTGAACCTCTTGCACACGTAACACAGAGCCAGACATAGCAGGAGACAGTCTTATTTTATTCACTACATTGTAACCAGCTACTGTCTTAGAGCTTTGCATAGATTTGCATATTGCAAAGGCAAGCAAGGCTACGGGCCAAGTGCTGCAAAATGGGATCAGAATAGATAGGTGCTCATTTTCAACCAGCTCAGACTTGATGGGCCAAAGAGCCTTTTCCTGTGCTGTAGCCCTTTGACTCTTTTGCATGCTACTTATGTATAGTTTTGATTCCTGCTTTTGGCATTTGCAACAAATGCTAAATTAAGCCATTTGACATACAAGTATGGAAAATATACATCATTACATATTTGAAATTGAATCCATTCTTGAAGAATAATTGACAGTAGCATTTTACTGTCGATGCAATTTGAAGTTCCGTTTCCTAAGGTGCATGGAAAGACAGAAAGATCACATTCTAGCCACAGGATGGAATGAGGTGAAGAACGCTCCATGCAGGTTTTCTCAATCTCCTGTTGTGCCTTGTGCCACCAATGCAACAGCAGATTGGAAGAACCAGCATGGAACCAAACCGCTATGATCTATGAGCGCAAGTGATCTCGGTGGCTCTGCCCCCCATGTACCAGATTAGAGTGGAAGAAATAGAACATGGGCTGGAATTACGTGTTGGCCATGGGGACCTTACAAAAGAGACCTTTTTAGGAAGGTTTACATTATTAAATGCCACAGTTGAATCATAGCGGAAGGAGGAAACTGGGATGGTGAGAAGGGTTGGTGGCAGTATGGGACGAGGATGACATCAAGGGCAAGGCTCTCAGCAAGCCTTTTTCTTCCATTTGATGCAGGGTCCCTCAAGCCTAACCCCAGCCCTTATCATTCTGTGCCTTTGTGTGATAGCCGCACACCTCAAAATGCACAAACGAACCTTGTGCTTCTCGTCTGATTCACACCCCTTCCCACGGCTGGGGTGGGATAAGGCTGTTCACTGACCATTAATTGCCCACATATGGATCACTCGGTGTCAGTATGCAATGGCTGTTCATGGGCTTTCCCATCATGGACCTTTTCATGGAAGAACATGGAGAGCATCTGGATCCCCACCCACCATATTCACCTGTGCTTACAGTAACTAAGGAGTTCCTGGCAGAATGATACTGCAGTTTGCTAATTTTTTTTCATTAATTTCTTTGTCGTGACATTTTCATTTTCCTCATATCTTCTTTACCGGTATCTTAGCTGTAACATATTTGCCTCCTTTGCTGCAGGCATTGCAAATAAGGTTGACCTTATTTAGATCATTCCCATTTGATCAGTTAATACAAAATACTTTGATGTCCAGACTTAATGATATCCTGGCTAGGAATTTGAGCTGTTGGGTTGGCACTTTGACTTTGAGGTCAGATGGAGTGTCTGAACCGTGCAGTGTGGGGAGCAGTCACCCAGCAGTCATTTCCCTTGAACTGGCCAATTAGAGGCCAGAGAGTGGGCATCTAATTCAGGGCAGCAGGCAGGCTCTTTAAATTGACAAGGGGAGGAGGATTGTAGGAAACCTTCAACATGGGAAGAGCAAGGTAAAAGGTTTGAATGGAAACAGTCGGTGTTGGTTGCTAGGATACTGGGGTCCTGTGGCTGAGGGATGAACAGGTTATTCAACCTAATTGCTGTGTGTCTGTCTCAATGCTTCATAGAATCCCTACAGTGTGGAAGCAGGCCATTCAGCCCATCGAGCCCACACTGACCCTCTGAAAAGCATCCCACCTAGACACGTGCCCCTACCCTATCCCTGTAACCCTGCATTTCCCATGGCTAACCCACCTAACTTAGATATCCCTGGACACTGTGGACAACTGAGCATGGTCAGTCCACTTAAGCTGCATTTCTTTGGACTTCATATAACGCTGTCTGCATATGCTCCTTTTTGTTTCACCATTGCGTTCCCCTTAAACATATCTATGTGTTTTGCCTCAGCAACTCCATGTAGTGGCATGCTCTATATTAGAACCACTCCTTCAGTAAAGAAGTTTAAGTTGAATTTTTTTCCGGGTCTGTCTTACATTAATGGCTCTGAATTTTGGATTGCCCACCCAAGTGGAAATGCATTCTGTGTGGTTGCAGCTAAAGCCAAGTAGTCAGGATGGGCCTCAAAGCAATGCAGATACATTCACTTCAGTGAGTCAAATTAACCTCTGTGCCCAGCAAACATTACAGAGCAGCAGCTAGTCTGCGTTCCAGAGATTTAGCATCAAACGATGGTAACAGGAGAAACCATTAAGTCACATTGACAACACAGATGAAATACTCATGAATTTTGATAAGCCCAGCAACTGAACTGTGGTGTGGAAAGACTAAAGGTATCCTTGTAGAAATAATTCATTCAGTTAAAAAAAAAGTACTGTGATGATTTAATGTGAATTACCAGTGCAGTGTTCTTTTGTCCATATTTCAAAATGGTGGCCAGCTACACCAGCTCCAAATGCTCATCACTTCAACAGTGTATGCGTTGACCCCTGTTTGAAAGGAAAAGCATGAGTTAGTGAGACTGTTTTCACTGCAGCAATTTGAGGAAATTTAATAGACAATTTTAAAAAAATCTTTAGATTCCAATGAGGTAAGTGGGGAAAGACGATGAGCTGAAATTTATTAAAATTGGCAAAGTGTTAATTTTGGGAAGTTTCATGGAGGGTTTCCATCTGTGGGCTGTAGTGAATTTTCTGATATAATTTTATGCTGCTCACTGTATTGAATGCCGACGTCCGTTCGGCATTGGCGAGACTGGCTGGAATGGCACCACTGGTGTCGTTTCTTAACACCCAGCTGTGGACCAGGTCAGGCGCTACCTACCACACATAGTCCTTCACAGTTCACATGGTGGAGGAAGAAGGAAATCATCTGGGGGCACATGAGTGAGACTTCATTGCCGATAGAGTCTCACATTTGTAAATGTATTGCTACTTTACAGCGTCCCCTGTCTGATCAGCTGTCGTTGTAACTGCGGCTACAAGAAGCGAGCGACATAAGCTGCTACCTTCTGGGCCATGCCATCTTAGAATCATGTCTAAGGGAGTGCTACTGTTTCCTTAATACCCAGTAAATCATCATGTCATTGTTTGCTTTTGATTGAACAGCAACAGCAAAGAAAAATAAGACAAATAAACAGGGACTGTCTTGTTTTTTCAAGCAGCAACAGATTTATAGCCAATGAATGAGCACATCATCGAGCTCGCCTCTACTGGAACTGGATGTTCGTTAAGTCCTGTCTGGGTGGTCAGTGTGGGGGAATATCAGAAACAAGAACATGTTCTTAATAATGGGAGTAGTCTTCATTGGCATCACTCTCAAACGATGGTCTTCTGTGTCCCATTATATGGAGAAATTCAACAAGGAAGGCCATCGAATGCTTTTACATGGGCCTTTGACATAGTGGACCTATTCCCAATGTGTGCAGCTCAATCTGTTCTACAAATACAATAGGAGACTGTATCTAATTACTGATACCTTGTCTCCCACAACACCCAAAAAGGTCAGCAGTGTCTACTGTAGTGATTGGAACAAGGTCAGCCAGGCTGGCCTCGTAGAATATGAGTTCCCTGATTGGTTAATCTGGTCCAATCAGGGAGCCTTGGCTGACAGATATAAACCAGAGTGTCGGGGGTTCTGCTCGCTGTATAAGCTGGCTTGGTGCTAGCTGAATCAGTGTCATGTACTATGCACGTGTAAATAAGGGGTCACTTGGTGATGGGATACCAGCTTTTGTGGAGTTATAAGAGAGCATGTGAAAAAATACAGCTCAAAGTAAGAGGAATTCAGCTCCATGCCCATCTCCAGTCCATGAGTCCTTAGATAGTCTTTATGCATGACATGCACACTAACCACCTCCTTCTGCACAAACACAGTCACCCATGTCCTCCAGTGCTCTGTCTTCTCTCATCCTTGCACATTGAGTTTCTTCCCTTTACAATTATTGATGCTTCTGCATCCCAGCATACTGCCTCTAATCCTCACAACTGACTTCCCGGACTTCCCCACTACAGCAGTGACCCCTGATAACACTCCTTGACTGTGTGTATTTGCACCCCCCATCCCCAGGACAGACTGTGGCCCACCCCGCTGACTGATTTGGCTGGGCAGACATGACTGATCGATGACCGGAGCTTTGGCTGATCTCTCTGCAGTTTCTGGAATGTTTTACTGCAACTCCCCAGATTGGTTTCAGTGCACCTGAGTGCCCCAAGTGGCCATGTGACCGAGACCAAGTTCCTGGACTGAGATTGTATGCTGCCCTTGACTAACTGTAGCAACACCACCTGACTGACAGCAAGACCCCTTGACTTGACCAAGGAGTAATCGCCTGAGAGTTTGAGACATGGCCAACTGGCTGAAGAAAATTGGTTAAGTATTTTAAGCAGAAAATTTCTTACTGATTTTAGCAAAACGATGGCCCAGTAATTTTGGGTTTCTTTCTGTGCTGCTAATTTCCATGTTTTAAGTTTGTTTTTAACTGTGTTAAATACATAAGAATAGAAATACACAACGCCTACTAAGTACAGATCTTCTAGTTACTGCCATGTTCTGTTTTCCTTCTAAAATACAGACGTTGCAGACACTAAAATTTTCTTGGGCGCTTAGTGCTTTGTGGCTGGCTGCCAAAAGGCCTGTTATAATGAGAGTTGACTGCACTTTCTGTTAAAGGAGCACGACAACCTCTCTCTCTATCAAGAGAGGCAGGAAACCACAAGTCATTCTCGTCATAATGAAATCATGTGTGGGTGATGCTCTGATACATCTTTGCAAACAAAGGAAAGTTCGCCAAGCAATTTTTCACAGAGACATTCTCCCTCTAAAGTGCTCCTTCTTCACTGTAATGTCAGCAAACTGTTCGCTCAATTCACAATTCCATTCCAAGTTGCCGAAGAATATTGGAATGGAAGCCATGTTCCAGATTTCATCAATAATTCCAGCTTGAACATCCACACATTTCTAATTCCAGGTGACATCCAAGTTACTTTGACTGAATAAGCTGAGTGTATAAATGATGCTGATGATCTTAAAAAAAAAGGATTGTGTTTGTTAATTCATGACAAGTTTAATTTGGAAGGCAGAAAACAGTGAAAAGCTTTCATTTTGCATTAAACTTGATTAGTTTGCTTTAAGTACTTACAAACTTGAGGTTGGTTGGCTCGCTGAGCTGGTTTGTTGTTCCGCAGACGTTTCTTTACTGTGCTTGGTAACATCTTCGGTGCAGCCTCTGATGAAGCGTCGGTGTGTTTTCCCACCTGGCTTTTAAACTCTGGGGTCCGTTGCGATGGATTGCCTCACTTCTGGGTTTCCTCCGTAGTGGAATGTATATGGGGTCGAGTTCAATGTGTTTTTGAGATGAGTGAGTATTGGTCGTGTCTTTTTGTAGCCAGTTGGTGTTCATGTATATGGATATATACATATAATGGATATAATGGATATCCAAAGAACTGGGTCAGGAGATGCCTACAGGAACAGCATCAGAAAGATTCTACATGCCCCGACACACTCATCACACTACCCTACATCAGGAACACATCAGAACTCACCACAAGACTTCTACGACTGCTGGGCATCAGAGTGGCACACAAACCCACATCAACACTACGACAAGTGCTCACCCGAACTAAAGACCCACTCCCCGCCATGGACAGGACCAATGTCATCTACAAGATCCCCTGCAGAGACTGCGAGAAACACTACATCGGACAAACAGGAAGGACACTAACAACAAGAGTACATGAACACCAACTGGCTACAAAAAGACACGACCAATACTCACTCATCTCAGTCCACATGGACAAGGAGAACCACGACTTCGACTGGGACAACACCAAGATCCTGGGACAGGCTAGGCAGAGACAAGCACAAGAATTCCTAGAAGCATGGCACTCCACAAAGCAGGCTATTAATAAACACATTGAACTCGACCCCATATACATTCCACTACGGAGGAAACCCGGAAGTGAGGCAATCCATTGCAACGGACCCCAGAGTTTAAAAGCCAGGCGGGAAAACACACCGACGCTTCATCAGAGGCTGCACTGAGGATGTTACCAAGTACGGTAACGAAACGTCTGCGGAACAACAAACCAGCTCGGAGAGCCAACCAACCTCAACACCCACAACCCGAGCTACAAATCTACTCCAAAACCTCACTTACAAACTCCAAAATTCAAATATTATTGGAGGAAAACCTTTTAACAAAAGACCAAATGATGTGTCAAGGAAACTAACCTGAAGTGGCATTCATGAAGACCTGATTTTTCAGCTGGATAGATCGTGAAGTCTCATTCATTCAAATCTAAATTGATTCCAATGATACAGGTGCAATCTCTAAAATTAAATGTCAATGTCAATGTCTAAACTGCGAGTACAGCTTGTTTATACACAGGGGGTCACAAAGGATAGGGCTGATGGGTGAGCAGGACAAAATGCTGAATGCAATGTATGTATCAGAGTTTTGAAGTTGACAGAAAACAACATATTTTATAAGGTTATTAAGGTCTGCCAGCATACTGAGAATGAAGCTAGCGTGCAATGGAACAATCACAGAAGGCAAAATGGCATCATAGTTACAACTATTTTGATTAGTAGCTGTTTTAGTAAAACGAACAACTTGTCACCCAGTCAGGAGAGCTATGGAGTCATCAAATCTTGAGCTGACAAAGGCATTAAATATTAGCAGCAGATGAGCTGTGGCAGGCGTAGAGTTGGGTGGTTTCAGAACAGTCAATAGCTTATGATGGACGAGGAAACACAACAGACATATCATGTCTGTCGATGTAAGTTTTGTGCATGCAAACTCATTTATAAAATTTGGTTTTTGTTGATGGAACCATATAGCGTGTATGTTGTGCTCAGCCTTCACAGAAATTTGCCAGCCACACCAGTGACTCTCAAAGGTTTTGCTGTAACCTGTCTTCAGAAAGGTAATTTCAGCTTATCAACATTAACTTTGTTATTGAATGGAGAGGAGGAATCAACATTTCTTTAAATACAGAATGGAGGGAAAAAGATACAGGTATTTGCAATTAAAACTTATAGTATCCACAGGGAATGATGTAGATAAAGTACTGGGCTAATGGTAAGATTCTTGGTAGTGGGGATGAGCAGAAAGATCTCGGTGTCCATGTGCATAGATCACTGAAAGTTGCCACCCAGGTTGATAGCGTTGTTAGGAAGGCGTACAGTATGTTAGGTTTTATTGGTAGAGGGATTGAGTTTCGGAGCCATGAGGTCA
>NC_063353.1:17346656-17362451 GCF_021869965.1 Rhincodon typus | reverse complement strand
TTAAGGGCATTTAAATGGTCATTGGATAAACATATGGATGATAATGGAATAGTTTAGGTTAGATGGGCTTCACAGGTCGGCGCAACATCGAGGGCCGAAGGGCCTGTACTGCGCTGTAATGTTCTATGTTCTATGTTCTATGATAGGACTCTGTTGACTATTAAGTCAAGACTGATGTTTTATAGCTCTGCATTGCTTTTAATTTTGGAAAACTGTTTTCAAATTTCGTATGCCAGGGGATGTGAGAACTCTTATCATAAAATTGATTATCCCAGTGTTGAAATTATTCACTGAACAATCATTCAAATGATAGGGGATCAATATTTCTCCAACTGCCCTTCTGTAATGCTGCTGTTTCAGCGTGTATTATTAATGTTCCTTTCTGGATAATGTCTGCCAGTGCTTTACTTCTAAATTAAGAGTAGTTCTCTTCTGACTGAGTAAAATTCACCATCATATTCAAGAAATATATTTCTATAATATCATAGACTCAAAACAGCAGATAGAGGGAGTACAGTTCCTGTGATGCTATGATGCCAAGGACATCTGAATATTATGTTGTAATGGTCTTTACTGCCCCCTATGGTGGCCACGATCAGTGTCAGATTCAGAACAGTTTTGGGAAAAAAATTAATAAAAACTCTGAAGTTTTCTGGACATGTCTTTGTTGCATTTTATTATCTGCAATGAATAAATATCATTGCATTGCATGCAGAATAATGTTGTCTGTCTGCAACAATGTTTTTATTCACTTCTATGGTGCAGCTTAATTGTTTAGCACAAGAGATAACATGGATCACAATAATTTGAAAGCTGTGTGCCTTATGTGGTTATGTAACAAGGCTGGGAACGGATATAACCCTGTAATTACTCATTCTATCCCTCAGCTGCATTTAGACAACTCAGTCTTGGGTGATAAAATGTTCACTTTACAAACGCATCTAGAAATCAAAGCAGTAGAAATTACAATGCTATCTTGCCTCCTGTTCTTTCTTTTTGCTTGCCAACTTCATTTTGGGTACACTGACAGACTTAGATCAGCTTGCTTTGCAGCATTTTTAACCAGCTTAAATATATGTGCTAACTCAACATTGTCATTCACTTTATTCTTTTCTCTGTCCTGTAGGTCTATTGACATCGGACACTCTACATTTCTTTCTATGCAGTCAAATTAAGACTTGCTTATCATAAGTTTTGATAACCATCATAGTCGTTATATTTACTTTGCTGCAGTTGTTTGATTTGGACAGGATTTGTAACGTGTTCTGATGTTCTTTACTGTATGATTCTTGAGCAGCTCTAATTGCTATTGTCAGTTGACCCTGTATGAACTGCATAATTTTCAAATGTAAATGGATCCTGATGCTCGTTTTCAGCTTTATTAATGCGGAAGCGAACAGGTTCACTGCCACTTCCAAGTGAACCAGTTTTATTCAGTTTTTCTCTCCTCTCCTCAATAAAATGGAGATGCTCGGTGAAGTCTGCACAATGAGAATAAATGTCAATAGTAGCTATAATAGGGCATCCAGATGACGCTCTTGCCAGTGATAGTTGATCAACTTATGGCTACAGCTTGCATTCTGAAACTAAGTTCTGTCAAGTACTCATTGCTGAACAGATATAACATAACGTACAGTTGCAATGCATGGCAAAGTTTCAACATAGCGAGTGCAAATAATGTGTGTTTATTTAATCTCCCCCGAGGTCTTGTGTTAAAGCAGGTTCTGCCACTTCATTCAGTAAATTGGCAGTACAGTAATTATGTCATCTTAACTCCAAAATCTTGCAGAGGGGTGCAATCGAAAAAACTTTGAAGTTAATATGTCATATATGAAATAATTATGAGTTAGAAATGCTATACTTTATGATAACTGTCAGTATGAGTAAGAGCTGATAGATTGCTCATGAATGATGAACGGATTACATGGTTTATGGTTGCTCTCATAAATGGAATTGGATCCATCATGTGCTGATTGTTATACCAATATTTTTTATGTTAGAAATAAAAATGCTTTTTAATGCATTTCAACTAGAAACATTAACTCTCAATGCACATGAAGTCAGTCATGAATTCAGCATGGAGGTTGCAACCATGGAAACCTGCTTGACCTGCTGCCTCATTGTATTGTTCATCCAAATTATTCGTGTTTCTATCTTCCTGTGAAATGTGATGCATGATGCTGGCTGTTGGAAGAGGTTGTGAATGGACAGCTTCCTAACACAAAATCCACACGTGTACTTTTGAGATGACCAGATAATGATCACAATTATGGAAGCCATCCAATACTCAATGACATTGAGGCTAGTTGAAGCTTCTCCCTGAGTGGGATCTACAAAAACCCAGCACAGACTAGGAACTCTATAATTCTCTATTCCATTTACTGACCGTGTCATGGGTAAAGCCATTAGAAAACTGCAGTTAAAAAGGTGTAGAGCTGGATGAACACAGCTGACGTTTTGGGTCTAGACCCTTCTTCATTTTCTGAAGAAGGGTCTAAACCTGAAACGTCAGCTTTCCTGCTCCTCTGATGCTGCTTGGCCTGCTGTGTTCATCCAGCTCTACACCTTGTTATCTCAGATTCTCCAGCATCAGCAGTTCCTACTATCTCAGAAAACTGCAGTTTTGTTTTGTCACAGAATCTGCAGAAGTTGACCATCTGTTGCGAAGGCCCAATTCTTCCATTGTCTGTTTGCTTCCCATTTGACCATCTGAGGGTTTTGCACACTATTGAAGAGATTTTACAGCAGTTTTAAAAGGTCAGGATTCATACACATGTAAAAATAGGCTAAGGAATATAAGTGAAAGGTGAGAGAAAAGGTTTCCTTTTTCTTTGTTATAACCATGTAAAGTATGTTAAATCTGAACTTGTGCACAATTTTGTGGCCAGTGGGATTTTAGAAGGGATGACTGACTTCATTGAATCTTCATTTGTAGGTACAAACTGATTTACAAACTCACTGAGGACATTTAGTGATGAAGATAATTTGGACCTTATCTTATCTTGCATATGAATCTTTTAAATTCTCAACAATACAAAATTGTTGGGCTCTTTTATATTCGTTCATGGGATTGGTGGAGATTACGAGCTAAATCAGCATTTATTGCCCATCTCTAATTACCCAAGAGAAGGTGGCAGTCAGCTCTTTTCAGACCACTATAATCCTTGGGGTGTAGGTGTCTTCCCAGTGTTGTTAGGAAGGGCATTCCGAATACAGAATAATCTTAATCTTGGGTTAAAGACAATTCCTGTTAGGATAGGCGATAAGGCCAAAGTATTTCAGTTTGGCAATGAATTGGATCACCATACAGTATGATTCAGTATCACATCTAGCACAATGTTGGTTACAGTTTAGGGAAGGCAATGGCCTCTTGGTATTATCATTGAACTATTAATCCAGAGAGCCAACTAATATTCTGGGAACCCAAGTTTGAATCCCACAATGGCAGATGGTAGAATTTGAATTCCATTTTCAAAAAACCTCTGGAATTAAGAATCCATGATGACCATGAAGCCACTGTTGATTGTCTGGATTAAAAACCCATCTGGTTCACTTTAGTGAGCTCTTGTCCTTACCTGGTCTGGCTGATGTGTGACTCCAGATCCACAACAATGTGGTTGACTCTTAACTGCCCTCTGGCCAAATGGGAAGGGCAATGAATACTGGCCTAACCAGCGATGACCACATCCTGTGAATGAGTTAAAACAAAATTCTAATTATTGGAGATTTACAAACAGAAGTTGAACTGTGTCAAGATTCACAAGTCAGAAGCAGTGCTCTTGTGTATCATCTTGAGTTATTGAATGAAATATGTTCTTTCTAAATAGGTTGAACCATTTTCCAAAACTTTCCCATTACAATTCATCGACAAACATCATTCCTATAATTACACTTCTGTTCAAGCATTGAACATTTTCGGTTTCGCAGGAATAATATTGCATCCTTTGTTGGCAGGTGAAGCACTAACTGGGGAGCTGTCAAAGCTTTTGTTGGAAATCCGAGAGAACCAGGATAAAGATTTTGATGATCTGTGCCAAGCAGTGTCCTCGTGCTCCATGGACAGTTTTACCAGTACAAAGGTTTCTGATGATGATGTTGCCAAGTGTGAAAACCAGCCAAAACATTCCAAGGTTAGTGTTCAGTAAAGGAAGAAACTCACTTAATAAAGAACAAATGTCCGCTAGAACATTTTTATTATGTTTGATTCTGAGTTCCTTTTAGTCCTTTGTGAGCTGGGACCTGCATCCAATTATGTGTAAGTGGTATTAAAACTAAGACTTATGGCCTGAATTAAATGAAACTATTTCAGGATTTTAAGGTCATTTACAGGCAATATTTTATTAAATAATTATTGGTTTAATTTGATACATTAAGGATTTTCTTTTGTAGTATCTTACTAACTCCTCAATCTTCGGTAATATCAAGGGATTGTGCACCTAGCTCAAGGTTTTTGGGTGGTTGATATAAAAATATGCATTTCTAAACCAATACCATTTTGGATAAGACCATAAGATACAGGAACAGAATTAGGCCACTCGGCCCATCGGGTCTGATCTGCCATTCGATCGTGTTTCTCATCCCCCTAACCCTTTATCCCCTTGCTCATTAAGAACCTATCTATCTGTGTCTTAAATATGCTCAATCACTTGGCCTCCACTGCCTTCTGCAGCATTGAGTTTCACAGATTCACCACCCTCTGACTGAAGAAATTCCTTATCACCTTAGTTCTGAGGGATCATCCATTCACTCTGAGGCTGTACCCTCGGGTCCTGGTCTCTCCTACGCGTGGAAATATCTTCTCACATTCAATCAGATCAGGTGTCTCCGTATTCAGTAAGCTTCAATGAGATCTGCCCTCACCTTTCTAAGCTCCATCAAGTACAGACCCAGAGGCCTCAACCACGCCTCATGTGACAAGCCCTTCATCCCCAGAATCATTCTTGTAAACCTCCTCTGGATCCCCTCCAACGCTAGCACTTCCTTAGATACGGGGCTCAAAACTGCTCACAATATTCCAAATGCAGTCTGACCAGTGCCTTATACAGCCTCTGCAGTACATCTCTGCTCTTGTATTCTGGCCCTCTTGAAATTAGTCTAACATTGCATTTGTCTTCCTGACTGCTAACTAAGCCTGCATGTTAACCTTAAGAGAATCCTGAACTTGGACTCCTAAATCCCATTTTGCTTCAGATTTCCAAAGGTTTTCTCCATTCAGAAATAGTCAATACCTCTATTCTTCCTACCAAAGTGCATAACCTCACACTTTCCCCACATTGTCTTCTATCTGTAACTTTTTTGCCCACTTTCCTAGCCTGTCCAAGTCCTTCTACAGCCTTCCTGCTTCCTTGACACTACCTGCTCCTCCACCTTTCTTTGCGTCATCTGCAAACTTAGCAACAATGCCTCTGTTCCTTCGTCCAGATCATTAATGTATAACGTAACTGGTTGTGGTAATGACATGGACCCCTGTGGAACTCCACTACTCACCGGCTGCCAACCTGAAAAAGTTCCCTTTAACCCCGCTCTCTGCATTCTGCCAGTCAGCCGTCCTCTATCCATGTCCCTCACACCATAGGCTGTTGTCTAATTTAGCAGCCTTCTGAGCGGCACCTTGTCAAAGGCTTTCTGGAAATCCAAATAGATCATGTCCACTGGCTCTCCTTTGTGTAATTTGCTTGTTACCATTTCAAAGAACTGTCAAGCAGACCTTCCTGTGGACAAAGCCATGCTGACTCAGCCTTGTTTTACCATGCACTTCTAAAGTACTCTATATGGACTTGGAAATCTTACCAGCGACCATGCTCAGGCTAACTGGCCTATTGTTTCCTGCCTTCTGTCTCCCTCCCTTCTTAAACACGGGTGGTACGTTCGCCATTTTCCAGTCCTCTGAGACCCTCACTGACTCCAGCGATTCTTGAAAGATCACAACAAATGCCTCTACAATCTCCTACAGAACTCTGGGGTGTAGTGCATCTGGTCCAGTGATTTATCCACCTTCAGACCTTTCAGCTTCCCCAACAATTTCTCCTTAGTGATGGCCACTATGCTCAGCTCTGCCCTTAATTCTCTCGAAGTCCTGGTATGCTGCTGGTGTCTTCCACCGTGAGTACTGATGCAAAGTGCCCATTCAATTCCTCCATTATTTCTTTGCTCCCCATTACTACTTCAGCCTTATTTTTCAACAGTCCAATGCCCATTCTTGCCTCACTACCTTTTATATATCTGAAAAACGCTTGCTGTCTTTGTTTATATTACTAGCTAGCTTACCCTGATTTCATCCTCTTCCCCCGTTATTGTTCTTTTTAGTTGTCTTCTGCTGGTTCTTAAAGACTTCCCAATCCTCTGACATCCCACAAATCTTCACCACATTGCATGTTTTTTTCTTTTGCTTTGATGCTATCCCTGACTTCCCTTATTAGCCATCGTTGCCCTGTTCTCCCCTTGGTATGTTTCTTCTTCCTTGGGATGAATTTCTGCTGTGCCTCCCAAATTATCCCCAGAAACTCCTGCCATTGCTGCCCCTCCATCATCTCTGCTAGGCTCTCCTTCCAATCAGCTCTGGCCAGCTCCTCCCTCCTGTCTTTGTAGTTACCTTTACTCAATTGTAAAACCATTACAATTGAATCCAGCTTCCTTCTCTTAAACTGCAGGGTGAATTCTATCATATCATGATCACCGTCCCCTCGGGGTTCCTTTTCCTTAAGGTGCGTCATCAAGTCTTCCTCATTAGACATCACCAAATCCAGAATCGCAGTTCCCTTGTGGACTCCACCACTTGCTACTCTGAAAAAAACCATCTCATAGACATTCCACAAATTCCTTTTCTTTGGATATGCTACCAACCTGATTTTCCCAGTTCACCTGCATATCAAAGTCCTCCATGATTAATAGTGCCTTTTCTAAATGCCTTTTCTGTTCCCTGATTTATTTTCTGTCCACATCCTGACTGCTGCTAGGAGGCCTGTACATAGGTGGCTCAGTGGTTAGCACCGCTGCCTCACAGCACCAGGGACCTGCGTTCGATTCCACCCTTGGGCGACTGTCTGTGTGGAGTTTGCACGTTCTCCTCGTGACTGCATGAGTTTCCTCCAGGTGCTCCGGTTTCCTCCCACAGTCCAAAGATGTGCAGGCTAGGTGGATTGGCCATGCTAAATTGTCCGTAGTGTTAAACAATGTGTAGATTAGGTGGGTTATAGGAGAGTGGGTCTGGGTGGGATGCTCTGAGGGTCGGTGTAGGCTTGTTGGGCCGAAGGGCCTGTTTCCACACTACATGGATTCTATTTTAAAAAATCCCATCCGGGCTTTTTTGTTCTTTGCGGTTCCTCAACTCTTAACTGTACAGGTTCTGCATCTTCTGACTCTGTATCACTTCCTGTGATATAAATTTTGATAATCACAACATTTATTAGTTTGCATTGCACAGCTGATGAGCAATGGAAAGGTCACATACCGGAATTCTTTATGTAAAAGGCAAGCATCGATGTGACTAAGGTCAATGCATGTTATGACTGGGTTACAGAGAGACTAGTTCAGAACCTGTAATCAGCAATAAATGGGTTTAAGGTGTATGTCTGTGCAGTGATTAAAAAGATTTCAGCAACGTAGGCAAGGGTCATTCTGAGATTGGGGAATATTGAAGAGGTCTGAATGTTGGGACGGTGTGAGAATCGAGGAGTGGTGATTGTTTTGGTCAGTTGTTTTATGGGTACTGAGTGAGGTCCAAAGATTGTGAGTGGTGCAAGAGTTCACACTGAGATGTCCAACAGAACTGTGAAGGTAGTTTTCAAGAACTGGGGATTCTGAAGTTGGCATTCTGAGGTGGAATGATCTGGTAATTTTGGAGGAAGCAAGTGCTGAAAATATTACTGTTTTATACTGTGAACTGTTCATAGCAACGTTCTTAACTATATGCTACCTGCCTAAATAAAACTTAAACAATTCAAATTCCTATATCTGGAATATTGTGAAAACTGCATGTATTTGGTTCTTACAAATGAGGTTGAAGATTTTGTGCAAAATTATGAGGAAGAAAATATCGAGTCAAGGGCTTTGAAACAGTCTGAAGTATTGAACAAAAAGCTTTGAAGTGATTATTTAAGTGAAGCCTGAAAGCTAGTTAATGTGTAACTGTAATAATGTTGCGATAGAATAAGTAAATTAACATTTATTTTTGGATTGTTTACAGCCTTACTTTGAAATTTAGAAATTACAGTTGCAGAACAAAGTGGTAGACAAAAGCTTTTTCCAAAAACTTTTTGAGTAATGTGAATATTTTGACAGTAAAAGTTTGACATTTAATAGGTTTTATATTATGAATGTTTACAGAATTTCTTCTGTTGACAAATTGATGTGATGAAAATATTTCATGTTTATTTAAGTCTCCTGAACAGAAAGCACATTACAGGGGTATGACACAGAATACCCAAGTAAATTAGCCATGATATTACTCATTGTTGATTGATAAATGTCTTGTTTTATTATATACTAAGTGATAACATGTGAATTCAGAAACTTGTGGAGTGAGGGACCATTATCATCTGCAAGAGTGGGAAATGTGGTATGGTGAGTTTGGTGAATTAGGCAGGATGCAAAATTACAGTTTTGTGAGGACAAGATGAGATGCCGAGTTTAAGTTGGTGGTGTCTGTGGCATTTTGGACCTTGTGATGCCCTGGGGCAGGTTTCCACATGTAATATGCTTGTATACCATGAATACTCATTCACTAAGAAATTTTTCAAATTGCCTTCTAGCCTCAAGATAAAGTTGGTCGTGCATGAGAATCTTGTTTGTTTAAAGATGCCAAGCACAAGTTGGTTTTGGGCTGTTGTATCAGCTGTTAGCGGTTTTGCACATTGGAGAGCATGGTAACTTGCACAGAGGCTTGGGAACATTGAGAGAGTCAGTTGGGGGTTTGGGGGGTCAGGTCTATAATTTGAAATACTTGAGGTTGGGATGTTAAGGGCTGAAGTGGGAAGGACTTGCATTCTGGGCTGTCAGTCAAGCTTTTAAAAAAAAAAGCACCTTAAGGAGGCGGAATTAGGATTCTCCAAATGCAGGACCATTTTGAGTTTTGACTGGAGTTTGAGTTCACCAGTGAATTATCCCAACCGAGATTGACCTAGGACCATGTTCTTTACAATGCCAAGATGGGAGATCCAGTCCCAAAGGTGTTCCACAGAGTGGTGAACACAACACTGGACATTCAATAAAAAGTAAACAACAGACATGGCCTTGTTCTTTCTGTGAGATCCTAGATCTTCTGTAACCATATGAGGCATACCAGTACATTTAGATTTCTGCCTAATCTTGCCTCAATAAGTAGTGATGACGCCCAAATGAATAAAGTGAAACCTGTGTAGTGTGAGGTATTTACAAGTGAAATTTAAACTTGTAAACGAACGTGCTACCTCTATGCTCTCAATAAGTATTATGTTAATAGCAGTGGAGTTTTGGCTATGATTCAGAGACTCCCAGTTTGTAGCATTGCCAGCAGATGGTGGGTATCCCACTGAAAACCTTCCCTGGTCTGAAATAGCAAGTGTTTCCAGTGCAAACTTAAATTTTGGCAGCTTAAATTTTGGAATTGCATTGGAAATGGGGGAGAAAGCTGGAAAGCATACGTGATATATACTTCCATCGGGAATGGTGCACAACTGATAAAATTCTGCCATTGTTTACGTCATTGTTTCTTTACCAGAGAAATGCAGCTATTCTATAACAGCTGGTGAGGCAAAATTGAAAAATGGCAATGTTGCATTCCTAGATTCTGGGGGCATCTGGAAGGGACCAAGACTGAATTGAATCAAAATGGGATTTCAGAAGTTAATAGCACTTTGGGGAGTTGACAACATCCAGTGGTAAATATCAGCGTTGGGTACAGTGGCAATATGGCTGGTTTCTGTGTCAAAGGTGGAGAGTTCAAGGTTTACTCCAGAGATTTGAACACTTGCTATTACACAACAAAGCAAGTTTCTTGGATGTGACCTCAAACTGAGATCTCATCTGCACTCACAAATATGAACTTTAAGGTGTGTTGAATCTTTTTGTGGTGTATTGCACTGAATTTAGATTAATCGTACACAACAACAGCCTTTTGGGAAAGAGATTTCCACATTTCCATTTCAATTAGTGTCAAAACAAATGCCTCCTGATTTCATTTTTGACTAGCCTGACTATAATTTTGAGACTGTGTCCCCTCAGCCTGATTTCCCATGCCAGAGGAAGCAGCTTCACAGCATCTACTCTATTAAATTCTTTCATCATTTTAATCGTTTCAGTTATATCAACTGTCAACCTTTTAAATTCCAGCGAATGCAAGCCATATTCATGCAACCTCTCGTAATGATTCAATCCATTAAGCATTTAGTACAACTCTTTGGGTAACTTCCTTATTTTCATGAAGATTGCAATTCATCTGCTAACATATATTTCCTTCTTGTTTAGCTTCATACTCAGTAAGAGCAATATGTGAAAAATGTTGACATCTTTAAAGAGGAGTGAACTCCTTAATCTCCATTAAAATTCTCAACAAAGATCTGTAGCAGTTAAATTATTTAAGATAAAACCATCATTTTGTAGTATGTTTTGTGGCATAATATTTTCGTATGTTCCTAATGAAGCATAGAGCTTCTTGTTAACATTAACAGCTGGAGATGGCAATCGGAGATTTTCAGCTTTGACTCCAAGGTCCTGGGAATTTTGATATTTGTGGAGCTAAAGACTGATCCTCTGCTCAGGAGTGCAAGTCTCTGGGGAATATCAGGAAACATGTGGATGTGTTTTTTGTCGAGCATTCCCACAGATCCACACAGCCAAGCATTTCAACTTGCAAAACATTGCAGCAGCAAAATAATACTTCAGGTGAAATGCAATAAGAAATGGATAAAAAGGCAGGTCAGGCGTGCAAAGGGACATATTTGGGAAGATTTCCTGTGTGTTATAAAGTGCAGTGAGAATTTATAAATAAAGGGTTTTTGATTTTACTGCACTTACATGAAAACACATCTCTTTCCATTGAAGCTATTTTTGTTTAGAGAATGAGAGGTAACCAGTTCCAGATTTATAATGTTTCTGTTTGGTTCATCATCTAATCTTATTGCCTGCAAATACTGAAGAGTCTCCTTTCCAGTGCCTTTCATAATTTTCAAAGTAGACAAAATAATTTTGTCCCAGTTCCTTTGAAATCATACATACAAGATTGGACCATTCAGAAACAACTCCAGCAGAAGCAAGATAGTCAATGGATAAATAATCAATACTGACCCTCTCACATCATGGGGAAGTGTGTACAACTTGGATGTTTTTAAATTTTCTTTTAATAAGAGGCACTGAAGAGCCACAGAGCTGAGACGCCTCATATCTTAGCATGTTCTATTGCTAACAGCATCTAGACTTGATGCTATGAGGGCCAAGTTACAATTCTTGTAGTTACAGGTAAGAAATATATGATCCTGTCTGAGCAGTTGCAATATTGATCTGTTTATAGCCCACTGGCTGATCAATAGTCTACCACTTGGGGGTGGGGGAATAAAACCATCAACGTCCTCCAAAGATCATAACATTTCCTTCATTAGTGTTGAAGCACTGGTCATCAGCAAGGTTCTTCAGTTTGTTTGCTATTGCACAACATTGAAACTATCTAAATCACAGAATCTGGAATGCACTGCCTGTCAAGGTGGGACACCTCACAACCTTTGAAAAGTACTTGGATGAGCACTTGAAATGTCATAACATTCAAGAATATGGGCCAAGTGGGACCAGTGTGGATTTAGAGTTTTTTTTGTAGGTACAGACTTAATAGGCTGAAAGGTCTCTTCTGCACTGAGATTCTATTATTGCATTCACGCATAAAGACTCATTTGTCAATTTTGGAAGAAAAATCTGGAAAATTGTTCAAACAAGCCCAGAAAATCTGGCTGACAGATGTCATCAGTGATTTCTTTTAATTTAATAAGAAATTATTTTTGTTAATAATCTGCCTAATTACTTTTCTGTAGAAATAAATGAAACAAGTATCAGGCAGGTTCTACAATTGTCAGATGTTCAAGTTGAAAGTGATTCGCTCATGAATACCTGATAAATTGAGACATAGAAGATAGGAGCAGAAGGAGGCCATTCGGCCATTCGAGCCTGCTGTGCCGTTCATCACTATCATGACTGATCACCCAACTTAATAGCCTAATTCTGCTTTCTCCCCATAACCTTTCGTCCCATTCGCCCCAAGTGCTATATCTAACCGCCTCTTGAATACTTTCAATGTTTTGGCATCAACTAGTTCTTGTGGTAATGAGTTCCACAGGCTCACCCCTCTTTGAGTGAAGAAATGTCTCCTCAACTCCATCCTAAATGGTTTACCGTGAACCCTCAGACAGTGACCCTGATTCTGGACACACCCACCATTGGGAACATCCTCCCTGCATCTACCTTGTCCAGTCCAGTTAGAATTTTATAAGTCTCTATGAGACCCCCTCCTCATTCGTCTGAACTGAAGTGATAAAATGTAAAAGCATTCTGTCATATGACTAATATCAAGACATTCCAGCTAAAGTTTACCCCAGTTCATTTCTTTTTAACCCTTAGTCCTAAGTAGGTTGTCCTGGAATTATTTGATTTTCTGCATTAAGCTGTAGAGTGTTCTATTTTCTCTGTGTTAAGTGTATCCAATGCAGGAGCATCAATAGCAAGAGAGAAGAAGCTTTCAGCATTCCTTTACTTAGTCACATTCCTTGGAATGACTGTAATTTCCCACAGCTGAGATATTCCAGAGAACCAGCAGGAACTTCCTTTTGGACTTAGTGGGATCAACCTCAGTTCTCACATTCTCAGGATTCCAGCTCCCTCTTGCAACATCCAGTCTGAATGTGCTGTGAGAAAATTTCCTCTAATACTTGCTGTGCTGCCAGGAAATATTGAGAGACAGAATACTCTGTTATCAAACTTGCAGATCTTTGTTTAATTTACATCAGCTTTGTTCTCACAGGATGCAAACAGTTTCCTTGTTTGACTGAATATAATGACTTATTCTAAAGACTCAATTCTCCTTGCACATCCACTGACCACTGTATTCCTGCAATCAACACGTAAGGTAGCAGAAAAAAAGTTAATATTGTGATCTCTTCAGGGAGAAATACAGCCTTTAGCAAACATTATCTATTTGGTTGAGTAGTTGTTCTTTAGTCTTTTACATTCCAAACCTATAGTAAACCCATCACTAAACAGAGAGAGAGAAGCTGGCCTATTCTCTTTGTGAGCCATAATGTGTTTAATGTCAACTTGAAACAATCTCGTGTACCAAAATCATTTCCACAGCTGAGATATTCCAGAGAACCAGCAAGAACTTCCTTTTGGACTTAGTGGGATCTGACCTGATAGGTTTAAGTAAGGAAAACTTTGGCATAGAAGTGTTCCAAATTGGCTTTAATATATTGTTTTTAAGAATCCAACTACTTTGGGTCGATGTGAAATTTTTATAGTAATTTTATGTGGAAGAACATTCAGGAAGAATAATGGGGGGGATTCGAAAATTGCCATGAATTTGACATAGGTCGTAATCATTACAACCAGGAACAGGACTAGTCCGTTTGGCCCCTCAAGCCTGCTACACCATTCAATAGGATCATGACAGATCCAACATTTCTCACTTCCACTTTCCTGCTCTTTCTCTGTAACCCTTCCCCGACTGATCAAGAATCTATCTATCTCAGCCTTAGATTTTTACAAGGACTCTACGCCCAGACCTTTATGTTGGAAGGAGTTCCATGGACCCTCAATGATCTGAGAGAAGAAATTCCTCCTTATCTCAGTCTTAAATTGGCACCCCTTTATTCAGAGACTATGTCCTCTGGTCCTAGATTTTCTCATGAGGGAAATCATCCTCTCAGCGTTTACCCTGTCAAGCCCTTTAAGAATCCTGTATGTTTCATTGAGATCATGTCTCATTCTTCTAAACTCCAGTGAGTAGCATCCTGATCTTTGCTCATAAGACAGTTCCTCCATACCAGGGATCATCCTAGTGAACCTTTTATGAACTGCCTCCAATAAAATTATATCTTTCCTTTAAAAGGGGATCAAAACTGCTGTCAGTACTCTAGATGTGGTTTCGCCAGCACCTTGTGTAGTTGAAGTAAGACTTCCCTTACGCTTAACTCTCATACTCCAACCCCCTTGAAATAAGGCCAACAGTCCATTTGCCTTCCCAATTACCTGCTGCACCTTTATGCCAACTTTCTGTATTTGTGCACAAATACCCCTAAATCCCTTTGTGACACAGCTTTCTGCAGTTGTTTTATCCGTTTAAAAAAAATCAGTTCTTTTGTTCTCACTTCCAAGATGAACAACTTTACATTGTCCCACATTATTCTCCATTTGCCAACATTTTGCCCATGACCTAACTCCTCTCCATAATCAGTGGTAACCCCCAGGATGTTTATTGTCAGAGATTCAATGAGTCCCAGCGGGTGATAGTGGAGAAAGGGAGCAAATGCTAAAATACTGCTCCCCACAAAATCAATCCCATGAGAAGTCAGCCATGCTGATGGCACCATATCAAACTTCAGCAAAGGTGCATGTTACTGAAAATGAACACTTGTCAAGTGGAAGAAAGGGTAAGGTTTGTTTTGGCTGCAGAATACAATTTTTTTTCAGTTAGCCAAGTTCTTCTTTACCTTGTACTAAGGTCTCTGCTGTGAAAACACTGGCAGACCATTGAGGTGAATAATTGGAGTATGGATAATTAATGTTTTCCTGTAATACTTGTGGAATTTGTTCTAGCAAGTAATTCACTGTTTTTGCATTGAAACCACTAAATTTTACCATGTGTGTGGAAAGCACGTGGAAAATCCAGCAAACATTTTAGTCCCAAGTCACCATGGATCCACAGGACTCATGTTCCACTTTGTTTGTGTGGAGTGGATTCTCATTGCATTGGGGTGTACCTTACTAAACTTTGGCTGAAGAGTTTACCATCACTTTATTGAATCTGCCTTAGTTTCAGACATAATCACTTACACATTTTTATTCTATCATGGGATGACGATGTTGCCCATCCCTAATTGCCCAGAGGGCAGTTAAGAGTCAACTACATTGCTTTGGATCTAGAGTCACATGTAGGCCAGACCAGGTAAGGATGGCAGTTTCCTTCCCTGAAGGACATTAGTGAACCAGATGGGTTTTTCCTGACAATCAACAATGGATTCATGGTCGTCATAAGCCTCTTAATTCACAACTTATTTTTTAAATTCAAAATTCACCATCTGCCATGGCGGGATTCAAACCAGAGTCCCCAGAATATTAGAGACAACAAGGTGCAGGGCTGGATGAACACAGCAGGCCAAGCAGCATCATAGGAGGAGAGAGGCTGACGTTTCGGGCCTAGACCCTTCATCAGAAAAGGGGGAAGGGAAGGGGGTTCTGAAATAAATAGGGAGAGAGTGGGAGGCGGATAGAAGATGGATAGAGGAGAGGATAGGTGGAGAGGAAACAAACAGATCGAAGAGGCGGGTATGGAGCCAGTAAAGGTGAGTGTAGGTGGGGAGTTAGGAAGGGGATAGGTCAGTCCAGGGAGGACGGACAGGTCAAGGGGGCGGGATGAGGTTGGTCGGTAGGAGATGGAGGTGCGGCTTGAGGTGGGAGGAGGGGATAGGTGGGAGGAAGAACAGGTTAGGGAGGCAGGGACGAGCTGGACTGGTTTTGGGATGCGGTAGGGGGAGGGGAGATTTTGAAACTTGTGAAATCCACATTGATACCATTGGGCTGCAGGGTTCCCAAGCGGAATATGAGTTGCTGTTCCTGCAACCT
>NC_063353.1:17321255-17341656 GCF_021869965.1 Rhincodon typus | reverse complement strand
GATCAGGTCTGAGGTTATTAGTCGTGATGGATTTAATGCATCATCAACCTCTTTATGTAGTGTAAATTGATGAATTTATCACAACCTGACTTCTGCTTTATTAATGGTGTACAGACTTTGCAGAGGTGGGAGATGAGTTACTTGCTGCATGATTCCTAGCCTCAGACCTGATCCTGTAGCCATGTTTATATGACTGGTCCAGTTAAGTTTATAAACAATTGTAATCCCTATAATGTTGATAGGGTTGATAGTAATGTCATGGAATATTAAGGTGCAATGGTTAGATGCTATCTTGTTGAAGATGGTCATTGCCTGGCACTGTGTGGCAAGAAAGTTACTTGTCATCATCAAGCTTGGCTGTTACCCAGACCTTGTTACATTTGAACATGGACTGCTTCAGAATCTGAGGACTCACGAATGGTGCTGAATTTTGCGCAATCATTTGCGAACATCATCACTTCTGATCTTATGATGGAGAGAAGGTCAATAATGAAGCAGCTAAAGATGGTTGCCCTTGTTCCATGAGGCCCTCATATAGCCATGTCCTGGTAATGTGGTGACTGATCTCCACCAACCCAGCCATCTTCCTTTGGGTGAGGTATGCCTCCAACCAGCTATGCTTTCCCCTGATTACCATTCATTCCAAATTTTCTCAGGCTCCTTGATCCCACACTGTCAATATGGCCTCAACATCACAGGCAGTCACTGTCACTTCCTCTCTGCAATTCATCTCTTTTTTTTTTCTATGTTTGAACCATGGAATGCAGGGTTTGAGTTATAAGGAGAGGCTGGATAGGATGGGACTTTTTCCACTGAAGCGTAGGAGATTGAGAGTTGACCTTGTAGAGGTTTATAAAATCATGAGGGGTATAGATAAGATGAATGGCAGGTGACTTTTCCCTAGGGTGGAACATTTCAAGACTCGGGACATATTTTTAAGGTTAGAGAAAAAAGATTTAGAAAAGACATGCAGGCAGTTTTTTTTACACACAGAGTGGTTCGTGTGTGGAATGAACTTCCACAGGAAGTGGTGGATGCGGATACAGTTACAATGTTTGAAAGACATTTAGATACGTACATGATTCAGAAATGTTTGGAGGGATATGGGCCAAGCACCGAAAGGTGGGCTGAGTTTAGTTTGTGATTATGATTGGCATGGATTGGTTGGACCGAAGTGTCTGTTTCCATGCTGTAAGACTTTATGACTAAGGCTGCAATTATATCAGGAGCTAAGTGGCCCTGGCAGAATGCAAATTGAGTGTCAGTGATCAGGTTATCGTTAGACAAATGCTGCATGATGACACTTTTGATGATCCCTTCAGTCACTTTATTGATGTTGAGAAGGTTGTGATAAACCAGTACGAAACACTGGTTTAATCTCAGCTGGAACATTGCATTCAGTTCTGGATTGGAGAAGCTGGCAGGGTCTTCCTTGAAGAAAATTGTAAAATGAGATTTGATGGAGATGTGGGAAGAACTGTTCCCATTGGTGGAATGATTGAGAATCAAGGGATTCCCACTGAAAGTCACTGGCAGAGGAAGCATTGGCAATACGAGGAAAAGCTTTTCTACTCTGTGATTAGGATCTGGAGTACACCACATGATATTGTGGTAGAGGCAGGTTCGATCAGTACCTTGAAAAGAGAATTGGTGAGTTATCTGAAAAGGAAAAGGTTTGCAGCACTACGGGGAAACAGTTGAGAGTGGGATGAGGTGAGTTGCTCTTGCAGAGAGTCAGTGCAGACACAATGGGCCAAATGGCCACATTCTATGCTGTAACCATTCTGATTCATGTTGGCTTGCACTGCTGTTAATTTCATGAAAATGTCATCTCTCTGTTTATCTCACCTGGGAGATGCATTGAATGTCCTGAAGTTTCTCTGATGCATCTTGGATTGGAACTAAACCCACTACAAATATTTAGGGCTAGCAATTAGTGGAGCAATACAATTGCAACAGAGTGTGTGTGTGTGTTACTTTCTGTCAATCAATGTCTTGGGCACTAAAAGGTAATCAAACTGTGAAGTCTGTTCCTTTGTTAGCCATTTTGCAGGGAGATTTTTAAAATGTCAACGTTATTTTTCTCTTTTCCTTTTTCCCCCTTTGCCCTCAATCTATGATTTAATTAGGTTCCTTCACTGTCCTTTTCTGTCAGCCCTGATGTGACTCTGAATTCATCCTGTTTGGTTCCCGTCCTGCTGCTTTTGTTCCCAGTTCTTACATGTCGCTGATTTAAGGAGATAGTCTGCTGGTTTCCTTGATCAGCCAACTCCCAGACACCCTGTTTTTATTTTTACCCATCCTATGTTTATCAGCTCACACACTTAACAACTTTATGGGCAAAAATGTTTTGAGCTGAAAGACGCATGTCAAGTCTCACTAATGACAGGTGCTGTTAGATACCCTCGCGCTGTCAAGCCTTTCCCAGTGACAACAGTAACACACACAAGTGGAAGCAATTCTCCCAGTGGAGGGAAAGGGGCATCTATTTAAATACGAGATTTGCCAACTTGCACTTGGCATTACTGCACAAGTGAAGCAACAGTTAAATTTGTTTTCCTATTAAAATATCCTATTTCAGACTTTAGCAACAAATATTTTAATATATCCCCTACCACCCCCACCCCAAAAAATGCTACATTGTCCAAAAGGTTTAGCATCTAAAATTCTTTGACAAAAAGACTTTATTGCAGTGTGCAGAAGCCTTTAATATCTGGTAAATGTAGATTGTTGTTTATTGCTTAATTATTGCCAATAACTGGAGCTGCCATTTTACCTGCATTGTCAGCAAATTGTCATGTCTGCATTCATAAAATATTAGCTGGTGTCACTGAAAATACTGTTATAAATAGCTTGATGGTACTGGTGAAGCTGCTTATTGTCAGATACAGTAAGTCATTTTTAAAAACTGTGTTATCCATATCTAAATGATGGTGAGCAGGTCTTAGACAGTCCACCTGCAAAGAAGTTGGAGGTTGTGTTAAAATAATTTTTTACTTCAATGAGTTTAGAGAAATTCGAGTGTCCACCACATAAATGGAATGAGAGTTATATACTATATATATATATATATATATATATGTAAGCAATCTGTTCAGAAATGTTATGGTACATCTCTGGAGTAGATGGGACTTGAACCAGAACCTCCTGGCACATTACCACTGCGCAACAAGAGCTATCGGTGGCTAGACCAGGTATGAGTAACGGATTCCAATCTCTCAGTACATTAATGAAAGAGATGTGGTTTTTCTAAGAACGTGGAAGATTTTCAGGTAACCTTTGTCTCTTCCCCCACATTCTGTGCTAAATGCCAATTCTTGTTGAATTCAGTTTCAAAACTTGTCACTCTGGATTACTAACCCATTGCTGTAAACTCTGTGTGTATCTGAGTTGTTTGATGCGCAGTGGAGGGCACTGATGCCCTTGGCAACCTGTTATACAATAATAATGCTGAGATGTATAGATAGGGTTGATGGTCAGAATCTTTTTCTCCCAAAGAGTTGAAATGCCTAACACTAGGATACATTTAAGGTTAGAAGGAGAAAAGTTCAAAGGAGACAGAGGGTGGCAAGTTATTTTACACAGAGAGTGGTAGGAGTTTGGAACGCACTGCCGGGGGTGGTGGTGGAGACAGCTACCATAAGGATGTTTAAGGGACTTTTAGATAAGCACATGAGTATGCAAGGAATGGAGGCCAGGCAGGAGGAATTAGTTTCTTTCGGCGTCATGTTCGGCACAACATTGTGGTCCATAGGGCCCGTTCCTGTGCTGTACAGTTCTATGTTCTATGAGTCTCAGCTTGTCCATCCTCCTGTTATTCAAACAAGAGGACAATGATGGAACATGATCCAATATCAGGGGAAAGCTAGGCTTATTGCCATAAAACAAATTGTCTTTACTCATTAAGTGTTATTGCTGAACGTGATTTCTCTGAAATTGTAATTTCTGAAAGTGCAATTTCATTTGCTAACCTTTGTAATGAATGAGTTTCCCAGATCCAAAGATTGGCCACGAGTGTCCCACAAGGCGTCTTAAAATACCAATGCATCCACTCATGTACGTACAACACAAACAGCTCGGGTCTCGAACACATGACAGACACAAGGCCTACAGATTGTAGTTGTTCAATAAATGATTGTACTTCCTGCAAAGTCAGTTATGCTTACATGTCACTATGTTTTTCCCCATGGGGAGAGATTTAAAATGAGATACAAATTCTTTGCAAGTTTGCATGGGTTAAAATTATGTGCTTAATTTTTCTACCGCAGGAAATGTTGCACAGCGTGCAATTAGGTTTCAGATCAGAGTTCTGGAAAATAGTGGAGCTAGTATTTCTGAATGTTAATTCTGTATTTATCTTGTATTGCCAGCAGATGGCAGCCTCCTGCAAGAACCCAACATGCCACCGAGAGCTAGGCATTTCAGTGAAGACACATGGAGTATGTTCAAGTGATTTGACTATCATAATGTTCTCCATTTTTCATACAAAATTGATTGTTTTAGTTATACAAAATTCACACCTTAGAGATATGAATTTCCTTTTGCAAAAATATTTTCATTCAATGCAAACATGCTTTAAACTAAACTTAATATCAAAGCTGAAGTTTAATCTCTCGACCATTTAGATTTAATTTCCATATCTCCTTTGCACGCACAATAACTTGTTATCCTGATCATACAGTGATTTTGACTTTATTTACACTAAACCAAGTCTTCAACTGTCTTTAAATAATTCATTTCCCCGCCACTGCAGAACCAAAGGATCTGCTATTACAGAGGAAAGACCAAAACTCCAAGAATGTGATAGTGGAATTTGATTCCATTTTTGTGTGGTCTGAAACGAATAAGGACGCTTAACAAAGGGCTCCACATACCACCATGTTGTAATGCAAGTTTGCCTTGTTCAGCGACTTGCATCCATCAGACAGCAATATGCATGTTTAAATTACTAAATAGCCTTGGCATGTTTTAATTGCTCCAACTAAGTTGTTTGTATCTTTGTCCAACTATTAACTGAGTCTTTGAGGTGGAAATAATGAATTTGATTGCATTAATCTCTGCCACAAGTCAGGAAACTGTATGGCATTTGATTAAAGTGCAATAAGGTACCCAAATATTAAAATTTGAATTTGATGAAAGGAAAATGTAATTAAAGATTGTACTCACTTATCCCTTTGTAAGTACCATTGGTAAAATAGAATTTTGTCTAATAAAGGGATACAGGGAGACTAGTTGAGGCATTTAAGGGAATAATTACGGAGAAATAAAGAAATGAATTTGTTTGCAGGTCACAGTAGATTTAATGCAATATGAAGACATCATGAACAGAAATGGTGACAACAATTTACCAAGATCTGTGCTGACCAAAATAAATTAATGAAAATTAAATGCAAGAAAATAAATGACATTAATTAAAATATTTTGAAATGGCTTTATCATACATAGCTTTTTTTTTAAAGAAAGACAGTTGATCTTTAATCTTCCAGTACTTTCCTCCCTCATCCCTGCTGGATTTATAATTAAAATTTCCTATTTATAGACAGGCTTGAAGAAGATATGCCAGCATTTAGATGCTCTCGGTTTTTTTTCTGATTAAGTTAACATTTGTTGTGTCTTCTTACAAGGTCATTGTAGTGAGTTATTTACTTCAGCTTATATCTCTGCTGCTGATTCCAAGTTTCTTGCAAACCCCTATACAGCTGCCAGGATTGAGATACTCACCAGCAGGACATTTAAACTTTCTGCCCTGTGGGACACTGCAGTTTGCACCAGTGGCAGAGCTAGTTTGGGCTGATTCAAGAGAGTGTGATGTTTGAACAAGAGAGGGAATCAAACGGAAGATTGGGCTGCCATAGCAGGAACGGGATAAAGCTGTGAATTAGAGGATATCAACATGCCTGTCATGATGAGCTGCCTGCTGCTGCAAGTGGCGCATACTGGCACAGGGCATTGCTGGAGATGGCAGGGGGTGGGCAGACAGAACTTCCTAAGAGTATCCCTCCAAAGGCACTTTGATGTTGCAATGATTAGGAGCTGTCGTGATTCCTCCCGACACTCCTCAGTCTACTAGAAATCCCCCAGTTTGGCTGATTTTGGCCTGGCTTATTATAAAGTAGAAAACAGGAGAGTTTCAAAGTTGAGAACAATTTTGCCTCTTGCCAATTTGTTTGAATTATTTCGTCCTTGTTGTAGGGTGGGAGCAGAAAACGTGTGTACTAGTGTCAGCCCTGGATCACTTGGTGGCACTCTAGCCTTGGAGTTGCAATGTTCTGGAATCAATGCCCACTCCAGGATAAAATCAAGGTTGCCAGTTTGAGGGAATGCTGCATAGTTGAAAATGCCATCTTTCATGGATAAAAGTGAGAGCATATTTGCCTTCTCAGTTGAATTTAAAAGAGTAGGGAGTTGGCCCATTGACCTGGTCAATACATATCTCTCAATCAACATCACAGAAACAGATTGGCTAGGCATTATCACAAGGCTCTTTACTGTGTCCAAAATGGCTGCTGCATTACAATAGTCACTACACTTGAAAAATACTTCATTAGCTACAATCACTTTCCGATATCCAATGGTTCTGAAAAGCACTATATAAATGCAAATCTTGTTTCAATCAAGAGCAAGGCTGTTGCTATTGAGGAATAGCAGCACCAACTCAGAAACACTTCAAAAGCTAGATCAAAGACTGCTTCTCTACCCCAACAATCTGTTTAGACCCCAATCTCGACAATTTTCCAGATATCTAAAAATCAGTGCAGTAGTTATTCATAGGCACATTTTACTTTCTTTTTCTCTTTCTTGAGTCATTGGATTTGAAGCAATAAATTTGTAATCATTGTTGTTTTCTTTACGTCTCTTCAGAATGGTGGATATCACCAGCAGGTTTCTTACATTTCCTGTCCCAGTCCCGCACAGTACTGCATTCCTAGCAGCATCATCTTAAATGCACCAGACAGCTAATCTTCCATCCCACTATTGAAGGGTGGGGAAATCATTACTGAGTCATTCTCACATATCCTGTAGTAACTGGTCTGATACTTGGGAAGATGAAAGGAAGGGTATACGAAACAAAGGCAGTTTAAAAGAAATACATTTGTATGTTTCCAACAAGAATCACTGTACACAGGCTGGTATTTCACAGCATAATTCTGTTCACACGGTTTTTCATTCCAAGCTGCTGTATTGTATTTTTATTACAGTAACGCACGCCACATTCAATACCACTTTCAGAGATGAAAATACATGGTTGAAATTTAAACAAGAATGTTTCAGAAGGGCATGACACATCTGCAAGGGTTCTTCTGGGGCAGTGGTAATAGCTCAACCTCTGAGACAAGAGGCCTGGGTTCAATCTCACCTGCTTCAGGGGTGTATTGTAGCAGATCTGAACAGATTGACTTTAAAAATGTCTGCAGCAATCTGCAAAATCTTTGAAATTCATTGTAATTTAACCTCATTTCTCCATCTGTTCCATGAAGAGCAATAAATTAACATGAATTGGAAAAGAGTGAGATGATTTATGAACAATAGTACAATATCTTCATGTTAGTCATAGATTACCTACAGGTGTATAAATGTGACACCACTTGTATGACTAATGCATTTAATAATACATGAGAGAGTGAACATGACGCATTATAGAGCTGGTTGCAGACACGTGGTAAGCCCAGTGACACATTCACTGCAAACCTGCAATACACATTATGGGCTTTTCAAAGATTCACCCCCTTTGACAATTACTGTTCAGAAATTCAGCAATACAATCACAAGATGAATCAGGGTTTTCGTTAACGTAAGGGTCTTAGATCTTCATTTTTGACACTGAATGGTAAAATGTGCAAATTTATCTTGCTGCCTTATGATAGAAAAATCTGTTAAGAATGCAAACACAATTAAAGCTTTAGTAACACACATTTGCCCCATCTGCAGGACTGTTCGCATGCTAATTCTAAATGAGTGGCGGGAGCCAAAACTAGAGGTCATAGGTTTAAGGCGAGAGGGGAAAGGCTTAAAAGGGATCAAAGAGGCAACTTTTTCGCACAGAGGGCGGTGCGTGTATGGAATGAGCTGCCAGGGAAAGCCCTGGAGGCTGGTACAATCACAACGTTTAAAAGGCATCTGAATGGGTACATGAATAGGAAGGGTTTAGAGGGATTTGGGCCAAATGCTGGCAAATGGAACTAGATTAATTTAGGATATCTGGTCGGCATGGATCAGTTGGACTGCAGGTTCTGTTTCCATGCTGTACATCTCCGTAACTCTATGAAATGCTGTCATTTGGTGTACAACAATTAAATAACTTAAATATTATTACCATTGAGAAGCTTTTTCAGACTTTCACTGCATGCCTGATAAGACATTATGTAACTTGTCTTGTGTTAGTGCACAATGATGCATGTTGATGTACAGTTGTGAATAAACAGATTTCAGTCAGGGCTGCCAGTGCTGTTTGTGGTTGCAATCGGTATACCCTGTGGGGAGATTACCGAGTTAAGGGCATTACAGTGCAGACTATGGTACAAATGCTGTTGAATGATTGATGTGGTGTTCCTGGTGAAATACAATCAAGCAAGAAATCTTTTGGTGTCAAAAAGAAAGAGCTGCATCTCAACAGTTGTGTGTCTGACTTATGAGCTGCCCTCAGAGCTGCAATCAGTCAAAGGACTTCATGCAGGGCCAGCTGAATCATCATATGCTGCAAGAATGGTGAAAATGTGAGCCTAAAATTGAAAAATACAGTATTCAATGGTAACACTGCAGAGTTTTCATTTGTAACTGTATTATCTCCTTTTCTATTGTCATTGGTAAATCAAACTGATTTACATAAAATCCTTCTGATATTCTGGTTTGCTGATTTATTTGGGAATTGCATCTTCTATCAGAACTTGTGAATGATGTTAACATAAATGGAAATGGTGAATCACGTGTGGTATATCTTATGATATGCAGTGCTCACCTTTTGTTACCATCCTTTGATCTTTATATCGAAGTTTTGGAATATTTTAATAAATTAAACATCTTCCTTAAAAATTGCTTTTGCCGTTGGTTAGAAATGGATTAATTCACCATCACATTATTAGACCCAGTATTCAGTTGTCAATATGAGTGAAAGTTTTATTGACATGACAATGATTCCTGAACATGTGCAAGTACACATTTAATATCACAAGGAACATTTACTAGCTAGTTATAATTCTGTTAGTGGCTGACTAGATAAATCTCTTCCATGAGAAATGAGGATATAGTTTCCTTCAAGTTATTTTGCCAACTTGTGCCTTTTTTAAAGGAACAAGCAATGTATTTTCCATTCTTACAAACATTCTGTTGTCTTAATGTGAGCAATGTGGGAGCTGGTGGATACCTGCATGTTTACAGCTCTCACACTTGCAGTAATAGCTCAACAAACTTCAGTTCTGAGCTGATGAGCTGGAGTCCAAGCTTTGGACATTGTGATGAATCAGGGAGAGAAAGAGTTAGCTCAACATTTTGTCACATCCCTTAGGTATGACCTCAGAGTCACTGCATGGTCAGGAATAGAAGGCTATGACCAGGAGTGAGAGATTTAGGGATCCAGTGATGGAGTCACATCCCTTTCATTGTTCAACAGGTTTGATTCCTGCAGTTTGTGTGAATGAGAGGAGAAGCTGAAGGGAGGACAAGCAAACTGAGCTTAGTACTGATATGCAAGGGGCCATTCAAATGAAACCTAGCATTGGAGAGGGCAGTATAGTTAGCAGAATAAATGCTGTTCTCTGCAAATGTAGGTGTGAGTCCCAAAGGCTGTGTTGCCCACCTGGTGTCAGGGTTAATTCACGTCCTTGGGGCTCGAGAGGAATTTGGATTGTGAGAGGAAAGATCCAGTTGCTATGGTCCACATTAGCACCGACGATGGAGGTAGGATTAAGAAAGAGGTTCAGCTGAGGGAAGATGAGCCACTAGGTGCTAAGTAATAAAACAGAACCACAAATGTTGTAATTTCTGTAGTATAAGCCATGAGTGGATTTGCACAGATCCAAGTTAACTGCTTGCTCAAAGATTGGTGTGGGAGAAATAGGTTTTCACTGTTGGGAGTACTGGCAGTGTCCGAGCAGTGTCCTAGAAAATTGTACAATAAGAGCTCTACTGAAGACTTTAAACAGAATAGTGGTGGAGCGGGTTCACGTGAGAGAAGTTGGAATGTAAAAAGTGAAAAGATGAGGCAATAGTGCAGAGTAGTGATATGGGTTATTGAGAACCACTAAATAACAAGATGGGTGAATTGATGGCACAAGTAGAAATAAAAAGAACTGATATGATAGCCATTACAGAATCATGGTTGCAAAGTGACCTTGCAACCTAAATATTTGTCGATGTTGGACATTTTGGAAGGAAAAGAAAGAAGGAAAAGGAAGCGGAGTATCTCTGTTCATAAAAGCTCGTACATTAGTGAGAAATGATCTTGGTCCAGAAGCTCAATGTATAAGGTGGAGTTTTCCCATTTCATCAGCGTGTGTTTTTTTGTGAGAGATTCATAATTCCTAGTCCAGTGAAGTGCAAGGTGACTTTTCACAGGCAATCGTTTCCTCTTCACCTGATTTACTCTTCAGCGGAGCTCTTGCTGCCTCTCATGTGGAATCGTGTAGCAGGAGAGCTGGAGTTGCTCACCTTTGCCTGAACTCCCTAACATTGGGACTATATTTCAGGAAATGCCCTTTACATACTGAAGCTCCATTGTTATCATTGGTCCATGCAGAAAGCAAAGTTCACTCCCTATTTCAAGAACAGGGAACTGGAAATGAAGTTGGCGAAGAGGTCAGTCCTTTCTCCTCGTGATGTCCGCAGAGCCCGTGCAACCAGACATAGCCAATTGGACCTTGGACCATTAGCTTAAATCGAAACTGCTGCTTGGTTCAGTGCCATGCCCCTGGTGATGTATGATTCCAGAAGTGTAGGAAGAAGGTCAGTGATCTGCTACGCTCCACATGTGTTTGTTCTACAATTTTCTAGGTGTTACAACATATTCAAAGGGCAACTACTCACTCAGACCCACTGCACATACCTCCCGCCAGGGTCAGGGGTTATAATTCTCACTGTTGCATGCATCATGTCCACTCAACAGCTCTTACCCACCACACGCTTCCAACATACTAACACTCTCTGCTCTCTGCACCTCCTCATCATTCAATGGGTCACTTCCCTCACTGCTGCAGCTCTGGTACCACTGCTGATGGCTCTCTCACCCAGTTCCATCATACCCAATTCCACCTCCCCCTCACTCTCATTGCAATCACAGTCTCCCCGGTATCCCAACTGACCTACTAGCAATGGCCTTTGATAGGACCAAGGGTTTGACTGGAATCAGATGAGCCCCTGACTGACTCTCGTGCCCCCAGAGCTGACTAAAGCCTCTTCCCCTTTGACTTTCAGATGTTAATTGTGCTTCGAGCAAACGGTAGTGTGTTTGCCACACAACCTGCTAGCACATCTGCATGTTACGTTGAGCTAAGTCTCAGAAGAATTATACCACAGAAGTGATGGTGAAATTGTGCTGAATCTTTTCTGAAATCGGCTGTGTTTCATTTTTGGCAGATTTCATGGAGGGTCTCTTTCCATGAGCCCTGATGAGTTTCCTTACTCTATCTTCCCAATGTTGCCACAGTAATTATGTACTATGCCCCTATGGTTCCCAGTCGCCACATTTTCCCACACACTATGGGCTGAGGGATTGGCTCCTGCCAGACCTCCCAGGATTCCTGGTGCTGGCACCATCTTTAAAGCATAACAGTGCACCTCCTCAAGTACTGATTGTCTGCATTTGCCCTGCAATGCTCACTGTATTTGCCTCAAACAGAGTGAATTGTCACTCTACCTTGGTGGCAGGGACTTAGAGGTCCTAGTAGATGGGTGGTGCAGAGAAAGGCCACCTTCTTTCCTTCGGACTGGCAGAAGATACCATGACACCAGACTTTGCCACCCTGGTTTGAGGTTAGCCCCTAGCAGAATTGCATTGCAGAAAGAAGGTTGATGACATTCTCCACTCTGCGAGGGTAAGTGCTGCCATCTTCTCTTTGGCACCTCTCTCTCGCTGTATCTCTGCTACTGTACCCATCTCCCTCCAAGCCTCATGGTCTACCAATCTCTCACTATTACCTGCAACATCTTCCCTCATTTGCTCAAACCATCCAATCCCCCCACACTGTGAACTCTGCGTGCCCTTTGCCTTATCTACTCACTTGTGTTATGCCACACTAGGGTCACATGCTGGAAATTACACCCTGCTATTTTCAGAGCTGTCGTAAAATGTAGAATTTTTTTTTAAGTTGCAGCATTCCTCAGTTTACCTCACTTTTAGATCCAGGTTGACAAAGTACAAACCAGGTTTCTGTACTTGACAAGAATTACTATTTATTATAGATAAACAAATTCTAACGACAGAAGCAATTATAAATTGTTAACATATAGCTTAACTGATTAAAACTGTAACCCACTCATGAAGCATCCCCTCCACACGCTCATATAGACAAACATGTTATAACATGGGTGTTTCGGGTGGAAGGGAAGACTGGGAAAGCAGTACATTGGTTCCCCTCCACAGGGTTTGCTGAAGTGATCTACTTGTTCATCAGGACATTGCTTCTCAATCTTCTTTTTTTCAGATACTGGCACTTATTTGCAGGAGGAACAGGGTGATCGTTTCCCACTCACTAAAAAAAAAACTCTGACTAATTAATTAACCGTCACAGGTTGCAGCAACTGATGAGGGGAAATCAATTTGCGATCTTCAAGCTCAAGCTGCTTTTTGTATAGCAAAACAGAAACAAACCTTCCCTTCCAGAGGCCCCGTGGCTCCTGACCCAAGTTTTCACACCCCAAAGCTATTCAGTTAGCTGGCAGTCAGTCAGTCACACAATTGCTGGCAGGTAGGGCACCTTTGTCATTGGTCTGCAACAGGGTAAGCAGTTATCAATCAGCTACTTGTTGCCAGCTGATGTTCTGTTTGTGTACAGCCCCTGCCTCCAGCTTGTCTGTAACTATGCTTTCCCCATTGCTAGAACCCACGGCTATGTAAACAACACTTAAAATGAGTGTCCGGTTATTTGCTTTTAACAGTGCAGTCATCCTTTCCATAATCCTTGGATTTTAAATCCGTCCTTTTCTCATTTCACTTCGCAATCAAAAATACTTCAATATCGTGGCGCCTCACCAGCTTTGCCCATCTGCACCAGCACTAATAGCCGTTTGAATCACTTTTACCTCACTCATTCCTCCTATTGTCTCACCCCAGGAGGAATAAGGCCCACAATAGGACATAAAGAGATAAGAGAGATAGTGGATGTGCCCAACATTTCGTTTATCCCCTCCCCCTCCAAGACAGAGGGATCCTGAACCCAACCATGCCCAAGAGCCCAGGTCCTGGACTGATAATGGAAGGCAACCTCTCACTTACTGGGAGCCCAGACTGAAAAGTGCCTCTCTTGACTTGACTGAGGACTGCTCCCCTGAGACTTTGAGACTGAGCCATTGTTTGAAGAACATGTGTTATGTTTGCTGCGTACAGTACTGGCACAGGTTGGAGGTGTGAAATGGACATAGCACAGTGCTGTAAAACACCATGTTCACTCCCTTGATTGATCACTGGCTTTACATCTGTAACTGTAAGAGTACTGTGAGCCTTTAAGCTCTAAGTGAGGAGGCTAAGCACAAAAAGGAAAGGCGAGGCAGCAAATGTTTTGAGTATCTGAGTAGGCACAAAGTGAATGAAGGCTAAGAGAGCAAGTGGGGAGCATCCTAAAGCAGCCTGGAGCATATCGCTGACTGGTATCCAAGATGGATGACTGTAGGAATAAGAGGCTGGGAATTGTTGCTGTCAAGTTTCTATTCAGCAGGTGGGAGAATGGGAAACTGCACGTCGATGAGGTGAGATTAACCAGTAATGAAATTTGAATGCATGTAAATCGGCCTCTTGCTGCTTCACAGATGACACTTTCATCTCACCTTTCAACAGTTGGTTGAAGAATAGGAGATCTTGCCATCAACATCAGTATCTCCTTACTGCCAATCTTGTTCGATTTTTCCCAACTTCCTTGCAAGCACGCATACAGTTCGGTGGCTGGGAAGATTCTGCCTTAGTTTGCACCTCAATTCCAAATTCTTTTTTTATTATTACTTGATGGGACGTGGGCGTCACTGGCTGGCCAGTATTTATTATATGTCCCTTACTGCCCTTGAAAAGACGGTGTGAGCTGCTTTCAATCTTGTTGAATCATTGCAGTCCATGTGGGTAGGTGCTGTAGGTAGACCCACAATGCTGCTAAGGAGAGAGTTCCAGTAATTTGGTCCAGTGATACTGAATGAACAGCAATAAATTTCAGCTGGTGAGTGGTTTGGAGGGGAACTTGAAAGTGGTGGTGTTCCTATGTATCTGCTGCCCTTGTCTTTCTAGAATGAAGTGATTGTGGGTTTGGAAGTGCTGTCTAAGGATCTTTGGTGAATTTCTGCAGTGCATCTTGGAGATGGTAGAATGCGCTGCTAAGGAACATCAGCGGTGGAGGGAATGAGTATTTGTGGATGTGGTGCCAATCAAGTGGGCTGCTTTATCCTGGATGGTGTCAAGCTTCTTGAGCATTCTTGAAGTTGCACCCAGGCAGGCAAGTGGAGAGTATTCCATCACGCTCCTGACTTATGCTTTATAGATGGTGGACAGGCTTTGGGGAGTCAGAAGGTGAGTTACTCATTGCAGGATACCTATCCTCTGATCTGTTTCCGTAGGCACTGTAGTTATATGTCTTGTCCAGTTGAGTTTCTGGTTAATGGTAACCTCCAGGTTGCTGATTTGGTGATCTGTTGATTATAATGACATTGAAAGGTAGTGAGTGATAGTTAAGTTCTCTCTTGTTGTAGTATCCTCCAGCTGTTTCTTCACATCATGTGGAATGAATCAAATTGGCTGAAGACTGGCATCTGTAATGGTTGAGACCTTGGAGGCTGTCTATTTTCTCATTAGGAAATGGTTCAAGTTAACTCTGATGTAAAATGAGGGTCATTAGGTGTAACGAGGGTCACATGGGCTGAGCAAATATCTTGTGTCAAGTGTCCATATTGTATCCCCTAGATTCAGGAGTAACCATTTCACTGCATGAACAACTGTCCTATCCTTTTGGTAGAGAGAAGTTGTACAAACAATGTTCCATCCTCCTCAGTAATGCCTGCTATTGTAAACTATTCAACTAACATTCCCAGGAGCACTAAAGCAAGTGAGAACGAATATTTCTAGCAGAATATCAGGATGTCTTTTCAATATATAGATGTTTGTGAAATAACTCCACAGGGGCTGGTACCCCATCACCAAGTTACCCCCTATTTACACATGGAGAGTCTTTGCCACTGATCCAACTTCCTCAGAGCCAGCTCTCTGAGTGAACAGAACCCGTGACACTTCTGTTTATATCTGTCAGCCAGGGCTCCCTGTTTGGACCAGATTAACAGCTCCAGTCAGGGAACTCATATTTTATGGCTGGCCTTGTTACAATCGCCACAATTTGATTCTGCAGTTTTATTTAATCAATGAAGGCAGTTAAACCTGCTCAAAATACATGTTTTTTATTTGAAGATATGTGTCACACTCAGGTCAAGCTGTTAAATTCAACTTTTTTTTAGTATTTCTTTGAAAGTGACAAACAAACCTTGAATTGTACCTAGTGTAATTAAAATGGACACAATTGGCTAACCCAACTGTTTGGTACTTCTAGGTCATGTAAACCCAGTCTTGAAATCAGATGCTATATCTGTTGATTGTTTCACTCGCAGAAGTTCAAACTAAACTTATTTAAAAACGTAGTGAAGGCCAAAACTTTAACAAAAGTTACTTCAAGGCAATCTCATATCCTGAAAATTAATCGTGTTTATCAAAATCATACATTGTTGAGCTATAAACAAATTGACATGTTATGGAAAGACAGTGTAAGGCAACAGAACCATTATTGAATTATGAATTAAATATGCATGTGGTGGTGGCTATGCAATGATTGGCCATTAAATGACACCAAAAAATGGTCTGGGTAAAGGATTATAGATATAATATTTGTGAAGTTAGCCTGTGAAGAATAGTTTAAGGCACAGTATAATATCCTAAATCTTTAATTTACAAAATTACAATTTCTGAACCTGCTCAGAATTAGGCCAGGATATGAACATGGGATTAGTGATGCCATTGCATGCAAGGTGTATTGTCTGAGCTGTGTACAAAACTTGGGATTTCAATCATGGTGTACATGTAATGACATCTCGAATAAGATTCACGCATGGTTGGAATCCGATCTTCACCACAAAGAATACAAGGAATTTTTCTGTTTTTTTTGACTCAGCGATATGTATTTTATTGATTCAGCTCCCTAAAAATACACTAGGATTTATGACAAAACTTGTCTCTTTTAAAGAAAAATTACTTTAGCGATTCTTACATCTGTAATTGTGGCCACATGGCTGCTATTATATAACAACTCCAATTTTCCTTTCCAAATGAAAACAAATTCCATAAAATATTAGCTCCAATTTTAACCTGACTTTCCAATGTGAAGGGGAGGGCCTGTGTGGAACGCTGCCTCTATGGATTTGAAATCTGAGCATGGCTCAGTCCATTCTCCATCAATAGGATTTAGCTTAAATTTGGGGCTAACAGCAACAAGTCAAAATTGCTTATTTTCTTTCCATAAGCTACAACTTGTATAAATTTCCGTATTAATCATTGCACTCTTGCAACCTTAACTTTGTAACAAAGATATTACAAAAGAAATTCTTAAGTGTGGAAGAATGGCAAATCCTCATTGGTTTTTTTTTCTGAAGTATCTGGGCTGTAAGGATGGCTTTTTATAGGATACAGCTTTTTTTTAAACTTTCAAGTGATTTTCTTTCACTGGAAGTGAATTGGAGCAGTAATAATTGGCTATCTATTTAGAATAGCTATTCATTACTGGAACCATCCATTGAAAATGTGAAAACTGCTTGCAGACTACGCATAACTTGATCATTTACCCCTGAGCACTAAATTATCAGTGACTGGAACACTCCAATTCATCATGAAAAACATTGGGAAGTGATTGTTTGACAGTAATTGCTTTCGGAATTTATATTTTCAAGTTTGAAGGGGACTGTGCACAAAAATACCTGCCAAGCATTCCTTATTTTAATTGGTTGCTGAGTTATGTCCAAAATAGAGCATCCTTGGGCATCAACAACTGAAGAAATTAAAATGCATGTAGTCTTGCCAAATAAGTTTCATGAAGTTTAGAGAAGTTTAGTATAATCAGAGTCTTGGGCAAATTGAAGTATGTTCTCAGACCTCAATACTAAACATTTTATTTATGGTGCAACCACTGCTGTCCACCAGTATGGATGAGATTTTTTGATACATCATTCATAATTGCATTATTTAATAGGCAAGTGGAAATAGGATTTGTTCCTTCAGTCCCTTGAAACTGTCTCACTATTTGTTGAGATCATGGTTGACCTTTGACCTTTGTAGAATGAAGATATATTTTATAGAACATGGTTTTATAAACAACAATTAGTAATAACATTTATTTTTACTGAGAATAATTGCTGAATTCCTGAACAAGATAGCTCCTGTAGTTGCTATATTTCCAGCTGTAAAATAACTTTACATAATAAAACTCCATCACTCTCAGATTTGAATTGAACCTTGCCTCAGCAGCTTTATGGGGAGAGATTTGCATTGCTCATTGAATGAAGAAACGTTATTCGCAGTTACTTCTGAATGGTGTAGCTCTACTTTTAAGATTACACCTTCTTTTCATAGCCTTGACCCACCAGACGTAGTAGTTTGTTTCTATCAATCTTACCAAATCTTTCAGTTGCATTAAACACCTCAATTAGATCACCTCTTAAATTTGAAGTAATCTCTCAGTATAAACAGCATAAAATACATTTTCATTGGTTTTTGATAATTCTCAAATATTCCGAACAAAAGTAATTACAGAGTGATAGGATATATTTCAATCAATGGAGGTTGTTGTTATAATGCCACCTTGTGAGTCCTGAGGTGACTAAGTAATCTGATGCTTGTCACGGGTAGGGCAGGTTATCTTTGATGAGGTGGGATACTCCAATTTTCATTATGATGCTGCAGCAGTATGCAGGATATATACAGGGGCTTATAGTTTTGACCAAAGGGTAAGAAAGATCTAACAGAACTGGGAACTTTTTGATGAGACATCAAAATGAAGGATTAGATCAAAGAGGTCACCAACTGTATGATGGAGAAAGGAAGAAGCTCCAAGGCAGAGTTTTGATTCCAGAAAACCTCAAGCGAATTATTTTTTCTTTCTTCATTCATGGGATGAGGGCGTCGCTGGCTAGGCAGCATTTATTACCCTTCGGGCAGTTAAGAGTCAACCACATTGCTGTGGGTCTGGAGTCTTATTTAGGCCAAACCAGGTAAGGATGGTGGTTTCCTTCCTTAAAGGACATTAGTGAACTGGATGGGTTTTCCCAACAATTTGACAATGAATTCATGGTCATCATTAGACTCTTAATTCCAGATGTTTTTTATTGAATTCAAATTCCACCATCTACCGTGGCAGGATTCAAACCCAAGAGCCCCAGAACATCACCTGGGTCTCTGGGGATTAACAGTCCAGTGACAATACCACTAGGCCATCACCTCCCTTAAACAATGTCAACAAAATTTAGATGAAGGTCAAAAAATTAAGCAGTATTAAATAGAATTCGAACAGAAAGGTTGAAAACCACACAGAAATCAAGGGAAGTTAATTGGTTAAAAGAACAGGACGTACAACAAAGAGAATGTGATTGGAAAATAGGATATAAAATGAATTAGCTTATTATGATCATGTGAGGCAGCATCCAATGGCTTCCCTTTTTCCCCATACCTAGTTTGTCTGTAACACTTTTTTGTCAATTCTGAGGGTGTTTAACTGATTATGTGCTGAGACTTCGAATGACACAAGCAAGCAGAGTTCTTTCTAAAAGAAAAGAGGATTGAATTTATTACAGTTAGCCTGGTCTAAGTAAAGTAATAAAAAGGTGTTAACTTTCTCACACATACTGTTGAATTTCACAAATGCACCGTAAGGAACAGAGTGGGAAGATAGATTGGGATACTTTATAGTCCAATAGCAATCAAAGTGATATGGTTCTTATAGATTGATGAATTAAGTGGATCCAGTCTGATCTTGATGATACTTTGGATTTTGGCATCAAGATGGTTTTAAGGTGTGAATGGATAATTTACCTGTTGTTTTGGAGACAGCAGCTGTGTAGTTGAGATTTTGATTATCCATGTGTGCAGACAGATTTTAGTCAGCAGACAGGGTTCCAGACAGCAGATGGATAGTGAGAGAGGACTGAACCCATGCAGACAGTTTGCCACTTAGATACATTTTATACTTGTGATTTTGATCTCGAGACAATCATTTCCGAAATGCACAAAGGATTGCCTGGCTCATCACACAATAGTCTCTTGCCAACTGCCCAGTGACCCAAATATGATTATGACTTCTGTGTTCCGGGTGGATAGTTTCAGCCTGGTTAGATGATGTTTTGGGTGGATTCCCTTCTCAGTCACAATTCATGGTCTGAGGTGATGACAACTAATATGAAGTCCCCACTCAGGTGATTGGATGTTCTATGAGTGAGTTTAGGAGAAGATCCCATTCATACTCCTTCAAGTTCATTCACTCTGTCTTCTGGACAGATTGGCCCCACTTAACATGTTTGAAACTTTTCCTGTCGAGTGATGCCAGCTTAGAAGGTGCAGTTTGCAGGTGGAGGTCTTTTTTCTGAATCTAATCAGTGGTTTCCAAACAGTAAATTCAGGAAGCCTTTTTTTATCATAAAGTATGACTTTGTAACAAGGAAACGAAAGATATGGGAACGTGGACAAGACAAAAAGGAACGTAGTTGTACATCATTCTCTATAAACCATGTACCACATATAAGTGAGCAATTAACTGGATAAATAAGTCTCCAACCAGTTCTAGCCACAAAGACTGAACTGTTCAACCTGTGACAATAAAGCTTCTGATGTCAGTTATTTTAATAGTAAGCTTCATTATGTTGGCAAACTTTTTTGGCAGTTTTAGATTTCTTGAAATATACTGTTTCCTGTGTTAATTTCTCATTTCCAATTACATGCTACCATTAACATTTTTATCTTAATGCTTTCCAGCTTAAATTGAAATGAGTACAACTCAAATGTGTATCTAATTCACTAGTTTCTAGAAACTAGATTGAAGTGGAATACTGAATAAAATTCAGATCAATGATTTTGATTCCATTGTGGCATGTTGTTGTACTACTTACATGGTGGTAAAGACATTCTGAAATTGCTCACAGCCATATCTTTCACAGACAACAAGGTGCAGGGCTGGATGAACACAGCAGG
>NC_063353.1:17282082-17320855 GCF_021869965.1 Rhincodon typus | reverse complement strand
AAAACAGATCCTTGAGGTACACCACTAGTAACTGAACTCCAGGATGAGCAATTCCCATCAACCACCACCCTCTGTCTTCTTACAGCTAGCCAATTTCTGATCCAAACCGCTAAATCACCCTCAATCCCATGCCTCCATATTTTCTGCAATAGCCTACCATGGGGAACCTTATCAAACGCTTTACTGAAATCCATATACACCACATCAACCGCTTTAGCCTCATCCACCTGTTTGGTCACCTTCTCAAAGAACTCAATAAAGGTCTGTGAGGCACAACCTACCCTTCACAAAACCGTGTTGACAATCCCTAATCAAATTATTCCTTTCTAGATGATTATAAATCCTATCTCTTATAATCCTTTCCAACACCCTCATGTTTGCCTTCATTACTCAGACCTTTGAGTATAGGAGTTTGGATGTCGTATTGAGGTTATACAGGATGTTGATGAGGCTTCTTCTGGAGTACTGTGTACAGGTCTGGTCACCCTGCTATAGGAAGGATATTATTTTAATCGGAGAGAGTTCAGAAAAGATTTACAAGAATGTTGCCAGAAATGGAAGAGTTGAGTTATAAAGTTATGCTGGATAGACTGGGACTTTTTTTTTGCCATAGTGTATGAGGATGAGGTGTGATCTCATAGGGGTTTATAAAAGCACAAGGGGCATAGATAAGGTGAATAGCAAGGGTCTTTTCCCTAGAGTTGGAGGGAGTTCAAAACTAGGGGGCATTTTATTTCAGGTGAGGGGAGGAAATTTATAACAGACATGAGGGGCAACTTTTTCCACACAGAGTGATTCTTTAGGGAATAACATATCATCGAAAACAAGTACAGTGATCAAAACCAACTATTACAGCATCTCAAGACATCATTGTGTGTGGGTTCCTTGAAAACCAGAAATGGTCTAGTATGGATTAGGAGACCCACCACTCTGGTCCATCTAGAAGAATTTTGTTAAGTATACAATAGGACAATTATTGTAGTACTGAAACTATTTACAGATTAAATGAATAGAATCTGCATCAATAGAGAGACTGTTAGGAGTCACCTCAGTTCTTTTTCCAACAGGATCCTTCCTTACTCTGCCCAAGTCGCTGTGACATGAAATGAACTGTCAGAATTGGTAAGTGCAGGTACAGTTGCAATATTTAAAAGACATTTGGATAAGTACTTGAATAGGAAAGGCTTGGAGGGAATAGGGCCAAATGCAGGCAAGTGGGACTAGTGTAGTATGGGAACTAGTTGGACTGAAAGGTCTGTTGCCAGGTTATATGACTCTATGCCTCTAAATGCTTTGAACAATAGACTCTCACCTGGCTATGGCTGCATTTCTTCAGTTTAATTGACAGGCTTCTGAGCCTGTCTGTGTGGACTAAAGAACTGTACTCATCTCAGTGATTCTCACATGACACTGACAACTCAGGAAATAGGTCAATGGATTTTACATCCAGAACCTTTGACCTAGACAGTACAGAAACACCTATTCGAATATTTGAAGGACTCACCCAGCAGCCACACAGTGGCTCATCTTCAAACTTGTTCAGGTGAAAGTGGGCAGGATGATTTTGGAATTCTGATTGAACACCAACTTTAGAACATTAAGCTCCTTGTGTGCAGCCGAACCCACTACTGCTATCAAAAGTCTCCTCTACGTGTTTAAGTCGGAGTAATGTTGGATTCAGTGACGGTATTCATACGTACACTTTGGCTGCTTGACCTCATGGTCTCTGGATTTCTAATCCTGCAAAATCAGGACTATTCTGATAGCCTCTTTTTATGTGCTGTTAGGCCAGCTTTGGCTATCTGCCTAGGTTGTTTTCTATGCTTAACTAGCCACTTCTTATACTGGCTCACTACATGGCTATGTTGACAAAACTAGTGCAAAGAACACGTGATAAGAAGACTTGTTGGTTTTTAATCTCCTTGAGCATCACACTGTGATGGCCCTTGTTTGTGGGTCAGCCATTTTTAACAGCCAGTTGATGTTGGATGCTTTTACTTACCAGATTGCAGCCAGTCCCGTCATGTCAAGAAGCAGGCTTTATTCCGAAAGGTTTTCTGTGACCCCTAACTACCATATTAGCAACAATGCCCAGGTAGTGTGTCTGTTTTACGTGGGTCTGAAAAGGTAAATGTTTGATTGAATGCAGTAAGCACCACCCCCTGAGGATGATGTGACAGCGAATTGGGCAGAGTAATGAAGAATCCTAACAGTCTCTCTATTAATGCAGATTCTATTCATTTAATCTGTAAATAGTTTCAGTACTACAATAAATGTCCTGTTGTATACTTAATCATACTCTTCTAGTTAGACCAGAATGGTGGGTCTCCTAATCCATACTAGACCATTTCTGGTTTTCAAGGAACCCACACACAATGATGCCTTGAGATGCTGTAATAGTTTTGGTTTTAATTGCTGTACTTGTTCTCGATGATGTGTGTTATTCACTTGGGTCACACCAAATCTGATCTGATTGTAATGCAAGTGGACATTTCTGCAGTGTTAATTCCACAACTACAAATTGTCTCATAACGCAGGATGACAAACCTGAATCTTCTGTTAGTCAATTATCTCAAGGCTCAAAGATAACCAATTAGCAGTTAACAGAAGAAATTGAAACACAATTTTGTGGTGCACTCCTTTGCCAAACTGTAACAGACATCAGGTAAACAGCAGGGTTGCAATTAAATCTAAGCCTGTGCTTTATTTGACCCCAGAATATCCAATCATAGCAAAAATTGTAATGTTCTGTTTGCACATCCTCAGTGAATGCGATTCCGTATAGAACAAATGTAAATTTAAGTTAATGGACACATACAATGTGAATTTGTAAAATAGGTTGGTTTGGTGACGGTAATTCAAGAAAGTAGAATCTAAGTGTAGCAAGTAATTTGTTGCCTTCTTTCCAACAGTTACATTTCTTTCCCACATGGGAGAGAAATGGTCATATTTCTGTGTTGTAAATGAAGAAAATTAATGATTTAAAATGGAAAGAATGCATAATTTGCTCAGTCATTGTACCATCTGTAATTAACCACAGTCGACGAGAGCCCGCAAGTAGCTCCCTGTTCACTTTGGTACTGCATGCCTCTGTCAATCCTCCCTTTGTGCAGCAATTGATGTTCACTTACTCGGTCTTTCTTTCACTTCTCATTCTCCTGATGTTTCACCTGTTCTTGCCAACATCAAACTGTCACCTTATGTTTTCTGGTGGTCATACTTTGTCAATTTCCACTTCTTCACTTTAGTGAAATGCATGTGAGATGCTGGCACTGTGATTTTCCTCCAGACAAATTTAATGGTTCTGAACTCCGTCTGCAGCTGATTCCAGAGCCACATTCAAAATGTTGTCATCCTTTTCTCATCAGCTGTATTGAGAGTTTGTCTCTCTCACCATACAGCACAATGCTTCGTACCAATTATTTTGCAAATCCCTTTTAAAGTGCTGGCCAATGTTGGAAGCCCTTCCTATTTTGTTCAGCTGACCAGGTGTAGAAGGGGGCATTGCTAGCTGGATTTCGATTGCCACTTGTGGTCACTTTGGAACCCGGAAATTGACATTGATCTACTCATTATGTGTCAAGAAATTTGAGACAACTTATGAGCATTTGTAACGTAAAAATATCTGGTCAGCCTTGTATTACTTACATAATACGATCTATAAGCAAAGTCTGACATACAACCTGATGCTTTTATGTAGATTTCATTTGCCAATAATATTTGAGTACATAAAAGCAATACATTGGATAGGAATTGGTGCTTTGTAAGCTGTGTTTCTCCAAGGGGATGGAGATCATGCTGCATTTTGGTGAAACCTGAGGGAAGCACTTCGTGCAGGAGGCCAATGAACAAGCTACCTTTGGAGCCTGCACCTGTTTGAGGACGATGGCCTGCCCCTAGGTATTGGTGGCCCAATTGGAAGGTGGGAGAACCCGACTGCTTCAATAGCGCCATTGCTAGAAATGCTGTGAATTTTTTTCATTCACTTGTGGGATGCTGACTGGTCCAGCATTTATTGCCTGTCCCTTGTTGCCCTTTAGAAGGGGCTGGTGAGCTGTTTTCTTGAACAGCTGCAGTCCATCTGGTATATGTAGACCTGTAATGCCCTCATGGAGGGAATTCCAGGATTTTGACCCAGCGACAGTGAAGGAATAGTGATATATTTCCAGATCAGGATGGTGAGCTCCTTGGAAGGGAACATGCAGATGGTGGTGTTCCCATGTATCTGCTACCCCTCGAACTTCTCTCTGAGGATTGTCACCTTGTTGTGGTGGAGAGACTTGTGCGTACCTAGAAATCCAAGAACTAAACTGTCTGGAGCATAGCTCCTGGCAAGGTCACCCAAGACAGTAAGGTCAAGACATAGCGTGATCCATGCAGACATCAATGGTAGAGGATGATAGCTGAACTTAAATTAGAGCATCGCAAAGGTGAACGAAAGCTACAACAGAGAAGGGCCGCCAGTCATCTTGGGCTCCATGCCAGTGGGCTTCAATCTGCTAACTGCCAGGGTCCATGTGGTGGCTGTCTGTCATGCACAAACATTCTCCCAAAAAGTACCAGTGCTACTTAAATCCCAGACAAAAGTCCTATGGCAATTAACTAGTGGCAAAGGGAGCTGGACTGTGATATCTGGAAGCCCCCAGTCACAAACTGACGCAGTAGGTGGTGAGTGTCAGGTTCAGTCGTTTTGCTCCTGGACGAGGCAAATGGAGCATTTTGGCATCTGCACCCATGACTGAGCAACCGTTTTGGACCCGTTCTGCTCACCCCAGTTGGGGAGGGGGCTGGAAAAGGTGACCTAAAATTTGCCTGTCTCAGAACTCCTAATTGGATTACCTAGTCCACAGGGATCACCCATGCGGTCAGAAATGAGGAATATAAACTTTGGAGCTTGGAATGTAAGTACCCTCATGGGCCCAGCTATCAGTGAACACCCTGAGGGAAGAACTGCGATCATAGCCAGAGAACTGAAGAGATGCCAGGTCAACCCAGCTGATCTTTCCAAAACCCACCTTGCAGATGAAGGGCAACTGAAGATGGTGAAAGATAGTTACACCTTCTTCTGGAAAGGGAAAATTGCTGATCAGCTCAGAATTCATGGTGTTGGATTTGCAATTAAGAACAAGCTCATCACCGGCCTCTCTGACCTTCCTTTGAGAGTTAATGATCGCCTCATGACCATCTGCCTGATGCTTACTAACAACCAGATGGCTGCAGTTGGGAGCACTTGTGCCCCAAACCTTGACTCGGAGGAGGTAGTAAAGGAAACTTTCTATGCCAACCTTGACAAGGAGGACAAGATCATTCTTGGAGACTTCAATGCCAGAGTTGGTTGGGACCATAACCTTTTCAATGGCGCCATAGGAAGGGAAGGTATTGACAATATCAACTCCAGTGGAGTCCATTTCCACCCCCCCCCCGCCATGTGCTGAATACAACCTAACCATCACAAACATACACACTTTCATCAGAAAACCAAATTCAAAGCATCTTGGATGCACCCACAATCAAAACAATGACATCTTATTGATTATGACATTGTTCACTCTATGGACTTTTGGAGCGTGAATGTCAGCAGGGCTATGATGGCTCAGATGGCTGCTGGACCGATCTCTGCCTTATCCATTCTACAATGTCCATCAGACTACACAGAAAGAGGAGGGTTCAGAAGAAGCAGACCTAGCCAAGTTCGCCATGGAGACCCTGGGTGGCACGGTCACTGTGCAACATCTACAGGCCTCCCTTGGTGTAAACCTACCTAGGAATACCCAGCGGATATAGGAGAACACTGAGGTCTGCTTAAATCAACAATTCTCAGCACCTGCAATAACAACCTTGGGTGCAAGTCCAGAAACCCTCAGGACAGCTTCAATGAGAACGACGCAGAAATTGAACAGCTCATGTCCGAGAAAAGGACAGCCTTCCATGACTGACAGAATGACAGAATGACATCGACTGCAAGGCCAAAAGAAGGGCCTATACCAATGCTACGGCTGATTTCCAGAAGAGGATAGGAGACTCAAAAAGAAATGGTGAACTGATAAGGCCTTGGAAATCCAGCAGCTGGCAGATGTCGGTGACACAGGGGGCTTCTTTAGCACCACCAAGGCAGTAACAAAGAATTATGTGCCTGAACCCCTAGGAGTCTCTTTCTACAATGTTACTCAGGGCCATTCCATTAACTGTATAAGTCCTGCTCTTGTTTGTGTTAACAAAATGCAATACCTCGCATTTATCCAAATTAAACTCCATCTACCACTCCTCAGCCCATTGACTTAATCAATCAAGATCTCGTTGTAATCTTATATAACCTTCTTCACTGTCGACCATAACACCAATTTTGGTGTCATCTGCAAACTTACAAACCATGCTATATTCTCATCCAAATCATTTGTATATATGACAAACAAAAATGAACCCAGTACCAGTTACCACTGGTCACAGGCCACCAGTCCAAAAAACACCCCATTCACTATCTTCTGTCTCCTACTGTAAAGCCAATTTTGTATCCAATTGGCAAGCTCATCCTGAATCCCATATGATCTAACTTTACTCATTAGTCTACCATGCGGAACCTTATCATAGGATTTACTGAAGTTCAAGTAAACAACATTTCCCACTCTGCCCTCATCAATCCTCTTGGTTCCTTCCTTGAAAAACTCAGTCAAGTTTGTGACACACGATTTCCTTCACACAAAACCATGCTGACTATCCCTAATCATTCCTTGCCTCTCCAAATGCATATAAATCCTATCTTTTTAGAATCACCTCCAATAACTTAACCACCACTGATGTCAGGCTCACAGGTCTGTAGTCGCCAGGCTTCTTCTTACAGCCTTTCTTAAACAAAGGTACAACATTAGCCACTGTCCAGTCTTCCGGCACCTCGGCCATGTTTATAGATGATACAAATATACTCCCAGCTGAAGGAATGTCAGTCTGCCCCGGCAGTCAAAAGAAACACTTCAAAGACAACATCCAGACCAACCTCAAGAAATTCCATATCAACATCAACAACTGGGAGGACATGGCTACAGACTGGAATCACTGGGAAACGTTATCCCATGGGGATCTGTATGGCATGAAAATGATCTCTGCCGTGCTGCTGAACAAAAGTGACTATTGCACAAGGAGAGGCAGGTCATCAGGAAGACCCAGCCACCACCACCCCCAACCACCATTATCACCCACCATGCCCACACTGAAATAGAATCTGTGGATCCCAGATTGACCTTTTTAGCCATTTCAAGACCCACAAATAGACGCCCTTATGGAGGACAATCATACTCAACCCAAAACCCCTTGTCTTCTCGTTGGACATGATCATGCGCTTGGAAGGTGTTGTTGAAAGAGCCTTGGTGAATTGCTGCAGCATGTCTTCTAGACAGTAGACATGAGTTGCTTCTGCACCTCTGTGGTGGAGGGAATGGATGCCTGTGCCTATCAAACGGGCTGCTTTGTCCTGGATGGTGTCAAGCTTCTTGAGTGTTGTTAGAGCTGCACCCATCCAAGCAAGTGGGGAGCATTCCATCACACTTCTGACTTGTGCCTTGTAGATGGTGGATAGGCTTTGAGGAGTCAGGTAGTGAGTTACTCGTCGTAGTATTCCTAGCTTCTGATGTGCTGTTGTTGCCACTGTATTTGTATGGTGAGTCCAGTTGAGTTTCTGGTAAATCGTAGCCCCCAGGTTGTTGATAGTGCGGGACTCAGTGATGGCAACACCTTTGAATGTCATGGGCCAGTGGTTAGGTTGTCTCTTATCTGAGATAGTCATTGCTTGGCATTTGAATGGCACAAATGTTACTTGCCACTTCTCAGCCTAAGCCTAGATATTGTGCAGATGTTGTTGCATTTGAACATGGACTGCTTCAGTATCTGAGAAGCCATAAATGGTGCTGAACATTGTGCAATCATTGGCGAACATCCCCACTTCTGATGGAGGGAAGGTTATTGATGAAACAGCTGAAGATGGTTGGGCCTAGGACACTATCCTGAGGAACTCTTGCAGAGATGTCCTGGAACTAAGACGACTGACTTCTAACAATGGCAACTATCTTCCTGTGTGCCGGGTATGACTTCAACCAACAGAGAGTTTGCCCCCTGATTCCCATTGATTCACGTTTTGCAAGGGCTCCTTGATGCCATGCTTGGTCAAATGTGGTCTTGATGATCAGGGCTGTTACTCTCACCTGACCTCTGGAATTCAGCTACTTTGTCAATGTTTGAACCAAGGTTTGAAATGAAGTCAGGAGCTGACTGGGCCTGGCGGAAACCAAACTAGGCGTCACTGAGCACTCCGTCACTGAGCAGGTTATTTTTGAGCATGTGTTGATTGATAGCACTGGTGATGAAACCTTCCATCACTTTACTGATGAGTGAGAGATGACTGATGGAATGGTAATTGGCTGGGCATATGTAGCACCTCCTGCGGTTGCAGGGAAAGGTGCCAGGGGTGGTGGGGTTAGTGGGGAGTGTGGAGCGGATGAGGGAATCACGGAGTGAGCGGTCCCTATGAAAGGCACATGGGATGGGGAGGGAAATATCTCTTTGGTGGTGGGGTTGGATTGGAAGTGGCCGAAATGGCGGAGGATGATGCATTGCATTGCAGAGGTTGGTGGGGCAGTATGTGAGGACAGTCCTGATGAAGGCTCTAGGCCTGAAACCCCAACTCTCCTGCTTCTCTGATGCTGTGTTCCTCCAGTTCCACACTGTATTGACTCTGACTCCAGCATCTGCAGTTCTTGCTATCTCCTAGACACTGCTGCTGCCATGTTTGTGGGCGTGTGTATCCATATGTGCACTAATGTCCATCTGATGGCCATCCCACATGGTGCTCGGCTTTCACAGTGTAGGCACACTGTACGTGCTGGTTGGAAATGGTCCTTAATCGGGCCATTATGTGACGGCTCAGGTTTCTGCCACTTGCAGTGTGCTGTGGTGGCAGAAAGACATCAGAACCCCTTCCAGCACCTTCTCTGACATAGTGCCATTTCTCCTGCCTCCCAGCTCCTCCAGTGGGCTGGGAGGTTTAACCCGGTATATGCCATCCCCAACTGCTCTTTCTTTTGAGTCCACTCAGTTTACCCTGTACCTCTGCTAACCAGGTATTCTATCATCTTAATATATCAATTCATCTTCCCTATCCTCTGCACTGTTCATTGTCTCATCCTCATTGGCTTTAACCTGCACTTAAATTCATTTGAATCTCCTTTGATTTCTCAACCCTCTATCTTCTCTGAAGTTTAATCTCTCAAGCTCTTCCACCCATGACCAAAGTCCTTGTTTTATCGTCAGATAAAACCTCACCAGCTGTTTCAGCCATGTTCTAATCTCCTTCCTCTGACAAAATTACTTTTCTATCTCAATGGCTGCTATCCTCTTCTTTTCTGCCATGAGAAAATCTATCCCTAACCCTCTCTCTAATTCCTATTTCCAATTCCATAGATTTGCTGTACAGTGGACTTGCTTGCAGACAATCGTTCATTCCTACTACAAACTCATCTCTCGTTTAGCCTTCAATCCACACCTTGAATTCCTACTGTGAGGAGCACATTGCATCAAAAAAAATTCAGGTCACCACATTTCTGGAAGCATCGTCTTCTTCCCTCGCTTTCCATTTCTTCCATTTCAGCCCCCTCCAGGTACAAGCATTCTGTCATTGATTCTTAATTTGCGTTTGGAATTTGCAAATTTCTGACTGCCTCTTCAATGTCTAGACTAGATGAGTCAAATTTTTCTCCATTCATTGTTGGCAGCATTGAAATTTTTCTATATTTGCCAGTGATTACTTGCTGCTTCTTGTCTCTATCCTTGTCTCCTTGGTAACGGTGAGCTAACTGTCTCATTTTTAAATCTTCCATGGCCATACTGCATTCTTGAAAAAAATGTTCTCCAGCTGAATACTTAAAATTCATTCTCTATTCTGGTTCCAGGTTCCCATGGTAAATGATTCCTTCTTTAACAACTCTCTGGCACTTCTATTCTCCTTTACCTTCGCTTTAAACTGCTACATCCTTGTAACACTTATTGTTTTTGAGCAGTCAGTCTTTCTACTCCCCACGTCAAATTTCTTGTCTTCTGTGCTCAATATCTGCCCTTGGTAACCCATTAAGTTATTGGGAGTGTGCTAGCACCTTGATATTTCTCAAAGTGAAGTTGAACAGGTTTTTCTCCAGACCTCGAATTGGAAAATGGACATCTCTATTACCCATGCATAACTTGTGTTAAATATAGGATCAATTAAATTAAGATACCTCAAATACACTCTTCTTCAAAAGCTACGTAGTTATCTGCACTCTCTTAGATATCTTACTTATTTGCGTGCAGTCTCTGATCTGCAAGCTAATTCCTAAGGTACTATCCGGAGCAAAATAATATTCTTCACTGTTCTAAAATATAAATATTTATGATTTAGTGCTACTGATATAAAGTGCACTATAACAGGAGCACATTCTCTACAAGGACATGGAGGCTAATTTTTTTCAGCTTAGTTTGTGCGATTTTCTATCTTCCTCTCAGAATTGTGTGGGTTATGATCTGGGTTGCACTTATGTAGGGCCCATACCAGAAGCACTAAGTCATTTACACATTGTTAGTAAAAGTATAAAGCAGTTGAAAACAACATATAGCTAATTTATTTAATCAGGAGATCATACAATTTCAAGACGGGTTTGTTGAAGAAAGCTATTTCAGCCAGTTTGATCCAATCGTTCAAACCACAGGCCTTTATAGGAGGTACAGATCTGTCATGCCATGAGTCTGATTTTCCACTCGTGTCTTTTCACATTTGTGATTGTTTTATAGTATATGAGTTTCAAGTTTGTTATGAACCATTTAACCCATACCATTTCGTCCACTTTATTGATCAATTCAGATTAAATTTCCAATGTGATTCACCATGTATGCAGCGTTTGGAATCTTTGGAACTCAGTTGTCCCAGAATAAACCTCCTGAAACCCCTGTGTTAATCATACATGTTTCTGAATACTGGTCCATTTCATTGCTGGTAGCAATATAATTTATTCCAATCAATATGTACATTATTTGTGTGATTTTCAAATAACAATCCTTCTGTGATCGGGCCATCATAAATGAGAAAATAATTCCTGATTTTTGTAAGTTTATTTGTGGACAACTCTCAAAATTATTTTTCTGGCAAGGTAGGACATAATTTCTCATTTATGTCCTGAATAACAAGCAGGAAATTATATTCAGCATGGTAGAGTTTTATTGTTTCCACCAGTAATATTAAAACAATAGGGCCAGAATCAGGTGAAATAGAAAAGACGAGGTCATTTTAACTATCAGTTATGCTCCAACCCAGTTACACTCCTGTTCTCTTTGATTTGTTACACTGGTTTAGATTCAGTTTATCCAAATCAGATTCTGCCAACAAGACTGACCTCTGCCTTGAATTCAGGTTGGAGTGATTCTGCTGATTCTTTGACCTGGGAAGCCTCTTCCAATTATACTTTATTAATTTCTTAGATACATGGGTACCAGTCAGCATATATTTTTGTATTAAAAACACTTGATGTTTTAATTTATTGAGGAACTGACCAGTGTATACAAGTGAAACTGTTGAATGGTTGATTGTGGTTACATTTTCAAATAATTTGAGATCAGGATACACATAGGTGGAGGATTGAAAACTCAGTGGTAATTTTTAACTCTTAAACCCATTCTGAGTTGCATTATGAAAACTGGGCCAAGTTATTGCTTTTAACTGGATCAAGGACTTTTATGTAATGAAATACACAAATTATGCTTAATTATGCAATTGAACGCACTGGTTTTAGAAGACATAATGTTTGATTATATGAATTAATGTTATCAGATACTTGAATTGTAACCTAACCAATGCATTTTGGGTGGATTTTCTAATTGCAGTCAAAACAGAAAATATACCCAGTAAATCTGTGTGCAATGTGATAATAGCAGGACCTTACATAAATTATCATGACAATGGTTCATACGTTTCATCACTTGCCATTGTGTCAGTCTCCACTGTCCACAGTTCATAACAAAAATCTAGTTTGGGAAGGAGCCTGATTCTGTGCATTGCTTACTGTTGTTTGCATTAGCCTGCAGTGAGGGAAGTATAACTATGATTGGATCCTGTCTTTAAACAGGAGACCTGTTGCCATGGAGAAGACTAGGTGACATTATAAACTCTTCTCAATCATTTAAACTTAAATAATATTAGTTCCTTTTCGAAGATGCAGAGGTAATAAATTTTTTAAAAAATTGTGAATCACTAGCCAATCTGTAAATTGCAATCCAGTTAATGTGGCAATGTTTTAATACAAACCATGAAGTATTTATGATTCCTGTGAATCAGTCCGCCACCAATAAACTGAAAAATAGTTAGCTGATAAAAATGCTGTTCTCCAAACCAATAGGTTCTACTACTAATACTACACACATTGATAACCTGCAGCATAGTAGAGATTGAAACCTGACATTTGGGAAAATCTAGAGGCCTTGAATGTAATATCTCCTTTCAAAAATGATAAAAGTTTTACAGACTTTGTAATTAACCATAAACATTGTTCAACATTTCAGGATCACTTAATTTAGTTAGGCCATAATTTTTATTTTCTTGAGCCAACTATGGCTTCAAATCCCACCTCAGTATTCCATATTGAAATTAATTTTGTAGTTTTCTTAAGCCACCTTGATTCATACAAATTTCTGTATTTATAAATATCATAACTAGACACATTAATTCCAGAAGAACAAAACAAGTCATTTTAATCTATGTTATAAATCTGCACAACAAAATTTCCCTAGGTCAGTTTTTAAGTTCCCTCGAGCACGACAGAAAGGGTAGAAATTTGACTGGGCCCATCTTTAGTCGTAGAATTCATGCTACAACACCTGAAATTTCACCTTGTCACACATTGCAGTAACTTTCTTAGGCTATGGGTATTTGTGCACAGTTTGTCCATTTCAGCAAGTGAACTCACATTCAGTTTAAAGCAAAGTACTGCAGATGCTGGAGATCTGAAATAAAAACAAAGAGCTTGAGAAACCCAGCAACTGTGGCATTATTTGTGGAGAGAGAAACAAACACATGCCTAACTTTCTGCTGGCCAGACAGTTATTATTACAGTGTAGGTGGGACTTGCGCATGGGGAGCCTGTGTAATCCCCCATTGTAGCTGACTCTAAAGGAATTGCCCACGAAATTGAAGATTAATCATACAGGACTTAAATGTTGCTGAAACGAGACTAGAAGTTGAAGCTTTTCATCTTGTACTCATCAGACTATGATACAAGACTTTGTGTTACACAGAATGAAAAGAGGGTGTGGATTGGTTGGTACAGAGATGCAGCAAGAAAACTTAACTGTTGATCTTAATTTTCAGGACAGGCAGATAAATTCTGATTGGTCTGGACATTGCCATAGCAATGCAGTAGAGTTTGGCTGTCTTCATGAATTCTTTTAAAAGAAAAAATTCAATGTATGCATGCATTCCTTTCAGCTACATAACACGGGGTTTTTGAGTACATTCAAAAAGAATTATAAAGTACGTAGTCTAACATCTGGTAAACTACTTAACTAACCCAATACTTCCCTCATACATCCCCAGCTACATCTCTCCCATATTACATACATCACCAGACACTGACCTGAAACACCCATTTCACCCCAGGCCCTGACATGGCTGCCCCATCCTGCTCCAGAACAGCATTTTTTCTCCCATCCCTCACTCTATTCGCTTCCCCACACCAGACCTGGTGCCCCCAAACTTACCCCTGCTCCTCTTTTGCCCCACTCTCCCCTTCCCCAAATTTCTTCTTCTCCAGCTCTAGACTATCTCTCCCTTTCCACTACCCCTATGTGCAGATGCTGTCAGAGCTGCTGAGTTTCTCCAGCACACACACTTTTTCTATCAAACATTTGGTGTTGGTCCATGCTGCCTAGGACCAACATCTGTGCTTGTTTATGAAATGAAGCAGCAGGAAAACTGAGGATGGATATTTTCCAAGCATACAACAATTTAGGCCAAAGCAGGAGAATATAGAATTTATTTGGAAGAGAATCAAAGACATGAAAAATATAACAAAAAATGTGAACAGATAAAATGCATCAGATAATAAAAATCGCAACTTTCCTCTCCTATACATGCACTTTGTTTCAAGTGTACAACACAGCATTGTGTTCAAAAGGAGGTCTTTATTGAAATGAAGTTTAACATGCTTACAGGTTGTAGTGCTCATGGTAGAGGTCACATGACTATGACAGACTGGAACAGATATTTGTAGATGATTGCATTTCAATCCCATTGCACTTTATCAATTGCTAAAGAGCTTGTTCTTCTATACACTTAGACAAACAGGTGCTAATGTTATATTTAAAAAAAATAAAATAAAGACTATCAGGGATCTTCCTGTTAACTACTTCCAGAATAAATTTTCAGCGATGGAAAAACTGAAGAAGTGAATATTGTTAGCTTGCATCAACTGCATTATTTATGTCTTAGTAAACTATTTTAAAGATTAGCCAGTACATATCCATTAGTAAAATGACAAAAATCTGAATGAATATTGATACAAATGAAAAATAAAGGGAATGCTGGGAATCTGAAATAAAAACAAACTGCTGGATGAACTCAGCAAGTCAGTCAGCATCCATGGAGAGCAACAGAGTTAACATTTGAGACCAAGTGACCTTTTTGTCAGAACTAATCAGTTCTCATGAAAGGTCTTCAACTAAACATTAGTGCTGTTTCTGCCCATGGATGCTGCATGACCTGCTGAGTCCTTCCAGCATTCTTAATGAATTTTCCAGTGAAGGAAATTTTTTGGCAAGAAATGGTATTCATTTGTTTCTAAGGTAGCTTTCACAGTGCCAAGACATTGAAATACTACTTTACTGCACTTTATTATTGAGGGTATGAATCATCTATAATTACCTTAATGTAAATTTAAAGTAAGATACTAAAAGATTTTAAAAAAATTGCTCAACACATTTAGTAAGAACACATGCCAACTTGAGAATTGACACAGGCTTAAAAACAATCAGGGCTCAATAACAGCTGACCCATGTTGTGTAGGTGTTTGTGGTCAGAACCCAATGGTTTCGAGCTTTTTAAACTGCTTGATTAATTTGGCAAGTGCTGCTGTAAGAAATTGAGCCTTGCCACTAAACTTTGTGATGTGTCTGGTCAAGGTGGGTGCAGTTAATAAAATGTTTTTTTAGGACATTGTTATATCTTTCTGATTTAAGTCTTGAAATTTTTAATTTCTTGTTACTTGATATCCTCAGATATACTCCTCTATGAATGGAAAGTTTTAATGGAAATATTTAATACTAATTGGTCTACATTTTTGCCACTCTGTTGTTATGATTCCTGTAGAGACAGCTACCTTCTAAAAGAATATTTTTATTTCCAGTGACTGACCAAAAGAACCATGTGGCAAGATTTCAAATTTAAAGACTCGTACTGTAACAATCAAACTAAAAGCAACATTGATTTGCCACTTTTTAGGAGATAATTTGTATTTTAAACTACAGAAAACAAACCTCATGCAACTATTAGCGCAATCAAAAATCCCCAAGCTATCCTTTAAATGAATGCCGACGGTCAGCTTCTTTTTTCCCTTTCCCAGTCAGTTAGTTTATAATCCGGAAACTGACTTGGTTATGCTGGAAATTCTTGCTTTGTTGTTTAGTTGGGCTGTCAAGTTTTATTTGAGGTTGCCTAGTCTCAAAAATGTATGCGGCTTGAATCCATGATCTCTTTGGTAAGAACTATTTATTTACAAATAAAAATGTGCATAAATTAGACCTTCACACAGCTGCTCCCTACTAAATTTTTTTAGAATCCCTACAGTGTGGAAACAGGCCCTTCGGCCCAACAAGTCCACACTGACCCTCAGACCTCCCACCCTGACCCATCCCCTTGTAATCCACCTAATCTACACATCCCTGAACACTATGGGCAATTTAGCATGGCCAATCCACCTAGCTTGCACATCTTTGGACTGTGGGAGGAAACTGGAGCACCCAGACACAGGAGAATGTGAAAACTCCACACAGATAGTCGCCCAGGGGTGGAATCGAACCCGGGTTCCTGGCGCTGTGAGGCAGCAGTGCTAACCACTGAGCCACCGTGCCCTTGTAAAGGCAAATGACGCACACTTTGGCTCCGAAATTAACAACCAATGCGCTGCTAGACACGCAAGGGGATTGAACCCACAATCTTCATTTTACGAGACCAATGCCTTCCCACTTGGCCACTGGGCCCTCAATTTTATTTTGAAAAATACTGCAATCTTTTTGTTGTGTTATAATGCTCTTGTATGCATTATGCAATAGTTAACCAAGACAGTATAATTAATGGGACCAGACAACATCAGAAAGCCAAATGGCAGAACACAAATGCTGTATTATGTCATCTGACCCCTAGCTATTTGTGTAGCTGCTTTGAACTGACTCCCTGCCATTTATTAAATAGGTTTACACAATGTAGTGATGGTTGCCGTATCGTGCATAGCTAGAAAGCATCCTCCAGAGTCAGGGTACCCCTGCACATTGCTGAGTTATGTTATTGATGTTGTTTGGGCAATGTACCTTGGGCCACACTACCAGGCAGCAACAGGGCTGAATGGTGAGGGATGCTGGTCATCACCGGTGGTTCAATGCTTCTTAACAACTCCATAGATTTCAGAACAGCTACTGTTCAGTAACGGAGCGCCTTCACTGGGAACGGATGGCCTAGGGCTGTAGCAAGATCACCTCAATCAGCAGCCCACATACAGAAGCCCAAAGGCCAAGAGGAGCCTACTCACATTCTCATGTTGGCAAAGAACCTGAATACAGGAGGAAAGTTTTTTTTTTAAAAGAACTACCAATTATATAGGTATGACAGACTAATCATGTGACTAATCGTGATATCATTTGCTACATCATTATAACATAATCTTCTGATATTAACACACTGCTCCACAATTCCTTCTCTCTCTCCCAGGTTAAGCCAATCTTCCAGCCTCTCTTAACCCCTCACAACTTCAATTTTTTCAGTCTGAGGGTGAGTTCCCACCCTTGTACTCTGTGGTAAACCATACAGCCAGCACTTCTCTTTACCTATGGTGCAGGATGAGCTGCCTCTTTCAGATTCTTGTGGACACACTTGGGTCTGAGAGTTTCAGTGACAGGAAATAGCATAACCTGATAATGGCTTGCTGTGCACATTTCTCCTCTTAGAGCCCCTTTTCATGACAGTTTAAAACCCATGGCTCTCCGGATCCCCTCAACAGTTTAAAGTATAAAACAAGAAAAAAAGTATAAAGTGAGAAACATACTTGGCTTGTTTCCAAGATAGTAGGAACTGCCGATGCTGGAGAATCTGAGATAACAAGATGTAGAGCTGGATGAACACAGCAGGCCAAGCAGCATCAGAGGAGCAGGAAAGCTGGCGTTTTGGGCCTAGACCCATCTTCAGAAAAGTCTCGTTTCCACTTGAGTTTAGAAAAGGGAGGAGTGACTTGATTCAAGTGTATAACATTATGAATGATCTTGACAAAGTGGATGTGGAGAGGGTGTTTCCTCATTTAGGTGAAGCCAGAACTATGGAGCATTGCTTTAAAATGAAAGATCGCCCTTTTTAGGACAGAAATGAGGAGACATTCTCTTTCTTGGAGGGTTGTGGGACTTTGGAAATCTCTGCCTCAGAAGGTGGTGTCGTGTACTATTTTGAGGGCTGAGATAGATTCTTGTTAGGCAGGGGAATCAAAGGTTATTATGGACGGATGGGAATATGGAATTTGAAACACAAGCAGATCAGACGAGATCTTATTGAAGACCAGAACAGGCTTGAGGGGCTGAATGGTCTACTTCTACTCCTATTTTGTATTTTTGTATAACTGTTTACACGATCTGACTCCCCAATTTCTCCCCAAGATTTAGACAGTAATAATCTACCCATGGTTAGCACAGCTGTTCTTCCCATTCTCCTCCAGTCTGAGCATTTTACACCACCATTAGCATGACTAGGGTCCCTGTTATCCTAATAGCCAGCACACCAGCCAAAAGTGTTGTTGAGCAGGTCACATGACTGCCTATTTTTCCATTTCACCTTAAGTAGAAAGGGCAGGCCAAAAACATAACAAACTTTTAAACTTTGTATTTGCAACACTATAGATAAAATGTAATCCAATTTTCTATCTCCTCCCAGTGCTGTGCATTTGGTTATTACCAGAGAAATTTGTATTTTTTTCATTTTTCTTTGACTTTTGCCTATGAGTCATGATATCATCATTCTACTTCAGGGATGATTATACTGTAGTTAGGATCAGAAATGATGTAGGTAACACTTTCCCTACTTGTACTGGGAGGGTTCAATGTTGGCACTAACAGGAAAAATTAAGTTTGTGAGTCATAAATAGGGCGACAAGAAAGCTAAAGGCAAATAGTTCAACATTAAATATATGGTTTTTGTTTCAGCTCCCATAATAACACATTTAAATATTGTATCTTGTGTTTAGGGATTGCAATGATAACGTTATATTAAGAGGGATGCAATTGTTAGTGTCCAATTACCACAATGGCTCTGAAATGCTTTTCATCAAAAAAATTCTTATAGCCTTTTGGAATCCCACCGGTTATGGATAGTGCTTTTAGAAACTGTAGACAGGGATAAAGATTGTGGAGAAACATTTCCAGCAGGAGATTACAGCAACATTCTTTCCTACCCCAGAAAACTCTAAAGTTACAAATTGGAAAACATGTCAAATATTTGTTGCTAACCTTTCATATAAGTGTCCAGTGCTGTGGAAATTTCTTTTGGACAGAGAGGTATATTCTTTAAAGGTGCTTTGGTGCTCAATAAAGAACCTTCCTCGGAAACTTCATGTCAGTTCTGATGTAGAATCAAGAATAGAAGATAGCAGGGACGGTGTAGAGTCAGGAATGAGAAGGTAGCAGGGACAGTGTAGAGTCAGGAATGGGAAGGTAGCAGGGACGGTGTAGAGTCAGGAATGAGAAGGTAGCAGGGACGGTGTAGAGTCAGGAATGGGAAGGTAGCGGGGACGCTGTGGAGTCGGGAATGGGAAGGTAGCAGGGACGGTGTAGAGTTAGGAATGGGAAGGTAGCGGGGACGCTGTGGAGTCGGGAATGGGAAGGTAGCGGGGACGCTGTGGAGTCGGGAATGGGAAGGTAGCAAGGACTGTGTGGAGTCGGGAATGGGAAGGTAGCGGGGACGGTGTGGAGTCGGGAATGAGAAGGTAGCAGGGACGGTGTGGAGTCGGGAATGGGAAGGTAGCAGGGACTCCTTGCAATAGAGAGCTGTAGGGGCAGAGTCCTTGCGTACATTTAAGGCTGGGATAGATGGATTCTTAATTGTTAGGTGATTCATAGGTTATGGGGAAAGGGGATATGAGGAATGTTGGACCAGCTACGATCTTGTCAAATGGCAGCACAGAATTGAGGGGCCGAGTGGTCTTCTCCTGTTCCTATTTCTTATTGTCTTGTGGGAGCCGGTGGCGAGAATGTGAGTGTTTGGAACAAGAAGGTGGTGAGTGGTAGAATCAGGAATCAGGTCACAATGTAAGTGACAGCACTGTGACTTTTGCAAGGCAACTGGTTGAAGATGGTGGAGAAATTAGAAATGGAGAGTTGTGTTCACATTTCTCAATGTGTCCCATGCCTTACTGTGTGGCTTAACACTTGGGCACAGTCCATACTTTCACAACTATCGCACATGTGGACTGAAGTATAACACAAACCAGCCGATGCATATTGTAGAATGGGTTGCAAGAAGTTAATAAAAAGCAGTAGATATTAGTTTTCTTGGTGTTTCTGGCTTCTCCACTTGTGCTTATTAACTTATGTTGGAGTGATCCAATGTGTAAAGTTCAAGTGTAAAATTAAACCATTGGGATAGTGATTCAACCTACAAAGTAAATGTGTATATAGTATATATCATGAAATGGTAAGGAACTGAAATCTTTCACTCCTTTAATTTGTTTGTAGATTTGGTGGACAGAAGTTTAATTTTGATTCAGTGTGATATTGAAATGTAGCAACACTTTTGCACGATCGGTTAAAATGCCCGTCGAGAAAATTGTTCTGCTTCCCTAAATAATTTAATGGAAACAATCCTAATGTTTTGCCCCTAACTGATTTTGATTGATTGCTGTTCCTGCCTGTTCATTATCTCCTGTTGTTTGTATATGACTTTGGTTACTCCTTTGAATAGCAAAAAGTTTTATATTACATATTCCTCTCTATGTTACTTTTTCTCTGCCAACAGCGAGACCGTCTATCTCCTCCAGTGGACACACACCAGATAGAGGAGGAAGAAGGAGAGAAAAGCTGTGGACCCACGAGACTATGGGAAGCATTCAGTCCCTGCAATGGCTGCCGACCTCTTGGCTTCCCAATTTTGACACAGGTTGATATTTTTACTTTCTGTATAATACTTGCCTGCAGGAAAACACATCCATCAAGTATATTCTCATCGAAGAACCTTCTTTTTGTTCGAAAGTAACAGACCAAATTAGGATATTCTGAGTTCAAAACAGCATGCTGTAAAATTCATTCTGGTGTGGCACTGGACTTGAAAGCATCAGGCAGCCTCAGAGTGGGTCGATGTAAATTATGGAATTTTTTTTATTCCCCCATTTTAAAGTGTCTAAAAGCAGTCTGAAATGTTGCCTCATCCTCATGGGGATGAGGGGGGAAGTTGGATGATCTGCGTCCATGGGGGTTCGGGAGCAGTGCTGGCAATGCCCTGCAGCTTGGCAGAGCAATGGAGCAGAGGCCACAGTGATGACAAGTTCCATGCCATGTCTTCTGCAAAGCGGGAGCCCGATTCCTCCCTGCCCCTTAGTAGTGGTGAGAGGTTGTCTACCCGGCTGAACTGTGTATCTGCATCTCTGTTTCCATGCCTACTGGGCACTCGCCTGTATCCCCGCCCCCCACCCAACCCCCATCGATCTTCACCTGAGTCCTCTGTAGCAGTATCTGCCTGCCACCTTGTCTTCTGGTGAACTGGCAGAAGAGCCATGGCTTGCTTACAGCCCATTCATATCCAGCGACTCATCATGTGCTGATGCCAACTCCAAACCAGCCTCCAGAGTATGTGCAGTGCCAGTGTCTGACCTGGCAGCTGAGTGTCAAATCGAGTCTTCATCATTGCTCGGCCTCCCTCAGTTGTGCAGGCCACAATACCCAGGACTCATAAAGTAGGAACGCAGAAACACGTGTTATTCTGAGGGTATGAGTAAGGGGTGGGAAGCAAGAGACATCACCTGCAGCTTCCTCATCCTGCCAGTTAGCAGGGTGTGGGTGAACTGGAAGTCAAGAAGTGGTAAAAGATTGGAAAATGCCATTATTTCCTTAGTGTTCTCCAGTACCAGATGCTGTGGGGACCTGTTGCATTGAGCTGCCTGCTGCTGGGAGTCTCAGGAGATGCAGGCTTCCTTGTCTCTCCTGCATTAGCTGTGCTCTACTCCTTTCCAGTGTGTTCCCCCTTGTCTTTCAATAGTGAAGGCAGAATATTAATGGTAATGTGTTTGGATGATGCTCCTGGCGTAGTCTCCTGTACAGAGGTATGTGAAAGCTAGAGACTAGTTGCACTAGTAGATGGCAAAGGGTGAGCTCTGAAAGTCAGGAGTAGCTGCTGGGTGAGTGATGGGAGTATGGAACATTGATTTTGTAGAGGGTAGGAGAAATCAAGTTAATTTGCATTCACTGATCTTTATCAGCCATGTAAGGAGATTAGAATTCAGTGACATTGCTTTCAAGTGTTTGGGTCCAGGAATTGTCTATGTTGCTCCCTTCTGAGGTGGTCCTTGTCGTCTCCTGCCAGCTTCCCATCTCTCCTCCTGCTAACCTACATTACTCATGCCTCGAACACCATATTCTCTGTGTGGATCACTCTCTGTGCCCAGGCGTTCACTTTGCAAGAGCTTCATTTGCAGCAATCTTTTTGTGTCTCTAAAAGAGAGCCCGCCTTTAAGAACGAGAAAACTGCCTGCAATGCATGAATGGCAAACAAACGTGCAGGCTCATTTTGGTATGTGTAGCACTTTCCAGAAACTTTGAGAAGAAAGACTAGTGCTGGAGATGCAGGTAATGGCACTGAAATCATACCAGTGAGGTAGGCAGACCAGGCTGGAGGAATGGTCACACATCATGCCCCCTTGCAGCCAGATATTGAACAGGTTAATTTCTAGCTGGAGGTATTTAACTTTGAATGAATTTTCAACCTGCTGCTGTGAAGTTTCAAAAAGATTATTCTCATTCATTTGTGAATCATCAGTGTTCATGAGTTCTCCTGTTCCATCTGGGAATAGTTTTGCAGCTACAATTTCATTCTGTTTAAATGTTGCTGAACCTGACAGCGTGCGATCTGAGTGTCCCATTGGACTTGGCTGCTACTTAACGCAAGTCTTAATGGCGTATCTACACTTCCATCATAGTACCAGCCTCCAGCCTATACTGCCACTGCAACTCAAAGTCCTTGTTCTACCTCCTCACCTCTTATGCCCCCACTTCACAACTTGTATCCTAGTCGCTAAATAGTTCTCTATATCCTTCTCCCTCTCCTCAGCCACCTCCTCCATGTGGTCATCCTGCCTATTGATCTGTTCTTCTGCTGATATGCTTTAACAACGTTTTACACCACTCTTAACAAGCCTGAGGTACATTGCTCCACCACTCTCCTGGTCTGCTCTGAGTTTTCTCTAGCCCACTTTCTCTACCATCAGTTATGGGAACTTGCAGCTATCACTCCCTTAAGCTCTATTTTCTTCCCAATCTTTACCATCCCCAATTCTCATGACATCTCATTATCCTTTCCCCAAAAATGTATCTGTTTACCCACCCATTTGTTACCTGTCCTACCTCTGTCCATTCCACTCCTCCTCCTGTTCTTCTGAGGTGCTTGGAACGTGTTACCCTTTGAAGTACAAGATATTGTCTTATTATTTCTAACCTGATGTGACACCTTTTAAAATCATCGAAGCTCATAAAGTCAAACGTATTTACAAAAGAACCTTGTCCTTGTGTAGAAAAAAAAATTAAAAAGGCAAAGAATGTTGTTCCCTATTCTGTTTCTCCAAATTAATTATTTTTTTAAAGCATCATTGCTATGAATATAATTTTTACAAATGTTTCCATTAATCATGATTTGTTTTATAACAAGATAATTGACAGTATTTTGTTGGACAGTAAAAATATTTCAACCAGCATTACTGCTGAGCTATAGACGTCATGATAATCCTTTTGTATTCTCATTTCTGGTGTTCGAAGTTAGAAACAGACGAGCAAGCCAAGTGCAGTGAGGAAGGAAGCACCATATATGGTTATGGAAGGATACTGATTTGTAGTGATGGAGTATTATGGTAATGAATGCAAACTGTGAAGCTGAACTACCTTCAGTACTGACGTAGGAATATTGTGTCTATAAAATCAAAAAGACTCAGGACAATTTTATTTTTAACTCTGAATACAACAGTACAATTTATACACTAAAATGCAAGAAATAATCTGCTCAAACAATTTAACATTTTTTTAAAAATGGTGAGCACAGCTTCTGTGTCTCTGCATTTCTCCAAATTTACTTCATAATGAGCACTGCAGATTATCTAGCAACTACAAGACAACAGAGGTACACATTTTGACACAGGCAAAGGACTGTTAATTGAATGCATACGATGCACAGAATTTGAGGTGAATTAATTGGCCACCCAATACCTATTCCTTTACTCATGATGCAGAATAACAGTTAGGGTGTTAAAGTACGTTTAGCCTTCTCATCAAGTACTTGCCAAGCGATAGATTCATTAGTAATGTCAAGAACATCACTCCCACACAGTCACACTGCAGTGAATACATAAGAGACTCTAATACGTATTCAGGAGACGAGTAATCAGCAGGACCTAATGATATCCTGCTGTACATTGATGTATAATGCACATATTAAAAAGAAACACAAAGTAAGTGTACATCAACAACTGTATTTTTAAAGCCATTGTCAGAGTTCTGTCTATCTGGAGGATGAAAGAAGAGGTTATTGACATTTTTAATGTCTGAGTTTCCTTCAGTTACAAACGATTTGGGGAAGACATACCCATCCTATTTCCTCTCAGCATTTTCTTCCCCAGCTTGTGTCATCATATCTATTTGTTTAGGAGGAGTTACTATTAGCAACAGAAACCTTTAGTTACATCTTTTTATTTTACTTCCATGAGGACATTGCAGTGATGAAAATGAAGTCAGAATGTTTTATGTGCAGTTTTGAAATACTTGCTGAAGCCAATCAACATTATCTTTGTATTACCCTTTCAGCCTCAACACTGACATTTTATTTAACATCTTTGGGTATTTTTAGATAAGGAAAAGATAGCTGTCAGAATAATTTGTATTTCAATTCTTCATTAGTTCATAAATAAAATATTTCAACTCAATATATTTATCGTAAATATTCATGACACAATAGTTCAAATCAAATTTTTCCAGATTCTCATCAGGAAAAATATTATTTTAGTTTTGTGGAAAATACTTGTATTTCATGAATCAATTACCCCCACTGCCTTTTTAGTTTATTTTGTTAGCAAACGTTATACTGCAGCTCTGGTATAAAGAAAAACTGGTTTACTAGTATTACTTGTCATTCTGTTCACATTGTAAAATCAGAGTAGCTTTTCATAACTTTAGTGCTTCAGTGGTTGTGTGGGATGCCCATTGTAAGAGCAGGAGTTTGAACCGTTGCTTGCTATCATTACTTTTTGCCTGCTCTTGGCCATGCTATTACTTACCAACAGCAATAAAATAAAGAGTGAGGAAAGTAAAGTGCCTCCTGATTTATTTACCTGGTACCATGCATTATAGAAGTTAAGCACAGCTTTTCTGATGAAAACTGTTTTAATTTAACTTTCAGTCAGAAAATGAGAGGGCCATATGCGCTGTCTTATATCAGTGCTAGAAATGCAGTGGCAGTGATAAACCAGAATATCTTTTAATCAACATGTTTGGTGATGTTATGTCAACCTCTTAGAACAAGTGGAACCTGAACTCACGCCTCGTGGTTCAGAAGTAGAGATACTACTACTGAGCCACAAGAACCAGAAGATATTTTCTATCCAACCTGTTCTGATATGCTGTTACACACCTCTGGAACAGGTGAGGCTTAAAACCAAGACTCCTAACCCAGAGGTAGGGACACCACCATTGTGCCACAAAACTCTTGAGAGCCCAGCTCTTTTAATGAATAAACCACCAGCAATTTAACCACTCAACTAATTAAACAAATAACGATAAGCAAGGATTGCCAACCAAGGGCAGTGCAACTCTGTGGGAGCCTCCTCCCACACTATTTCATCTTGTCCTATCAGCATAACCTTTGACTCTTTTAAGTCTTGTCTCCATAGCCAGTCTCACTTTAAATTCATCTGCTGTTCACCTCAACAGCTCAATCTTTGTAGCAGGTTCCGTCTTCGGACCATTCCCATGGTAAAGAGGTTTCTTTTAAGTCCCTTATTGGATTTATTAGAGACTGTCATATTTATAACCATGTGAAGTAGATTCTCTAAAAGTGAAAACCTTTTTTGTTTTCCTATCAAGCCCCTCATTATTTTGAATACCTTGCTTAATTCACCTCTCGGCATTTTCTCATCTATTCAAGAGAATCCCAGTCTGATCAGTTTTCCTGATTGTTATCATCCCTCAATATAACAGTGTCAATAACATTCACTTAATTTGTCCAACAAGTAAAATTGTGTTCTTTACTCCCACAGTCACATCCCCAGCGTGCTTGGGTCAGTTCTCTCATTCATGGCTGTTTGTAGGTCAGATGAGGGACTGTTTGGAAGTTTGTATTTTTTTCAGATTGCTATTTTCAGTGTAAGGATATTAGTACAAAATGAGGCCTTCCAGACTGAGTAAGAAATGTTTTATTCAGGTTCCTGATATCATCCTTCATTAGTGCTGGTCTAAAAATCTTGCATGGTGTCAATACATATAAAATAATTTTCACCTTCAGTATGCTGCAGGTCAAAGTGTTCAGAGAGTACTGCAATAAGAAGGAAAGACATACAGTCAAGCTTGAAGAAGACTAGCACATTAAGAAGTAAAGGCATAGTCAAAGAGAGAGTATTTGAATTTGGCTGTCATCAATTTTGTGTCGCCCCCAACCGATGTTCAATTTTAACTACAGTTAATATTCTTTAACTTCAATTTGACACAACATGAGCAGAGAGATACATACAGAATGGCTACATCCAGTTGTTTACGTCATCTCACGCCTAAAATTTAAAGCCTTGGGTGGACTTTTTCTAGCCCTTCAATGTCGTGAACTGTGATGAAGTCATTTGTGAAAAAATGATGGGATTGGAAAAATGAGATTCTCGATGTTGAGAAAAAGACATCTAATTTTCTATCCAAGGCTTTCCCAGTGAGGTGAGAAATGTGCTGGTGGGCGATGAGGGGCCCAGGTACTTGCATTAACATCTTACTATTACCTAATCTCACCTCATTTATATGCAGCTTACTCTTTTCCCTGGCAATGGAGAGAAACTAGACAACGACAGTTCCCACCCCACCAGGAAAGTCTGACCAGGTGTTTGGTAGTTGTAACTCTCTGGCATCGTTTCTGGGCATCCGTATTAGCCAGCATTCCCCAAAACCTCAGGGCATGCTTCATGGGCACCAACTACCTCTCTCTGCGGAGATTGGCATTGACAAAGCACCAGCCTTACCACGTCATTAGGGCACATTTGGGACTCGACTTTGATACAGTTCAGCTCTTCAACATTGCACTTAGGAGCTGACCAATAATATACATTGCAATGCCAAGTTACACATGGGGCAGGCACTCATCTCATGGAACATGAATGTATCTCAGAGCTGTTTGCTTGTTTCCTGCATGTTTACTCACTTCACATCTACTTGAATGCCCTCAGCATTTCTACCTTCCCATGCCTTTTAGCACAGACAGATAGTTTGTCTTGTTTGGTGGCAAAGATCAGTAAAGGGTGATTAGGGTCAATGAGGTAAAATGGTGTGGTATCCTGAGTAAATGAGTAGGAGGCACAGAGGGGCAAGTAGGGTGGGTAGTTTGGGGAGAGGGAATGGTGTGAGTGAGAGCTATTGAGGGAAGGTTCTGCATAAAACCCTGAGAGTGGTAGCCCATGAGCCTTGATGGGAGTCGAGTGCAATGGTAGAGTTAGAGTGAGTGTGTGGTACCAAAGAGCAGATGATGACACTTCTCCTTGCAGAGGACAGAAGGTTATTAGGCATCTTGTTGGACTGCTACACAGTCCTTCACAGCATGGACACAAGACTGACTGCGGTGACTACTTTACACCAGGGTGGCAGTTTAGCTTTCTCTGCCTTTGGTGTGAATGATGGAAGATCCCAGCACTAGGAGCATTTCACTGCTGCTGACCATCAGATAGCACAAGCACTGTGCCCTGGAGGCACAATATGTACTGAATGGGAGGGAGAATAGTGTAAGCAATAGTGCACAGAGAGAAACCCTCCATGAAACTTCTCGAAATTGACGCCTTGCTGGTTTTTGGTAAAATTCAGCCCAAAGTTCCAGATGTAGCAGCTTGTTTACTATCACTGTTGGAGATGGAAATATGTCTTGATTATGCATTAATCCAAACTCTAAATTGATCTGACTTGCCTGTTATATGTTTTGCCTTTAAAACCACGCCTCTTCAGCCTGCCAGTCACACCATAATCAGTTATCTCTCCCTCTCTGTTCTTCCTCTTAGTCTTACTGGCTTTAGTCTCTCACTCCTCCTTGGTCATTTCACTTGCTGGCCTACTGTTCTGGTTCACAACCCCCTGCCACACTAGTTTTAACCCTCCCCAGTGGCACTAGCAAAATTCACTGCCATGATATTGGTACCCCATCAGTTTGTTGCTGCAGCTGCATAGAACTTTAGTGAGGACACATTTGGAATATTGCGTACAGTTCTGGTCACCATACTGCCAGAAGGATGTGGAGGCTTTGGAGAAGGTACAGAAACAGTTTAGCAGGGTGTTGCCTCATTTGGAGTGTATTAGCTGCAAGGAGAGATTGGACAAACTCAGTTTGTTTTCACTTGAGTGTCAGTTGCTGAGGGGCAACCTGACCGAAGTTTACAAAATTATGAGAGGCATTGATAGAATGGATAGACAGTCTTTTTCCCAGGGTGGAAATGTCAAATGCTATGGGACGTGAGTTTAAGGTAAAAGGGGGAAAATTTAAAGGAGATGTGAGAGGCAAGTTTTTTTACAGAGGGTAGTAAGTGTTGGGAATGCACTGCCAGAGGAGGTGGTAGAAGCAGATACAATAGCAACGTTTAAGAGATATCTTGACAGGTCCATGAATAGGCAGGGAATAGAGGGATACGGACTGTAAGGAGACAAAAGGTTTTTGGTTGAGAAAGGCATCATCTGTCTGTGCAGGCTTTGGTGGGCGGAAGGACCTGTTTCTTTGCTGTACTGTTCTTTGTTCTTTGATTATTTGTTATGAACTCCATGGGAGTATGCTGCTGGTTCATACCAGATATCCTGAAAATCAAAGACAGTTGCATCTAAACCCCCTTTACAGGAAAATGGCCTGAAATAATTAAACCGGTTTAGGGTCAGGTCCAAAATACTTCTTTATTTCTAAGACATGAGAAAGAATGCAATTCCTTTTAGTGTTTCATCAATGTCATTATTTACCTTATTTTTTGTGTGTTCATTTTCATCAAACATTATGTTTGTGGTTCCAACATTTTAGCCATACAAGTTCTAGATCACTTTTCTGATGAGCATATTTTACTCTTGTTTCATTGAGCACCTATTAAAAACTTGGGTTATCTGTTCGCATTCAGTTGTTACATGTATATCCATGTACAATATATTTGTCTCAAATTTATCCAGTTATGTAAAACCTTCCAAATGTGTTTTGTTGGTCCTTATTGTTTGCCTTTCCACCTATTTTTGTATCTTCAAATCTTTCATTTCATTTTCTCATCCAAATCAGAAAGTTGCTTAGAATAGGATGGTAAGAGAAGGCTTCTGGAATGTGATCTGTAGACCCTCAAACCAGTGTGCTGCATTTTCAATCAGTGGAACAGACTAAGTTGAATGCAAATCATGGGGGTAGTTATCAGCAATAAGTAAGAAAGAACTTTAACATATCTGTTGACAAAATGTTGCCAGGCTTAAGATAGCTTAATGCAGAGCAGTAAAATCAGTTAATCACGTAGAGTTCCCACAGGAATTAAATTAATTCTTTCCTTTGTTCACTCCTGTCTTATTTGCCTTAGCATAAAAGTTAGCATATATGTTGTATTCATAACTTTTATGCCAAGCTTCATAATCTGACCTGCATTGGTCTAGAAATTATATGTGCCATAAATAATCCTTACGTACTGAATAAGGTTGAGTTTTGATAAGTTCAGTGGTCCTTTGTTATGTTCCTTACTCCTATGTTCTGGTTGTCAATGATAAAACATAATGATGGTCATTCTGTCAAACATTTAATTGAATTAACATTTTCAGTTTGTTGCTTGGCAAGTACAACTTTTGTGGATTTTCATACGGTAGGCAGCAACTTGTTATTTATCATTTTAAATTCCGTGGTAAGTAACTGTCATGAAGCTACTTCGTAAACATGCCAGAATTTAATGGAAATTGAGTTATCGAAGTATAAAGATTCTAAATGTCACTTGTCATTGTTGTACATAAATGTTCTAGTCAAGTCAATAATAACTAAGTTGAACAAAGCTGCTAATATAAAATATTCATTTCTAAAGCAGATTGAATCTTGGACCCCTTGAGGAACACCAACCAGGTTTTCAAATGGTTTCAGTACTAAAGCCCACAAATTGTTGGGAGGTTTTACACTTGAAAACTATTGTTATGACCTTGTGTATGAAGTTTTGTGCTCTGAGTGCAGCTGCAAGCATGAAAACTGCCTTGGACTGAATGTGCAGTAGAAATCACACACAGCAACAGAGTCAAGTGGGATACCCTTGTGCCGAATTTAATACAAGATACTAGCTACAATGATGATCTTTGCAGACTCTGGATGAAATACTAACAGCTGGCAAGCATTAACCTTCAGAAATACAGGGCAGTTTGATACAGTGCAAATGCATAAACTAATGTATTTAAAAAGATGCTGAGGAATTGACTGGGTACCTGCCTGATGTCCACTATACAGGGATTCCTTGGTATCAATGAACAATCTTTACAATGTCATGGGTGGAATCTTACCAGAAAATCAGCTAAAAAGTGTCATTTCTGCAAGTTTCATGAAAGTTAATCTCCAGTAGGCCTGGTAAGTTTTCTCACCATATCATCTCAAACACACCTCATCTACTATATGCCATGCTCCTCAGACTCAGTGCTCATTGTATTCTCCCACTCGCCACAGGCAGGAGATCTTGCCATTTGGCGGGATATCCTGGGTTTCCTGGTGCTGGCACCATTTGTGAATCTCAGTTGTGCACCCGGTCAGTCAGTGGCAGCCTGGCGTTGCCCTTCATTGTGTGCATAGTGGGACAGCAATCACAAAACTTCTTGGGGCACATAGGTGGTACAGTGTATACATAATAGCACAACTACATCTATCGCTGTATAAACAAACGCCACACAGCATGTCTGTCGTTAGCACATCCCATCTATGTCAGTACTACCCTTTCCCCAATACCTTGTGTAGTCCAGAATCTTATCGTCATTCCACGTACGACCATCACACACAGGCAATCCTTCAACACTCCAAACCATTCACTTTTATTAAGCAACAGCAAAAGTGAATAAAAACTAACAAATGGAAGCTGCATTTGCCTCTTGGAAAAGAAATGGATTGCCTCCTTTTTCAGTCGCAACAAATTTACTGTGAATGAACGAACATTGCACCCAGTTTGTATCAACAGGAACCGAGAGTCAGTTAACTTATTTTTTTCTGAAGAACGGTCTTGACCTGAAACGTCAGCTTTCCTGCTCCTCTGATGCTGCTTGGCCTGCTGTGTTCATCCAGCTCTACACCTTGTTATCTCAGATTCTCCAGCATCGGCAGTTCCTACTATCTCAGTTAACTCCTGACTGGTTTGCTGCATCACTCTATTGTGTAGAAGGTGATGTTCCTCCTGCTCATTATTCTCACCTTCCCACTCGGAAGCATCTTCCCACTCTCCCGGCTGTTCACCCTCTCTCTCAGCCCCTCTTCGCCTGCTGCAGTTCTGTACAACATGTAAACCTTTTGCAGCACACTCCTGTCTGGCATATACTGCCACGAACCCCTGAGACTGATCCAAGCATTGGACCCTCATCTTCAGGAGACCTATCATCTCCATCATGGCCCTGGTGGAAGAATGGACTTCATTGTATCTACAGTCATCCTCGGTCAGCAGGCTGTGTAACAGAGTCATCAGCCATCGTTGCAGAGGGTAGCCCTTGAGCCCAGTAACCATGCTTGTAGTACAACTGGCCTTTGAAGCACTGCCGGAACGTGAGAGTTCCTAAGGATACAGGCAGCATTATGCTCCCAAAGTACCATGGTATGGACCAGACCTGACCTCCCCAAAATATATTAAGGAGTTATACTAGATAAACCCCTACCTTTTATTTATTTAAAGGCAAGTAAGGTGCTGTGTTCCAGATGTGATTCAATTGGCCAAACTCCTGGCTTTAATCAAAATACACTTTATTCTCATGACATAGTTAAAATACAAAACAAAAAAATTGGCGTAAATGTAACTGTATTGAAATACTTAATGTGTTATTTAACCATTAATCACGCCCAACTATTCCAATATAGGCAACATCCCACAAACACACACTTGGCAAGGCAATTTAGCAAAATAATTAAGGGTCTCACATGCTGCCTCTCTCCAGTCCAGCAGAATGAAATACTAAAAGAAACAATCTGCTTCTTATTTCTAAGTGGTAGCCTCTTGTCTAAGACTGTAGCAGCAGAGTACTGAAGCTGTTAGCTCTGTAGCAGCGGAAACCTTCTCACTTACTCAAAACAAAACTAAAGCCCTTCCTGGGTCTTTGTGAGCCTTGACCCCACCCACTCATGATTCTCTTGTCTAATTTTAAAAAACAAAAGACCCAGGAATACCTCCAAGATGTTTACCAACTGCCTGTCTGAAGTAGGTATCCTGGTATCACTGTGGCAATCCCTGCAAGAGAGCAGCACAGAACCAATCTCTCCTAAAGGCACAATACAATCACACCTGATGCAACTTTTATGATGTGGTGCCAATGTTCTGTTGATGAACTGAGCTGTGTTAGGATATGGCACTCCCAATGCAATGTGTCTACGAAAACCCTGCACCTTGGAGAAGCTGGTTATGTTGGGCAAACGGTACTGCCTGGGCTGCAGCACTGACTTTGTCACAGCAAAATGTGAAGTGAGAGTTCTGGCACAAATTACATCAGGAAGAGCCTTGATATATTTGTGGATCAAGGATTGGGAGGTACCACCCAGGTCCCCAAGGAGCTTAAAAGTTCAACCCAGCTTTCACATTGATGGTCACCAGAATAGATATTTTTATTCAATCTGTTCAGAGACGTTATGACATACTTCTGGAGCAGGTAAAACTTGAACCTTGGTCTCCTGGTTCAGAGGCATGGACACTACCACTAATACTACCATTGAACTCAAGGCTACTGGATAGAATGGCCACGTGCACCTTCAGGTTGTAGATTCTGCTCCTGCATCATTTTCTGACAGTGTCCTGGAAATCCTCAGTGTGCAGCCACACTGCACCCCTCTCATCTGGAGGGCAGTGCACTCTGGTCTTCCTGTACTCCCTATGCATCCTTAGCGGAGCTTCAGCTGTGACTCACTTCATGTCGAAGGTTTTGGCATCTGCTGGAGGTTGGTGCTGGTCATGGACTTGCTGGCTCATCTGTTGCTCCTCCATTACTTTGTGTTTTTGTTGGATTGCAGCCACAGTGACAATAACACCAGCTGGGACTGGGTCCACCGCTAGCTCTTGGAATGAACCTGTGTGGGGAATGTAAGAAACAACAGGTTGTCAGCATTCACATCACTCAGTAATGGCAGTTCAGCATCGTCTTCCACGCAGTGGGAAATGAAGCACTCTGACAAGGAGGCCCATGGAATACCTCTGTGTGGAAATTTGACTTGGGACCGTATTCTAATGAATGCAACTCGCCTGTCATGTTGCATAGAGAGAGTTAGAGTTTGGAACTGCTGCATGAGCAGAGACCTTGTGTACCAAGCCCCACAGTACTTACATTTGTGGAGAGAGGGAATCCATTCCGTGTCACAGCTTTTGAAATCTTGGATTATCTTTTAGGCCCACCATCCCCAGTGCCACTTTTAAGTTTTGTCCGTGATTATTTCTGCTTCACAGAGAGGACTGTGATCAATCTGCAACAACCAATGATGTGGTCAGGATTGCTTTAAACAAGTATTTGCACGGTTGGATACTGTTTGCATTGGTGTTATGATTACTCTGCTTCAACCTGTGCTGGGTAAGTGCCTGTTGGGTGCAATTGCCCCTTGAAAAGCTTCGCATCACCCACAAGTGTTGAGACAGTAAAGTAGCACTTACTACTCTCTCTCTCAGTGTGGTCTCAGCCATTTCCTATTTGCATTTAGTAGTCAGTAAAATAAGGCAGGAAACGCAGGTCACTGTTGACACAGTGAGTCACAGATTAAGATTGTTAGTCAAGCCCCCTCCCCACACCCCTCCAGCTCCAGGTTTCTTCCTGGCACTCCCGGGCCAGCCCATGACTACCGATGCATGTTCCCACACACTACCTACAATTTTGTCTGTAGTTTTCACCTTCAACCCTGAGTCCCAGCCCTATGGTTTAGTCTTGTCCACTGTTGTATTTTGCACTTCCCTTTCAAGACCAGGGTGTTGGTGAAGACTGCGATTGTGGTGACCACCATCAATAATCCCACCCCCCATGCATCGAATCTATGGTGCCCATCCTTGTCCCTTCTACATCACACATTGCTGCTTCCAGTCTCCAGCACTGAGTTCACCAACTCCCTTATCATAGCAGTATCCCCTGATAACCCTCTTGACTTTGATTCTGCTGACCCCCAGGACTGACTAGAACCTATACCATCTGACTGATGTCGACAGACAGCTTGTGATCAGACCCCGTGCCTGATCTGAGTGCCACTTCCTAACTGACTCACTGGACATCTCCTGACTCCGTGCTGGAGACCTGCCGAACTGACAATGGCACACACCGTGGACTGCAATGAAAAGGACCCTCTGACCTTTACGTGCCTCAAGTGGTCAACTGACTGTGCACAGTTCCCTGCGCTGCAATCAGATGATGCAATTGACGTGTTGTACCGAGACTATCTGACTGATGGCAGCCTCCTCGAGAGAAGACTTACATCCCCTTTGAATTTGAGATGTTACCATTTGTTTGAAATACATGCCATGTATTTGCTGTGCATGTGGCTAACCCATGGTGCAGGTATGGCATTGCTTGGTTGGAAAATGGCACTTGACACCAAGTAGCTCCTTGCTGCCTATCTCAACTGATTTTCCCAACTTCCTCACCAAGGCCCGTGATGTTCAGGGGCTAGGAAGATTCTACTCTGTGTCTCTTCTGAAAATTAGGTTGATGAATCCGCACAAAGGCACACAGACGCCAAACCTGGAAGTATGAATTAGAACATTTAATTCAACGCAAAATCATGTACAGAAACTGAAAATACAGAGAGTTAGGAATGAAGGGAGAGATAAAACAGAAAGAAAAATGTATTTAAAAGGCAGATTTTTAATATTATTTACAATTAGTATCTGAAGATTTACATTTGTAAAATTAAATTTTTATCACTGAAGTGTTTGCAGTAATTGAGGTTAATTAAGACTGTCAAAACTCACAAACCAACTCTGGACGTGCTGGAGAGACTCAGCAGGTCTGGTAGCATTTATGGAGAGAAAAAGCTAATGTTTTAAGTCTGATATGACTTTTCCTCTGAACTCCACAAATGCTGCAAGACCTGCTGAGCTTTTCCAGCTTTTTCTTCATCTGTTTAGGATTTACAGCACCCGCAGTGTTTCACTTTTATTAAAAAGTCACACGCAGATTAAGGAATAAGCCATAACTTTCTCAGGCATGTTTAGATAATAATAAGTGGGTCAGTCGAGTAACCCATTATAAACTTCAATGCTGGATCTCAAAGCAAGGCACCAGTGTAGCAAGACAATTTGATTTGATTCAATTTATTATTGTCACATGTACTGAGATACAGTGAAAAGTATTGTATTACGTGCTAACCAGACAAATCATAACTTACATAAGTACATCAGGATAATAGAACAGAATACAGAATATAGTGTTACAGCTACAGAGAAGGTGCTGAGAAAGATCAACCCTCGTATGTTGGATAACAGCGGGGAAGAAGGTGTTCTTGAATTTGTTGATACGTGTTTTTAAACTTTTGTATTTTGTGCCCAATGAAAGAGGCTGGAAGAGAATATAGCCAAAGGGATTTTGGACAGAAGCTTCTGATTGCCATGCTTAACTGTAAACGATACAGTTACCTGAAATTGTTATGTAATTTACTCCATAGTAACAGTGAAAGTTGTTAGCCTTATCATTGACCCAAATTTTGTGTTCACGATAATGTGTCATTATGAGTTCAGAGAAGGTGCAGCAAGAAAGAAGGCAGTTAGAACACTCCCTATGTCAATGCTGGGTCTTACTCCTTTCTTCCTCTCCAGCTTTGATCAGGGAGGTTCTGACCAGCATGTTCGGTATTTAGCAACATGCCACCTTTATCTGTATTGATTGATATCTCTTCCTAATATATAAATGAGGACATTTTCTTGAGATCAAACCAAAAACAATTTGAGTTTCTTGAGTAGCAGTTCATCTTCAACTGTGCTAAATTACGTATGTGATCATTAAAGACTTGGCCAGCAATTAAACCGCATTCAAATTCTGATATGTACCGAATAAATTATGTGAGAACTATTAATGCTGAAACATTCTGATGTGGAGCCAGATTGGACACTGAGACCAGGAACATCATCTTCATTGTGGACTTATCTAAATAATGACATGCTTTGGGCAATAAGGTGTTGAAGTAAAATGTAAATATTGGAATTATTTCTTTGCATCATCTTTATGTCCATAGGGACAAAAGCAATCGTGTTCAGCAATCATAACCAAATCATTCTAAAATGCTGCATCAGAATCCTGAATTAAAAATCCGGAAAGTGCTGGAAACATTCAGCAAGTTAGGCTGTATTTGTGGAGAGAGAAGCAGATTTAACACTTCAAGTCAGTGGCTGTTCAACAGAAAAGGAACTCTCATGATGAAGGGGAGTCAACCTAAAGCATTAGTAGTTGCTCCAGATCTGCTGAGAATTTGCAGCAATTTCTGTTTTGATTTCAAAAATGATTCTCACATGCTTTAATTACAAGTGCCAGAGATAAGCTCAAATTTGAGATCACTAAACACGTGGAGAGCCAAAATTAAGCTGTGTTGCCATTAATTGCACATTCATTTCCATAAAGTCCACTTTTCATGTCTTACTGTAATGCTAATTTGAGATCACACACACGCTCATTGTATCATTGTCATTGCAAGGTGCCAGCAAAAGAGTTTGAAAGTAGCAAGCACTGCTTGTTATTTCTTTACTGCATTCATAGTGGTAGGTGAGAGAGGGTGTAGAGTGATGGGTGAGGGAGGGTGTAGGGTCAGGGATGGGTGAGGTGTAGGTGAGGGAAGGTGTAAGGTGAGGGAGGGTGGAGGATGAGGCGTAGGTAACATGAGATGATAGAGTGAGTCAGGGACGAGTCATGGCTTGGTGTCGAGTGGGGAATGGTAAAACTGGCCACAGTTTGTGGTTCTGTTCTGAAATCTTTATTATTTAATACAATCTAAACCCAAACTTTATTCTGTTAATATTTCATCTGTAAGTTATCAGTACTTTGTGCATTTATTGTAGCACATAATGCAGTGTAAAGTTTGATCAATGCTTAGAAGATAAAAACTAATCTCTAACATAAACATGTGGACCCTAAAATTCACCTGATGCGAAAGCACCTAGGTGTTTGTGTAGGATATTGAATGTGAGGTGAATGTCAGATACACCAGAATCTCAGCCATTCTAATATAAAGGTTAAATCTTGGTAGAATTTACAGTTAACCCAAAGGTATGTAAATTACTGAGGATGGTGAGGGCAGAAGTTGCTGTCCGATAAGTGATGCCATTTGCAATGGATTTACACCTTATTTAAGCTAAGCTTGTACAAGAGGGGCAAAATTTTGAAAACATCTCATTAAGTTGTTTTCTGTGTACCTGCCCAATACGTTGGTGGTTTCTGACTTGATATTCTACAGTTCTCCACTTTTTGCAATTTAGAAAATACTGACTTATCTTTCTTAGGCGGATGACCTCACACTTCTTCACATTGATCTCAACAACCACTAACTAAATCAATTGATGTCCCTTATCAATGTTCATTAATACAACTTCCTCTGCTGTCTTACTGTGTCATCAGCACACTAGGATATACTACTCCTAAAGCATTTAGCTCGAGTATCTTGGCAGTAAAGGCATTGACAGATGGATCTTCCGAGCAGTGCCAGTGGTTGTCAGATTGCATTGTCTTTCAGTATTAGTCAGTGGATGGGTGAGTGGATGAGTGGGTATTGGAGGAGCGGTGAGTCGGTATTGTGGGGGCAAGTGGTTATGAGGGTGTTGGTTGGTATTGGAGGGGGGATGATTGCATATTGGAGGAAGGGTGAGCGGGTATTGAGGAGTTGAGTGGGTATGGGGGTGTGGCTCGGTATTGGAGGGGAGTGAGTGGGTATTGGAGGAGGGGTGAGTGGATATGGGGGTGTGGGTCAGTTATTGAGGGGGTGAGTGGGTATTGAGGGGGTGAGTGGGTATTGGAGAGGGGTGAGTGGGTATTGAAGGGGGGTGAGTGGGTATTGGAGATAGCTGTGTGGATGGGGTAGTTGGTTGGGGGCACTCAGGTTGTAGGGGGCAGTCAGGTCTGGTCACAGAGTTCCTCAGCTAGATCATTGGGTTGGGGTGATAGCTATGTCAGGGAGTAGCCAGCTGCTCAAAGGGTTGTGGGGATAGTTAGATTGAGTTGGTAGAGTGAATGGGTCATACGAGAGGGGCAATGGGCATTTATGGTCAGTTGTGAGGTTACTACAGAGTTATGAGGTTGTAATGGCCCAGATCTTCTGATTGGAAGAGTATCATTGCTGAGGAGACTGGTGGTGTGTCAAGACTAATGGCAGCTGACTTCACTAGAACTGCCTGGAAAGTTTCAACTTCTGAGGGGCCTCAACTCCCAAATCTTCCGAGGGTTCTGTCTTACATAGCTTAATGGTTAACCTGGGAAAGCTAAAGGGGTTAAACTCATTCTAACACCTGGATAATGAGTGACCCCTAACTCCCGACTGAATTGCCTAATTTCTGCCCTTGACGTGACATGCCTCCCCCCCACCCCTCAACAGTTACATGGTATGTCCATTCCCAACACCCTCCACCTGAACCCACCTGGACCTGACTGCCCAGATCCAACCTGCCATCCCATGAGTCTGCACCTCCTCTGCCTGACTGGCACTACTCTGTCACCCGGAATGCTCCCTACTCTCACTCTGCCTCACCAACCCAAAATAGTCCTGACCTATCCTATGCCCTCACAATCTTACATTCCCACCCTATCCAGCCAGCCACTTTACCAATATACCCATCTGCCAGTCTGCCTGCATCCACTCTAACTCCCTATCCACATATTGCACCCACTCTAACCCCCTGTCCACATATTGCACCCACTCTAACCCCCT
>NC_063353.1:17269255-17282072 GCF_021869965.1 Rhincodon typus | reverse complement strand
ACCCACTCTAACCCCCTGTCCACATATTGCACCCACTCTAACCCCCTATCCACATATTGCACCCACTCCAGAAATCATTAAATAGCATTGAGTATTAAAGTAATTGAGAAAACCTCATTGTGCTTGAGTTTCTTAAATAAGTATCACATTAATCAGACTTGAAAGTTTGATCGTTAAAATCCTTGGAGATAGAGGAGGCAGTTTTTAATAGAATACTGTTAGACCGAGTTTTGGTGGTAATCAGATGTTCTCGGCCCATCTGTTTAACATTGCCTGGGTAACAGTTCAGGGAAACGTTATAGACTTGTCCAAGGACTCTGACTCCAGCTCAGAATGGAGATATTTACAGAGAGTACAAGGAAGCTGGGAATTATCTTTTGGGAATTGAAACTTTTTGGGTAATTTCCACACAATACATCAATCAGGACTTGCACGGGATCCCGATATCTCATCTTTGACCATGTGGAGCCGCAAACCTTTGTCCTACTGATTTATATTTATCACATTGCTTTCAAATGTCTGACCCCAGAATTATGCAATAACATGAGCTGCGTAGATAAGCTTTGGAGCCATTTGAGGTGTCAGGAGATCACACAAAAATGAGGCAAATATTGCTGATATTGGCCGAGATTCTAAAAGAAGTGTCTGCTTTTTTGATAATCTCACCATCTGAAGCGCTGAAAGAGGCAAATGTGATCCAAATTAAACTTCAACATGACAAAATTGTCCTTGGAATGATATAGCAGGCAATAACCGGATACATATTGATGGAATACAACTCCTTTGCTTTATGCTTAAAGGCCCAGATGCTTACTGAGGTTCCATCGAACACTCCATGCACTTTCAGAAACTTGTAGGTTTATGGAATTGGACGACCCACATCAAGCTGCCTGTAGGGAAATAAATTAGAGCATTTCTCCTCCCAAATAAAGCATTATTAATCTATCAGTGGATACTGTCGACATGTTTCTGACTGCTATAGGCTTGCAGTTTCTATATTTGAGGCTATTTGTAGACCTTCATGGAATTGGTTGTGTATCCGAGTAGTTGCCCCCTTGTTAATTTTGAGCCTCAGAGGCCATACTGTTGAGTCATTGTCTGGTAGCTTTGCCTCAGCTTGTAGCTGTGATGGGTCTTGACACTATGCATCTACTGTCATGTGACATTTTTGCCAGCTCATTTCTCTGCTCCTGCTCCTTGTCCTCTGCAAATGTCATGGGAGAATGGACAGCAGTGTTCATTGTATCATACTGTAGATTTGTGCCATTGCTCATTTGCCAGTAGATCATGCAGGAGTTTAGCCTGGGAGAAGTTGTTATCTGATTCTTTCCTCCTGTTCCTGTGGGTAATGTCTATAGGGAAATTAAACCTCAGATGCCAGAAGGTTATGTGGCATCACATGAGAGACATTTGGTAAAGGGAAATGAAAATGTGCAAAATGAATTAATGAAGGGTCTAGGCCCGAACCGTCAGCCTTTCTGCTCCTATGATGCTGCTCGGCCTGCTGTGTTCATCCAGCTCTGCACCTTGTTGTTAAAGGCAAAATACTATGGATTCTGGAAATCTGAATCAAACACAGAGAATACTAAAGCAACTCAGCAGGTTTGGCAGCATCTGTGGAGATAGAACAGAGTTAACGTTTCGAGTCTATAGTTCTGAAGAAAAATCATACCGGACTCAACATGTTAACTTTACTTCCCTGACCGCAGATGCTGCCAGCACTGTTGAGTTTCTCCAGCATTTTGTGCTTGACATGTAATAACTCCCCTTAGTTAATTCAAAATGTAATTTTTAAATCAATTTTTCACACATCTCTCCAAAATAATGGTTGGGGACTTTTTGGAGCTGTTCCTGTACTGTTTAAGGTTTCTGCCACATATCTGTAGAGAGGGCAGCAGTAAAGAGTGGATATGGCCACTACAAGGGCCTGGAAAAGGTACTCAACCCCAAGTCAAGGTCATTTCTTTTGCTTCCTTGTCCTTCCAATTTCTTATCTGTGAGAATAAGTACAAATATTGCTTCTCCTAACGGCAAGCTTAATAGTGGCGTTAGCTTATATGTGTATGTATATTATAGTAAAATTAAAATTCCAAACACTATTTCTCCAAATACATAAACAGGTGGGAAGACAAGTGGTGTGGATGACCCAGAGTCTGCGGAGGGATATAGATAGGTTAAGTGAGCAGTCAAAAACTTGGCATATGGAAGATAATGTAGGAAAATGTGAGATTATGCACTTTGGAAGGATGAATAGCAGAGATGAATATTATTTATTTGGAGAAAGACTGCAGAAATCTCCAGAACCGAGGGAATTCGGGAGTAGGTACCATGAATCACAAAAAGCTAGCATGCAAGTTCAGCAGGTAACAGGAAAGGCAAATTGACTGTTGGCTTTTATTTTAAAGAGAATGGAGAATAACAGTGGAGATGTTTTGCTAAAATTATACAAGATGCTTGTCTGACCACGGTTGGAATACTGTGAACAGTTTTGAGCCTCTTACCTAAGGAAAGATATACTGGCATTGGCGATAGTCCTGAGAAGATTCACCAGGATGATGCCAGGTACGGAGGTACAGTTTTAGGAGGAGAGGGTGAGCAGATTGGGCCTGTACTTGTTGGAATATAGAAAAATGAGAGGTGAACGTATTGAGACGTACAAGATTTTTAGATGACTTGACAAAGTAGATGCAAAAGTAGATGTTTCCCCTTGTTGGAGTGTCTAGGACCATATGGCATAATCTCAGAATAACAGGTTGCACATTTAAGGCAGAGGTAAGGAGGAATTTCTTCTCTTAGTGTTAGGAATCTGTGGAATTCTTTACCACAGAGGGCTATTGAGATTGGGTCATTTACTGTATTCAAGGCTGAGATAGATTTTTAAACCAGTAAAGGAATCAGAGTTATATTTTCTACAGAGTAATGTGGAAAAATGAGGAAAGTGCAGGTTGAAGATTATCAAATCAACCATGATCTCATTGAATGGCAGAGCAGATTCTATGGACTGAATGGCCTACTCCTGCTCCTGTGCCTCATGGCCTTTCAAATGTAACATTCTCTGTCTTGTGTAAAAGATAGAAAACAGCCACTTTCTGTGCAAATTTAACAATCTTTACTGATTATATGTTGTCCAGCATGAACTCCATGAATGATATACAATTCTCACTTACCATTGCCATGTAATACCTAAATGTCCTGCTATGCAACAGTGACTACAAAGTACATGGAAGCACTTTAAGATGGCTTGAGGTCATGAAAGCCAGTCTTTTAATGTAAATCTTAGTCTTTCTCAATTCTCATTAGCAAAGAAGTGCACAAAATTTGTTGACTTAACTTTTAAAAATTATTACGCATCAAAAAAACACCGGTGGAAACTGTTATTAATGTTATTCTGCAAGACAGAAGGATTTGATTGAATTATAGCATTTATAATATAATTGCTTTCTGCTATCATTATCACATTTGAAACAATAATAAATGGATATGAACATACATCACAGCAGGGGGACTACTGGATTAGTGACTGATGTTCATAAATTATGGGGTCTACATGGATATCAGAAAACTCAGTAATGAATTATCGTCAACATACTCATTTTCTATGTAACAAACCTATGTGCATCAGTGAAATAACCAAAGTTAATGTGCATAAGTAATGGCATTCTAATTGTTTAAATTAAACTTAATGTCACGCACTATTTATTTCTGACAGCCAGTTGGTCCCTTGCTAGAGTCCAGTGTTCAACATTTTTAACAAGAAAATCTGCAACGGACTTGACTCAGATAGAGAGATAGCTCGTAACAAAAAACAAGAATGAGAAGCCATAGATTTGAAGTGATGTGCAAATGAAGCGATGGTGATGTGAGAGAAAACTTCCTCACACAGCAAGTAGTTAGGGTATAGAATTCACTGTCTAGGGTGGAGGCAGGTTCAGCTGAGGGAGCCAGGAGGGCATTGGATGATTATTTGAATATAAATGATGTGCAGCGATATGGAAAAAAGGCAGGAGATTGGTACTGTGTAATATTACTAATGCAGGTCTGATGGGCTGAGTGGCCTCCTTTGTGCCGTAACAGACCTGTGATACTGAGATTTGGAGCTGTTTGAGTCAAACAATCCATTAAGAACAGGGGAAATTTGACAACAAAATAAAACACAACTTCAAAATTTAAGATATTGAATGCTTTGTTTTAATTATTTTTTAAGAGATGAAAATGTAAGAACTAGGAGCAAGAGAAGATAATTCAGCCCCTTGAGCCTGCTTCTCCATCTAATACTATCATGGCTAATCTCATTATGGCCTCAACTCCAGTTTCCCCACCTGCTGCCCATAACCTTTTATCCCATTAGTGAGTAAAAGCCTGTAAATTTTCTGCTTAAATTTATTCAGTGTCCTGGCATCCACTGCACTCTGGAGGAATGAATTCCACAGATTCATGATCGTTTGAGAGAAGTAACTCCTCCTCATCACTGTTACAAATCTGTCCTCTCCTAGCCTAAAACTATAACTCTCATTCTAGACTGCCCTACATGAGAAAACTTCCTCTCTATCTACGCTTCCAATCGTCTTTAGTATCTTATATACTACAGTTAGATCTCCTCTCATTCTTTGAAACTCTAGCAAGTATTGGACTAAACTGCTCAATCTCCCTTCATAAGGTAAACCTTTCAGTTCTGGAATAATCTAGTGAACTTCTCTGAATTACCTCCAATACAGTTACAAGCTTCGTCAAGTAAGAGGATGAATACTACATGTAGTATTGCATTTGTGGTCTCACCATTGCCTTGCACATTTGCAATGACACTTCCCTACTTTTATGCTCCATCCCTTCAGATCAAATGCTAAAACTCAATTTACCCTCCTTATTACCTGTATGTGAACACTAGCTTTCTCTGATTCATGCACAACGGCACCCAGCTCCCTTTGCACTGAAGGATTTTGAAGTTTCTGTCCATTTTAGATAGTAAGTTGGCTTTTTGTTCTTACGAGCAAAGTGGAAAAGTTCACACATTAAACTCCTTCTGCCAAATTTTGGCATATTTTCCTAATGTATCTATATTGAATTGTAAATTTCTTAGTTCTTCATTGCAACTTACTTTTTCACCTATTTTAGTATCACTTGCTAATTTGGCTATAGTGCATTCTATCCCAGCATCCAAGTCAGTAAAATAGATTGTAAATAGTTGGGGCCTGAGGACTGAACTCTGTGGCACCCCACTAGCTACAGCTTGCCAACCAGAAAAATTACCCATTTATCCCGACCTTCGGTTTTCTGTTGGTTAGTTAATTTTCTATCCAAGCTAATATATTACCCCTAACCCCGTGAGATCTTAATTTGTGTTTCAACCTTTTATGCAGGATCTTATCGAATGTCTTCTGGATGTCCAGGTACACTACATCTACAGGATCCCCACTATCCCCTTTGCTTGTTATAACTTCAAAGAACTCTAGCAAATTTGCCAAATGTGATTTCCCCTTCATAAAATCATGCTGACCATGATGGACCGCATTTTGACTTTCCAAATGTCCTGTTACTACTTCCTTCATAATGGATTCTAACAATTTCCCAATAACAGACATTAAACTAACTGATGGACATTGCTGATGAGACCAGCATGTCCTGCATTAATAAAGCTTTTCTTACAATTCACAATTTAGAGTTATTCAACTAGATTACAGATTTATTGTCAATTCTGAGAGTTGTTTTATTCTTAGAAAATTAAACTTATAAATGTTATGTTCCAAAATGCCTTAAATTTAAAACATTGTCTTAATATTTGATTAGCTGGCTGGAATTGAACAAAAACAGTCTGTTCCAGGTCAGATAGCATCAGTATTACAAGATGCATTCCCTCAGAAAATCCACAGCATATCCATGTGTAAGTATTTATAAATGCTGCGGTTTGGAAAAGAAAAACCATGACTAAAGTACTCAAATATATTGTCTCTTTAGTACATAAGTTGGCACACAATTGATATGATGGCACGATAATGACAAATGATGTGTTTACTGTACATCTGTTTCCACTTTTCTCACTAAGCAAGGGTGGAATATTGTGCCCTTTGTTTTAAGGTTTGGTTTTCCAAGTTCAACGCACAGGAGTCATATTGTGAACTAACTTTGAGGCTGGCAACATTGTTGCTCGATGTGGGTTTATTCTCTGCTGTCTCACAAATGTTTTAACACCTGTGCAAAATTAATTAGATGAAAAGGAAGGGGAACAGCAAAATATTTATAGAGAGAAATAGCAAGGAATGAGCCAGTGGAATTAGAGGTGAGCAGAACAAGAAACGGGCAGTTAAAGACAAACTCAAAGACTGGAAATGTGTGAAAAATAGAGCTAATGGACAGAAACAATATATACCACATAAAGAGATGAGGATGGAGATGTTACCCAATCTCTCATACACACCAAATAATTTTTAGTTCCCTTAACATAGATTGCTGCTTTCCAAAATTGGTTTGTTCTAGTAATTCAAAATAATCATATATTGCATCTATTTCAAGATGTTCATCAGCTTGTAATTCCCATGCTTGTAATGTTACTCTTTAATGATTTCATTGTTGACTAATAATTTCCTTGTTATTCAGTGTGCAGATAATTGACAGCGTACACTCGCAATGTGCTCGGGGAAATCTGGAATTATATTCTGAGAAACCACCAAATTGCACTAAACACTGCTAGAGCAGTGGATAAATAAATTAACATGCATCAGTCTGCATTGGTCCCTGTAGATTTCAAATAGTTGATTTAATATAAAGCAGATATCTGTCCATTCTTTGTTGTAGAAAAAATATTGCTAAAATGTAAACAAAATTGGTCCTACTGCATAAGTGCTACAGCGAAAAGATCTAATTGATTCTCTTTGTTGAATGGGAATTTATTTTTTGGTTTCTTGTGGAGGATTTTCATTTAATTTCTAGCACAAAATTAACAAAACAATAATTTTTCATTCCTGGGCATCATTTGTAGATCATCTTATTGTCTAAGTTACAAATAATTGAGAACAGTAATGGGTTGTTTCAGGTGCAAGAAATTGTTTTGTTTTGGTTCACTCAGGATGAGGGTATTACTTTGCATTTTTGTGAGCACCAAGCATTATATTTTATCAATTCTCTTCATGAAAAATAATCTTGTACATAGAGACACCTGTTTTCTTTTCTGTTCAAACTCTCCTCTACATTTTCACTAAACTTAGTATAGAGAAGAAAATGCATTTCTAAAATTTCAACTGCAAGAGCATGCTACAGTTGTAACTACAGCTCCATGCTTTTCACAATTAATTTTAAAATTCATTGAATCAGTGAAAAGAATTGACCTTTTGTCAAAACTTATTTGTGCCTTGAGTATAATTCTATTGTCCTGACATGAAGGAAAAGTAGATAGAAGTATGCTTGAGTTGCTGTCCCACTCCGATTTAAGCCAGCACGTGTCCTTCATTCAATTGCTATGGCTTCCTCAGGCAAAACTAGTGCTAAGCAAATCTGTACAGTAATTAGAACTGTTCATGCTGATGTTGAGAACACAGCTAGGTTGCAAAAGATTCTAAGTGCAAATAAATTGAAATATTTGGAAGCAAGCCCTTTGTGGATTTGAAATAGTTAATATAATGTTGGATTTTTGCCCTGCATTGCCTTTGGGCAGAGTGTGGGAGAACTAATGGAGAGCTTTTCCTGGGGGAGGAAGAAATGTTTTGAACATTTCATTACTTTATCATATTTTTCTAATTGGTTAACTTGAGAATGATTAGGTTTGAATTTTATTTTTCAACTAATAAGAGGGATACCGTAATGAGAGTTGGGTTCCACTAGTCACCTGAAGAGCTGTTTTAAAATCTGCCTTCTATGAGCAAAACGCTATAAGGATGAGAAACTTGCGTCAGTTGCTAGGATGCATCAAACCCAGAAGGTACATGAGTGGGAAAAACCTCTCACTGCGTCAAGCACTATTTGTCCTAGTTTTCCCACGCAGCTATGTAATAAAGCTGAATCACCAGATAGCAAAGTTTTCTTTTATAAAGTTCCTACTGTATGCTCAACAATCACTAATGAGCATCACAATGTTCCTTGTCTCTGACAAATGTGGGGCATGTAACATGCATTAGAATAAAAAGTCTCACCATATAACAACAAGACCAGTAATTGGATTTAATAATGAGTTTTTACTGACAGATATAGAGCTGTGCTGGTTTACAGTCCACTGACACAGTACATTGCAGTAGTGACGTGCTGAGCTGTAGAATGTTAGAAAAAGTGTAGGGTCTGTGCATCTCCGCACAGTGAGCTTCCATTATCAGTTAGGCTATCTCTGACAGATATGGGAGTACAACTAAGTCACTTCCTTAGAGAAAGGATAGGAAAGCAAAGCATTAATTAACCCACGCTGGTTTTATGTATTTCCCAACAGTCAGTTCTAAAGTGATTTTATTCATGACTTTGATCAATAATTAACCTTTCCGCTCTCATTTGAGGAATTGCCTCTAATGAAACAGGCAGAAAAATCAAGATTTAAAAAGAGACCTGTTACAACTCTGCCAATTAACCAACGTAAATCAAGGAAAATTGCTGAGAGAAAAGTAACCAATTTGCTGAATGACCTGCTTTTGAACCTGTTCATGAAGAGATGTGTTGTATAGTGTACATATGTGATTGGTAATGTTATTTACTGCAGGAGACAAGTGATACGGTTCAGAATTAACATTGAAATACACCTTAGGTCTTTATGTTATCATCTCGATAAATGACATACTGGCTCAAGATATGCATGTGTTCAGTCACTCTAAATGCATATATTGATGTGCACTGGATTCACATTTCACAGCAGGTTCCAGTATCTATATGATGGGTTTATTACTTGAGGTCTTAGGCTTACAGTTATTTGAATAGATTTAGAAAACCATTTTGCTCAAAGATTATATAACACATATTGTCGAAGGAGTTAGTCATGTGTCTTTAACTTAGGAAACAGATAACATGTTGAAAAGTACTAAACTTCTTAATTCTCATTTCAACAAAGTTTATAAAATTATCATTCATTCTATTCAGTAACATCATCTCTGCAAATGCAAATATGCAGAATTACTTTGTGAACCATTTATTTTTTGTCGAAAATATAGCTTCCACTTGCTTTCAAAAAGTGTGCCCAAAAACCCATCTGATCTGACAGTACTGCCATTTCAGGTATTTAATGAATTCATGTTCAGATTTTTTGCTTGGGGCAGACAACATGCTTGGAGGTGGATGCACTGTCTCGGTGTGCCCCATGAAACGCTGGACTGCGTAGAGAGAGGAACTCTGCCAATTGTATACAGGTGCCATTGGACCAGCGGAGCCTGTGGGGAGAGCAGTCAGGCAGTGTATGGGAAACACAGGGGTTTAGGACCCTCCTGGTATTCTGGGAGCAAGAACAAGTCTTCCAGACTCGATTGGAGTTCTACCTTAGTATAAAGAAAGCAGCTACTGACAACAGGACAATTACACTCAGACTTTGGGTCTGGTGATAAATAGGAACAATGTTCTTTGCGGAGAGGACAGAGCCCTGGGCATTAAGGGGGCAAAGGAGAGGGGACAAGGGACAGGAAGGTAATGGAAGTCATGCCCATAACATAGGACTACCAGCAAAAATGAAGATTCCTCGTGACAGCTGAGACCAAGTGAAGACAGTCAGCAAATGGTCACTACGGCCTTGATCATTGCTTCTGGCTTTTTCCCAAGGAGCAGTTACAGATCCTGGTGGTGTCTCACAAAAGGCTGCACACCCATGATATCCCTCCCTGTGCTAGTTGGGTGTATGTTGAGTTCCCCACAGGCGTAAGGGGCAGTGGAATTCATCTCCAGTCCTAGAATCCCCTAGGCAGAGGGCAGCATCAGTTGTACCATATAGCCAGCAAGGCACTGAGTGACCGTGCAGTGAGATTTATCTACAGGAGATGCTTCAACATCCAACTGGCTCTTCACCACAACAAGTGCCTCCTGTATGAGTGCACTCACCTGCCTGGCAGCAACTCTTCATTCCTCAGCCCAGACTCCCTGGATGGGTTCTAGGCGGCAAACGATATCCCTCGAAGAGATGGCTATTGACCCATTTGCATGACCCTGAGCTACTACACTAGCAGCCAGTTGTTCAGTGAGACCATCGAGCAGGCAGTCAGGTTTCTGAAGAGCTGGCGACAGCCCAGCCTGGACTAACTGGCCTGTCATATTCCCCTGCCTGCATCATATGCACTGCAGTGGTCTGCTGTGCTCTCCACAACTCAATCTCTGGAGAAGGTGCACCTGGAACAGGCTGAAGCACTGATGGGCACAGCTCTTGGAGAAACAGGACCAGGAGGAAGAAGTAGATGCAGAATGCCAAGGTGTCTGGCCTACCCGGGCTGGGGGGTGGGGGGGGGGGGGGTGTGGGCGTGGGCAGGCGTGGTGCTGTCAGACTTGGCTCAATGCCAACAATGCCAGGGGTCATCTGATTCAGGCTCTGTGTTTCAGCCTTCCCTCCCCCTTGTTCAAAATGGTGCTTGCTGTGACCTCTGCTCTGGAAGTACATGTTCTGTTGCTGGTAAAGGGATCAGCTCGTGTCTGCATCAGGTGCAAGAAGAGATCGTGGACTAGCCTTGAAGAGTAGAAGCCTCTGTGTTGCAGCGGCTTCCCAATTAGCCTCCATTTGGTGTACTCTCAGCAGTGTGGAGTACAGTGCACCACATTAATAAATGCAGTGCACTGACCATCCACCATGGATGCACACCTTGCCCTGCCTGTCTCCCACTTGGTCAGTGACCCTAGTGATCTTCTTGACTCCCTGAACCATGGTGGTGAGACATATGGGCAAAGTACCCATCTTCCAGGCTGGTCCCTTCCCAATATTCGGCAGAAAAATCAGCCCCTGCTGGCTCCTATACTACTTTGGCCCTAATCATTGAAAGCTGCATCGAATGGTACTGACTGACCTGTGTTGTTGAGGGCCTGGAAGTGGGTACTGCTCTCATGTTTACAGGCACTGTGCACCTTCACCTCTTCAGCAGATGTGTGTCTGCTTGCAATTGACTGTTCCAGAGGCTGCTCTTGAGGCTTTGCCAGAGGAATGTGGTCATTGAACTCCTTCCTACTGCAGGAAAAAGATATCCCTTCTCATCCTTACTGCCTTGAGGAGAACCTCCAGAATCTCACCTGTGAATCCGGAGGCTGCTTAGCCCCTGGTTCCTGGTCTTTGCCCCTCCCTATGATCGCTTTCCAACAGCAGAACATTGTGAAATGGCAGCTGCAGTGGCAGTTGCTGAGGTGTGTTCAAATGTAGCCTACTGCTTTTCAGCCCCATCTCCATTCCCACCCCCGCAGCCACAAATTGCTCACCTGATCTACCATTTGGTTGTGGAAGATTAACGCACCACCATTGATGCACCCCCACCACGGCCTGAGAAAATCAGAGCCTGTGACACCCCAGCCCCCACAACCAGAGAGGGGTCAAAAACCTGCAAACAGTCCTCGCGTCCACATCTCACGCTCCAGAAGGCCAACCCTGTCCACAGTGACTGAGAGAACAGCCATTGCTTATTAATAGAGTGAAGAGGTTGAGGAATAAAACTCAAAGGAATTCCAAAGAGACAGAGAGTCTGTGGCATTCTGTACATTACTGAGGTACAACTGTGGAAGGATCTACACAGAGGTCATTAATATGCTGTGACATTCAATTGACTGAAATCACAAAAGTGATCAATGAAGTTAAATAAACAATTTAAAGTAAACCATTTGAGTGGATAATTACGTCATCTAGATGAATTGCCACATTGCAGATGTAACGCTGTCTATCATTAATCACTTAACAAGTGCTTGGAAAAAGACACAGTTCAATTTGTATTTTGTTGAATTCACTGCTGTCTCTGTAACAACATCAGTTCATAAGATTGTTTCAAGCCATCGGGCATCAGCTCAAGTATCTATCATATTGTCTTTTTTGGTGCAGATTCTCCCTGTGGGCTTCAGGACCTCAGGCATCAGGGGTTGCAGGGAAGGGTCAGAGGCTTGACCTGTGAGGGAGTTGGTGACTTTTATATTTTGGCCAAATAAAGGACTCCAGCCTCATGACGGAGGTAGCCTCACTTCAATGTTTCAAAAAATTCAAAACACAAATTAGACTGAGTAGCCTGTTCACCGTTGTTGCAGGGCTTGGGGAGAGCCATCCATAGGGCAGCCTGCAGCTACAACCAAAGTCAAGCTGTTTGTAATAGCCCCTTGTCCTGCCTGGAGCAGAGAGTCTGCGCTCTATCACTGGAAGGCTGCCTCCAGTCAGCAGCCCCATCCCCAGACACCAATGGGGACCTGAGGCTGACTATTGACCAACAATAGGCCTGTCTAGGACTTTACTTAGTTAAGGTATCCACCCCCTGTCTGTGGGTGGGTAATCTTGCCAGACTGGCCACATCCCACTTCTGGAATGAAACCCTGGCATGTGCAGAGGTGTCCACTGGACCAGGTCTATGCCCATCTCATCAGTGCCTAAAAACTTAACCCTTTGTTTGCCCATTTAATTGAACAAATGGATTCTTGAAGTCCTTTTTTGCTTCTTCAACAGTTTTTAAAATGTCGAACTAGACAGTTGTCTAATCAGTGACCCATAGTGTATCACAATAACCATCTTTTAGAAAAATTGTTTGATTAGGACCTCCTATTTAACTTGCTGGTGTCAGTTTATTGTCAAATTGCATGTTTGTGAGCGTCTTGTGCCATGTTCCTATTTTAAAGGCATCACAGGAACTCATGAGATAACAAGGTGTAGAGCTGGATGAACACAGCAGGCCAAGCAGCATCAGAGGAGCAGGAAGGCTGA
>NC_063353.1:17201069-17269245 GCF_021869965.1 Rhincodon typus | reverse complement strand
GGATGAACACAGCAGGCCAAGCAGCATCAGAGGAGCAGGAAGGCTGACGTTTCGGGCCTAGACCCTTCTTCAGAAATGGAACTCATTGTTTTTTTTGTTAGACAATTTATTCCTAACCAAAAAACTTGAATCCATCATCAGTCTGTCACATAGCTTCTTTATAGCAATAAAATAATGAAGCATCAGTCATGGGGAGAGGTGTGATTTGTCTGGAAAAGAAAGCAGTACTTATCATTCATGTCACCAATATCAGATCTTTACAATTTGTCATGAGTGTAAAATACACCTTCATGGATTAATCACCTGATGTATGTCCCTGACATTTCTCTTGCTGTCGAAGTCAATGGAAAGGAACACCAGGCTGTATGCAAGTATTCGACCAACTGACATTGTCTGTTTTCCACTGTTGACTGCTAGGGCTTCCATCCACTTAGTTCACTCAGTAAGGCCTAAATGACATCAAAGATCCTGAACATCAAATGTTGATCTTAGTTTTGTAGGGTCCCTCCAGTCTCTGCTGTTTTGCTGCTCCATGCTTTGCCCTGTTCTCCAGTGTTATCCTGGATTCAGAACACTTTTTGCTACAAGGAGGTCTGGAGAATTTTATGGAATTTTCTTTGTTTTTTTTACTAAATCTTGCAAAATTATACTCAAATCGTTCTAACGAATATTAATGTAAATAAAATCTGTTTATTTCAACGGATGGTTCTGCTAGAAATTTGATGCATTTCTGTCTGTTGATATTCATAAAGTAAATTGATTATCTCCAGTGTCACCGAAAGTGAATGGTTTGTGGCAAAAATATGTTTGAAAATTCCTATCTATCACTTGGCCTTGGAAGCCACTGCTCATTGGTCCTTAATAGCCAGATGATTGTTGCCATGGTGACTAGAGTCTATTGAGCCCTGCTAAACACATGACTTTTTCCAAGGTAACGGCTGTCTTGTTGGTCCTTGAGTATTCAGCATTTAAAATAACTGTAGAGATTTAGGTGCATGAAAAGTCATTGTTCATGTCACTTGTCAACTGTCTTATTTGGTAACCCTTTTGTTCTTGGATAAGCAGGCTGTAACTTTGGCCTCTTATTACGAGGTACAGTTTAGCATCTGACCTTCAGTAATGAATCACAGGTCACATGAAATGATTTGAAAGTTACTTGAAGCAATATTCACCACACTCAATCAGCACACCAAAATCGAATGTGGTAGTCATTAATTTTACTCCTGTTTATGGGATGCTCCTTTAGTAACTGCCATGTTTAGTTATGTAACGATTGCCACTATATTCCAGGTAATTTATTGCATATGAACTGCTCGGAGACATGAGCATATTAAATCAAAGCATAGAAGGAGACCATTTAACACATCTTTTATCGTAAATCAGTGAGCCAGTACCTTCATTTCTTTTGTTCTGTATATTTAAATGTTCTGAGTTGGTATTTTTACTGTCTAAAATGTATAGGAAATCAATTCTACCAGACAATGTATACTTTAAAACTCCAGCATCCTCAGCATGGCATCAACTTTGCGTGAATGGTAGTACTCCCACTTCTGAATCTGGAGTTACAATTCCTAACACAGTAGCTTAAATACAAAATCTAGGCTGTTCTCTCAGTTCAATACTGAACAAGTGCTCACTGTTGAAGGTGCTATCTTTTGGATGAGATGTTAAGCTAAGGCCCTGTCTGACCTGTCATGTAGATCAAATTAGGCTATTCCGAAGAAGAGCAGGATAGTTCTCCTGGGTGTTCAGGCCAATATTTATCTGTCAGCCATAACTGCTTATGGAGACTATCTAGCCGTTGTCAAATCGCTGTTTGATAGAGTTTGGTGTGTGCTAAAGTCATCACACTTCACAAGTACATAGCTGTAAAAGACTCTAATAGCAAGAAGATAGATGTATTTGCTTTCCCTAGTTGCCCTTGAGAAGCTAGTGGTGAATTGTTAGGGAGAGAGTTACAAGATTTTGACCCAGCAACACTGAAGGAAAGGTGTTACATTTCCATGTCAGAATGTTGACTGGCTTTGAGTAATTTCACTGTCCATCAACAAAAGTGGCTCTGTTGACCGCTACTGATCAAGCTGGCCAAATACTCAAGGACATAGATGGCTGGACCGAGCTAAGTTATCCCACAACTAACAGATCAAAGCTCTGCAGTTTTGCAATGTCCAGTAATGAATTGTAGACAATTAAACAACTAATATGCAGTATAGACTCTAAGAACACCCAATCCTCGATGGTGGACAGACCAGACAAAGTTGAAGTGTTTGTGACCACCTCTGCCCCAAAATATCAAGCGGCTTCTTTATTTCTAGCTGAGCTCCCCAGCATTACATGCCAGTCTTCAACTAACTGAGTTTAAGCTAGGTGATATCAGGAAACTACTCCATGCACTAGACACAGCAATGGCTCATAGGCCCTAAAAACATCGTGACTGTAGCAATGAGCAACTTGCTGTATTTTTAGCCAAGCTGCCCCAGTACAGCTATAAGCGCTGGGTCTATCCGACAATGTGGAAATTTGCCCAGATATAATCCATCACATAAAGCAGGACAAATCCAATCTTACTGATTTCCATCCTATCAGGCTACTCTTGATCATCAACTGTCAACATAATGATAAGGATGTTGCTGACAGTGCTATCAAGCGACACTCACAGCAGAAATACTGATTTTTCCTCCACCATTAGAGCAGAAGTGACAATATTCTGAGAATTACGCAGTGTTAAGTTCTGTTCACAATTCCTCACATAATGAAGCTGTTCAAGTACATACACAAGTCCTGGATTCAGATTTTGTCTCATCATTGGAAATCAGTATTTATGCAACCCAGTTAGCAATTCTCCAGCTAAAGAGATTCTAACCAATTCTGCTTGGCATTCAATGACATTATATCACTGAATCCCTCATTAATAACATCTTGGGGATCGTCATTAACCATGAAATTTAACTAAATTAGCCACTTAATTATGACTATTAGAACTGGTCAGAGGCTGATGTCCTGCAGCAAGTAATTCTTGTACAAACTCTCTCAAACCTTTCTATGATCTGGCATAGCTATGTCAGGAGTATGATGGAGTAGTCCCCACTTGTACCTGTAGTATCAACAACAGCAAAGAAACTTGACACTAAAAAGGAACAACCTGCTTCACTGACATCCCATAGTCCCCCCGCCCCTTTAGCACCAATGTACCTTGGCTGTAGAATGCACCATTTATGGTATGTAATTTGTTTTTTAATGTGTTCATGGGATGTACACATTACCAACGAGTCAGCATTTACTGCCCATCCTGAAGAAAGTGGTAAACTGGGCTTTTGAATTGCTACAGTCCTTGAAGTTTAGGAATGCCTACAGTGGTGTTTGAAAGGGAAGAGGCTGCAGAAACTTACCAAGGCTTCTTTGACAAACCTTCCAAACCCATGACTTAGAAGAACATGGACAGGAGATCCATTGGAACATGACTGCCTATAAGTTGCCCCCCAAGCCATGCAGCCTCCTTACCTGGAAATATATAGTTGCTGCTTCACATCGCTGGGTCAAAATCTTGCTAATGCAGTGAGTTGACCTGTGAGACTCAAGCTGGACCAGTTGTAGTAGGGAGTTCACTACCACCTTCTTGAGAGCAATTGAAACAATGCGAGAAAAACCCAATTTGTCGATGATGCACAAATCCCAGAAGCAAATAAGCTTTGGGACTTCCTGATGTCATACAGACATGGTATAACTTTGAGTCTATTTGTTGTAATGGCTAGTGGTGTCATGAGCATTCAGCTTTTTTTAGTGAAGTGGATTAAATCAAATTTAGTAGACTGTGTTTCAGTATTCATTTTTGAAGTTCTGTCTGAAGAGATTTAGGTGCTGCCATATTATACAGCATGTTTTCTTAGTGATATGAATAATTTGTGTTACCATAATCTCTGATAGGTAGTTGTCCTGAAGGGCAGCTATTATTTTCTGATCTGGTTCATGGCTAGTTTTCCACTCAGCCAGCTGGTAAAAGGTGGATCCTGTACAAAAAGGATGTGTTGCATCCTGACGGGGAGGTTTGCTAGTGCAGCTCGGTGATGAGGAGATAGAGTTTACAAGTGGATATTGATAGGCTAGGAGAATGGGCCAGAATCTGGCAGATGGAATTTAATGGGGATCAGTGTGAGATTGTCCATTTTGGCGGGGAAAGCAAAAGGGCAAATTATTATTTAAGTGGGAAGCAGATTCCAAGCGCATCAGTGCAGAGGGATCTGGGTGTCTTTGTGCATGAATTGCAGAAAGTGGATATGCAGGTACAGTATATAATAAGAAAGGCAAATGGAATCGTGACATTTATTGCAAAAGGTCTGCATGATAAAAGTAAAGCATTATTGTTAACCATTATATGAGGCATCGATGAGACCACATCTGGGATATTATGTCCAGTTTTGGTCTCCCTAATTGAGGAAGGATGTGGTGGCACTGGAGCCAGATCGGAGCAGGTTCGTCAGTTTGATACCAGGGATGAAGGGGCTGTTGTATGAGGGGTAGTTGAATAGCTTGGTCTTGTACTTACTCGAGTTCAGAAGAATGAGGGGGGGTATCTGATTGAGGGACATAAAATGCTAAAGGGATTGATAAGGTCCCACAAGCAGGTACGTCTCAAACAAGAGGTCATAGATATAGAGTGAGAGGCGGTAGGTTCAAAACTGAGGTGAGGAGAAACTACTTCTCTCAGAGGGTTGTGAATCTGTGGAACTCACTGCCCCAGAGTGCAGTGGAGGCAGAATCAATCAAAAGGTTTAAGAAAGAAATAGATACATTCCTGATGAAAAGTGGGATAACGAGCTGTGGGGAGCAGGCAGGAAAGTGAAGCTGAGACCAGGATAGGATCATCCATGATCATGTCAAATGGTGGAGTGGGCTCAAAGAACTGATTTACCCACACTCGCTCCTAATTCCAATGTTCCTACGTTCCTATTATAAAAGACAGCAAAATAACATAGCTCTCTGAGACTTACTTCCAACATTGCTGGTTATTTCATGGTGCCATGACCTTTTATTTTGTTTTTCAGCAGTTGTGAGACAAAGCAAGATGTCTTTTTTAAACATATTTTCATTAAAGCCATTTAATCATGAAAGCACATGTCTACTGTCTGCAATTAATTACATAGTTCATTAGATGCTGTCCTATAGGTCTATTTGTGTAATTAGAATAAGAGATTTATAATTAATTGCAAAAGCAATGTAAAACAGAGGGGAAAATTTAGAAGTGGAAATGGAATTTTTGTTTTCATTCGAAGGATATCAAACGGAAGAACTTTCTTAATTGATATCATTTAGGATCTGAAGCAGGAGAAGTATCCTGAACATTTTTGAGTGGTGGGGACCATATGTATTCATAGTTGCATACTTCCAAATTATGATTTTTATTATAAGACAACCATTAGTTGTGTGGACCATTCATTTTTATCATCATCTTGGAGTTACATGGATTTCTCTGATGGCCTGATCAAAAGAGAAAATTCATTGCCTGATCTCTGCTATTTCTTATGGACATCCATTCCCAGTGCAAAAATGGCCACTATGATCCGTCTTAAAAACCAAAAGAACTGCAGATGCTGTAAATCAGGAACAAAAACAAAGGGTCTAGGCCCGAAATATCAGCCTCTCTGCTCCTATGATGCTGCTTGGCCTGCTGTGTTCATCCAGCCCCGCACCTTGTTGTCACAAAAACAAAGTTGCTGGAAAAGCTCAGCAGGTCCAGCAGCATCTGTGAAGGAAAAAAAAAGAGTTAACGTTTCGGGTCCAGTGACCCTTCCTCAGAACTGGGTCTGTCTATGATCCGTCTATGCGTGCTCAATTGCGCAGTTACACTACACACATTCGTAGTTGTGCAGTCAATTAACAGGGAGCTGGATGGCGATACACAGTATCAGAACTCACCTGATTCAAGTTCACTTGAACATTGAGCTGTCTCCAGCAAAAGTTGAGGACAAAAATGTTCAAAGATGTTTTTAGTGTTGCTTCCAGAATTCACTCCTGACAAAGGAGATGCAGCTGAGCTAATTTGCACCTTACAGTGAGAGCTCTGACTTAATTGTATTGTTACTCATGGACTGCAACGCTCCACCTAGTGGTGGTGTTGCCCTTAAACCCAGCCTTTCTCTAAAGTGGTGTTTCATGATCATGCACTTTTAGTTACCATGAATGATTCTCCTCCTCAATCTCTCCCATTGCCTGAGGTGTTAAACCACCACCAGTCGCCTCTGTCTATTGGGAGAGCAGCCCTATGGTCTGTAGGCCTATGGTAACTTTACATAGTTTCTTAACTCATTGATTAGAAACAGTGTCCCAGGAAGGGTACCGACCTGAAACATCAGCTTTCCTGCTCCTCTGATGCTGCCTGGCCTGCTGTGTTCATCCAGCGCCCCCAAAGTTAAAATGCATGTTTTCTCAAATCTGATTGCACACCTAAAAATAGAAAATGGGCTAGATACATCATTATTACTGAATTTTATATATGTCTGTGTCCTGGAATATAAGAAAAATGATTATAAACAAAATCCTTAAATAAGTAGCAATTGTATCCAAATACTAAGCAACATCACTGTTTGGCATGCCCCAAAGTAAAAATCACCACTGACCAGCAGATCAATAAAGTTGTAATTGGGATCCCCTTTGCATGGTAGGAGGAGGATGCTATCTGAAGTTGTCAGAATGTTGGGTGTTCTGCCTTAGGCTGCTTCCAAAATGCCAATGGATAGATATTCGGAGTTTATAGGTGATACCATTTTTAAGGGACTATGCCTGGCTGAACAAACTGATGTTAACATCCTTATGCGGAGAATTGGAAATCAGTTTCACCAAGCAGATTCTGTTCATTTTGAAATATATCATCATGTATAATGTCATCTACATATGGATGTTTTAGATTTTGCTGGTGAAACATTCCAAACTGTCGTAAGGTGCGGCTGTTGCAGTGAAAGAAGAATTAGCCAGGATGGTATAGAAAAGATGAGCTATGTTAGGATTTTGGTTTGAACACTGCAGACGTACCAACAGGAATTTTCACTTTCATAATCTGTCACATTTTGAGTGGCAGGTATAGCATGTTAAGATGGTTTTAAGAATTCATGCAATGGCTGAACTTTCAGGGTAAATTTAATTCTGGAAATAGAAGGACAGGCTGTGAAAACAAACTGCGTTTCGTTGCCTAGGAAATGCTCTACGCATAATCACTGCAAATTTAATCTGTGTGAGCATTATACAGACTAACCATGCCAAAATTTTACAGATCTCTCTTCTTGGTTTATCTTGAAACTGAATTTGTATTTGCTACTTTTTTGGACATAACGCTGCATGTTCACTATAAGACGAATAATTGATGCTGTTAAAACAAGGTGAAATAAAGTAGCATTTCCTGTGGCACATAGGTTGGGTGAAAGTTGTAGCAAAGGGAAAGATTATAATAATTTGCTCTTTAGGTGGCAAGTGTAAGAGCCAGAGCTCGTGTAACAATCTCTATTGATAATAAGCCTCATCCAGACGGATGCTTCATCACAAATACAAAGGTAGAGAGGTCAAGGTCCAGTTATCTGTAGAATTGTCCAATGCAAAAGATTTCATACCATTCAGGAATAATGGATCTGTTACTTCTCAAAATGATTACCTTTATTATCTTCATGTGGAAGCCATTGTGAATTTCAAAATGACCCTTCTATCCCTGCGATTTCATTCACTCCCACGGCTTTCCAATACATAATGTTTCTTGTCCAATAATCTTTAATTGGTCTTTTTGCATTGTTCATCGGCATTGTGTGGCTCATCTATTATTTTTTTCTGGCTCACTGCCCAGCTATTACTATCAGCCCGTGGTAAAAATTACTTTTCTTTTTGTCTGGTACATATTATTTATCTCCTCTCACCAAACTGTGCCCTGGTCTCTCTCAATGCTGTTATCTGAATGGCAGAGCCACACAAATTGTCTAACCCAATGTTCCCTAACGTCAGGAAATTTCTCATTCCCTGAGATGGTTCGACTTTGGTTAGTATGATGAGTAACTCCCTAAAAACGAAGACTTTAAGACCAGAGAAATGCCCTGTGACATCAGCCCCATGCTAAGTCTGAGAGCCATGGATTCAGGCCTGATACTAGAACGCAAACAGATCATCTAGGCTGATGTTTCATTCAGTACTTAATGGTGACATTTTGCTGAAAACCAAAAGAACTGCGGATGCTGTAAATCAGAATCAAGCAGTCAAATTGCTGGAAAAGCTCAGCAGGTCTGGCTTCATCTGTGAAGAGAAATCAGAGTTTAATATTTCAGGTCTGGTAACCCTTCCTCAGAACTGATAGTATCTAGGAAAATGTCGGTTTATATGCAGAAGGTAGGGTGGGGGGAAGGGGTCAGGGGTAAACAATAGGCGGGATAGAGCCTAAAGAGAGAGAAGAACAGTTTAACAGATGAAGGAGTAGATAATGATCTGGCGAGGAAGGTGAACAGATGTTAATGGAGACTGTTAGTGGCTAACAATGGGACTGTTATTAGCACTCTGTTATGTGTTTGTTGCTGAAAATGATGTTTTGAATGAGACACAATTCTATGGCTCTAGTTGTTGTTCAGGTGGATATAGAAGATCTCCTTGCACTATTTGAAAAACAGTAGCAGAATTTTCCTGGGTAATATTTGTCCTTTAAACAAGAGGGGGTGAGGAACTAGTGTTATTATTGATCCATTGGCTCAGATAATGTTCTGGGGACCCATGTTCAAATGTACATCAGCACAAAAGATAATGCTGAAGCATTTGCAACAATCTTCAGCCTGACATAGTCATAGCTACAGAATTCTTTCTTACGCACTGTATCCCAGATAACACCATCCCCATCCCTGGATATGTCTCACCAGCAGAACAGATCCAGCAGATGTGGTGGCAAATTTGTGAGAGAGTTCTTAACATTGAATCCAAACTTCCTGAAGTTTCAGGACATCAGGTCAAACATGGACGAAGAAACCTGAAGAAGGGTCTAGGCCCGAAACGTCAGCCTTCCTGCTCCTCTGATGCTGCTTGGCCTGCTGTGTTCATCCAGCTCTACACCTTGTTATCTCAGATTCTCCAGCATCTGCAGTTCCTACTATCTCCGAGGAAACCTCTTATTGATTACCATGTATCACACCCATTTGGCTAACGGATCACTCCTCCCCAATGTTGGACTGCACTTCAACAAAGCTCTGTGGTTGACAAGGGGACAGAATGTACTCTGGATGGGGAATTTCAATGTCCATATAATAATTCTGGAATCTCAACTGGAAAGGAACCTCATTGCTGAACACCAAAATAGAAGTCCCAGCCTATTTGTTTGTTCTTTCAAGCAAGATCTCAGGTGTTTTCCAATCAACCTGTTTAGAAGTGTTATGACACACCTCTGAAGCGGGTAGGAAATGAAGTCAGGACTTACAACCCAGAGGTAGGGACACCACCTCTGTGCCATAAGAGTCCCTTTGTTTCAGTTTGTTTTTTATTCATTCATGGGATGAGGGCATCGCTGACTAGGCCAGCATTTAATATCCATCCCTATTTGCCCAGCAGGCAGTTAAGAGTCAACCACATTGCCTGGGACTGGAGTCACACATAGGCCAAACCAGTTGCTTTATATTTTCTCTAATCATCCTGTTCAGGGATGTTACAACATACCCCTGGAACAGGTAGGACATGGGTCTGGTTTATTATTTTATCCACAAGTGCTTTCACACAATGGAATGACTTTCCCACCACCAAATCACCATAACTTTTTAAATTGTTTTTTAAACTACTAAGCACCACCAGTAATCATGCATGTAGCCAATTAACTGTTTACAAGCAAAGCCCATTGTGGGCAAAGTGAAGCAGGGGAGGGAGAGAAAGACAGGGCTTAGGTCAGCTTATTTGATTTATTTATATTTTTTCTCTCTTTTTTTTAATACCCACACACAACTGAAAGACTTTCCCACCACCAAAATCACCATGACTTTTTTCTTTCCCCCTTTTAAGTACCACCAGTTTGGGTCTGTTTAATTTTTTTAACTAATTTTCTAATTAACCTGCTCAGCAATGTTATTATAATGCCTCTGGAACAAGTGGGACTTGAACACTCCTGGGTCAAGGGTAGGGCACACCTCCACTGTGCCAATGGAGTCCCCTCGAAAGTAAAACTTTCATAGTAACCTTAGCTGGTACAGGAATTGAACCCAGGCTGTTTGCATCATTCTGCATCACAAACCAGCCATCCAACCTACTGAGCTAACCTTTATAATGGGCTCAGGTGATGAGTTCCAACTCTGCAGGCCATAGTCTGTTACCAAGGGAACTCCACTCAACAACTCCACAAAGAGATTAATTAGTGATTCTGTATAGGCCTTGTAGGAGGTATCACTGTCCATCATCCAGAGTGGCTTGGCAGCCTCACTACAGATCGAGCTGGTCGAGTCTGAAAGGAGATAGCTGCTAGACTGGGTCTGTGGCAGGTGATGAGGGAACCAACAAGAGGGAATAAACATACTTGAGCTCATCCTCACCAATCTGCCTGTCGCAGATATATCTGAATGTAACATTATCAGTAAGGGCACCATAAAGTCCCAGCTTCACATTGATAATACCTTAAATCATGTTGTGTTGAACTATCACCATGCTAAATGGCTTAGACTTTGAACAGATATAGCAACTCAAGATTAGGGCATCCATGTGGCGCTGTGGGCCATCAGCAGTAACAGAATCATCGTTCAATGCAATCTGAACCTCATCACCTAGCATATCCCCCAGTCAACCATTGCCATCAAGCCAGGGGATCAACCCTGGTTCAATGGAGAGTACAAGAGGGCGTGACAGGGGAAGTACCAGGCATACCTAAAAATGAGGTGTTAGCCTGGTGAAGCTACAACATAGCTCTACTTGCATGTCAAACAGCATAAGCAGCAAGAGGTAGACAGAGCAAAGTGATTCCATAACCAACAGATCAGATCTAAACGCTGCAGCCCTGCTACATCCCGTCATGAATGGCAGTGGACAATGATAAAACTCATTGGGGGAGGAAGCTCCACAAACATTGCCATTCTCAACAATGGGAGATCAGCTTTGTGGGGCTGCAAATGGATGTAATTGTTCAAGAAGGCAGCTCACAACCGCCATCTCAAGAGCAGCCAGGAATAGGCACAAAATGCTGGCCAGCCAGTGACACCTACATTCAGTGAATAAGCAAAAAAGTATTAAATCCGCTCCAGAACAAATGATCAGACCATTATCTCGTTTCCTTCTGTGAAACCTCCTGCTCGGCATTTGTTTTTCACTTTGCCTGTATAATGGTTACACATGAAATTCTTTGGTTGAGAAGCATTTTGGGAGCCGAATCATCATAAAACCTTGAATCAGTTCCTTTTAAACTTGGTTACTTGTTTGTGACTTATGAAACAAAGGAAAATTACCTTCCCCCCGCCCCCCAAAAAAAATACCAGGCTTAATGTCAACTGCGACAGAATCTGAAGGACGGACTCTATCCTAATCTCATTTCTTTCCTCCGATCATCTCATATATTATTCAAGCTTGCTGTGTGGTATTAAATACATTGTGTTAATTACATGACTTGGATGCTGAAAGCGTCTATTCCTTTAACATCATTTTTAATTTGTATTTATTCTTTCACAGCCTTGTGATGAATTGCACTGAGAACTTGGATTACTTTGTGACACATTTGGAGATCTCATTGTGATTTAATGGCCATCCTAAAGTGGTCAGCTCATTGAATATGTGAGCATTATGTTGAAGCTCTGATTAGCTCGCCCCGTTGCCATATTCATTTAAACCATTTAATATAATCTCAATGATCTGTCCTAGTTTATTAGCTTCATGTTCAAATAGGATTTTCAGAGATAAAGATATTAAATGCTCAAATGTAAAACTAAACCAGAACAGTACAAACAAACACCACAATTGAGACACCATATGAATGAATATCACGAGTTAATACTTAAGGCAGACTCCTCATCAGAAGCAACACAGGAAGGGAAAAGCTTGTAGAACTTGTTGGAAGAGAATTCTCAAGTACCAAAGATTGTAACTGATTTTGCAAAGAGGGTCTTGATGGACTGGCCAACCTGTAAATATATATCAAAATCAAGAAAAGAGCCCAAAGAGAATGTCGAATGTTGTATGTGGTACAAAGATCAGCTCAATCACATGCAACTAAATTTGGGAAGATGTTCTTGTGCCTTACCCACTCAAGTATGTTAAGGCACCAGCAGGGACCTGCTAACTACATTCAGGCTAGGAATCAGATCTGAAGTTTTCTGGTCTGCATTCCTTAACGTTAAATGGCCTGCAGAACCTCACTAAGTCTGCAAAGCCATCAAGACAGCAAGTTTGTCACATTTTTATAAAATTTTAAGATTCCTATCCTGATCACCTCAAGTTGCCTTTGAAGCATTCAGGCTTACAATTTGCAGCAATGAATTATGAAAATTCTAAGAAAGAATATGGCACCTCAGTGATATTTTCCGTTTTTAGAATTGTTTTGTACATGAGCAATGATGAGTAAAAGTACAATGCTTATTCAACAGGGGTTTGGCAAAATTGTGGCTAATCAGGACTCCTCTGTAAAAATACCAAACTTGCAACTTTTGAGTACTTTGGTCATATAGCACACAAAGATGGGCAAAACTGAAAAGGGAAATCATGCAAAACAGCTAGTTTGCATAGTTTATTTCTTATTAATTGCCATTTCCTAGTACTGTCTTGATTATTTGTGCTTCTGTGTATAATCAACTTTCCTGTTTTAAAGTTAGAAACCAAGGTGCTCATTTTAATCTGTCTGACAAGAAACAGTTTGGCCAATCTTCAGAACTATTGCTTTCTTTTTGGCTGAGAGTAAAATCTGGTGGGATGTAAAACAGGAAATAGTCAATTTTTGTTTATCCTTTTATGGAATGTTAGTATTACTTGTTGAGCCCCATTAATGCCCATCCATAATTGCCCTGAGGGCAGTTAAGAGTCAGCCATGTTGCTGTGTGTCTGGAGTCACACGTAGGCCAGACCAAGTAAGGATGGCAGATTCCCTTCCCTAAAGGACATAGGTGAGAAAGATGGTGTTTTGCAACAATCAGTTATTACACAGTCACCATTAGACTAGCTTCTAATTCCAGAATGTTATGGAATTCAAATTTCACTGTCTGCCTTGATGCGATTCAAACCTATGTCCCCAGAATGTTAGCTTGGGGCTTTCGGTTACTGGTCCAATGACATTACCATTACACTTCACCTGACAAAGGAGCAGCGCTCTGAAAGCTTGAGATTTCAAATAAACCTGTTGGACTATAATCTGATGTCATATGACTTCTGAATTTGTCCACCCCAGTCCAACACCAGCATCTCCACATCATGATTACCATAATGCCACACCTTCCTCAGTTTCTGTTACTCCAGCAGCTTAAATTAAAACCACCACACCAAATAAATGGCAGACTGCTTTAATAATTTTGTATATTGTCTATTGTGAAATGTGCTTTAAAAAAAAACAAGCTTCCAAGCAAACCTCTCTTCGTGCCACATGTTTACTCCCTCATTCACAAGTTAGGTTGCAATTGAGTTGACAGTGTTACTGTTAGTTTTTTTTGCTTGTGATGTAATTGCTTAAAAGAAAGCTCAGTTATTTGTGGAATATATTGAATGATACTCTGCCAGGTAGTGATTAAGTGCTTTCATGTGTTTTGTAATATAATTTGTACATGTTGTGGAAGAACTTATAGGAAATGTGAAATTGGCACTCAAGTTACATCAATTTCAGGGAGTGGGAGTTTGAATTCCTTCCTTGTCTTAGTGACCAACCATACTCCTACCTCCATCAAAAAACTGGTTCAGATTATTAGCTCAGGAACTCACTGTTCCCTCCCTTCCCAGTGAAATATATCTTCAAACGTGAAAAGCTGAATAGCAAGGAATCTTAAACTTAAGAGTATTCGTTATTCATGTTCTATTTCTTGCAACACAGTGAGCTCTCATTAGACAGTAAAATAAGTACAGTATGTGTAAATTGCATAAATGGGACAACACCGGCGTATCAGAGACAAAATCTGCAGATGTTGGAGTCAGAGATAACACAGTGTGGAGCTGAAAGAGCGGAGCAGGAAAGTTGACATTGAGATTGAGGGGAGTTTTGCTATATATGTGCAAAATTATGACAGATTTAAATAAAATGGGCAGAGAAAAGCTGTTTCTATAAATTGACGGTGCAAGGATTAAGGGATAGAGCTAAGGTATGAGCACAGGGCGCAGAGAAAACAAACAGGACTGTCACTGCCTAGAACCATGGTGGCAGCAGGCAAGATGAAGAATTTTATAGAAGGAGATTGGATGGGCACCTGGGGGGAAGAAACTTGCAAGGACTCGCTGATTATTCTACAGGAAACCAACATGGACTCAGTGTTCTTTCTCTACCCTCCCCTTTCATTTGCTTAAAAACCATTACCTTTGTGACCTTTCCCAATTATATAAAAAATGTCAAAAACAAAGTTGCTGGAAAACCTCAGCAGGTCCGGCAGCATCTGTGAAGGAGAAAACAGAGTTAATGTTTCGGGTCCAGTGACCCTTCCTCAGAACCGGACCCGAAACGTTAAGTCTCTATTTTTCCTTGACAGATGCTGCCAGACCTGCTGAGCTTTTCCAGCAACTTTATTTTTGTTCTTGATTTACAGCGTCCGCAGTTCTTTCGGTTTTTATTATATATGAAAGGTCATTGGACTGAAAATTTAACTCTTTTTCTTTCACTCCAGATGCTACCTGGCCTGATGTATAGCTTTAATATTTTCTTTTCTTATTTTAGATTTTCCGTATCTGGCGTATTTTGCTTTTGTTTTGATATTGTGTATTTTCAATATGAACGCCAGAGAATGGATTTTCACAGAAGCAGTCACAATAACCCTTTGCTTCAATTCTTGTCTCCATTGTAATAAATGCAGAGAGATGTAAAAACACCATAGAGGGATTGGAATCTGAGAAATACTTTCCATTTTTGGTTTTGACTGCACCTCGTGAGATCTTTTGTGACTCATCCAGCTGCCCACTCTCGAAAAGACTGTTTAATGCAAACACATTGCACTCCCTCAGGACTTTCACCTCTTGTCTCGAGACTCAATTCTCAACAGCGACTTTTCCGATCACTTTTCTTTGTCAATTAGTTCTAATTCCAGTACCATGTGCCAATGTTTATAGATGGCTAAAAGGAGAAGGTGTGAATGGAACCTAAGAATCTAAATAATGTACGATTGTTTCAAATTTCTGCTTTAATTTAATATTCAAATGCAGAAAATTTATGCATCACAAAATTTGACTGTTCTTTTAAGGTCTGCAAAGGTTGGCAAAATTATGTCACTGACCAAATTTTGTAAAAATCCAAAAATGTTGATTTTCTTTTATTGTTTGGCCTGTTTTCTATTATTGCTTACTCATTATGATGCTGAAGATAGACATTAAAGCTGATCAAATACCAGAGGATGGATTAAAATTACAACTTCCACCTTTTCACTACTTTACACTCAGAAAACAAGATAGATATTGGTTTAAAAAAAATGTCAACATCAGTGATTGTGTGTGAAAACATTTTTAAGGAGATTTCAGGAATAGTTTAGCACAGTATTCAGGCCAGTGGGTGGGATGGGTGGAGAATTGAGGAATTCTGTTGAGAAAATTCAAATTAATTCCCCCACTGAGCTGAAATCAAATCGACACTAAAGTAGCTAAACTAGATCCCACAATAGGGCCAAACTTCCCATGGCCTGAGGCCTGACAGCACAGAAAAAACATGTGGGCATAGTCTGAAATGTGGCTTGATGATCCTTTTTGTCTGTCCTCTGTTTCACTGTGAGCTTACTTTCTGCACAGATCCATATTTGGTCATGTGTGCTTACATGAAATGCAAAGTTGCCATAGTCTTAGCACACCAAAAGGCTGCTCTCCCAACAGAAAGAGATAACAGGTGGTGGTTTAACCAAAGAGTCACCATGACTCGGATGAGGGGAGAGGTTATGAAGGAGAATCCTTAATGGTAACCTAAGCCAATGTGAGAATTGAACTCATCGTCCAACCAATTGGGTTCAACCAACCTGTGGGGGTTGGATAGTGTCTGTCTGTAATGAGAGAGCAGCCCTATGGTCTGGTAAGACTTGTGACTTTTTACATGAAATGTACATGTAAGCTGTATTAAGGGCCTAAAATTTACTGAGCTGTGTTCATATTCCCTGATGGCAATATATCTGCAATTTTATTTGTATTGACCTTTGAAAGCTTGGAGTTTCCTTCTTGCACTTTGCTTTTTGGATTAGATTTCACATTTTAGCTTCGACTTTACATTTTAGCTGCTATGTATTATCCTCTAATTATGTTTGTTCTTTTTTTTCCCATTTTTGGCAACATTTTTACCTTTGAATATATAAGAGCTGGAATTTCAGAATCTCAATGGAAAGCCATTAAATGTTTATCTCATGTTAGTTCCTGAAACTCTCAACCTCTTCCTATTGGATTAGATATCCCTGTACTGGTGTATGTGTCTGAGTGATACAGGATATTGAGATGCTGGGCCAATCAGCACAATTGTTGTCTGCCGTTGGGTTTTCAAAGATTTCTGTATGTTTACATGACACACCTTCATTGTTGGCACAGCAAGCCCTATGGAGTTCAAATTGTGTGTGTACATTAGTGAGTGAGAAGGGAAAGAAAGCCTGATATGTAAATAATGTCTCTAATCTTCAACCTGTCCTTACCCAGTAGCTCTATGGGCTGCAGCCACAGAATTTTCACTGCATTCCCTGGATGACATCAGGGCCAAAGCTCACTTTTCCCTGGCTGTCTGTATGTATATAAACTCATGTTTATATCTAATCATCTGCTGCACAGACATACAGACATGGAGTAGTTGTTAAATTTTGCACAGCAGCCAGTTATATCCCGGTTTATGGATTATCGAATGTGCAGTGTTCAAGAATCTTTTTTCAGATCCAGATTTTCCAAAGCATGTGTGTACCAATTATTGCATATGTCGGTACCATGTGCAATCTGGATAGTTGGGTATATCTGAAATGGCTGCAAGGTCATTTGTATTCTTTGCATACTGGCGGTAAACCTTTGCAAGTTTGAAAGTTGAACCTTTGTGCCACGCATTTTGTAGCTTTGTACGTTTTTTGAATTTTTTGACGGATTTGAGCATTGCTAGCAAGGCCAGTGTCTAATGCTTATTCCTAATGCCCTTGAAAAGAATGTCCAGGCTGCCTTCTTGAACCAATGCAGTTATTTGGTCCACTCACAGTGATGGTAGAAAGGGTATTGCAGGCTTTGAGACCCAACGACAATGGGAAAAATGGCACAATTCCACAACAGCATGGTGAGTGACATGGATGGAACATGCAGTTGGTTGTGCCTCCATGCCTGTACTGCCCTTCTCCTTTGAGTTCGTAAAAATTGAGAGTTTGTCAGGTGCTGCCAAAGGATCCGTGGTGAGTTGTTGCAGTGTATCTTTGAGGTGGTACATACAGCTGTCTGTACATGCCAAGTGAAAGGGTAGAAAGTAGAGAGTAGAATGAGGGAATTTTAATGAGTTCAATAGTGTGCTTCTTAAGTGGCTGTGTTGTATTGAATGATGATAAGATTTTTATGTATTGTTAGAGATACACTCATCGAGCCAAGTTATAGGTCCATTCACTCGCAGGGTGAGGGCATTGCTGGCCAGGTCAATATTTGTTGCTCCATCGCTAATTGCGTAGAGGGCAGTTAAGAGTTAACCACATTGCTGTGAGTCTAGAGTCACAAGTAGGCCAGACCAGGTAAGGAAAGCAATTTCCTTCCCTAAAAGACATTAGTGAACCAGATGGGTTTTTCTGACAATCAACAATGGTCAATCATTAGACCCTTAATTCCATATTTTCATTGAATTCAAATTCCACCATCTGCCAGGGCAGGATTCAAATCCTGGTCCCCAGAACATTACCTGGATCTCTGGATTAATAATTTTGCTATAATATCACTAGGCCATTGCCTTCCTTTGAGTTGAACATTGTAGGTGGTTGACAGTCTTTGGACAATCAAAATGTGAGTTCATTCCTGCAGAATACCCAGCCTGTGATCAGTTTGGCTCCTGTGGCTAATGGCTGGTCCAGTTATGTTTCTGTTTCGTAGTAACCCCCAGAATATAGATTGTCAGAGGATTGTGTGATGGTCATTGCCTGGGACCTGTGTGCTGTGAATATTGCTTGGTACTCATGCATCCAACATTGAGTGTTATCTGGGGTTTGGTGCGTGTGTTTACAAAGTCCCGAACACTATTGAACTCTGTACATGTATTAGTGAACATCCCCACTGCTGAGCTTGTATTGAAAGGAATCAGCAGATCAAGGTTGGGCCCATTCGCCTGGAACAATCCCTCCTTATTTCCAGTGTATTAAATGCAGGATTTCCCTGAAATGGCTAAATGATTTCTATTGTTTCAATTTGAAGTGATTTACCTGAGCACAATTCTGGACGAACACTTTGTCTGATTTCTTATCTGCATCTCACAACACTTGACTACTCTTTTGATTCAATCCCTCTCATTGGGGATTAGAGCAAAATTGCAAATCTGTATTTAATTCAGAGAATGTCTAGCAATAGCATCAAATATGACCAGATAATTTACAACACAGTTCAGCTGTAATGTCAAGCCATAATCCCCATATTATCTTCATGTGCAATGTGGGTTTGCACTGCATTGCCGCGACTTAATGATACCTTGCTTCCTGGTCTAAATTTCCTATTTCATCTACAAACAGATAAAGCAACAGCAAAATTAATTCCAATTATGTTTATGTGTACAGATAGAGTGTATCTGTGTGTATGTCTAAGCAAAATGTTATCAGTAGTATCTGTGACTCTGGGAGAAGTTGCAAGTTTAATCTATTTCCTGTAACTTCATATTAAAGCTATTACTCTGATTAGAATTCATTTAAATGTAAGACATCATAAATCTTGCATTTAGGCCAAACATTAATTACTCACCAAGACAACTCCAACCCTGAAATGTTATATTTACAGCTGCTTCTGGTTATTTTACAGTTCCTTTTTCTCTTCTTTAATGTGATTTTGTTCTTACTGAAAATTTTATTTTCTGTGTCCTTCCTCGCCCTGTATCTTCTGAAAACTTGTTCCTGGAGTCCCTCTATAGCTTTGTCCTAGAACTGATCTTATTCAAAGTAGTTTGGCAACTTCTGTGCCTCCAGCATTTACCATTTACCTCCTTATGCCTGCATCACCAGGATGTTAGGGTAGCCAGCAGGCTTGAGCTCTATCAGGGTTCCCTCATGAGTATTTTCTTTGAGCCTAACTTTGGATTGGACTTTTGGTTACTAGTTTATGCTTCTTTTCTCGCTTGACAGACCACTGGTTCTGCTGTATGTCATCGTTCTGTTTTCGTAGTGGGGGACTATTTAGTCTCAACAATACCCTCTTAATAAAGTGTAATGTGAATCCTTCCAGCAATTGGTCAATTTGATAGATTCAGTGACTGGTCCATTAAACAAGTATTCCAATTATCGATCAGCTTTTTCAACCTTCAGCTTATTGCCTAGTGAGAGCACCAATTTTCACTTGGGTGTGTTTTCATAGTCAGTGCCCCTGCCTGCTGTCTTGTTAGCTTATTTAAAAGCAAGAAAATTTTTACTGGGAGAGTCTGATTCGTCCTCATCCATTGTCCAGCAGCACTTTCACTGAGGGACACATGAATAAAATAAATAAATGCTTAGATATCTACAGCCTTCCTTTCACAGCCTGAGGACATCTCAGTTCTTTATAGCCTAAGAGGTGCGTTTGAATTGTAGGCACTAATATAGGAAAAATAGCAGACAATTTGCCTGTAGGTCACTGCACCTCAGTCTTTGTTTAACTGATGTTCAGAGAACAATTGTACATATTCTGTTTTGGAGACTTTTTTTATATGTTTCATCGTTGTTTTACATTGTTTGAAATTACGTGTTATTGCAATATTTTCCAAGTCAATGGAAAATAAACACTGGCGTAGTGAAACATCAGCTGTTAGTTCACTATGAACTGCTGGTTGAGACCATTTCTCTCCATGGAGTTTAAGTCAGATTTCTTTTAAAAAGTGAAAATGATTGCTTGGTATATTTTCCTTTGGTCTTGCATCTGATTTATAACATTGTTTTTGCCGGTCGCTCTGTTTAAGAGAATGTTGTGTGGAGGTCAGCCAGTAAAAACAAAAAATGTATAGTTTACTACCCAATATTTGATGACTGTATGAACACTTTTTGTACCCATTTTGATTCAGATTTAGATAGGCTTCACACTTCTCTCCTTCTGAAGTAATTTGTTTTATTCTCCTGGTGTCAGATTTCAATTTAACATTAAGTTTGTACAACTTCCAATTTTACTTTTAACGTGACAGATGGACTGATTGCTTGAACCACATTATCCCTTCAAACAAGAAACATTGGGAGTTGATAACCTGGAATGCACATTTAATCCTTCAAGCTAATTTGAAGCCCTTTGCAGCCCTTCTTTCAATTATGAAAGAATCATTAGCAATGTATTAACTTCTGCACATTTTAAACATATGCAGTGAAGTTTCTCTTCGAAAAAAATTCCTGTATGGCATTGCTTATTTTAATCATGTAGCTTGTGTGCACGTTTGAAGGATATATAAGGATGTTATAGATTTGGAAGCAGTAGAAAATTCAGTACTTGGTAAATCTCTAATAAAGGATAAAGAAGATAAAATCCTATGAATAATATTTGGGTGTTGTTAAATATCAGGCTTATCCTTACTGACAACTGCATTCTCATCATGATTGCATTTTAAGATGTGCTATTTCTTAAGTAGGGTCCGGTTGACTAAGGTGCTTCTTTACAGATTTACCAATATTCACATTTTATTTGGCTCCCAAATATTGCATCAAAAGCAGGAAAGTGTCCATGTAGAATTGCATTTCAATGTTCCAAAACTCATGACTCCCTCAAATGGTTTAACCAACTTCAGAGAATCACAGAATTGTTACAGCAGAGCATGAAGCCATTTGGCCCACTGTGTCTGCATTGGCTCTCCAAACAGGCAACCCACTGAGTGCCATACTGCAGGTTGTCCCATTTCAAAGAACACTCTCATTCCCTTCTGAAAGCCTCAGTTGAACCTGTCTCCCTCACCATCTGGGGCAGTGCATTCCAAACCATAACTACTTGCGTGAAAACAATGTTCCTCATGTCACGTTTGCCTCTTTTGCAAATAATTTTTCATGTGATCCCTGTCATTCTCAATCCTTTTATGAGTAATAACAGTTTCTCCCTATTCACCCTGTCAATTCTGCATATTTTAACGTTTGTAATTTTGAGCCTCTAGGTTCATTGACTTGATCTGATTAAATAAATTAATTGGTAGCTAAAGAATTAGTGAGAGCCTTGAAGAATGACTTAACAGTGTCTTACCAGCATGTTCAAATTATGTTTGTCAACTTAGTGTGCAAAATATAAAAATGTCACTAAGTTACATTTATCAACAGATGTGATCTTCTGAGGCCCGGCGTTGACCATCAAAATCAGCATTGTGCTTCATTGTATGTCCTTAAAAAAATATTATAGATGATATACTTATGTTCTAGATAAAGTGACTTCAAAGCTGATGAACATATGTCAGGAGTGATCGGCAGTGATAAGGTCAGTAATTTAATGTGAGGAAGCTTTACCTGGAGATTAGGAGATTGACCTGTATAGAAAAGAAAGACTTGCATTTAGATAGTGCTTTTGTAGCCACCGGATATTTTAAAGCAGTTTACAGCCATTGAAAAACTTCTGAAGTTTAGTCATTACTCCAATGTAGAAAATGCGAGAGGCACTATTGTTCAAAACAGTGGTCATTCACCAGAATAGGTAAATGGCACCTCTGTGTAACATTTAATTTGAAAGATGCCGCCTCTGACAGTCCAGTAGTCAGTACTGCCCTGTGTGCAAGCCTTGATTTCTGGGCCAAATCTACAGAAGGACTTGAGATCAGAACTTTATGATTCAGAGGTAAGAAGGTGAGCTAGGGCTGATACTACCTATTGTTTGTTTACATTTTTTCTTTTGGTTCATTATAAATCTATTTGATTGCTTTATGAATATGCCATCTGTCGCCAAAGGGTCTTGGGGTGGGACCTGAACCTAGAGCTTTTGGCTCAGAGACAGGGATGCTAGCTACTGAATTATAAAATCTCCAAACTGATTGGATAAGATGGCTTAGCCCATCGCTAAGCTCAGGAATATAGAAAGCTACTACAGTACAGCTGTGTGTCGAAAAAGATAAGAAAATTGATTGAAACTTAAATTTGGTCAAGTGACACTATGATATCTCAGAATTGTTCCTGATATGATAGAGCACAACTTGATATCTGAACTCAGGCCAAAGGAAAACTGTGAACCTACTTTGAAGTTGCCATCCTAGTCAAAACTTCATGCATTATTTTACATTTCTGAGCTGCACACAACTCATCTTCCAAATGAATTTTATGATCAAGTACTAACTTCTCGTCATAACAAAGTTAGGGATTAGAATTAAGGAAAGTTTCCCCTAAAGTCAATCACAACAACAACATACGTTTCCATAATATCTTTTGATAATGACAGGGTCTTCACAGGAGCATTTATATAAAAGAAAATATAACACTAACCTATGTAAGGAGAAATTAGAGCAGATAACAAAGAGCTTAGTCAAAGATGCAGTTTTATTTTGTTTATGAATAAGGGGAAAGAGTACAAAAGCAACAAGGTTATGCTGAACTTGTATAAGTCACTAGTTAGACTTCAGCTGCACTATTGTTCAGGAAGGGTGTGAACACATTGGAAAGAGTGCAGGGGTTTTACACCAATGGTTCCAGTGATAAGAAACTTCAGTTCTGAAGGTAGATTGGAGAAGTTGTGTCTGTTAAACTTGGAGAGAAGACTAAGAGGAAATTTAATAGAAGTTTCAAATAATGAAGGGTCTGGACAGAGTAGATAGGGAGAAACAATTCCCATTCGTAAAAGGTTTGAGAATGAGAGGGTATGGATTTCTATCATGTGATTTGTCAAAGAGACAATCTCAGTGATAGTGCTAGTATATGGCAGGAGACTGATCTCGACATTAAAAATAACACACAGGTTGTGAACAAACTAGTTGAATCTGAGACTGCTGCTGGAGTGGTGGGAAGGTGGAGATAGAATTACAGCTGGGGGCAGAGTTTGGTGCAGAGACTGGAGATAATAGGTTCAGTCTTTCCAATATTTAATTGGAATTAGTTTCTGATCAGCCAGCACTGCTTGTTGGACAAGCATTCTGAGAATTCAGTAGCACTGCAGGAGTCAGGAGAGGCGCTGGTGAGTAGAACTGTGTGTTGTCAGTGCACACTCTACTTTTGGTTTCTATCACGAAGAGAAAACACAGAAATAGCAAGATACCAAGTGTTGATCCTTAGGGGAAAGCCGGATGTAACAATGTGGGAGCAGAAAGGGAAACCATTGCAAGTGATACTCAGGATATGATTAGATAGCTGAGAATGGAACCAGGACAACATTTTCAGCCAATTGAATGCCAGCGGGGAGGAGGATCATGTACTTGTCTGGCTCAAAAACTGCAGATCAGTTGAAAAGGACAAGGAGGGAAATTTTATCTATGTCAGAACAATATAGGGTACCATTTCTGACTTTGATTTAAAAAAGACTGTTTTGTTTGTGTAACAGAGTGTCCCAGCATGAACCTCATACTGCTGTGCTTTGTCTAGGGCCATTGTATCCCAAGAGCACCTTGAGCAAATGGCATAAGCTTCTCTCCTGACTGAACAGGTTGATTCTCAGTCAACAGATCTTTGGGGCACGTGGGCCAGGACATTCGACAAAATAGTGAGATCTAGAGTGTAGCATTTGCTTTCTTTTCCTTCTTTCTCTGCCATAGTTCTGCCTCCATCATTGAGGTATTTGGACTCGAAGCATCAACGCTGATCATGGCCTGGACTTTCCACTGGTCAGATAATAACTTCTGTGGTGAAGATGGGAGTTGCGCATGGAGACCCTGTGGAATCTCCAATGTAGCAAACTTTGAGGGAATTGCTGCAGATATTGGAGATTCCACTGGGCAATTCCCCTGTTCCTGGATCTGTCTGAATTAAATTGGAGAATTCAGAAGGTTCCACTGCAGTTAAGTAAATAGTTACTCCGGAATGGTAAGGATATTAAATGTCAAGTTTAACTCCTCAGCAACAATTAAATTGACCCCTCAACTTACCACCTATACTCGCCCCAACTCTTGACCCCTCACACACCCAGGACCTGATCTGATACCAAACCACCTCTGCACCCAGGACCTGAAACTCCCTGCCACTGGCCCCGGCACTCCCTTCCCATGTCGTTGGACTTGACCGTCTCTGCCCTGTGCCTCCTCCCATTCTTTTGTCACCCTAGCTTCTCACTTACCTTGCAGCAGGAGCTGTCAAAGTACCTGTCTGTGATACTGCACATTTTAATCACAGAATACAGGAACTGACTGCTGTGGGAAAGGGACTGGTTTGTCTTTCCTCGACTATTCTGCTCTACATGTGACCTATCAGATTTAAAGTACTACTTCACATTCCTGTAAAAGCCCTCATGGGAATGTCCTGTCAGAATTGCAGAGATTTTTCTTAACGTAAAAAGGAGTGCAGTGACAAACTGCAGTGATTGTCCGTCCTTGGAAAATACAATCCATTGCGCTTTGTTAAAATGATATTTAAACTATTAGGTAGGAATCCTAACTTTCTGTGTCAAGTTTAGTGGAGAAGTAACGTGTAAATGCAGCAAGTATTAGTATTGGAGAGGTACACACCATCAATCAACCAGCATGTTCTGGAGGTGTTTAACACTTCGCAATATATGCTTCCACTTGGCGGGTGTGTATCTGCTGTTAACACTTACTTTTCCAATAAAATTTGGCTTTATTTATCTATTGCAGCTTTGTAATATGGCAGAAGAGTTTCTATAAGAGTATTTTTAGATAAGAAGAGTATCTTTATAACATTATTGAATTATAAATTAATATTTAGATCTTTTTATTTCCCGAGATTGTTGAACGTAAGCAATTTAGTGCAGATCCACATAGTACTGGAACTAAAATTATGAAAAACCTTTTTCCTTCAATTGGCAGGCTATTTGAACATAATTCATAATATTGCAGCATTTTGATCAGCATAGCTAAAATTAATGTTTTCATCATGGGAATCAAATATGTTAATGTAACTGCCATTATTTAATTTATCAGCTAGGTTTTCGTGGGTTGATTTAATGGCATTTTTCTGTTTATGAGGAAGCATTAGTGGTGGTGTGTCACAGTTCACTAATGCAGTCCAAGTTGCTCTGGCAACATACTCTTTTACCGGCATGTTGTCATCCAGAGGTATGGATAGTGGTTGTGGAGGATTCAATTTGCTTCTAATCACAAGGCTGACTGGCTCCTGTTGCCTACCATTGGCCTGTACTGGAGGATTTGTAGATTATTATGCAGCCTGTTGGTTTGTGTAACAAAAGCACCTTCCACAGCTATCAAGCACTGGGATGACTAACTGAACCCAGAGCTTGTGGTTCAGAGGCAAAGATGCTACTCACTGTGCCCAAAATCTTACCAAAAATTAAGTAGTCCAACCCAAATACTCACGTAGTATCAGTCACGAGCAGGTTCCTTCAGCACAGCGTTCTTCCCCATTTGGTGTGAACACAGAGATAGACAAGCACAAACATTTCTCCTCCAAATGCTGAGGCATTTTACATGGAGGTGGGCTGGCAGCCAGTTGAGTTTCCTGAAAGTCCTATAGTCAGAGGCTGACTAAAATCTTGCAGTTGACCTCCTTGGCTTCCTGAGGCATTAGTGTCGAGGCCAGCTGCCTGGAAGCAGTGTCCCGGTAGCATCTGGAAGGAGCCGGTGCTTCACCAGCTCTTTGAAGCCTTTCCCACTTTCCTGGCTTTGCAACCACAGGTTGCACTCTGCCCTTCAACATGGGTGGCCCAGTTGCCGAGGGCAATTCTCGAGTAAGAGTTTAAACAGTTGGAGTGAAGACATCTCCATCTTGATGCTCTTTTACCTAAAAGACAGCCTGCTGTGTTTTCAGTGCTGGAGGGCCTTCTGTTGAATAGAGCCTTTGCGGCCCAGGCCTCAGGGGCCCAACCCAAAGGCAAAATCCTGTCCTTGGTTTTAACCATGTTTTGTGAAACTGAGTCACTTTTATATCAGAAACAGGAAAGCAGGTTAGCTACCTTCAATGAGTTTCACAAAAACCCAGCAGCCTCTGCCATATCTCTTTCTCTGCAGCCTCCCCTCAAATTTCTCGAGTTATTGATTGAATTTTACAACTTGCTGTGATGGGGTTAGAACTCCGTGTTTACCATAGTTAATATATATGAAGATTCTCCTGCAATTTCCAAGTTGAGACAACAGCTCTTCCAGTGATGAAAGGTCTGAAGTGTCCACAGTATGCACTATAATCAAGAACAGTATGCAGACTGAAAATAAGTCTGGTTGCTATGACTGCTAAGGAAAACAGCTGGTGCAATCAGACAAACAGATTGCCAACCCTGAAACATAACAGAGCGATAGAAGACATGGTCCTTCGTTTTGCACAATACTTTCAAAAACTCTGAGTGATTTCTGAAAACTCCCAGTATATACATTTCACAAACTAATTAGTGCACTATAGACAGATGAACCTGGCCTTCTTTTGTACAAACTCATCTGTCAAGCTGATGCTTTCAACTAGACAGCAACTCATAACAAGAAACCTGAACAACTTTTATTTTTTTGACTCACAAGGAGTGGGTGTCAGTGGTTGGGCCAGCATTTATTGCCGATATCTCAGTGAGAGGTTGGTGCTGAGGTGCCATTTTGAACTTCAGCACTCAAACTACTGTAGGTAATGCCCACGGTGCTTTCTGGGAGGGAGCTCCAGGATTCTGGCTCCATGATGGTGTAAGGACAGTGATATAGTTCCAAGACAGGATGATGTACAGAAGGGGAACTTGTAACTGATGGTGTTCCCATGTATCTGCTGCCCTGGTCCTTTTCGCTGGTTGAAGTCACAGGCTCCATAGGTGCCATCAAAGGAAACTTGATGATTGATTTATTGTTGTCACATGTCCCGGGATACAGTGAAAAGTATTGTTTTAGGTGCTATACAGGCAGATCGTATCATACAAAGTGCATCAGGGTAACATAACAGAGTGCAGGATACAGTGTTACAGCCGCAGAGAAGGTGCAGAGGGAGAGATCAGAATTAACATTTGAGTGGTGCACTCAAAGGTTCAAAATAGAGGGGCAGAAGCTGTCCTTGAATCTATTTGTACCTGTATTCAAACTTTTATATCTTCTGCCTGACGGAAGAGGGTGGAAGAGAGTATAACCAGGGCGGGAGAGTCTTTGAATATATTGGTTGCTTTCCCAAGGCACTGAAAAGTTGTGGAATTGTTGCAGTGCATCTTGTAAATAGAATGCATTGTTGCCACTGTGCGTCAGTAGTAGAGGGAATAACTGTTTAAGTTGGTGGATGGGCTGCCCATTGAGTGGACTACTTTGACCTGGATCGAGTCAAATTTCTTGAGCATTGCTGGAGCTGTAATCATCCTGGTAGGTGGAAAATATTCCATCATACAACTGACTTGTCACTTGTAGGTGATGAACAAACTTATGGAGAAATCAAAAGCTGAGTTACTCACCTCAGAATTCCCGATTACTGTCCTGCTTTCAGAACCATGAGAGTTATGTAGTTGGTTCAGTGATTTTTGATCAGTGGTAACCCTCAGGATGTTGATGGGGCTGATTCAGCGATGGTAATGCCATTGAATGTCAATGATTACATTATCTCTTGATGAAGGTGGTCATTGCTTAGAAATGTATATTATGAAGGATATTATCACTTATGACCCCAAATCCAAATTTTGTCCTGGTGTTGCTGCATATGGACAAAGACTCTTTCAGTATCTGAGATGTTGTGCTTGAACATTGTGCAGTCATCAGTAAACATTCCCATTTCTGATATTATGATGGAAGAAAGGTCATTGATGAAGCAGCTGAAAATGGTTAGGCCAACGACACTAAGCTGAGGAACCCTGTGATGTCCTGGGGCTGAGACGATTGACCTCGAGAACCACAACCATCTTTTTTTGCTAGGCACAAGTCCAACCAGTGGTGAGATTCCCTGAGTCTCACTGGCTTCAGTTTTTTCCAGCCACCTCTGAGGATTGACTCCTTTGTCCATGTTTGTACCACGGCTGTAACTAGGACAGCAGCTGAGAGACCCTAGCAGAATCCAAACCATACATCAGTGAGCAGGTCATTGTGTAAGTACCATTTGATAAGACTGTGACACCTGCCATCTTTTTGATCAAGAGTAGACTGATGGGGTAGTAACTGGCTGGGTTGGATGTGTCCTCTTTTGTGGACAGGACATGCGTTGGCAATTTTACACATTGCTGGGTAGATACCAGTGTTGTAGCTGTAGTGGAAGAGTTTGTCGCTGGGCGCAGCAAGTTCTAGAGCAAACGGTTTCAATATTATTTGCAAGCATGTTGTCAGGGTCCTTAGCTTTTCCTGTGTCCAGTGCATTCAACCATTTCTTTATAACACGGGGAATGAAATGAATTGGCTGAAGATCTGTAACTATGATGCTGGGCACTCAGAGGGAGGACCAAATGGGTCATCCACTTGTTACTGCTGGCTGAAGATCATTGCACTTGCTTCAGCCTTATCGTTTATACTGATGTGCTGCGCTCCCCCATTATTGAGGCTAGACATTTGTAGAGCCTCTTCCTCCTTTTAATTATTTAATAGGCTGCCACCTCTGTGTGACAGGACTGCAGAACTTCGATCTGATTGGCTGTGGGACTGATTACCCTTGCTATTGCAAACAACTTTCTCTCTTTGACATTACAAGTAATCCTGTGCTATAACTTGACCAGGTTGACACACTTTTTTGCTACACATGGTGCTACTCCTGACATGCTTTCTTGTACCCTTCATTGTTGTAGGTTTGGTCTCTGATATTGGTGGCAATGGCAGACTGGAAGATATGCTAGACCATGAGGTTGCAGTTTGTGGTTTATTACAGTTCTGCTTTTGGTGGCCCAGAGTGCCTCATGAATGCTCAGTCTATTGAGTTGCTGGGTCTGTTCAAAATCTATCCTATTTAGTACTGTAGACGTGCCACACAACATGATGGAGGGTTACCGTCACCGTGATGACAGGACTTATTCTTCACAATTACTGTGCAGTAGCCATTCCCACAAATAATGTCATGCATAGATCCATCTGCAACATGAAGGTCGGTGAGGATTAGGTTTAGTAAGTTTTTCACTTGTTGTTTCCCTCATCACTATCTATTGAGTTCGATAACTCCAGTGTAGCAGATATTATCTTCATAGCTTGGTCAGTTGTAGCGCTACCAAGTTACTCCTGATGATGAGTATTTTGGGTTCCCAACCCAGAATCAGTTCTGTGCCTTAGCACCCTCAGTGTTTCTTCAAAATGGTATCCAACATGGAAGAACCATTCGCTGAGGGGGACAGTAGGTGGCAATTGGTTGGAGGTTTCCATGTCCATATTTGACCTGATGCCATTAGACTCAGTGGGAGCTGGAGTCAATGTTGTCGGCTCCCAAGGCAATTCCCTCCTGACCATATATCACTGTGTCATCACCTCTAGAGATGGTGGTGTCGAGGACATTGTCTGTAAGGTATGATTATGAGACTGTGACTACATATTGCTGTTGCTTCGCCAGTCTGTGGGACAGCCTTCCCAATCTTTGCACAATTTTGTAACCTTTAAATTTGAAATTAATTCACTTGTTTCCAATTACAATTTAACCTTGTGGCCTAATGGTTCTCATTCCAGCTCCTGAGAATATCTACCTCGTACCAGCTTCCAGCTTTGGTCATTTTACTGCTCTGAAGATCTGCAAATCGCTGTATTTTTCATTCTACTAAGCTGGAGGTGATATTGATTTCTCCCAATATCCAGATAAAAAGGACTACTTGGGTTCAGGATGTTCACAATGTAACACATTAAGTAGTGAAATTACTCTTAGTACACTGAGAAAGTGTTATATTGAGGTTATCTTTCTTGCTTTTGTTTTAATGTACCTCCCAGCAATCGCAATTTTGCTGTGTTCGCTTTCAGCAAGATTGAGTCCGATAAAGCTGGTATACAACTGGGTAATCAAGCAGAAAACAACTGTAATAATGGTACAGCGTCACCTTTAAATAGCAAATAGCCTCTTTACAAGTTTAAATAGGAACAGGTCAGCTGTTGATCAAGTTAGATTGAGTGACTGTGGAGTAAGAACCCAGGCTGTGTAAAGCCCAGTTTACTGAGAAGGTCTTCAGTGTTATTATAAATGATGAGACATCACAGCAAAGGATGGAAGAGCAACTGACTTATACACAAAATTATAGCATAGAGGAAGCAATAAACCAGACACTGAAGATGGATCTTCACAGCTGCTACTTGTGGGAAAGTGTGAGCAACAAGGTGGCCGGTGTGAAATAAATGCTGATATGGGCAATAAGGATGAACGTGAATAATCTCGATGTGCCCCAAATATTGCAAGTGTCAAACAGATTTGTTTGACCAGCTGTACAAGTAGTGTATGTGACCTGAATTTATCACCCAAAATTGGAGCAGCCCACCTTGAGAAATTACTGAAGATTGTTGAAAAGCATTAGAGCAGTACCAAAGACTAACATCCAAAGTATTACATGCAAGACATCTTGCATTAAGGGAGGATGTCTCAGTACAAATAGTGTCAGGCAGCAGTGAAAACAATATCACTGCCATGGTTTGCTGAGGTCATATTGGATATCATTGCTTTAAGTTGAGGGCTTGTGCATCTCGGAATGTGGAAAAAACTGCCAACATTGTTGTTCCATTTCAAGTCCATAAGCCAAGCCAGTGCATGGGATGTGAACATTCTATTAATGTCATGTTTTAACTGCTCTCATGCTCCACTTCCTTCATTTCACAGAAAGATCACACTGTGTGTTGGGCACACTTTGTATTGCATGTCACAATTGAAGCAAGTCCACACTTCAAAATGTTTGATTCACATTACAGACAGCACTGGAGGTGGGAGGACTTGAAAACTGGCATGGGATGGGTGGGGGCGTGGGTGGGTGGGTGGTGGGTGCAGTGTGATGACTTGCTTGAATGTTCCTGCCGCTAAGTCATTTGTAAAGTTGATTGTTCTGATTGCGATGGTGGGATACTCAGATTCCAATAGACAGCCAAGATCCTGTATCCACCATATTCTGGTCAGAGGAGATGGCAGCCTCTGGCAGTCATGCTGCAAATAATCTTTTGTGCCATGTCCTATGTGTGGGAGAGGTTTTGCTTTCTTACTTTTCAGTTTTCTTAAAAGGTCTTCCTTCTTGAGACACTCTCTCTCTCTCTCTGTGTCTCTTTCTTTCACTTCCATAAGCAGCTCCTCCCTCTGATGGTCTGCCCACTGATCTCTCAGGACTGGATCTCCCCTATTAGCCTGATGCAAGGCCATATACATTGGGAAATGATTCCAACCCCAAAACAAGATTGCTGTCCAAAATATGCCACTCCTCATGGGTGTGGAGTCAACAATACTGAAGACCAAATATAGGTTGTTGCAAAATCCTTGCTTGATGAATGGTCTATCACAACCCAATTTCCCTACTGCTGCATTCCATCATGGTTACAATGACATGAAGCCTTGAATGCCATTGATGGTTTGCTTCCAATGGAGAGTGTAACCACAGCAAAACATACAGGAAGCACGTGTAGTTAATGTGGTCAGATCTCTGCAGTCCAAACAGCAAATGCAGTAAATGGGCATCAACGTTCAATGGAGCAAACTTGGAATAACCATGACTTGGGAGTATGGAATCTGTGTCTTGTCCGTCAGCAGCAAGTACAATTTCTAGACATATCAGCAGGGAAAAGTTGATTCTGCTTTCCTCTGGCTGTATTTTGCTGCCATTAATCTTTGACACAATTATCCTTGTTGTTTGTTTGATCGCCTTTACAGTTTCATTTGTAACCTCTAGCTGTTAGTTAAATAAACTATTCTACCTATAGTGAGGAGACTTTTCAAAGTGATGCATTACAATTCCAAAGCCTTGCTCATCTTTTTAACTTAACATTCCATACAAGTCAGTGTAAAGTAGTCAAATTGGGCTCTTAGATATTGCAGGATACCCAGACTAAGACGGTTGAGCTTGGATGTTATGCCAATCTTTTAGTGGTGCAATAAAAATGAGAAGCAGTGGATCAACTTGCCTCTTTTTAACCTCTCTTGGCCACAGCAAAGATTGTTTTAACTCTTTTTATCAGGCAGTTATATAACACTTCAATTAAAACATAGTACTAATTCAAATTAAGGAACCAATTAAAAGGTTTGCTTGTGCGAAAGGAAGAGGAATTTTACTACTTCAGCAATCTTTGCCTGTCTTAGCTCAAATTGCAAAGAAAACTAACACAAAACCAGCACTTCATATCATTTGTTCTTTCACTTTTGTCAATTTTACATTCTCTTGAAGTTTATGGAACATAATTACAATGAACGTCTAATCAGAACACAGCCCTTTTCTCAGACACCTTGTCTGCTTTTATTTAAAAAATTAATATAATGTTTGCTACAATAAAGCTTTTCAACTATATTCACTTGATTTTTTCAATTTATTTTACTTATTACCCCACCCCAGCAAACCGAGGCATATGAATAACAAGTGGGACAGAACACCAACGCTTCACCAGGGGCGTACTGATGATGTTACCTAAAACAATACATTTTGGTGGCTGAGATAACAAGGTGTAGAGCTGGATGAACACAGCAGGCCAAGCAGCATCAGAGGAGCAGGAAAGCTGATGTTTTGGTGGCTGTTGCTCACTGACTGCTTCAGGATCCAAAACAGATCAAACCTGCCTTGTGTTTCTACGCCTGAATTGAAATACCATTGAATCACGAAAGATCATTCCAAACTTTTAAGATCCAACCTTCCATTGGTCTTGTATAATCATTTTGTGGATATGTTCCAGCTGTACCTTGTTTTGACTGATTCAGTGCACAGTTTATGGAGGAGAGTTACAAAGGAAAAAGTATACATTTGATCTTCAGAAGTTTATGCTGTATTTTCACTGGTCTTTCCCTATTAACCCAATACTAACTAACTTTTACTCTGTGCTGTTGGCCCACCGTCAGTGTCATAAGTCCATACTTAGGTGAATGATTAATTAACAATACCACTGTGGACCTCAGGAAATGAATACAATTGAGAGCTGATGCCATTATTTCCTTCTCCCCTTTCCATGCTGTGTGCACACAGTTTAACAGATGTTCGCAAATAATTCTTACAAACTCATTATTTGATTCACCCTGTGGGAGCCACAAGTCTGAGATAACTAAGAAATTTTCTTTCATAGATGTCATGCCAACCAATCCCTTTTCTGATAGTCACTATGCCCAGGTGATCCAGAGCATCTGGGCACAGACAGAGGGAAATTTCTCATTCCATCTGTTGTTTTTCTGGCAGTGTAGTAAGCACAGAATGAAGATTTCTATCTCCCTGTAAGATCATTGCAATGGGTTAGGACTGAATCAGCCTTTTTGTTCTGTAGAGCTGAAATTCCAGTGACGTCACAATTTTACTTACAAAACAAACCCAGATTCTTTTCTCCTTTATGAAAAGAAAGGCAAGTCTTTCACAGGTCTGGAGGTGGAATGAGTCTGTTATCCATGATATTTAGTTTTGGTGGGGTTTATATGTTTTGAGTTCTCAGATTTTGTACTTCCTTGAGCCCTGTCTGTGTTTTCTGACTGTATGGAGTCACATGTTAGCTATAGTTGAGAGAACAGGAGTGTGATCTGTTTTCTCGAGGAGACTGGGTGAGTTTCATTTCTATCACTTGCCCCTGTGATTAAGCACCAGGCTTCTGTTTGATCATTTTCTGATATTCCATTGCACAGTTTTCCTGACTTTTGATTTGATTTATTCTTTCACGTGTGCCTAAGTACAGTGAAAAGTTTTATTTTGCAAGCAGTACAGGCAGATCATAACATACAAAGATCATAGGGTGATTGCAGCTATAACTTTGTATTCGTCGCTCTGTTCAAAGAAGGTGCATGAAAAGCAAGATCAACATTAGATTTGAAATTTGAGAGGTCCATTCAGAAATCTAATATCAGCAGGAAAGAAGCTGTTCTTGAATCTGTTGGTATGTGTGTTTAAGCTTTTGTATGTTCTTCCTGATGGAAGAGGTTGGAAGATATTATAACCGGGATGGAAGGGGTCTTTGCTGATGGTGGCTGTCTTCCTGCGGCATTGAGAAGTGTAGATCTCAGAAAAATCTTATTCCAAATCCAATAATGCCAGTTTATTGAAGCTCAGTTTATAGGAGTAGTGTGTTGTCATGTTATTAGGCAAAAAATGTGGTTTATTGTTTCATAAACATCATTGCAACCTGTTAACGAGACTAGCGAAACTGGAAGCAGCATGCAGTATCTAACATATTTATATGAAAAAAATCCATTACTTTCTCTAAATGATTTTAAAAGTTCAATATTTCGCTGTTGATTTTCCCCCTTGTGGTTGATGGGATCAGTTTTTGTACTATATTTAAGGTCTTGCACATTAAAAGGAAAGAAATTCGCAAATAATGAAAGGATGAGTTTCATTGAAGAATCATATTGGACTTTTTTAAAAAATCATTCATGGGATAAGGGCATTGCTGATTAGGCCAGCATTTATTGCCTATCCCTAATTGCTCAGAGGGCAGTTAAGAGTCAACCATGTTGCTGTAGGTCTGGAGTCACATGTAGGCCAGACCAGGCAAGGATGGCAGCTTCCTTCCCTAAAAGACATTAGTGAAGCAGATGGGTTTTTCCAGCAATCAGCAATGGATTTAAAATCATCATTAGATTCTTAATTCCAGATTTTTAAAAATTGAATTCAAATTCTACTATCTGCCATGGCAGGATCGAAACCTGGGTCATCAGAATATTACCTGGGTTTCTGTATTAACAGTCCAGTGATAATTCCACGAGGCCATTGCCTCCCCCTTACTGACTCAAAAATACTAACTCTGTTTCTCTCTGTACATGTGCTGCCAGACATCCTGAGTTTCTGAAGCACTTTATGTTTTATAATAAATAATCTACTGCAATGAGATTGACAGTAATACTTGATTCAACGTTAGCCATTGTCTAATCAATAAGAATGTAAACTGCTTGTAAGTGGAACTGATATTTAACATGACATAAAAATAGTGTAGTTTAATATATATTCAGTTCGAGTCACAATGGAAAAACCTAAATACTAGAAGTAATGTCCAGAGGATCCAGGATTCTTAACCCTGGTGCCAGCGGACTGAGTGATGAGAAAAGGTTTGAATGACAGGAGCTTTCCAGTCTTGAAAGGACGTGAAAGAAGTTGGATAAAGGTTTGTAAGATAACTAGAATAGGAAGGGTTCACCCTGAACAATTCCCCTCCCCCCCAACAACCCAGCTGTTAAACCAGAACTTTTCAACAAGGGGACGTAGATAAAGTTTTTGAGAGGATTTGTAGCTCAGTTTGTGAATGAGGTTGTAGACTTGCTCGCCGAGCCGGTGGGTTTGGTTGCAAATGTCGCCCTGCTAGGTAACATTGTCAATGCGCCTCCAGTGAAACGTTGGTGTTCTGTCCCGCTTGTTATTTATATACGTTGGTTTGCTGGGGTAGTTGGTATTGCTTCCGGTTCTGTTTCTCAGTGGCTTCAACACAGGGTCTAATTCTCAATGCGTTTGTTGGTGGAGTTCCAGTTGGAATAACAAGCCTCCAGGAATCCCTGGCGTGTTTCTGTTTCTCTTGTGCAATTATGAATGTGTTGGCCCAGTCGAATATGCGTCCCTTGTTGTTTGTGTGTAGTGAGACAAATGAGAATTGATCATGTCTCTTGGTGACTAGTTGGTGTTCAAGTATCCGTATTGTCAGTTTTCTTCTGGTTTGGCCTACGTAGTGTTTCTCACAGTCCTTGTATGGTATTTTGTATATTACACCGGTTTTGCTGGTTTTGGTATGGGATCCATTACGTTTGTCAGTGGCTTGTCGTAATGTGGTTGTTGGTTTGTGGGCTACTCTATACCTAGGGGTCTGTTACATATCGGACCCAGAGTTTGGGCTGTATAGTGGGGAGCGCTGTCCATTCTAATCTTTGCATTACCACTTCTGCAATTAGTCCTGATATTGGGGATCCCATTGGTTTTCTGTTGATTTGTTTGTATATGCCAATGTTGCAGGTGAAGTGGGTTGTGAGGCACAGATCTAGTAGTTTCATGGTGGTGTCCTTATGAATGTTGTTGGTGTCGTGGGTTGTCTGCCCACTTAATTCGCCCAGTAGTGTGGTAATTGTTTCTATGGCTAGGTCAATGTTTATGGATTTAAATAGTGCTGTTACGTTGAAGGATATCGTCATCTCATCCTCTTCTATCCTGGTGTCTTTGATGTTGAGGAATTCTTGGGATGAGTGGATAGAGTGGGTACTGTTGTCCACTAAATGTTTCAATTTCTGTTGTTGTTCTTTGGCGGGTCTATATGTTAGTGTTCCTGGTAGTGAGACAATGGGTCTGAGGGGGGTCTCCAGGTTTGTGTACCTCGGGGAGTCTGTAGAATCAGTGTATGTTGGATGCTTCTGGCTTCATTTTATGGTAGTCTGTCTTGCTGATGGTCTCCTGAGTTGCGTAATTTCTTCAGGGTCGTTGTAATCTAGTACCATAACTGTGGTGTCGGGTCTATCGCCATCCGTTGGTAGATTTTGGTATCTGCTAGTAGTGTGTTAGCTTTCTCGATGCAACAAGGTGCAGGGCTGGATGAACACAGCAGGCCAAGCAGCATCATAGGAGCAGAGAGGCTGACGTTTCGGGCCTAGACCCTTCATCAGAAAAGGGGGAGGGGAAGGGGGTTTTGAAATAAATAGGGAGAGAGTGGGAGGCGGATAGAAGAGGGATAGAGGAGAGGATAGGTGGAGAGGAAACAAACAGGTCGAAGAGGCGGGGATGGAGCCAGGAAAGGTGAGTGTAGGTAGGGAGTTAGGAAGGGGATAGGTCAGTCCAGGGAGGACGGACAGGTCAAGGGGGCGGGATGAGGTTGGTCGGTAGGAGATGGAGGTGCGGCTTGAGGTGGGAGGAGGGGATAGGTGGGAGGAAGAACAGGTTAGGGAGGCAGGGACGAGCTGGACTGGCCCGCCTCTTCGACCTGTTTGTTTCCTCTCCACCTATCCTCTCCTCTATCCCTCTTCTATCCGCCTCCCACTCTCTCCCTATTTATTTCAAAACCCCCTTCCCCTCCCCCTTTTCTGATGAAGGGTCTAGGCCCGAAACGTCAGCCTCTCTGCTCCTATGATGCTGCTTGGCCTGCTGTGTTCATCCAGCCCTGCACCTTGTTGTCTCGGATTCTCCAGCATCTGCAGTTCCTACTATCTCTAGCTTTCTCGATGTCTTGGGCTCTATTGAGGATTACTGTCATGTGTCCTTTGTCCGCTGGTAAGGGGACGTAGGTCCAAACTGGTAAAAGCCAAGTTCAAGATTAATATCAGGCAACACTTTCTTTCAAGCAAGAAGTGATTACTATTGGATTGACCTTTCAGGCAGGATAATGGAAGCAAAAGCAATGTAAATCAAGATGCAGTGAATGATGTGGAAAGATGAGTTGAATTGCCACCTGGGTCTGGACTTACCTTGGAACAGCTACATGTCTTAAATATTTTAACAACAGGGATATTTTGTTCAATTTAATGGTCTGTCGCAACTCTTGATGCAAAAAATAGCCAAGAATTCAGAGAGTGGTTTTCTAAGTAGACCCACAAAGAGAATTGGACAAATTGTACTATGCTTACATAGTGATATAACAGCTGTTGAGGAGACCAATTTCGCAACAGAAGGCAAAAGGTTGAAAATTGAGTTGAATAGATTTTTAATTGGTAACATCTGTAGATCACTGACAGCCTGTGATTTGGCCAAATTCATTTACAGGCTGAAGCAGGTGTAATCATTGCACTGCTTTGGAGCAGTCAATCATCAAGCCTGTGTTGGAAGATAGTAAATGGGCCACATATTTATAAAGTTAGCGATTCAGCGTTGAGTGGGGTTAGAAACTGGATCATTCAGTGCTGTAGAAATTAATAATTTCTCTAAAAATTTCTGTACATGTCATTGCCAAATGGCACTGAATTATTTTGTATGATGACAAAGGGCTGTAGAATGCTTCAAAAATGCAGCAGCAATCATTGTAACACAACAAATTGCATTCAGTAAATAATAATGAAATAAATCTGGCTTACAGTGCAAATTTTGGAAAAAGCTGTGCACGTATACCTCAGATAACAAAGCGCTTATTTTGACAAAGCAAAATGGTTTATTTGTCGTGGTACAACACAATTGAATAAAAATAGTTGAATTAACTTTTTGTGCCATTTTGCAGGAATCAGAAACAAAGGCAGATGACCAGACTCTGGACATTAGGCTGTCTCCATCCCTAGACAGTTTCCCTCCAGAAGAGGAGAACAGTCCTTATGAATTCCTGGCTGTCACAAAGAAACCCCGTTCACTGGAAATATCCAGAGTGTCTTCAGGAATAACAGGTAGTAGAACTTGAGAGCCCTTAAGTTTCAGGTTTTGGATTCAAATATAACTGAAACACATATAGAGGGCAAATATGGCAGTACTGGTGAAACAGAATATAGGGCACCACATGTGCCTGTGCCCCACTGAGCTGATCTCATCATATAATACAAAGGTTAGTTCACTGAAATATTTTTGAGAGATTTCTAGAATTCATTGTCTTCTGGGGCAGCGGTATCATTGTAATCCGCACATCAGATACATTTGCCAGTGTTGATTGACCTCAAAGTGACCTGTTAGTTTCCATCTGGGAGTCTGTCTGAGGCACAGGTCCCTTTGATTGATGGGTCTTTGAAGCCAAAGAGGCAAGTTAACAGAACAAAATCTGGCTTCCTGTTTTGATAGCTCCATGAGGAAGAAACTGTCACCCCGAAGAATTTGTTCCAAATTATTGCTGATAGTTCTCACCATAATATAGGAAAGGGAAGTCTCTACGCTGCATTAAAATGAGCCTTAAATCGTATTATGCAGTCTATATATTACTCCAATTGGTGTAGTAAACTTTGGATTTTAAGTGCAAAGTACTAACATGTTTTAGACGTATGACATCAAAACATATGCATTTTGGTTGCTAGAATAGATCTTTCTTCTCCCATTTCACGCTGGAAAACAGTTGCTACTAGATTCAATTTCTACCTCGGTGTGTACTCAAACATCAAAAATAATCCAAACTAATAGGATCATAGAGTCATACAGCACACAAACAGACCCTTCAGACAAACCAGCCCATGCTGACCACAATCCCAAACTTAACTAGTTCCACCTGCCTGCGCTTATACCATATCCCTCCAAACATTTCTTATTCATGTCCTTATCCAAACACCTTTTAAACATTGTGACTGTACCCACATCCACCACTTCCTCTGGAAGTTCATTATGCATCTGAACCACTCTGGTTACAAAGTCTTCCCTCTTGTCCTGTTTAAATCTTTCTCCTCTCACTTTAAAAATATGTCTCCTAGTCTTGAAATCCCCAATCCTAACGAAAAGACACCTGCCATTCACCTTATTGACACGCCTCCTGATTTTATAAATCTCTATAGGGTCACCCGTTAACCTCCTATGCTCCAGTAAAAAATGGTCCCAGCCTATCCAACCTCTCCTTATAACTCAAATCCTCCATTCCTGGCAACATTCCTGGTAAATGTTTTCTGAACCCTCACCAATTTAATAAAAGCCTTCCCATAGCAGGGCGACCAGAATGGCACACAGTATTCCAGAAGAGACCTCACCAATGTCCCGTACAACTTCAGCATAACATGCCAACTCCTATGCTTTAATGGTCTGAGCAATGGAGGCAAGCGTGCTAAATGCTTTCTTAACTTCATTTCTACATGTGGCGCAAGCTTCAAGGACCAGATTGAAGGGTTTCAGCCTGAAACATTGACTTTCCTGCTCCTCGGATGCTGTCTGACCTGCTGTGCTTTTCCAGCCTCACACCTATAGACTTGAATTAGTCTACCATGCAGATCCTTATCAAAGACTTTACTGAAGTCCAAGTAAACAATATCTACTGTTCTGCCCTCATCAATCTTCTTAATTACTTCTTCAAAAAGAACTCAGTCAAGTTTGTCAGATACAATTTCCTTCGCACAAAACCATGCTTACTATCCCTAACATTCCTTGCCTGTCCAAGTGCATATAAATCCTATCTTTCAGAATCACCTCTAACAACTTACTCACCACCGAAGTGAGACTCACAGATCTATAGATCTCCTTACATTCCCTTCTTAAACAAAGGCATAACATTCGCCAGTCTCCAGTCATCTGACACCTCACCCATAGTTAAAGATGACACAAATTTTTCTGCAATGGGCCCTGTAATTTCCTCCATAACTTCCTACAATGTCCTGGGATGCACTAGATCAGGTCCCAGAGATTTTTCCACCTTTATGTTTTCTGAGACCTCCAGCACTTCCTCATCTGTAATGCAAATTGCTTTCGAAACATCAATATTTATCTCACTGAGTTCTCTAGCTTCCATTTCTTTCTCCAGAGTAAAAACTGACTCAAAATATTGATTTAATATCTTTCCCATCTCCTGAGGTTCAACACGAAGATGACCTCTTTAATCTTTAAGGGTCCCAACTCTCTCTCTAGTTGCACTTAATGTGCACACAGACTCTCTTTGGATTATCCTTAACCTTATCCGCCAAGGCTATCTCATATGTCCTCTTTGCGTTCCTCATCTCCCTCTCCAGATTGCCTGTACTGTATTTATACTGTTCAGAAGATTTATTTTAACCTAGTTGTCTCTATCTAATATGGCGTTCTTTTTTATTCTTGACTAGAACCTCAATATCTTTATTCATCCATTGTTCTCTAATCCTACCAGCCTTGCTCTTCACGCAAACAGGAAATCTGAACTCTCGTTATCACACTTTTGAAAGCTTCCCTCTACCTGTGAATAGTCTGCTCCAATCAACTTCTGAAACTTCTAGTCTCATACCAATTAAAATTCGCCTTACTCCAATTAAAAGCTTTAACGTTTATGGAAGACTGATCCTTTTCCATAACTATTTTGAAGCTAATAGAATTATGATCATTAGACCTAAAGTGTTCCCCTACTATCACATCAGTCACTTGCCCTACCTTGTTACCCAAGAGAAGGTCAAGCTTTGCTCCTTCTCTAGTAGGAACACTGACATACTGATAAAGAAAATTTTCTTGAGCACATTTAATAAATTCTTCACTATTCCAAACCAATGTTTGGAAAATTAAAATCACCTACTATTAAAACCTTGTTATTCTTACATGTATCTGAGATGTCTCTACATATTTGTTCTTCAATTACCCTCTGACAATTGGGGGTCCTTTAATACAATCCCATCCAGGTGATCATTCCTTTCTTATTTCTAATTTCAACCCATATATTTTAATTGGACAATTTTTTAGAACCGTCTTCTCTAGTTACAGCGGTAAAGCTTTCCTTAATCAAAAATCCCCTCCTGTTTTGCCACCATTACTATCCTTCCTGTAAGATCTGAAATGCAGCTGTTAGTCCTATTCATCTCTTACCCAAGTTTCTGTAACAGCTGATATCCCAATCCCATGTTCCCAAACATGCCCTGAGTTCACCAGCCTTACCTGTAAGACACCTTGCATTGAAATAAATGCTGTTTAATTCTTCAGAGTTCTCTGACTTGCTCTTGTCTGCCTATTTTAAATAACTGATTCTTTTCAGATTCAGAACAATCCTCGTCTATCTTTCTATTTATTCTGCTCCTTAGGATCCCTCCAACCCACTTCTCTAAAGTTTACAGTCTCTCGAGATAGGCTTAGCAAATCTTCCTGCGACTATATTGGTCTCTTTCCAGTGCAGGTGAAACCCATCCTTTTTGAACAGGTCTTTCCTGCCCCAGAAGAGATCCTAATGATCCAAAACCCTGAATCCCTGAACATTATACCACATCTTCAGCCATTAATTTATCTTTTTATTCCTTCTCTCATTCAAGCTTGGCACCAAGAGTAAACCAGTTTTTGAGGTTCTGTTTTTTAACCTTCTATCTAAACTCTTATATTCACTCTGTAAAACCTTAATCTTTTCCTTAACTTCATCATTCCTACCAATGTATACAATAACTTACGATTTCTCACTCTCCCTTTAAAAATATGCTTCAAATGTTTTGAGACATCCTTAATCCTGGTACCAGGAAAGCAACATACTAAACTAAATTCATGCTTACTGCTGCAGAATCTCCTGCCTGTGGCCATGACAGGAGAGTTCCCTATAACAATTATTCTTTTAAAATTTGCCAAACCCCGCCTAGCATAAGATTCATTCTTAGTGCCCAAGATCTGACTGCCTCTTCTATTTTCTTCTGAGAGACAATCCCTCTCATTAGTACCCAGTACTGAAGTATTTGTTTGAGAAATGAATGACCACGAGAGACTTCTGAACTATCTTCTTGCCTTTCCTGAGAGTCACCCATCTATCTGACTGATCCTGCTATGTAATCACTTCTGCAAATCTACTAGCCATCTAAGTCTGTGTCTCTTGTATGCCTTCAGTGACATCAAGCCTAAAAAAAAATCAATAGCATCTTATATATTAAATAAACTACCTTTCTTTACCCAAAGAATTAATGTTAGGCATGCAAAAAATAGGAATGGCACAATTTATCCTATTATTAGCATACGGTGACAGAACCAAGTGCAATCCACAAACGTCTACTTTTATAGGTTAAGGCTTTGTTACCCTTCTCCAATCATTATCAAAGTGATTTTGGGGCCTTCAAACAATTTAACTCCTGAAATATGACAACACAAAAAGGGTTGTGTCTTGGCCTTGAACCCTACTCCTGCAATGAGCGGGACTTGGAATTCTGGATGGAAAAATCGCCAACATGTAAGTGAGTAATTTTAAAGAGGTTTATTATTCTTTCTTGAGGAAATTTCCCATTTAAAGCTCTCTAGCAATATGTCAATTTAAAACTTTAAGAAAAAATGTAGTAAATATTCTATGATAATGTGCATATTTGATCATCCAAATCTATAACAAAATTTTCTTATTGCATATGCTGTGTAATCGTTGAAAGGGAAACTGCACATTCAAAAAGTACTTGTACTTTTAATCTTCTGATTTAATAAATGCTGTTGATCGAATTTATTGATCAAAGATTAAAAACCAAACCATGTCAAGTGTCACTTTGCAAATCAAGCTACAGCTGTATTTTGATTTGTTATATAAAAGATATACTACTGTAGCCTGAAGAAATTGCTGCATCTTACTTTGCAGAGTATTTCATTCAATTGTGCTGACCATGTTTGGCTTGTAGTCTGTGGAGGTACAAATAACCCATTCTCTGCAACCTACCCACCCACAACAATGTGATTCTGATTCTTGCTGTGAGACAAGAACGAGAGAATTATTGGAAACCAAGCTGTTTCGCACTGGGAAAACAAAAAATTCAATGCATGAGTCACTAAGTGAAATTATTATCCAACACCAGGATTAATTGATCTGCTCGATTTCTGACAGCTTCCTCTGAGAGATAAAGTTTACAATATTGGACGTACAAAGGAGATGATTAATAATTTACCATAAGTGGTTAGTTACAAGGCCAAACAGAAATCTCTATCTCTAGTTGGAAATCAGTGGCAGAATCCTTAGAATCAGCAAATTGCTGGTTGATGGCCACCCCATGAGACATTTTTATCCTAAAGCATTTGAATTGCAAGAGGCACGGATTATATTCCCACACATCATCTTATTTTTAATGTTACCTTGCCCCTATCACTCCCTCCTGACCAATTCTGTCAATCTGGTTCAAAAGAAAAGCAGAGGCCTGGTCTAGCTAGCAAGTCAATGTATCCAAAAACTAGATCAAACAGTTACATTTTAATGTTTGCAAACAGGTAGCAGGATCATAATTCTTCGTGTACGTCCGAAGTGTTGAAAGTAAGCTTAATAAGTACCCAATGGCTGAGCCTTTGAAATTTTACTTTTCTCTTTACTGCAGTTATGCTATTTGAATTGCAATTCACATGAAACCTTTGGTAGCGATTTTCACTTGACCATCCGACAGACTGTAGGTGGCTTTGAAGCTTATTTTCTGATCTTACCGACCCATTGTGGAGCATCTGAAAGATGTCGGTTTCCAATTTTCACTTGTTTTCTTGGGTGGCTGCTCTTTACACCTTTCATCTGTGCATCCATTGGGCTGAAATGTTCTGACCAAGGCACTGATGTAAGTCCCCCACCAGGCTGATTCAACATTGTAGAGATGTGGGCATGAAACACAAAAAGAAAACAAATGTTTATCATTCAGTTTTTCTTCCCTGGGCCTCATAGGGAAAGCTTAGACCTTTACTGCCCTGCCAGGGATATAGAAATGTCAATAGGAGCTTCTGGGAGCTTGAGGCATACGAGAGCTGCATACAAGGCTAGTGCCACTGTTAACATTCATTGCCTATGACTTTATAGATTAACATGGTAGAGCAGGGTTTTTAGCTGTTGCCTTCCTCCATCTGGTCTTAGTCCGTTGTGATCTAGCATTAAGAAAACATAGCCGCTTTTTGCAAATGCTCAAAAGCTACTGTCTGAGTGTTGGTGCAATCAACAGGGGGCTCACTCTCCCACCTTCAGACCTCAGGAATTCTGGAGGGCAGCTTGGCAACAGTTCACTTCTGTTTTCCTTCTGTAAGCGGGTAAGCACTTATCTGTCAGGGACAGATGGAAAATCATCTCATGGGATTGAGATAAGGCCCAGGTGTTAAAACAGTTCAGAGTATATTTCTTGAGCTGGAGATGAAATTTTAAACTCACTCTGCTGCTCATCCACTGAAAACTGTACTGGAGTTAAAATTGGAGCCGTTGATTTTGCGTTCCTTGTCCATAAGGAGCATGAATTGTAGTTGATTACCAATCAATGTGGCAGGCAGTTTGTTTCTGTATAGATTGTCCACTTTGTAGGATTCGTTCCAAAGTCGATTGAATTCAGGTTCACACCCAGAAGAACAATGATTCAGAGATTCAAATGAACTATTTTTGTAAGACCAATGTTTTATTGCTTCTCCCAACTATTTAATGTGTATTTAATACAACCTTAAAGACAAGACCCTATAATGTGGAAAAATAGAGGGTTCTTCACACCCTGGAATGAGTAGAACCTTTTGACATCTCCTTTTCACTTGGATAGTTCACCATTAATTTTTCTCTTTTAGAGGCTAACGAGGTCTCCTTTATTCCCTGACTTCTGGCGACCTCAGTTTCTCGGTACCTTTCCATCGTCCTCTTTTATGTCTGCTGCAAAAGTAGATTTCCTAGTGTTCCAGAATTTTCTTTCGGTTTAGCTGGGAACTGTCTTGTTGAGTCCCTCCCTCAGTACGTTGTCTCATTCGACCTTCAAAGCAGTCAGGTTAATATTTCTGCATTCCCTCCTTTGCTAATAATACTTTTAACTACATTCTTGTCTGTGCAATACACTGTGTCATTTTACTTTCCCTAAAACTGATATTACACACTCCCTAATCCCTCACTTCCCTCCAGAACTAGTTTGTATAAGTGGCAATTTATTAGTTAAGGGTGATTGACTGCTCTTATTTGGTCATAATTAGCCATCTTATAAATTATATGTCGCCTGAAAAAGTGACAGATTCATGCCCTTTAACCACAATTTGCCATGACACAATCAAATCCCTCAGTCTTTAACTTCGTCTTATTAATTAATGCTGATTGATAATTGCATTTTTGAAGTCAGCTCAGCATTTCTTTCAATCTCCATGTGTTTTTTGGGTGGAATTTATATTCTTAACCATTTTAATGATGATGTGATTATGTGGACAACAGGGGTTTTAACTGAAGTAATCTTTATGAAGGACGTGTAACTCATTGACTATAATATTCTCAGTTCAATTCATTTTCTAGTCTCATCACTCAATTTATTATTGTGATGATGTTGTGATACTTGTACATTTCTAGCCAGATTACGAGCATACTATATTTTCACTGAAACAGCTTGATTGGATGGAATCATCAGAAACTGCCCCCCTCCAAGTCTCCTGCAATCCGAGAAGTGGCATATGGGATAAATCTTAAACCCATTGTCGCTGCCTGAAGAAGAACCTTGACTTATATTGACTCAGGCATGGACTGCCACCCAGTTCTGCCAGGCATTATTTTTTATTTGCTCGTGGGACAAGGGCATCGCTGGCTGGGCCAGCATTTATTATCCAGCCCTAATTGCCCAGAGGGCACTTTAAGAGTCAACCACATTGCTGTGGGTCTGCAGTCACATGTAGGCCAGTCCAGGTAAGGATGGCAGTTTCCTTCCCTAAAAGACATTAGTGAACCAGATAGAGATAACAAGGTGTAGAGCTGGATTAACACAGCAGGCCAAGCAGCATCAGAGGAGCAGGAAAGCTGACGTTTCGGGCCTAGACCCTTCTTCCCCTTTTTGAGAGATGTAGTGATGGATTGGGGTGCTCCTTTGACATCTCCTGTAAAAAAGCAACATAAACAGGTAACCTATACCCAGGGTTCTGTCTATTCCATTCAAAAGTGACCCAGTTTTCTGTACCCACAAGAAAGAGAGCATAATTATGTCTGTTATACTTGTCCTCCGCTTTGTGACGTGATGTATAACCAGCTTTTGTTTGATTCCAAGCACTTGGTTGAGATCAGGAATATAGAGCATGGAAAACAAACACACTCCACACACTGGGGTCTCAGTCTGAAGGCATGAGTACTCCACTGATATTGGCTTCTGTAAAAATGAAATAATTACAAGAAATATTACTTCAGCATGATGATTTCAATCAATTTCAGAAAGTGAGTGACTACAATTAACTGAGATAGCATCGAAAGCAGATAAACTGACATCTGTGCTCAAAAACTGAAGTCCATGACATTGATACTCTAATACCAACATCGTGCTTAGTCAGATATAAAAGCATTAACTAAAACAACAAATTATTTTAGATTTTCTCCATTATGTTAAATTGGATGTCATTTTGGCCTCTCCCAGAATTCTACCTGCACCCTGCAGGAACAGCAGAAGAAGCATCTTGCCATTTAAGAATGATTTGTTTTTGGTTCAGAAGGTATTAAGAAATAAGAATGGACTTGCCGATCATGACATCTCAGAATATTGTGAAGTTCTTCCAAGCCAATGTTAGTTTTGATATTCATTCATTGTTCTTAGGTAAGCAAATATGACAATTGATTTTTGCAGAACAAGCTGTGAACAGTAAATGAATAATATTTGTTTTCAGTTTAGTTGGCTGAGGAATTACGCAAAGTGATCAGGTTAACATTGCATTGTTCTTAAAATGCTTGCCCTGGAGGCATAAGTGCTGTTAACTGAGTAAAACTGATTTCCACATTCCATAATTCATAGATAAACTAATAAAAGAGAAAAAGAAAATAATTTCAATCATGCCTTGGATGTTCAGAGCATTTTACTGCAGTGTTCTGATATAGTGATTGCTGTAATGTAAGAAAAGCACACAGTTTTTGCATAGCAACTCTCACAGATATCAATGTGAAATGACCAGATGACCTGTTTTTGTGATGTAGATGGAAGAGTGAATTTTGAACAGACAACAGAGATAACCCCATGATCCTCCTTGACTCTGACTTTATAACTCTAATAGTGTTTTGAATCTTTCACATCCATTTGAGAATGCAGATGGGACCTTAGCTTAAAGACTTGTCTGATAAACAGCACCTTAAACAGTGTAGCACTCTAAAGTACTGCACTGAGATGGCAGCTTTGACTTTTGTGCTCAAGTCCTGGAATGAGACTTGATTCCACAACCTTCTTATGCAGCAGGGAAATGCTGCCACCTCAGCCAAGTTTCAATTCACACAAATGTGCAGATCTCTTCCATAAACAAGTGGGTGAATACATTAGGTGCTGAGGTACAGTAAGTCCTTCCTTAAAGATGGCCTGATTACCATTGTTTTGTTTTAATACTGATAAGTTAATAGGGCCTGTAATCTCATTGAGCCTAGTAAGATTCATTTAATGTCATTTCTTGTGCAACCTAGTTGGCACGTACCCTGGTCCCATTCTGCCACCTTCACCTCCAAATGGTTATGTATCCCCATTCATGACCACTTGAGTTGAACATGAGAGCATAAGAACTAGGAGCAGGAGTAGGCCATCTGGCCCCTCGAGCCTGCCCCGCCATTTAATAAGATCATGGCTGATCTTTTTGAGACTCAGCTCCACTTACCCGCCCACTCACCATAACCCTTAATTCCTTTACTGTTCAAAAATATAAGAACAAGTTGCAGCCTCTTCTACCTCCCTAACCCACACATTGCTTTCTTCTCCTGGACTTGGATTCTCATTCAAAATCCCACTTCAGTCTGAAATTGCTGTTCCAAAGTTGTGAAAGTGTGAATCCTGATAGCTTAGATGCACTGAGGCTGAAATATTCCATGTCTTTTTTTAAAGAAATGTGCTTTTCAAAGCTCGCTGCTGATCTCCCAAGATCGAGAGGGGAAAGTGGTGCACAGGTACATTTACAGAAAACAACATGATTACAAAAACCCCAGCACTTCTGAACCATTGGGACTTGCACTTGCATACCATCTTGATGGAACGCAAGTCCAGGATAAGGGGCTGGGAGGAGAGAAGGATGTCATGACTGGGGGAATGACATCGCAACTTGGAGGCTTGGGAAGTGAGAATTGTCTGTAGGAGCAGGAGGATGAGCAAGCATGAGCTTCAGGAAATAGGATTGCTAGTGAGCAGTAATGACTATGAATAGCAAGTTAAGTTTTTCTCTCATAGTCTTACAATTATTTTATTTTGACAGGTATCTGATTTACCAATGTAGGGATTTAACCATGTGAAATATTAAAACTTAGAGGGTATAATGTTTCAATATCTGTATTTTAAGATCCTACACAACTTAAGTTAGTTACTTCCCTTGAAGTTGTGATTTTCAGGAATGTCACCACACCTTCAAATGTGAAAGTACTGGATTGACTATTCAATATCAGCAAAAGCCCCTGATCTGATCTTGCAGAGAGGTGTTAGTAACATTGAGGAATTAAATAGAATGTATATTTTTAAGTCCTAACATACAACAAAAGGTCATATTGTATAATATCACATCACCCAATATTACATTAATTGCATTAAAATTTATTGAATCCACATTACAAATTCTAGAATCCCTTTGAATGCAATACTTCCGCAATGAACAGATATGCAATCCTTCCTGTTAGATTAGACAAGATAAGTCCATTGGAAAAATGTTGAAACCAGCAAATCCCCTATCCATGTCTTCTATTTATTGTTATTTTCCATTTGCCAGCCAAAAAACTGACAAACAGATGGGCTGTGCTCAATGTGATTGTCATTCCATAAAATGGACGTTACCTTAGGGGAACTAGTGCTCTATAAAAAGATTGTGCCATAATTATTTCTCAGTTTTACATTGCGTGTTTCTGCAGCACTGTAAGTATTTTCCACTGCACTACAGTTTTAAAGGGAACACTGCTTTTTTGACAGCATACCATGTCTTTTTATATCCAGAACTTGTTAAACAGCAAAGATCCACACAACAAAAGAACACAAATGTACTAAAATGTACACCAATTAAAATTTGACTTGAGGTAGACATTTGGATCAGATATTGTAATGGAATATATGTAGTGCTATTCATTATTGGAGCCATTAACTAGTCCATGATAATGCTTTAAAAAAATTGTAAGTAGTGAAAGGAAAATGATTTCATTCAAACATTCATGCGATTAGAAATGTTATTCATTTGATAATGGTGATAATCATAGAATCCCTACAGTGTGGAAGCAGGCTATTCGACCCTTCGAATCCACACCACCCCTCCGAAGAGGATCCCACCAAAACCCAACTGTCTACCCTTTCCCTGTAACGCTGCATTTCCTGTGGCTTACCCACCTAGCTTACACATGCCTGGATACAATGGGGCAATTTAGTATGGCCAATCCACTTAACCTGCGTATCTTTGGACTGTGGGAGGCAACTGGCTCACCCAGAGGAAACCCGTGCAGGTACGGGGAGAATGTCTGTGTGGAGTTTGCACAGTGGTCCAAGGGTGGAATCCAACCCGGGTCCTTGGCACTGTGAGGCAGCAGTGCTAACCACTGAGCCACCGTGCCACCCGATCTGCATGCACATTATAATGGTAAATTTTGTATCACTATTCTTGGGATTGATCTCTGTTTTACTTGTTCCACACCTTCATCCACTCACCTACAAACATTTTTTAGCCACACTGGGTTCCTCTTTCTCATCAATCCGTGTGATCGGAGTGATTTGCTGCTGCTATTTAAGGGTATAGGGATCTGAAATGGTTGGTGCTGAGGAGTGCCTTAAGCATCACCCACTACAATGCTGTCATATGGTCTTGGTGCAAGAACATCTTAGGTTTCTCAAAGAAATGAGACCTACCATCTGCATCATACTGACAGCCTCTGTAACAATACCTGTCAGATCACTGTGTCTTGCTAACATGCGATCGACTACATTTTGTTAAAGACGGGAGCCTCTTTTTATTATACTGCCTCTACCACAATATACCAAGTGGTTCCTGCAGATCCTTTCCAGGAAAGAGGATGGTGGCAGCAAATTTACAAGATAACATTATGAATAATGGTGAGGATTCATTTAGCAATATGGTGGAAAGTAGTGTGGCAGCCTTTAACAACAGCAGTGGAGCAGTGGAGATTTGAAGATTCCTTCTGTCACATCTTTAAGAAAACTGATTGTGCAGGTATTCAGCAGTGGGAAGGGCTGACCATTAAGGAACCTGACCGAACACCTTGTGGCAAGATTCAACAAGGTAGAATCTGCAGTGAAAATATTTCAGACACATGCAGCATAAGGAAAGAGTTTGGAACCAAGAGTATTAGTCATTCCAAGGCAATTACTGATTGCATTGAGTGCTCGGGATTTGTAGGAGGACCCCTGAGTCAATGTTCAGCTGAATAGCAAATGGACATCAGAGACTCTCTGAGTCAAGTTGAAGTCCCTGGTGAACAAAGGGAAACTTCAAAAAAGCAGAGATTTACAGACTGAGGAAGCAAAAAGTAAGAGAAATACTTCCAACCTTTTTGTGCACAGTGAGTGGGCACCATGAGGCATAGATAGAATGAGGCTACAAACACACTTTAAGACAGTTCACAAACCTGGGAATGTTGCAAAGGCAGTCATGAAATATGAGGTCAAGGAATATTCGGTTGAGAAACAGTTGGTCATGGAACAACCAGTCAAATAATAACTGGCATGAACTCCTAGCAGAACCACAACGGAATACCGAATCCATTCAGATTAGTTATGTTAGCATAAGAAATTTGTTTCATTAAATGACTGCAACTGAATTGGATTAGCAGAAATCATTTCTAAAGCTATCAACACTGAACTGAGTTTAGATTGTTAGGAATCAGCAAAATTTGCAGCAAAGCACATGTAATGAGATAGCCAGTGAGTATTATATCACGCTTGAGCTCATTGATGAAGCTTTAACTGATGTAATTCAGAATGCAGCACAGCTTGATGAGCAAATAGTAATGACACATTTAAGACTGATGTCAAACATTGAGGTGATTCTGAAGACAAGATCAAATAGAGAATTTCATTTCCTCATCTTCCCAGGAACAATCATAATGAGCAGTGACAGAGATCATGCAAGCAAGAAGTAATCCTTGAAGTGAAAATGGTGGTTTCACCAAGATTGGATGAAAACCCGCAAGTTATGCAACAAGTCGAATGAAGAGTCTCAAGCACAAATTTACCAACAGAATAAAAGTCTGTTGAGAAGATTGCAGATGTGGTGCTTACAACCCACAGAAACCACTATTAAGAAGGGAGCAGCCAATGTGCAAAGGTGCAGGACAAGATCGAGAAGATGTTACCTCTTCAGCAATAATAGAGACTTGCAAAAACTTGCTTGGTCCAGCGCTCCAGGATACTGCAAAAATACGAAGTGTTTTGTATGGGGCATCTGTCCTTAATGACGGAATTGCATGAGATTAAATGTTGTCCTGTTATTGCTTTGGAGCTTGCCCATTTCAGCAGCAAACACATCCACTATAAAGGAAATCCAAAAGGTACATGGTCCTCTAGTTTACAGGCACTTTCAAACTTCCCGCAATCAGGAACGAAATCAAAGTCAACAATCTGCAACCCAAAGATCTACCATTCTTCCAAGTCTGAAGAGAACATGTTCTGGGAGAATAGTGAATCCTGCAGACTGCCTGATTATGTAGCTTCAGAGATTTGGAGGGCAAGATGAAGCAGTTATAAAAGTAATTGTACGCACGTGTATGAATATAAATTATGCGGAAAAGGCTGGGAGGTGGTGGAGATGGTGTGTATGTAATGAAAGGGTTAATGTTGAGGTGTGCTTTAACCATCACTGACTATAATGTGATAGGGACTTAGTGCGAGGCTGAATTTTGAAAGACTAAAACTTACCATCTGGGTCTTCCTCAGTTTCAGTAACAATGGTTCAATCTTACCAGAGATTGACAAAGTGTCATTTTTGTCAAGTTGTACTGAGCGTTTCTCTTTGTGAGGCCCAGAGGGTTGTCTCTTGCTGTTGTCCCAAACTGATCTCATTTCCAATAGTACATCACTTGCCCAATTTTCCCAGTTTCCATAGGTGGAAGCTTTCTCCACTGCTGGGATATCCCTGGCGCAGAGTTTGAACCTGGTCAATCGTTGGCAATCCAGAGTTGTCCTTCATTGTGCACATAGTGATACAGCAACCACAGAGCAACACTCCTTGGGGCACATAGGTGGCACAGCTGAAGCTTCATTGCACATACAATAGCACATTCCTGCATCTATCATCTAAGTACCAGGACACACAGCATTCCTGTCCTTAGATAGTGCTGTCAGATGCAATGTAGCTAAGTCACTGCTACTCCTACTGTTTTCTGCATTTCTAAGTTTTATTGTCTGCAACTTTCAGAATCATGCATTGGCCAAATGCCTCACTTCTATAAGTTAAGCTTGTTACGTTCACTTATTACAAGTATATTCTGATCGTGTATGTTTTCTACGAATTTTGCTTTCAAGTAATCATGTTCGATAATGGTGAAGGATATCTTCTCAAAAATGGCTGAAAATCCGCTTTCATGGTTTCTTTGTCAACAAAATAAAAGAACATCTCTATTACCTTTATGGAGTTTGGTTTAGGCCTTAGATGGAGTATTGTGTTCAGTTCTAGGCACTGCTATTTTTGGAAGCATAGTGAGGCTTTGGAGAGAGAGTGGGAAAGACTTCTTGAGGATACCACCAGGGATGAGTTCTGTGGAGTTACAGGAGGAGTTGGGTGCTTTCTCTTATAACACGGGACGTTGAGTGAGTAAAAACTGAAAGTGCTGGAGAAACCCAGCAGGTCTGGCAGCTGCTGCTGGACTTGCTGGGCTTCTCCAGTATTTTCAGTAACTTCAGATCTCCAGGTTTCGCACTGTATCGTTGTTTATTTCCCCAAGATTAAGTTGAGATTTGATGGAGGTGATAAAAATTACTCAGGACTTTGATAGAGGAAATGCTGAGAGCCATTTCCAGTGGTGGAAGGATTAAAGGAACTCCTGACCCCCAAAACCTGTCCTCCATCAATGAGGCAGAGTGAGGAGTGTCATGGAATACTCCTCATTTGCCGGGATGGGTGCAGCTACAATAACACCAAGAAACCTGACACCATCCAGTGCAAGTAGCCCGCTTGATTAGCACCACATCTGCAAACATCCACTCCCTCCACCACTGACGCTCAGTAGCAGCAGTGTGTACTATCTACAAGATGCACCGCAGAAATTCACCAATGATCCTGAGCCAGCACCTTACAAACCAATGACCACCTTGTCTGAGAGGGTCATAGATGCGGGTTCAATCATAACCTTCCATAGAAATTGGAAAAAAATACTTGAAGGAGAAAAATATTACTTAAGAGTGAAGAAGGAGAATTGGGTATGGAATTAATTGAATAATCCTGCACTGAGCTGACACTGGCACAATGGGCCATCCTTTTTGTGCTGTATCAGTGTAAAATTCTATAGTCTTAATTTAAAGTTTGCTTTCTTGTCAGGCAACCCCATTTTTGCAGAAAATGAAACATTAACATCGCATATTAAAAGTAAATAAGCAGAAATAGACAATCAACAGCATCTTAGAGATAGCAAGAGCTGCAGATGCTGGAGTCAGAGTCAATGCCGTGTGGAGCTGGAGGAACACAGCAGGTTAGGCAGCATCAGAGGAGCAGGAGAGTTGCATTTTGGGTTTACACCCTTCATCAGGACGAATTGGTAATGAATACATATCTACTGAAAAGCATTATACATTGGGGGAGAAAGTAACACATTGCTAAATGGGTGTATTTTACTAAGCTACAAATCAGTTCCTGGTCTAAATTTGTGTCTGTTGGTAATCTTTAAACCACAAGTGAAAGTCCCAGATTTCCATTTGGCATTTTCCATCCTTTAGCGCAAACAGCTGTTGTGTTATTTCCATCTGGGGAGACATTGGCATCAGTAATAAATGGAAAACAAGAATGGAAAATAGATATGATAGGAATGCATGGAATTTGATTTGGCTAACGTTATCTTTAGCCAGTAACTTAATATTAGAAGTAGATATTGTGCAAAGAAAGTTGTTGGACTTGGAGCAACTGAGAAGCTCCATTGAAATGCTAAAGGTCTTCTGTTAATTAAGGAATAATCCAAGCTACAGCTTCAGGAAAGTGATGGCATTGTTGCTGGACTAGTCATCCAGAAACACAGGTAATGTTTTGGGGACCCAGGTTCGAACACCAGCACTGCAAATGGTGGAATTTTAATTCATTAAATTCTGAAAGATGACATAAGATTGTAAATTGTTGTGAAAATCTGTCTGATTTCATGAATGTCCTTTAGGGAAGGAAACTGCAGTCCTTACGTGGTCTGGCTTATATGTGACACCAGAAACACAGCAATGTGGTTGACTGTCAACTGCCATTCACTTGTATCAGCTATTGAAAAGTCTCAAAAATAGGCATGAAACCAGATGGACAAACCTAGAGTGACTCTGGCACCAAAAATGACAGCAAGAAACTCAGCCCTGTTGATGCTGTTAACAACAACTGGGCACAAGTGCCAAATTTGGGAGAACTGACTTTCAGACTAGTCAATCAGTAGCCAAACATAGACAGCACCTTCTAAATCCTTGGTCATTACCATCTAGCGGAGCCAGGGCATCAGATCCATGGGAACATCATCCTGTGCAAGTACATCTCCAAACCACTTACCATCCTGACTGAGAAAAATATTGACATTCCTTCAGTGTTGGTGTGTCAAAATCCTGGAATTCCCTTTCTGACAGCGCCGGGGGTCTGCACCCACAAACTGAACAGTCGCAGTTCAAGACAGCAGCTCACCAAGATCTTCTCAAGGGCAACTAGGATTGGGCAGTACATACTCGCCCAGACAGTCATCCCACATTACAAAAATGCATTAAAAACATTGCTACCAGTATTACCTACTGTTCTATCCTTTGGGTCAGAAGGAGAATTTCTAAGCGGATGCCTGACACAATGGTATCAATGATGAGTTGTAGATGGAGCTGAACTTATTTTCGTAAAGACAAGCTAGTGGAGCAAAATAATCTCTACAGCAATTCATGAGACTCGCAATCAAGACTACAGCAACCAGAGCCACATTAGTACAGCAAGGTTATTATTGCAGCAAGTGCAGTGGATGGAGGGTTGTTGCAAAATACAAGTTTTAAGTGTAAAGTCAATCCCACAGTTTCTCTGTTATTTCCAAATTTTCTGGAGCTCTGACTCAATGAACTTGAACCATTGCAATATGTAATCTGCAGACGATGTAGCCATTATTCCAAAAAACATTTCGAAATGGATTTCCAGTAAGAATTGAAATTGTTGTTGGTCCATAATTCCAAAAGCATTTTTTTTCTGATTGCAGTTCCAGTTTTATATTCTGGTCCAGATTTCTTTATTGACACACAATAAATTAAAAATCCCAAATGATTTTTCAATCCAGTGGAATACAGACAATTGCATTGGAGCATGGGTGAATTTTATGCTTTTACGGATAGAGTTACACAATGCATTCTCTTGAGCCTTAGAAGAGGGCGATGAGTCTTGACAAGGCCAGGCAATAAAAGAAATGCTTGTCTCCATGGTGATTAATGGTGCTAACCTAACTCAAAAGTGATCAGGTCACATATTCTTCTGTGTGATAGCAATTTTTTTGTCATGCTGGTTTCTCGGTCAGCACAGTGAACTACGCTGAAGTAATGGCCCAGGTAGACTGAAAAGTGGTAATCACAGTCAGACTGCATTCTGCTCGTATTTTTGAATTTATTACTTAGCTTTGCACTTCTAGCCAGGAATTCCAATTCAGGCTCCATCAGAGATCAACACAATAATGTACCCCACACCCCCCGATAAAGCAGGACATTTGGGGTGCAGGGAGTCAAAGTCAAACCATGCCCATTTTTGCAATAATCAGTATGCTGTGGTACAGAGTTTTAAATAGGGTGGCACAGTGGCTCAGTGGTTAGCACTGCTGCCTCACAGTACCAGGGCTCTAGGTTCAATTCCACCCTCGGGCAACTGTCTGTGTGGAGTTTGCACATTCTCCCCGTGTCTGCGTGGGTTTCCTCCCACAGTCCAAAGATGTACAGGCTAGGTGGATTGGCCATGCTAAACTGCCCATAGTGTCCAAGGATGTGTAGATTTAGGGGGATGGACCTGGGTGGGATGCTCTGATGCTAGGTGTGGATTGTCACGATAGGGATTCTAAGATTCTAAGAATATCCAGCAGCCCAGCATGGCACTGAAAGCTGCCATGAAAGGATAGGTAAGGTATTTGTGGAGTGCTAGTTAAGTTAGGTTGGGTGGGAGTGTCAGGGTTGACGACAGTGTGGGCAGGATTGTTGGGGTCAGTGGGGGCAGAGTAGGTGTGGGGGAATGTTGTGGAAGGGTGGGTGGGCAGGCAGGGGAGCATGTCAGGGCTAGTGGGCAAGGTCAGTCATAGGGCTAGCGGGCAGGAGGAGGTGTTGGATCTGGTGGTGGCAGAGCAGTGGAATGGGTTGCATGGCAGAGAGGTAAGTATTGGCAGGGTTGGGTGGGGAAGATGGTTATCGGGACCGATGGGACATTAGGTCAACGGCATCAGGTCTGGGAGGGGGTCGGGGGTGGAATCATGTTGGGTGGGGGAGGAGGAGTGGCTATCAGGGCACTTGGGTTGTAAGGGGTCGCAGGAAGCATAGTTAGGAGCATGCCTGGGTAACGATTAACAAAGCTGAAGCACAACTCTCCAGATTATTTGATGTTTCGGGTTTTTATTTTGGAGGGCTCTAGGTGTAAGGGGATTTTCCTGGGCAAATCCCATGGAATTCCAGGGGGTGCTGACATCCAACTCCAGTCTGTGCTGTCGGATGACTCTCTAACTCCTGGAATGCCCGAGCAATTGCTTTACTTGCTGCAAAATAATGGATAAAGGAGGGCTGCGTATGTTGAAGACAACAAACAACATCAAAGATTGTTTCACTGGTGCATGGAGATTAGTGAAATGTATATCATATTCCTCAGCTGGTGGCAAAGTACAAGGATAATGTGTGGTGATTCCCATAGATTCGATTGAAAGCTTGTCTTTTTATTTATTTCTTATTTTTATCTTCGGGTTTCTCGGTTCTGTTGGGAACGTGCTCACCACAAGTCACAAATTGGTTAATCCACTGAGTAGAAAATCAATGTAGACACTTTAGTGCAGTACTGACAGATTACTGCATTATCAAAGGTACCATCTTTCAGTTAATACATTAAGCCAAAGGTCCGTCTACCATCAGTTAGATACAATATATCCCATGACTATGAGAGCCAACTATTAGGAGTGTATAAACTGACAATAGGAGCTTAATTAAATATGTAAAATGGAAGAGAGATCTGAAAGTGAACATAGGTCCCTTAGAAAATGAATCTGGGGATAATTATGGGGGACGAGGAAATGGCAGAGGAACTAAACAGATATTTTTCAATAGTCTTTACAGTGGAAGATACTTTGAACATTCCATTAATACTAAGGAAGATAGGAAGAATTAAGTACCATCACCATCACTAAAGAAGTAATATCACACAAACTGATGGGCTAAAGGCAGATAGGTCCCCTGGTCCTGATGGCTTACATCCTGGGATCCTAAATGAGGTAGCTGCAGAGATAGTTGATGCATCGATTGTAATTTTCCAAAAATCCTTTGATTCTGGAGAAGTACTAGAGAATTGGAAAACTGCCACTGTGACACCCCTATTCTAAAAAGGAGGGAGTCAAAAAGTGATTACTGTAGGCCAATTAGCCTAATGTCTATTGTTGGAATGATGGAATTAACTATTAAGGAAGTAATAACAGCACATTTGGAAAAACATAATCTAATCAAGCAGTGTCAGCATGGCTTCATGAAAAGGAAATCGTTCTAATTTGTTAGAGTTTTTCATGGAAGCCTCACCCAGAATTTATAGAGGAGAACCTGTAGATGTGCTGTATTTGGACTTCCAAAAGGCATTCAACAAGTTACCTTACAAAAGGTTAAGTTTTAAAATAAGAATTCATGGTGTTGGAGGGAGATACTGGCATGGATAGAGAATTGGCTCATGGGCAGGAAACATGAACTGTACAAGGTGGTGGTGAGACTACATCTGGAGTTCTGCGAACAGTTTTTGTCCCTTTATTTAGGAAGGATATCATTTTATTGGAGGCAGTTCAGAGAAGGTATACTAGGGGGCTGGTGCCTGGTATGGAGGGATTGTCTTATGAGCACAGGCTAAACAGGTTGGGTCTCTACTCACTGGAGTTTAGAAGAATGAGAGGTGATCTCATCGACACATACAGGATTCTTAAGGGGCTTGACAGGATCAATGCTGAGATATTTCCTCTCATGGAGAGTCTAGGAAGGGCACATTCGCAGAATTTAAAACTAAGGTAAGGAGGAATTTCTTCTCTCAGAGGATTGAGAGTCTTTGGAACTCCTTACCACAGAGCGCTGTGGGGACAGGGCCCTTGTGAATATTGTGAGATAGATAGATTCTTGATCTGTAGGGCAATAAAGTGTTACAGGAAAAATGCAGAAAAGTACATATGAGGAATTAAGGATCAGCCACGGTTCTATTGAACAGTGGAGCAGCTTCAACGGGCTGAATGGCCTATTCCTGTTCCTGTTTCTTATGGTTTATGGCCTTATGAGCAGTATTTCTCTCTCCACAACATCTTGTAAAGAAGAATGTGGTCACTATCACATCGCTACACATGGGACCTTACTAAGCAGTAATTGTCTGCCTTGCTTCCTACATGGCAATAGTTTCTACACTTCATAAAATGCTTAATTGATTATGAAGTGCTTTGAAGTGACATGAGATTGTGAGAATTATCAGAAAAATGCAAGTCTTTTTTTTCCTCTTAGGCGGTCAATTTATAATTCTGTCCATTTTTAACCTAGAGATGAAAAGAGTTGGTGTCTTTTGCCTTAAAAGGTTATTGGAATGTGTTCAATATCAGAAATATTCAATAATCTGTCAAGTAATTGAACAAAATTCACATGACGTTATGAGTTATTACTGACAGTAATATGTACATTTCTACAAATAGGCAAACAGAAGATTTAGGGATTTAGTTTCAATAATATACAAAAATAGATTGCAGGAAAATATTATCAACATTTTTCTTTCCATAAACATGTTCATAAAGTACATTGTGGACTTTATCCAATCTATTTGAAAGATAGGCTTCTTAAATATCCTGTGATTCTCAATGTTATCAGTCTACTGCATTAATCCATTCTCACTTCTCCATCATTCAACTTTGGAGTGCTGCCTTTATAGTCAGCAATTCCCTTTTATCCTCCAAGCCCCAGTATTATGTCCCATTGACTGTTTGATCACCCGAATTTTACAGATTTCCCTGTAACTGCATTCCTGTAACCTTGCATTTATCATGGCTAATCCACATCAGCTGGACAACTGCGGGGCAATTTAGCATGGCCAATCTACCTAACCTGCACATCTTTGGACTGTGGGAGGAAACCAGAGCACCCGGAGGAAACCCCACGCAGACACAGGGAGAATGTGCAAACTCCACACAGACAGTAACCCGAGGCAGGAGTTGAACCTGGGTCCCTGGTGCTGTGAGGCAACAGTGCTAACCATTGAACTACCATGTTGCCCCTGATACAGTGTATTAATGCTGTCAAATAGAACTTGGCATGGTGTATATGGAAATTTGATAAAGTATTTGAATTCTAAGTGGTTACGTATTTTGCCAAAGACAGTGCTAACAGAAGGCTGACATAAATAACTTGAGCAGGACTTGCCCACAAGCCAAGCAATCAAGTGAGACAAATGCAGAGAGTGCAGGGGAGACTCAACTGGCCTGGCAGCATCTGTGGAGAGAGAGACAGAGTTAATATTTTTAGCCCAGTATGACTCACCTTTATTTCTGAAGAGCCATACTAGAATCAAAATGTTAACTCTGTCTCTCTCTCTCTCTCCCCACTGATGCTGCCAGACCTGCTGAGTTTCTCCAGCGTTTTCTGTGTTTGTTTCAGATTTCCAACATCTGCGGTATTATGCCTTCTTTCAAGTAATCAAGTAAATTGGGTGGGCTGAATAATTTTTTCCCCTGTTGTATATTGCACACTCTGTATCATCGTAATGGTATTAATGGGTTAACACTGGAAAATGAACGTGGGGAAATCAGTGATACAGTCTGAATCCTTTAAGGAATCCTCTGCCTTCAGAGTGTGCCATGCAGTTTATTCTTTTAAAATTCAGATGCTGCACTAATTTTGTGTTTTTGAGTGATTTTGAGGGATTTTAACAAAAGTGTTTCTTTATTATAGAGGAAACATTACGGTATTGAAGATTATTCAGGGATCATAGACCAGAAGATGTGTTCATTCGTTAGTTAGAGAAATTAAGTATGGAATGATCTTTGAACTATCTTTTAATTCTGGGAAGGAGTCAGTTTGCAAAGCCAATGGGCAGTTAATAATTAACAATAAATCATTTTGTAAGCAATTTTATGACTTGTATTATAAAATGACATGAAAAAAATAATCAAGGCTGATGAAGACATGGTTAAAATATGTTTAAATAACCTATTTTGTTGCAGAGGTTGCCCCACAAGTAACCGTTACAGCACCAGAAGGTAATCACCACAGGAAAAGTACAGGTCCCACCCCGGATTGCTCACCACCGTCCCCAGATACAGCACTGAAAAATATCGAGAAAGTTATCCGACCTCAGGTAAGTTCAGTTGGTGTGACTAACCTATTTTTGCTGCTAAATAAATAGGTTGCAAATAATAATCTAATGTTTCACAAATATGAATCATTAGATTAAAATAGTGCTGGTATTATGAAACTCCAGGGTTTATTTAAGTAATGCTAATATTTTTACACTATTTGAAGCAGGTATCACTCATCTTTGTTCTACTTTAATAAGAGGAATGTAGTCTATTTATTTTTACTTGCTGACAACAATTCAAGTCTAAAGCAATGATGGTGGTCGATCGATTCCTTGCTATTTGTTACTCATGCCACCTTTGCTGTTGGTTCAGCTCCTTTATTGCTTGTTCAATCTATGCAATACGTGAAAGTAGCCTAGCTTGAACTTTCCAAAATGCATTTCTGGCCCATTTGAAGCATATTTCTCAGTGGAGCAGTTCTGTTCTCTAATTAATCCATTTTCTTATGTGAAACAACGTATTTATGTATAATTTAAAAAATGGGAAAAGGAAAATGATGGTTTTAATTTGTGCCATGTGTTGTCTAAAATAACAGAGGAGGTGGTATTTGGATTGGCAGAATTGCAAATAGCATCTTCTCCAACACAGGCAGACTTATAAAAATTGATGAAGTGGAAGCAGTGGCATGTCTATAAAGTGGGCAACTATTTGCATGGAGTTTCCTTCCAATTGGTCCATGTAGGAATCTTACTCCAAAAGTATCTTTTGTTGGCAACATGAAATCCAACACCTGTGGTGCCAATATTGTCAGTCAGTAGTTAGACTGTTGTACATTTTGGGTCTGTTCTGACCTAAATGCCAGATCATTCTCACTGTAAAACTGAGCAATCAAAAGTGTAGGCTTTCTTCTTTCACTTCATGGTGTGCAATAAATGATGAGTTATCTTGCAAAAGTGTTTATATTTGTATAAGACCATGTGGCATCAATATTTGCCTGGCAATTAATTGCTTCTTCATTGTAGAAGTATAAGGTTGATAACTTTGCATATTTGCATCGTGGCTAAGGCTATTAATATGATTTCCATTATGGCATCTCCCTGTTGTCAGATTAAAGACAAAACTTGATGTTTTGACAATTCCGGCATCTGCCAGGAATGATCCATGCTCTACAGTATCCTATTTTATAAGCTGCATGGATGGAATTCAAGCTGGAAGGATACTCTCTGGTGATGTGTGGTGTCGGAATGCCTAAGTGGAAAGCTTTCCTATCATGTTTAAGATTATAGCTATGAATGATCAAAGCTTCTTATTGTGAAAGCGTCTCAAACTGCTTTAAAGCTGTCATGCATGTTCATTGATATACTGAAGGAGAGCTTCCAAATGTATTTTCATCTTGTAGATTTTAAGTAAAAGCAATTTCTGAGAAAGAATGAGTTTTTATTTACATAGTGTTGTTGATGTTATGAAGACACAAAATTTATCTCAACCAATGTCACTGTTATTAAGTCAGCGAACACTGAGTAAGTTATATTTATCCAATGCCTTTAATATAGAAAAAAGGTGAATTTACAATAGTAAAATTAGATTAAAAATGGATGCAGAAGCTAAGAAGAGCAAGAAATGAATTTTGCAGAGAGCTAAAAGAAGGGGATGGTCTTTAGGGAGCAGAGGGGATTAAGGGATTAGAATGTAGAGCTTGGTCAGCTAAAGATACAGCCACAGGAATTGAGCAAAGGGTGTAGGGTGCAGAAATAAATATATCAGAGAAATGAAGAGCTGTCAGAGTTGAGCAGAGATGGTGTATGGTGACAGGATAGATAATGGTGTGTGATTGGAAAAGGTTTTAGAGATGGGGACAGATGAAACTATGATGGAACGAGCCATAGACAAGCACACTTAAGGTGCAGAAGAGGATGTGGACCAGAGAGCTTTAATGATATAATAAGAATGATGGATTACTGATTTTCAAATGCCATCTGTTGTGTTTGTATCTGAAAAAATCTGAGGGGGTTAAATTGAGGAGTACCATAAGCGTCATCCATTGTGACGATGTCTTGTGGACAGAGCAGTTGTGAATATGAAAGGAGTGAGACCTAATATCTCAGTCTCTGTAACAATGTCTATCATATCAATGTGGACTGTAACTAGTGTATCTACTACAACTGACTCTTCTAATTAGACCAGGAAGTGGTTTACCACCTTAAACCAAAGAGGCCATGAAGTTTCCTGCACTTAAAGATATAGTGAAGGTTGCTACCAATATTGAGCAGCGGCTCATACAACATAATGAGCTCTCCTTGAAAGCAACAGTGTAGATTTGAATTGTGTAAGCTTTAAAGTGCCTTCTCAAAAAGCACAGTCAGCAGCAGGGAAGAGCTGAAGATTTGCAAACCCGACAGAAGAATCCTTGTGACAATCCTCACAAAGGAAGAGGATGCCAGTGAAAGCTAAAAACACTTCAGAACGAGCAAGGGACAGGTTACAACAGGAGAGTTAGCAACTGCCTGCAGTAGGAGAATCAGTAACTCAAAAGCAGACACAGGCTGCATCCCCAGGCAGTGGCTAGTGGGATTTATCCCAGGTTGGAGTTTAGCAGTGTGTGAACAGATGTCAGAAACTCCATGAGTAGAGCTTATAATTCCTGGTGGACAATGGAAAATTTAAAATGGCACCAAGATCCAGGCCAGAAAAGTGAGAAGTTTAAAAGAAATTATGGCTCAGATCAAGCAGTGCCACCATCGTGAGTGGGCAGCATAAGGCATGACTACAGAAATGGAAGTAAAGGATCCATTGCAGAAATATTCATCTGAGGTCGCACTGTGAAGCTAGTTTTAAGCAATGACATTGAGCAGATTAAATCCCACAGGCGGCCTGTTCTAACAGGGACAGAACGTTTAGGAGACTTTATTTAGGACATGAGAAAGGCAGGTGATTCTTCTTAAGTGCCATCATAAAGGCAGAAATCATTTATTTAAATTGCAAGTGGCAGGAGTCATTCAGCAAAGCTGTTAAAATGGGAATTATTTCTTAAAGCTGTGAACAGTGGGATTCATACAGTGAGGCCCTAAAGGGTGGGAAACCTCCATTTTTGTTGCAAGAAGGTAGCAATACTCAATTTCAGCCACAAAACATGCATAGCAAAGAGCAGCAGAACTGATATTAGTGTGAAATTTGTCAGCAAGCTAAACATATATTCCCATTACAAGGACAAGGCAGTGTTAATTTTGCCAGGAAGACTTAATTTCAGGGGTGGAACAAATAAAACAAGAGTTGGATATCATGAAGAAAACAATTTCTGAGATACAGAGTAGCTTCCAAATTAAGTACTAAATTAGAAGCTGAAGATTTTGGCAAGCCAATATCTCAGTGAATGGCCATCTCACAGGTTTCAACTAAGACACTGGAGCAAGTGTCACTATATTATCAGATAGTAAGCCTTGGTTAAGAAAATACAGTCAATAGCTGTCAATAGTATAATTATATGGTCCAGGAGGCATAGCACTGAAGATTAAAGGTACATTTCAAGCATCTCCAAAATAAAGGACACCAAATAACACAATCTTATACTTACTCAACCGAGAATTCTCACTTGAGTAGGAATGTATGCCTTGACCACAATCATCTTAAAACAGTAGGAGTTAAACTATGCATAAGTTAAAGAACAACTATTCAAGGAACTGTGCAAGTTGAGGAATAACCAATCAAAGGACAAGACTTCATTGAGCTTCCTAGACTCATGGCAGGATCCAAACAAAAATAGAAATCACTGAGATGGCTTATATTGGCAGTACAAATTTCTTTCGTACTGTCAATGAGATAGGAATCTGTCACTATGGAGGAACTGCACAAATGGTTTCCACTGCCATCAATCTTTCAACAACGGCAAGTGCTCAGACAGCAAGAGTTAATAAGGTTTACAAAGTTAAACAACATGAGATAGTCAATGAACTGTATCCCCCACTTGAGCCATGTGGAAAATCTATAACTGATTATAACTTGGAGTGTAACAGGTAAATAAATAGCCATGTTAGATTCAAGTGTGATGTTGCTGACGTGATTCAGAAATGGCTGTTTTAAGCAGAATATTTCCCAGGATGAATCCTCAGTTATGGCAATAGAGATCATGCCAAGCAAGAAGCAATTCTCAAATAGCAGAACTGAGAATGTGAACATGTTGGTTTCACCAATAATGCTAAGGGTGAATGAATGAGAGAGTCTGAACCAATCAACACCTCAAAATCAAAAGTTTACATGCTCCAGTAGAAATCTACAGATAGAATTGGAATTTCCTTCATTGTCACATGTACTCAAGTACAGAAGTACAGATCTGCAGTGAAATGTTTACAATGTTGCTCCACATGGCACTATCTTAGGTACAGAGTACCTAGGTACAAATCTTAGATACAAAAAGAGAAATAAAGGAACACAGTGACATTACTTATGGTTATTCACAGTATAAGTTAGAAAAATAAGAAATAAAGTAAAAAAGATAAGCATTGCAGTGTTTCTATAAAGGGCCTGCAGTGGATCTGTGCAGGGGGCTTCCATCCGTGGCCTGACCGGGTTTGCGCTGACCACCTGCACCTATCCCAAGTCCAACAACTGTTTCCACTCAGCTCCGAGCGTGCTGGCTGCACGGCTCCCCTCCAGCTCGTCTGGCTGTCCCGCTGTGCTCAGGCCTCCAGCCTGCAGGCCATCCCGTTCTGCTCAGGCCTCCAGTCCTCTGGCCATCCCCACTCCACTCGAGCCTCCAGCCCACTGGCCATCCTGCTCCACTCGAGCCTCCAGCCCATTGGCCATCCTGCTCCATTCAGGCCTCCAGCCCGCTCTGCTCCATGCCTCCATGCTGCTCTACATCAGGGAAAAACATCAAAAAAGGGGGAAATAAGAGAGGGAAATGGGAAATAAACAGAAGGAGTGGAGGAGCTCCAGATGGAGCATCCTACTCCACCACAGTCTTGACTGGAGATGTATTGAAAATGAAAATCTGCTGACACAGATTGAAGATGAAATGCACATAACTCTAGCAAAGCCCCTACAGAGAAAGAACAATCAATGTCCAAGGATTCTGGATGCTGCAAAGAAGAAATTGCCTGTTTCACCAGAGAAGACATCTTCCACAAAGGAAATCCAAATGTCATTCATTTTAAAAGATCCTACAGGCCTCAGACTGTCAGGAGGATATTCAAAGTCAATTGTCTTCGACTCATCAAACTAACAATGTTCCCAGAAAGGGAAAAACTAAGGCTGTGGGTAGGGCTTTAAATGAAATTGGGGGGGTTGGGAATTCAGTTCCATGAAAAATTATGGAAAAAGTTAAAGGAGTAGGAGTGCTCAGCACAGGTTATTTAAGTTCCCCGAGCAAGTAATAGGACAGAGAGTATGGAAAGGCTCAGGAATCTAACTTCAGGCACAGTAGAAAAGGGGGACAACTATGAGAAGAGGGGCAATCAACACAGGACTAAGGGTGTTGTACTTAAATGTGCACAGATGGAATACAACGTAGTAAAGTGTGAGGTTATGCATTTTGATAGGAAGAATAAAGGCATTAACTATTTTCTAAAGGGGGAAGGCTTCAGAAATCTAAAGGACAAAAGGACTCGGGGGTCCTACTTAAGGATTTTCTTCAGACTAACGTGCAGATTCATTTGACAGTTAGGAAGCAATTGTGATATTAGCATTCATTTCAAGTGGGCTAGAATACAAGAGAGGTGCTGCTGAAGCTCTATAAGGCTCTGGTCAGACTGCATTTGGAACATTGTGAGCAGTTCTGGGCCCCGTAACTAAGGAAGGATATGCTGACATTGGAGGGAGTCCAGAGGAGATTTACGAGAATGATCCTGAGGATGAAGGGCTCCTCATATGAGGAGCATTTAAGGACTTTGGGTGTGTACTTAGTCAAGTTTAGAAGGATGAGGGGGTATCTGATTGATCAGCTGAGAGGCCTGGATAGAGTGGATGTGGAGAGGATGTTTCCATTAGTAGGAGAGACTAGGACCCGAGGGCACAGGCTCATGGTGAAGGGATGGCCCTTTAGAACTGAGATGAAGGAATATGACAACCTAGTGGCATTATCATTGGTTTGTTAATCTAGGGACCTAGGTATTGTTCCAGGGACCCAGGTTCAAATCCTGCCATGGCAGATGGTGGAATTAGAATTCAATAAATATCTAGAATTGAGAGACTAATGATGACCATGAATCCATTGTCGATTGTCGGAAAAACTACCATCCTTATCTGGTCAGGCCTACATGTGATTAAGGATGGGCAATAAATGCTGGCCTAGCCAGTGATGCCCTCATCCCATGAATGAATAAAAAAGAGGAGGAATTTCTTCAGCCAAAGGGTAGTGAATCTGTGGAATTCGTTGTGCAGAATACAGTGACTGAATGCATTTAAGACAGCCCGTGAATGTATTTAAGACAGAGATAGAGAATTCCTTGATTGGTAAAGTGATCAAGGGACACAGAGAGAATGCAGGAGAATGTGTTTGAGAAACTACCAGCTTATGTAGGGTAGGAGACGACCTAGTGGTATTATCACTGGACTGTTAATCCAAAGACCCAGGTAACGTTCTGAGGACCTGGGTTAGAATCCAGCCATAGCAGATGGTGGAATTTGAATTCAATAAAAATCTGAAATTAAGAGTCTAATGATGATATAAAAATGATATCAGAAAAGAACCACCTGGTTCACTAATGTCCTTTAGGGAAGGGAACTGCCATCCTTAATTGGCCTACATGTGACTTTAGACCACAAGGTGTAGAGCTGGATGAACACAGCAGGCCAAGCAGCATCAGAGGAGCAGGAAAGCTGACGTTTCGGGCC
>NC_063353.1:17186724-17200669 GCF_021869965.1 Rhincodon typus | reverse complement strand
TCTAGGTCCAAAACGTCAGCTTTCCTGCTCCTCTGATGCTGCTTGGCCTGCTGTGTTCATCCAGCTCTACACCTTATTATCTCAGATTCTTCAGCAACTGCAGTTCCTACTATCTCTGTGACTTTAGACCGACTGCAGTGTGGTTGACTCTTAACTGCTGGCCTAACTAGTGATGCCCTCATCCTGTGATGCTGAAGAAAAGTCAAATGGCAGAGTAGATTTAATGGGCCAAATAACTTAATTTTGCTCCTATATCTATGCTCTCATAAAATCAGCAGAAACTTGGAAAGTCAAAGACTTGGAGATGGGTAAATGTAATTATATAAAGAAACTTGTAATCTGAATAATGACACAAATGTCACTAAAGAAGAGTAAATGAAGTAATTTTTTAAAATTTTAATTATTAGTGTTACTCTAAAGAATGTGAATGATACCGTGTACTTTGGTTTGTTTCTCACTGATCCATTATATTTTTGAGAATAAACAAAAAGCTACAGTTTTAGCACTGTCATTACACATTGGCCATTGGTGCATGATGTTGTAAGGTTTAAGACTGCAGAGTATCACAAACACCCCCTGCTATTATGTGGGCAGAACAACTTTGAACACTGAGAACTCAAAGGATAACTGAAATTTTCACTACTGCTGAGAACACAAAATATCAATTAAAAAAAGCTGTCATCTCAGCTGAAAACTATATGCCACAAGGATGCCCTCAGCCCTGTATATTACTTCTGTAAGCTGTATATGACTTTCATCTTTTCGTATCCCATTTTAACTTATTACCTGTGCATGTGTGCTTGATGTTGCATCTCTATTATTTTTTTTCTCAGGGTTAGTAGATAATAAAACTACTATTTCTTTCCACTCAGGAAATCTTTGTAATTGGCTCTTATATTTTATTGGAGCTCAGTACAGCTTTGTGCTGAAAAGAACATGACATCTTTGTTGCAGCCAACCCAGGGAGATTGAACAGAGAGAACTGATTTATCCCTCTTATTGTAATAAGGGACTGAAGCTTACAGAGGGTGGAGTGTGACATCAGGGATTAATTTAAGGATGTGGGAGATTAAATGATAAAGATGTCTTTTCCGATCATTTTAGTGAAATGACAAAGCATTGGCCAGAGTAAGTGTTAGTAGGAAAACATAGGGCAGCTATGTGTGAAAGTAACAAGATGAAAACAAAATACAGGCTGGCACTTGGCAAAATAAAGAATCAAATTGAAGGATAGAATTTATGGTCTGAAATTGCTGATTTTAACATTGAGTCCAGAAGGCTTCTGAGTCCAAAAGATTGAGGTACTGTTCCTCGTGTAGTTATCATGTTAAGTGAGGGATAGCCTGTTGCTTCTGATTCTGAACTGATAACTTCTTACCACCTCTGAGCTCTTGAAATTAATTTACTTTATGCTGTCCATTTTACTTCCAGAATGATATTTGGACAGTTGGTGGTTGCAAGGTTTATTCCTTGTGCTCACTTTTGAAATATCAGCGTGCTATTTATTGTTGAGCAGTTCATAAGTACAACCTCCAGTATTTATGGGACTGATAAACATTAACCAGAGCCATTTATGTCTTTTTCTTCCCTCATTTTGTTGAAGCTTTTAGAATATATCCAATTTGGCTGGAGTCTTGCAAAATTAAAATTCTTTAATTTTATGCACAGTCCAATGATTGACTAATTGGTTCTAGCTGGAATCCTTAATTCAGCATGAGTGGAACTGGAATTTACTCTTCAATTTCAGATATTGCATATTCCTGGTTTTCTATCCTATTTTGACCCATTTCATAATTTGAATTACCCACCTAGCCCTCTCATTTGAAGTCATCCTTTTTGTTGCTGCCTTTTCTGCTAGTTCAAATCTTCATCTCCTGTTTGCTCATGTTTCTATCAATCGTCCCTCTGGTTCTGCACGTTCCGTTTTCTTACATTGCCTGTTTCTGTCTTTCTTTGGATCTGTCCTCAGCTGTGTGTCCAAGTTAAGGCCTGATCTCAGTTTTTATGTTGTGCAGTTGCTGCTCTAATCTTTGCCCTGCATAACTTCCTATTCCTCTCTTCCTTAATAAATTAATTTATGATTAAATGCCTTTATAACCATTTCAATTTGTTAGCCAGATATTTTGTTTTATGAAGTCATAGAGTCATAAAGCGCGAAACAGACCCTTCGGTCCAACTAGTTCATGCCAACCATAATCCCAATCTAAATTAGTCCTATCTGTCTGTGCCTGATCCATATCCCTCCAAACATTGCTTATTCATGTACTTATCCAAATGTCTTTTCAATATTGCAACTGTACTCACATCCACCACTTCCTCTGGAAGTTCATTCCACACATGAGCCACTCTCTGCATTAAAAAAAAATTGCCCCTCATTTCTTTTTTAAATCTTTCTCCTCTCACCTTGAAAAATATGGCCTTTAGCCTTGAAATCCCCATCCTGGGGAAAAGACAGGTGCCATTCACCTCATCTCATGACATTATAAACCTCCTATGTTCAAGTGAAAAAAAGTCCCAGCCTATCCCTGTAACTCAAACCCTCCTTTCCTGTCAATATCCTGGTAAATCTCTTCTGAACACTCTCCAGCTTGAAGTATCTGAAATGACTGATTAACTGAGGAATTGAAGCCTATTCAGAAAGGCAAGGTATTAATTTCTGTTAAGCTACATTCTCCTTATCACTTATTTGCAGTCAAGTTTTTTGTGTTGAGTATTTTCCTCAAGTCTGGCTGCTTTCCTTAACTTGTGAATTCTGCTCAATATTATAAACATACTTGGTAGTTATTGTATTAGAGTTCACATATGCTACAGCTTTTTTTTTATTTAGAAACCTAATTTCCCATTCTCCTTGACAAAAGACATCATTTGTTATTGAATGATCAAGTGCAGTCTGGTCTTTAATTAAAACATGTCAAGGAAGTAATGACTACATTTTCATGATCCAATATTCATTACTATGATTAGCTCATGTTATTCAACTGGCATTGAATTCAACAACTTGCTTAAGAGGTAATTGGAACACATTTTGAAGCAGAATATGTACACAAACTACGGTGGCTTGTGGCAGAGTTAGATACTTTCCCTCTGGGCCAGAACACCCAGTGGTTCATGACCAGCCAGCTCCAGAGCTGCGTCATGGCATGTCTGAACAGGTTGATTAAAATAGCTATGTACACAAACCAGACATTTTTGATTTGCATTGTGTTGTGCCATGGCAGGGTGATTGGACATTGGAGTTTTCAACTGCAGCAAAATGCAATGGAATATTCATTTATGCTTAAGCTTTGCGTAGCACATGACTTGTTTCACTTGACTAATCCAGAATAGCTATATTTTGTAATACAAATTATATATAATTCGATGAATAAAAGGCTTACCATAATTTCCCAAATATAAATGCCAATACATTGATGCATACTTACAATTTGCATGAACAACGAGGTAAACTTGCATTATCATCATATATAGTACTCATCTAGACTTTTGTAATGCTGAAGTCAAAGTGTTGTAACTGAGCAGTTGGAGGGGTGCACTGCAACTTGCAGGTTGGGGACCTCGGTGTGAGAATGCCACACTCCAGGAGGAGGGCACTCCCTGCTTCTTAAATGTTTTATCAGATAATAAACCAAACATACCAAACAGATCTGGACCGTGAGAATCATAGTATGGTTTTGGATGGCATCTACTCCATAAGATGTTGCTTGATTCCTTTGGTTAAGTAAATGCTTGTACTCTACAGATGGTTTGCCTCAGAGGAAATCTACCACCAAGACCATCTTAAAAGCCATGCTATAGGACATACGTTTAACTGTCTTCCAGGCAACAGTTTTTTTTGTTTGCAGCCTTCCTGTTTCCTTGACAGAGGCTCCATCCTTCTGAACTCTGGTCGACTCAGGCAGGGACAAAGAATTCTGCAATTGGCCTAAAGAAAGGTCCCACAAATTTGCAAGCAAAAGATGGTTAGTTCCTATAGGGATGCCCAGTTACTGGTTCCAGCAAAAACAGTTTCATTTATTCCCATATATAATAGCTTTGATAACTTTAAGTTCAAATTTTAGGCTTAAAAAAAAACTACTTTATTTGGAAAGTTACTGTAAGTGTGCAATTTTCAGCTTTTCATCGCAAAACAAAAGAGAACAATGAAATGGTGTTTCACAAGAATGCTTTGAATTGTGTCCACCACAATGCAAAGAGTGTTCTATCCTTCTGTTTTAGTCAGAATCTTATCGGGCTCTGAGTGATGTGGGCAATGGTAAAATGTGTGGCAGAATTGGATGACATAGAGCTCTTTACCTTTTATTGCCTGGCCAATATTATTGCCTGTGAGAAGGTGATGGCGAGCTTGCCTCATCTTTTATGTTGTTCACAAATGGTGTGGTGAGAATCTGTCTTGGCAGTGTCAAGGTGCCAGTTGAAAGGGATTAATGCTTGTTAAACACCTTATAAGCAATGCACCTCGTTAATATTCAGCCTCCTACCTTAACAAAACCCCCAAATAACATAGACGTCGGAAAAACTGACACAGAAACCAGAGCGGACACTTGACATTCTGATTCAGCTAACTGTATGTTCCAAACAACCGTCAAGTTGGAAATTGGGCACCAACATCTCTGGTCATGCTCCACGGGCACTCACCTTATATCCACGGACATTAGCATCCAACGTGTGCCAGCCTCTGGGACCCCTCATGCCACCTCTCTGAGCCATTTACATGATAATTGTGCATTTCAGCCTCAGGCTGCACCAGCAGCAACCATTGCAATGCTACAGCAACGACCCTGTGCACTCAGGGACACACACACACCCAACTCATGGTCTACACCTTTGAGCTGTTTGCTTGCTGTTGCAGCACTCACTCACTCTGAATAAAACTCTCAGAAAACGTGACTCGCATTGTCTCGCCCTGCCTTTTTGCACTTTGTCCCCTCTAAGCCAAAAGGCTCAAAGTATGACGTTTTATTGTGCCATTTAGTACAGACACAAAGCCAGGAAGCTTGTAACGGTTGTCAGCAGACCCTCTGTCCATTCCAAGGGGATGGCCTCCATTAATGCAGTCCCTGCGCAGTAAGTCAAGGGCAGCTTCTGGTCTCAGTCAGTCAGTTGCTCAGGGCAGTCAGAGTCATGATGCTCCACTCCTTAGGAGTGAGGAGTCGAATAATGGGCAACACGCTGTCTGTCTTATTCCTTTCTCACCCAGCATGGGCTGTTTTCCTCTTGGGATGAGAGAGAGGCAGATATTATGGGAGACCAAAGTGGGTGTCACAGCTATTGGTGTAAGTGGGGAGGTGTCCAAGTGAATGAGTAAGGCAGCACATAGGGAATTCAGAGTTACTGGTGCTGGGTAAGGGGTGGTGAGAGTGGGTGAGCAAAGATGCTGTAGGCAATAGTGAGAGTGGTAGAGCATGATGAGCCTTAGAGAGAAGTGGATACAGGAGCAGAGACACAATGAGTATGAGATATGGGGGAAGAAGATGGTGGAATCTAACCTGGTGGATGGACAAGGTCATTGTCCTTCTTTCTCCTATACTGGGCATTCCTCCAAACTGCAGACTGTACTTTAATCCAGGTGCCAACCTCGGAGCAGGACCTCCAGGATCCTGCTCACAAAATAGTGTGCCAGTAAACCCCCTGTCCCTGCTACCCCGCATCCCCCCCCACCACCACCCCCACCCCCCACTCCACCCCCCAAACTGCCATGTCCAGCCACATCTCAGGAACTGTGCAGGTCAGCTCTGAACTGACAGGTGCACAATGGGCTTTTAAAGATGCAGTGGGTGCAAGGGATTCCAGTGAATTCTGGCATATTCACCAATGCTAATGTTCTGGGAACGGTGTGGGATAAGATGGGGTAAAAATCAGACATAAGAGGTGCCATAGGGAGCTAATTGATGAGAATTGAGGAGAATACTGAGATACAGTCTATTAGACTAGACGGGATTGAGGTTCATAAGGAGGACGTGTTAGCAATTCTGGAAGGTGTGAAAATAGATAAGTCCCCTGGGCCGGATGGGATTTATCCTAGGATTCTCTGGGAAGCTAAAGAGGAGATTGCAGAGCCTTTGGCTTTGATCTTTATGTCGTCATTGTCTTCAGGAATAGTGCCAGAAGACTGGAGACTAACAAATGTTGTCCCCTTGTTCAAGAAGGGGAGTAAAGACAACCCTGGTAATTATAGACCAGTGAGCCTTACTTCGGTTGTGAGTAAAGTGTTGGAAAGGATTATAAGAGATAGGATTTATAATCATCTAGAAAGGAATAATTTGATTAGGGATAGTCAACACGGTTTTGTGAAGGGTAGGTCGTGCCTCACAAACCTTATTGAGTTCTTTGAGAAGGTGACCAAACAGGTGGATGAGGGTAAAGCGGTTGATGTAGTGTATATGGATTTCAGTAAAGCGTTTGATAAGGTTCCCCATGGTAGGCTATTGCAGAAAATACGGAGGCATGGGATTGAGGGTGATTTAGCAGTTTGGATCAGAAATTGGCTAGCTGTAAGAAGACAGAGGGTGGTGGTTGATGGGAATTGTTCATCCTGGAGTTCAGTTACTAGTGGTGTACCTCAAGGATCTGTTTTGGGGCCACTGCTGTTTGTCATTTTTATAAATGACCTGGATGAGGGCGTAGAAGGATGGGTTAGTAAATTTGCGGATGACACCAAAGTCGGTGGAGTTGTGGATAGTGCGGAAGGATGTTGCAGGTTACAGAGGGACATAGATAAGCTGCAGAGCTGGGCTGAGAGATGGCAAATGGAGTTTAATGCGGAAAAGTGTGAGGTGATTCACTTTGGAAGGAGTAACAGGAATACAGAGTACTGGACTAATGGTAAGATTCTTGGTAGTGTGGATGAGCAGAGAGATCTCGGTGTCCATGTGCATAGATCACTGAACGTTGCCACCCAGGTTGATAGCGTTGTTAAGAAGGCGTACTGTATGTTAGGTTTTATTGGTAGAGGGATTGAGTTTCGGAGCCATGAGGTCATGTTGCAGCTGTACAAAACTCTGGTGCGGCCGCACTTGGAGTATTGCGTACAGTTCTGGTCGCTGCATTATAGGAAGGATGTGGAAGCATTGGAAAGGGTGCAGAGGAGATTTACCAGGATGTTGCCTGGTATGGAGGGAAGGTCTTATGAGGAAAGGCTGAGGGTCTTGAGGCTGTTTTCGTTAGAGAGAAGAAGAGGTGACTTGATAGAGACATACAAGATGATCAGAGGATTAGATAGGGTGGACAGTGGGAGCCTTTTTCCTCGGATGGTGATGGCTAGCACGAGGGGACGTAGCTTTAAATTGAGGGGTGATAGATATAGGACAGATGTCAGAGGTAGGTTCTTTACTCGGAGAGTAGTAAGGGTGTGGAATGCCTTGCCTGCAAAAGTCGTAGACTCGCCAACTTTAAGGGCATTTAAATGGTCATTGGATAAACATATGGATGATAATGGAATAGTTTAGGTTAGATGAGCTTCAGATTGGTTTCACAGGTCGGCGCAACTTCGAGGGCCAAAGGGCCTGTACTGCGCTGTAATGTTCTATGTTCTATGTTCTATGTAAGTTTGGTAAGATATGATGAGGGAGCTCCCTAGCTCTCTCTCTGACAACCTCCAGAAATATCGATGCAACACAGACTTAGCCAAAGAAAGTAAGATTCAGCCCAATATTTAAGTCTAATTGAACTGAGTGGTTGAGATTTATGACTGTTGACATCTGCATAACCATATATCTTTATGACAACATTAATTTGGGTTTTCACATTTATTCCTATAGGCAAAATATTTTGAATATTTTACGTTGTTACTTTGATTATTAATTTATTAGGGATATTAATCCAGCTTTAATACAGTACAATGTAGAAGCTTATCAAGCAGAACTGAGAGTTTACTATTGAGCCAGCAGCCTGAGTGCAATTTTGAGTGTGTTAGCCTCACAAAACTCCACCATCAAGAGGTAGGTTTACACCTTGGGCATCTTCACCCTAATGCAAGATGGATTCTGGCCCAAACACAGTGGCATTGTGAATATCACTCCAATCCCACTCCTGGGCTTGAGTACAAAATTCAAAACTGACAATTCGGTGCCACACTGATTGCTGTTCTGTTGGTGGTGCCATCTTGCAGATGAGATACTAAATCATCTGTCTGCTTCAGTGGGTGTTATTAGGTCCCATGGCACTGCTTTGAGGAAGTGCAGAGATTACCATGGTATCATAGCTAATATTCATTCCTTTGATCAATATCACAAAAATAGCTTGTATGGTCACCATCACATCGCTATTTTTTGGGAGTTTGCTGTGTGCGAATTAGCTACTGTGTTTCCTACATTACAACAGTAACTACATTTCAAAATTCCTTCTTGACTGAAAAGTAGTATGAGAGGTCTGACTGTTATGAAAAGTGTGATATAAACGTAAGCCTTTCTTTAATTGATGAGAGTATAGTCCTGGACAATAAAGTAAATCATTGAGGGAGGATCATTCCTTTGTGGTTAGGGAGAGAGCAGGAGACCAAGCCTAGGGAAACATTAGCTCCAAATTGGCTGAATTCCCATTACATTCATCACATATGTTATATATTTAGATTTTGGTGATTTACTTACTCTATTACCAATTTTATTTTCCAGCTAATGCAGCATTTTCTTCTCATCAGTGAGTGGAAGCTTTATTTTTGTGCTAATGTGTTAGATACATCAAACATTGCCTAGATGCATGAATAATGAGGTAAGGTTAATAAGAGATCTCGTAGTTAAGAATCCTCTGGGAGTAGTGATCACAACATGGCAGAATTTCAAATTCAGTTTGAGGGATAGCAACTTGAGTCTCAAACCAGCGCCCTCAACTTAATAAGGGCAATTACAGAGGTACAAATAAAAAATTGTCTAAAGTGAGCTGGGAAAATTGACTTGGGGAAGGTCAGTGGCAGACATTTAAGCAGATATTTCATTAAGCTTACTAAAAATTTATTCTGGTCAATAAGTAGGACTCTGAGAAAGATGAAGCACCTGTGGTTAACAAAGGTAGTCAAGGAGAATATCCAATCAACAACCAAGGCTTAGAAAGCACTGAAAACTAGTGGTAGGCCAGAGGGTTGGGAATTTTTTAGAAATCAGCAGCAAATGACTACAAAGTTAAACAGGGAAAAACTTGCTACTGAAAGTAAATTGGCAAGAAATACAAAGACAAACAGCAAGATCTTTTATGAATATATAAAAAGATGAGCTTCAGTAAGTATGGGATCCATAGAAGACACAACTGGGAATTGATAATGGAACAGGGAAATGGCAGATAATTCTTCACAGTGGAGGACACCATAAACATCGAAAAGATAACAGATAAGAAAGGTGGTAGGAAATATCTTGTTGTAGTTTCTATCACAGGGAACAAAATGCTTGATAGACTAATGAGGCTAATGGGAAACATGCCAATAAGACCTGATGGCCTGTATCCAAGGATTTTACAGTAAGGAACTGCAAATATAGTGGATGCCTTGTCAAAATATTCCAGAACTCCCTGGATTTGGGAGTTGGATTAGAAAGCTGCCATTGTGACACCCCAGTTCAAAAAAGGAGGGAGATCAAAATCAGGAAACTGTGGGCCACCTAGCAAAATGTCAGTCATTGGAGACATGCTAGAGTCCATTATTAAGGAAGGAAAAGTAGAACATTTAGAAAAGTTTAACATAATCAGACAGATTTGACATAGTTTTGTGAAAGGGAAATCGTGTTTGACAAATCTGCGAGAGCTCTTTGAGGATACAACAATTAAAGTTGCTATAGGGGAACTGCTAAGTGTAGGGTATTTCGATTTCCAGAAGGCATCAGTAAGGTGTCAGATAAAAGGGAAGGTGATGGCATAGTGATATTATCATGAGTCAATTAAATCAGAAGCTCAGGTAATGTTCTAGGGACATGGATTTAAATCCTGCTGTGGCAGATGGTGAAATTTGAATTCAATAAAAATCTGCCATTGAGAACCAATGAAACCATTGTCGATTATCAGGAAAAAACCCTCTGGTTCACTAATGTCCTTCAGGGAAGCAAATGGCTATTCTTACCTGGTCTGCACAGACCTACAGTCCTGTGGGCAATGAATGCATGGCCTAATTGACAATGCTTATATCCCGTGAATGAATAAAAAATACAAGAGTGGAGCTCACAGTATTAAGGATAATATATTTGCGTGGATTGAGGATTGGATAACACACAGAAGGCAGGGTTAGGATTAATGGGTCTTTTTCAGTTTGGAAAGCCAAAACTAGAGGCGTGCCACAGGATAAGCCCCAAGCCCTCAATGATTTATTGTCCAATGATTGGAGGAGACAGCAAATTTACTGATGATTAAAAAATAGATGGAACTCTAGAAGAGGATATCACTGGATTGAGTGAGTAGGTGAAATCTTAGAAATGGAGTTTAATGTCGGAAAGTGTAATGTCATAAATTTTGGGAGGAAGAATCGAAGGCAGCGTATTATTTAAATGGAGAGGACTCCATAAAAGTGTAGGACATGGGGATCTGGGTGTTGTTGTGCATGAAACACAAAACATTAGCATGGGGGTGCAGCAAATAAGAAGACATCCGGAATTTTGGCATTCATTGCCAAATCTGGGGTTTAAAAGCTGGGAAGTCTTGTTACAACTGTACAGGGTGTTGGTAAGGTCACATCTCAAGTATTGTGTACTTTTTTGGTCCCTGTATTTTAGGAAGGATGTACTGTCATTGGAGGCAGGTCAAAAGAGTTTCACAAGGCTGTTTCCTGGGATGAAGGAGATGATTTATCAAGAATGGGGAATAGTATATGGTTAGGTCTTATTCATTAGAGTTTAGAAGACTGAGGGGTGATCTTATTGAGACATACAAAATTCTGAGAGGTCTTGACAGGGAAGATATTTGGGGAGATGGTTGCACTGAGGGGACTCGTGAACTAGGGGATGCAGTTACATAATAAGTGGACCCTCATTTTAAAGTGAATGTGATGGAGTTTCTTCTCCCAGTCAGACAGGAAACCTGGAAACCTCTACCCCAGAGATTTATGGAGGCTAGATCACTGAAATCATTTAGATGTAGATACATTTTTGAAATTTTAGGGAGTTGAGAGCTATGATGAGCTGGCATGAAAGAGGGCACGAGGCTTGGTTAGGCAGATCATCAATTATCTTTTTGAATGAGTGTGTTTGAGGGGCCGAACAATATCTTCCAATATTTTTATGTTCTTGATGAAGTCATTTCTATGTTACTGCACTTTTGTTTGTTCAATTACAGCAAGACTGAAAACTTACATTGGCTTCAAAACATCTGATGATTATCATTTATCAAATTAACATTCTGTTAACATTATAAAAATTGAATTTATGATTGACATATATAGAATTTTTTTTGTTCTCAATTACAGGACTGTGTACTTGAGAACATTATATTAGCTCTCTTTCCACTTGAGTATCGTATCTCGCATTAATTCATATCCACATTAAAATAAATATTGTGCATTTATTACAAACCTTTAAAATAGCAAAATGTTCCAGGGTGTTTCACGAGAATTAGCAAATAAAGTAAGACACCAAGCCACATGGAGGTATTAGGACAGAAGATTAAAAACGGAAGAGGTAGTTTCTAAGGTGTGTTTTAAATGACGTGAACAAGGTAGAGAGGTAACGTTTTGGACATTGTCAGTGGAAGGCTAATAATGACTCAATTTAGGGGTACACAGAGACCAGAATTGGAGGGTTGCAGAGATCTGTGTGTAGTAGGATTGGAGGACATTACAGAAGTAAGCAGGAAAAGAGTATTGTGAGATTTAAAATTAGCTTCTGGTTGAAAATGTATCATGGTACGTTAAAGTAAAATACTGCTAGAAATCTGAAGTACAACAAAAATATACTGAAAAACTCAACAGGTCAGGCTTCATCTGTGGAGCAAAACAGTTAACATTTTGGTGCGTGCTGACTTTATCCGAACACAGTTCCTCTTGACAAAGATCATCTCAACCTGAAACATACACTGGTTGTGAAACAGAATTAAAGTCAGTGTATGCTGGAATGATGAGTGAACAGGCCTTGGCCAGGGTTAGGATGTGTGCAACTAACCTTCTGATGAACTAGTTTATTGAGTGTGGAAGGTGAGAATCCTACAAGCAGTGCATTACAGTCATAAAAGCTAGCGATAACAAGGATGGATGAGGGTTGCAGCAGCAAATGAGCTAAGGAGGGGATTTTAAAGCGCAGGGTAGCAGATTTGGGTCAGGTGAGATGTTAAAATCTGAATTCCAGCTTCAGCCATCCCCTTCTGGTTTTATTGGGGTTGAAATAGGGTACAACCAATCATCTTACTCCCAAGATGTGTGCTGCCAAGATAAATACAATGGTGATTGGAATGTGTAACTTGATTTTGAAACATCATTTTAAATTTAACCATGGGAGGCCACAGGAAATCCAGAGGTTGAAGTAATTGACGAGAAAATTTATCTACTGGAAAAACTTATCTACTGGATTAGTTTATCTAGGTGACAGATTCGGAAAGGGCATAACTGCTTGACTTGGCTTGCTACCACCATGCTGAATGGGACAGATTTTGAACAGATCTAGCAAGTTGAGATCAGGCATCTGTGAGGGGATGTGGACCTTCAACAGCAGGAGTCTATCCGACCATGACTGGTAACCTCATGGCCCAGCATTTTCTCTATCATTATCACCAAACCACAGGATCAACCTTGGTTCAATGAAGAGTGCAGGCGAGCATGTAAGAAGCAGTGCCAGGCGTACATACTTGAAATTAAGGTGTCGACCAGGTAAAACTACAACACCTGCTAAGCTGTGTAAACAACATGCATTAGAAAGAACTCCGAGATCCCACAGCCATCAGACTCAAAGCCTGTCAACCACCTTAGCACCTGTCAGAACTATGATTGCTTGCCTGGATGAAGGCAGCTCCAACAACACTCAAGATGCTTGACACCATCCAAGACAAAGAATCGATTAACATCCTTCTGCATTCTTCAACACTTGGTCCCTCTAAAACCAATGCTCAGTCACAGCATTGTGTCCCAAATAAAAGATGTACTGCAGCAACTCACCAAGGATTCTTCAATAGCACTTTCCAAGCCCTGACCTTTGCAATGAAAAAGCACAAGGGAATCAGATACTTGGGAATACCATAACATTCAACTTTCCCTTCAAGTCATTTCCCTTCAGTGATGCTGGGTCAAAATCCTGGAGCTCCTTCTCTTTACAGCATTGTGGGTGTATTGACACCAAATAGACAGCAGAAATTGAAGACGGCAGCTCACCACCACATTTGGAAGGGCAGTTAAAGATGGATCAAAAGAGGAAGGGTCACTGGACCTGAAACGTTAACTCTGTTTTCTCCTTCACAGATGCTGCCAGACCTGCTGAGTTTTTCCAGCAACTTTGTTTTTGTTCCTGATTTACAGCATCCGCAGTTCTTTTGGTTTTTTTTCCCACTAAAGATGGACATGAAATGCGAGCTTTGCCAATTTCTCCCACATTGTGTAAGCAAGTTTTAAAAAAATACTTCCAGGATTGAAAACGACTCCGAGCTAGCCTATCTCACACTGACTATTCTGATCCTGTCTCCCCTGACTCTTCCAGTCTGCCTCATGATGGTATTTGATGTGGAAGTGAGGATCTCAACACTGCTCAGTGTGTATGAGTATTTAAGGCTAAGAGTTCTGACTGATGGGTGAGTGACGTGGGTGGTGATGTGTGAATTGAGCAGTGTCTGACAGTGCGATTGATAAAGTGAACCTTAAAGTGCCTGAATTGAACTGTTGCAACGTTACATTGAGCTCATTAGTCCTTGATTCCTGGTTGTGATTTCTACAGTTAATTGCTCCCACTGCCACCAAAGAGTTAACACACACACACACACACACACACACACACACACACACACACACACACACCCACCCACACTCCCTTTCTCCCCACACACACACGCACACACTCCC
>NC_063353.1:17139801-17186624 GCF_021869965.1 Rhincodon typus | reverse complement strand
ACACACACACACACACACACACACACACACTCTCTCTCTCTCCCCCACACTGTGCTGTCAATCGAATGTTTCTTAAGTCAGGATCAGCAAGCAGTGACTCCTAGAATTTTCTCCTTCATTTGATCACATTCTGTATCCCCTTTAACAGAATCAAGCTGGCTTGGAGCAATGGAGATAACTGATGTTAGCCTCTCTGTAATATCGGCTTCCCGTTCAGCAACCTGTCAATCAACAATGCAGGATGTTCTAGCTTAACAATGCTAACCTTTAAAATAACAGGTTGCAATAGTTGGCATGCTGACAGTGTTGCAATCAATGGACATCAGAATCCTTGCCCTAGTTTCAAATTTAGTTGCTTTTATGATCTCATTTCAGGTGTTAATTTCCTTCCAATGGGAGAGCAATTGAATTTTAAAGCCCAAAGTTTATTGCTTATGTTGATGAATATATGCCCAGAAAAAAGTTAAGCACAGCAGAGACACCATATGGGTGTCTGGTGCAGGAAATTGAATTCCTGTATCTGCACTACCGCAGTGTTTCATTTGGCTTCAATTAAGGAGAAACCTGGACAGAATGCAATATGGGCTGATAATTTGCAATCCCCCTTTTTTCTCCAGTTTTGACCCCCATTGTTTAGCTCAGAGTTAGAGAAACATTATTTATTGTCTGATCGAAGCTATATGTGACTTTTATGTTCTTGAAGTAACAAAACACTATTTGTCAGCATCACAATCCCTCACATTCATGAGTAGGAATGCTCATTGGAAAAAAGGTCTCAATCTGTTCAATGTTGTATAAATAGAATCCTTCTCAAGTTGCTACTCAATGGAAAATTAGCCACAGTGCTTGTGGCCCTGTGCATCATCTATGCTTCTTAAAATTATTATGTTCTATTCACTGCCAGACCCCATGTATAGTCTCCATTTGTACCATGCTTTGGAAATGTACTTCCTTACTATGGTACACCAACTTTGAGCTTGCAAACTCTCTTAAAAACCTGCTCCCTTTCATGGCTGTGTCACTGCAAGTTCACAGCTTTGCCAATAGTACATAAGCATTAACTGCTGGGATGCTTCCTGCTACAAGTAATTACTGTCTTTTCAACATTGACTGCATTGCCTGTAGAGGGAGGGGGTGAAGCCTGGGATATTTGCAGTTGTAAAAATGAAAACTCTGCTTTTCATTTCTAATTAATTTCACTGAAATTACACTTGAACATTTGGGAATTGGTTTTAAATTTGAAGTGAAGCCTAAATGGCTACATTTTCAAAAATGTGGCAATCATTTAATTCTGTAGAAATTTTTGATTGCTGTTGATATCTACGTCTACCTGTTGAGAATATCACTAGAGCAATTTGTTTTTTTTTCAAAACACAGTTCTGGCTTTTCAATGGCTGCCTTTTCCTTCAGTCCCTGCAGAGAATTTAAGTAAATGGCTCCTGAATTTCTCCCTTATCCGGAAGTTAACCAGATAAACATTCCAAGTGCGTCGTGGATTTTTATTTCGTCTCAAGGCCTGTTTTGAAGCACAACAGCAGTGAACAACTTTCCTAGCCATTCCTGCAGATTAACTGTACTGCATAGATAGTATTGAGCAGAAGTCACTCAGCTGGATCCAATGCACTACTTTTTCCTTCCTGCTACATTAATCCTTCAGGCATCTTTTATCGATGTTACAAAACTCAGATTTTCTGTCATAGGTTTAATGTCAGTTCTAATGAATTGCCAGAAGGCCTGTATAAACATGTATTCATTCCAGCCCAAAAGTATGTTCTTTTTACATCTTGCCCATTTAAAGCAAACAGGCTTGAGATGTCTCAACAACTTTCAACGCTTCCAAGGCTGCTTCCACAGTTCATACTTCTTGACAAATATTTAAAAATACATTTTTCATAGTGCTCCCTCTTTGTATTTGGCTTATTTTCTTCAATGACCACTTTATAATTTGGATAAATCACTTTAAAAATTTGGAAACAACACTTGAGGTTACAGTGGTGGCAATAAAGACAGCTGGACATGAATATTTTCCAGTTCCTGGATGGAGAAAATAGATCACCCACTCATTGTTCTTACAGAGGGAAAATATGAGACAAAGGAAGGAGAAGATTCCAATGTTTAAATAGTGTTTTGGCTGTTGTCTACAGTGTCACTCGTAGGATTTAATCATGTTAATTACTGAACCTATTGAGTTCTGAGCATCACTGGAAATTGTTTGAATTTATTCATGCCTGAACACGCGCTTTCTGGTTCTGCAGTGCTGGTTAGTCCTATTAGCAAATGATGTTTTACATCCAGAAATGCTTCTGAAAGGTTTGATATTGGATGGGGCTTATATCTCCGCAGGATATTTTACCTGATACAGCAATGCTTATGTTATCCTTCATAACTGATGAAACTAGATATGTATAACATGGTATTGAAGAATCCATTAGACCTTTATTACAGCCGCTGGGCTCACATTAAGTTATTCTGTTTCAAAGAGTAGCATGCTTCCAAGACCATATTATGCTTCAAATGACCCCACTTAAGCTAGAGTCTGACACCTTTATGCCCTTGGTTCCCATGCTGTGATAGCGATGGTATCATAAGCATGTCTTTTCAAGGAATACTAACATACTATGTCTCTTAAACCAATATTAACAGGGAGGCAACACAATATCTAATCATATCTTTGTGTAACCCAAAGCATTTAACAGTACCCCATTGTGATTGAAATTGAACATCACGTTTTTTTTAGATGTCTTCTCCAAACTTATCTTAGATGGTTGAATAATACTGAGACCAAAGTCAGATTGAACCGTTAAATTAATGAATTTTACAGACTAAAAGTGAATATACAGAGCATAATTATTAGCAAACCTTCTCTGAAAACCTTCTTTACACAGACCAGCTTGGACCGTACTTGTCTCCTTCTGCATGACTTTCACTGACTGATACTTCACTTCTGATCACAATAAATTCTGAGGGGTTAAGAGTGAACAAGTTGGGCAACTGTTTCCCTTTTTTTGATTTTTACCAGCAGGTTTGTAAATAAAACAAGCTAACTCTCTCCATCAGTGTATCCTCAGCTATGCCTAATGCTGTGGTTAAAACAGAGTTATCAGAGTTAGTACTGCTGTTTTCTGGCTGCTAAGTACGCTGAGGCAGCATGTTCTATTGCTGAGGGTTAAAGTCTTGCCACTGGCCATTTAAACATTTTAAACTGTCTGCAGTAGGTGTACACACTCCGGGAATGGCAAGGGTACGGCTGGAACCATGGTTTAATCCAATCTGAGACATTTAAACTTTTGAAAACCAACTTTAAAATGCACCAACTAAATGTAACTTATTTCCAAGTCCTTCCAGTGGAAAATGTCAAAAATCTTGAAACAAATCACCAGATTGCTCAACTGTGTTGCAGTTTTTCCAGTATACCCAGTGTGAATTTGCAGATGATCGCGGTTAATTAGCATGGAATGTTACTTTTGGCATTTTTACAGAATCTGAAAATTTGTGGAGACTCTTCATTAAAACTCAACAAATGATTGGGTCTGTTTAGCTCAGCTGGCTAGATGGCTGGTTTGTGATGCAAAGTGACACCAACAGTGTGGGTTCAATTCCCACATCGGCTGATGTTGCCAAAAATGACTGTCCTTCTCAACCTCTCCGCTCACCTGAGGTGCAGTGTGACCCTCTGGTTAAACCACCCCCAGTCATCTTTCTCTGGCGACCTTATCACTCACAGCACTATTGACACGGGAAATTACCTGGAAAGTCTTTTGGCGAATTATCTAAACCTAGCAGAAGTCTAATGAATCAAAATATCTTATACATGGAGCCAACAAGACTGAACACAGTCTTCGGTGAAACCTGCTTGCTCCTTGTATCCAGTTATCTCTCATGAATCTTTTCATATTCCAATAATCCCTGACCTTGCATGGTTAGTTTCTCAATCTAAAAAATACATTGGTGGTGATCATAGACTTTAATCCACGCAGTGTCCTACTCTGCAGCTGGAGAACAAGGTGGCCAAAAAAAAAGTACAAAAAAAGTCCGGAATCTCGTGGAGTTGACAGGAATCCATGGAGCCAGTGGAGGCGCTCACGTTCCCTCTCTGTGGGAGGACCTGCTGCAGATGGGCCTTTCCTGGGACCAAGCATCTGGGGTGGGGCAGATGTTGTTCACTGAGAGCTGCTCAGGGGCAATGTTGTGGCTTCTGTCAGTTCAAGACCAGCTGAGGTTCTCACTGAATCTCAGACCATAAGTAAGAAAGGGTGAGAGGGAATCCTGAGGCAGGAGTGGGTGAAGATCAGCAGCAAGGCTCCCTGTGAGCCCTACTTCCCCAGTTCCCAATGTAGGTGCTGAGTGCCTTTAAAAAGGACACTTCCCTCTTGTTCAGGCACCCCATATTGGTTTGTAATTCTCTTCACCTGATGAGCCTCCCACTCGCTGCTAGGTGGTGGGATGAGACCCTTAAGTGGGAATTATTTGGACAACCAAGGGCCTCAATTAGGAGCAGGAAGGGCAACAAGTGAGCCTTCCTGCCATGGACTTAAATCAGGCTGAAGGCAGGATGGTAGAGGTGTCTTCATCTATCACCCTCCCACCCAATTAAATGCCTGCCCTCCTCTGGCCCTGACCAAGCCTGTTACAGGGAGGGCAATAGATTCTGGCCAAAATTTCCAATAAATAAAAAAAAAATCCTTGAGCCTGGGTCTTCAAACTAAAAGTAAGGTATATATATCTTTGAAGAAGAGCAAAATAAATTTGATTGCAAAGTCCAACTGCACAGCAGCAAACTATCCTTCTAAAAATAATTATTCTCTCTCTCTGAAGTTGAAACTTCGATGAACAGTATTATACAATTGATTCAGAGATAGTAGGAACTGCTGATGCTGGAGAATCTGAGATAACAAGGTGTAGAGCTGGATGAACACAGCAGGCCAAGCAGCATCAGAGGAGCAGTGGGTCTTCAGACCCTTTCTGAAAAAGGGTCCAGACCTGAAATGTCAGCTTTCCGGCTTCTCTGATGCTGCTTGGCCTGCTGTGTACATCCAACTCTACACCTTGTTGTCTCAGTATTATACAATTTTTTTTGTAGATTCTCAATTCAAAGAAACTAGGTGCTGTTTTGAAACACAGCGTGCTTGAACATAAATGCACTGTTATGCAGAAAATTAAAATGTAGTTTATACTCACGGTTACCACATGGACAAATTCTTGGCCTTGGCATTTTAAGGACTCATGGATGAGCCAGTTCAGCTTACTGATTAGAAGCCACTTGAGATTAGGAGACGTCTCGCAACTAGGTCACATGTCCATTCAACGGGTTGTGGTTTTAAGGACTCCATGAGCAATCATAAAATAATAGGTCTCTAGGGAGAAGCAATCAGGTTTCATAGTTAAGGAAATACCAAAGGTTTGGAAAAAATAACAATGAATTGTTCTCACTCAATGCAACGTCATGTCAAAAGAGCAGTGTAAGTCTCACTATTGATAATTCATATCCGCATCAGTTTTATTGAAGCAAAGAGAGATATTAGTCATTTAGTATGAACCTGTTACTGTATTTTATTCAAATTAATTGCAGCAGGTGCTGGGGTTTAAACTGGAGAAACAGATAGTGCTGACTATGTTTTAATGCAACCTTTAAAGATTATCCAGCCAAGAAGATAAGTCATAACCCACAACAGGGCAAAGGAACAATGATTAAAAAAAGGTGTATTCATACAGTCGCACAGACCAGACTGACTAGGATGTAATCCATCAAAGACCTGGCTCAGGAAGCAAGTGACATTGTAAAACAGTTTATTTACTTCTCAAATAATGCTTTCTCTGCTTCTGTGCTACTTTTATTTCAAATTTATGCCACTATTCCAGATGATTCTGAAAAGACTTACTGGTATTACAAGCTTGGCATGCTTAAAGTCTGTTTTAATAGTTGTAAAAGCAGAATTACGGCCAAGAACACTGGTCGACCAAATTAGGCACAAATCAAATATATAATGTACTGTGAATAGCGATATGATTCTGTGGTGCTGGTGTGAAGGAAGGCACAGCACTGCCATGATTGTTGCTTTTTAATAACATCATACATTGGAACATTGATACACCTTATTGCTGAGAGATATGATGTGTATTGTCTCAGATCCACTCCACTGTTGAAGGTTTCTCATGTCACATTTTTTTTTGTACCAGCTCTATTTATAAAGTCAATGTCTGTCAAAATTTGAATATTGATCCCATATCTCCTAATATCTCCTGCATACCTTCACGGTGACAGGGAAAAAAAAGTTTATCGTTTGACTCACTTTTAACTCATTCTTTTCTTTCTGTCTTTAACATGCTTCATCTCCATTGTATTAGCATGACAATGGCCGGTACTTCTTTGAACTTATTTACCACATCGCTCAGAAACTGCCAGGATATAGCAAATTTACTTTCTCCACCCTGTATTCTACTCTGGAACCTCACCTCAGCATGTCTGTTACTCATCCTTCAATAGCTTAGAACCAAAATTTCTTGTTATCTAATCACTACTTTGAGATTTACTTCATTAGTTCCTTTACATTTTTAATTCGGTGCCCACATTTTTGAGTCTTGTATTCCTTAAAATAAACTAGGTACCCCTCATAAATAAACCAAACCAAAGGAGAATAATGGATTACATTGTACAGCTCATCTAGATTACCTATTGAGCACAGCCAGTTTTGGCAGATAAGGTATTTTACAAAGGACGTTTTATTTGCATAGTTTAAAAATAATGGGGTGCCTACTATAAGCGGAAGAAGAAACATTCTTTTGTTCAAAGTTTTGCCAGTGTTTGGAATTCCCCTCCTCAAAAGGTAGCGAATGCACTATCTTTACATATATTTAAGGCAGATGTAGATAGGGTCTTGATTACTGAGGGGATCAAAGATTACTGCAGATATGCAGGCGTGTACAGCTGAGGTTAAAATCAGATCAACTGTGATCTTATTGAACAGGGAACAAGTTCAAAGGGCTGACTGGCCTGCAGTTGTTCTCTGTTCATTTTTATATTCTTTTAGAAATCAGGGGGTTAATTTTCTGTCTAGAAATTGTTGAAATATAATGGTGCCTCTCCCATGCCATTACAAGTTATTAAGTGATATAAACCGAGGTCTTAGTTGAATTTGTTTTAATCATAACCATTGGAATAGATGGGATTAACTTTCTCTCATTGGAAGTTTTGGGACTTAGCTGATTTGTACTGAAATGAGCCCTCAACTGCAGCATTGCATTGAATGTTGAACACCACCTTTTAGTTAGGCTGTTAAAATCTTGGAGAGGGTACAAAAGAGATTTACAAGAATGGTACCAGGAGAATTTGGAATGTTGCCATTAGAGCAGAGAAGGCTTTGAGGAAAAGCGGTCAGAGTAAATATAATTTGCTGCCTAACAGAAGGCATGGGTAGAGTATAAAGTAGGAAATAATGAGTAATTGTCAGAATGTTACAGTGATAATGGGGAATTTTAATCTACAAATAGATGGAAAGAAAAAATCAAATAGACAAAGGTAGCTTTGACAAGGAGTTCATAGAAATCTTTTTGTTCTAGTTTATTAGAACAGCACATTCTGGAGCCACACAGGGAATAGATAATACTACACCTGGTATTGTACAATGAGATGGGATTAATTCATGATTGCATAATGAATTGCCTGGAATGGGCAGATTATTTATGATGAAAGTTGGTTAGACCAGGCTTGTATCTGTTGCAGTTTAGAAGATAAGAAGACTTGATTGAAACATATAAAATCTGAAGGGTATATGTGGAAAGGATGTTGACTCACTGAATCTAGAAATCTGGGTCAGTAAGGATGTACCCAGTTAAGGCAGATGAGGATTTTTTTTTATCTCTGAGGATCATAAGTCTTCGGAACTATCTTCCTGAAAAAGCAGTGGAAGCAGAGGCTATGAATATTTTTAAGGCAGAGGTAAGTAGATTCTTATTAAACAATGGATGGGTGTGTACAGGAATGTAAAGTAATCAGATTAGCCCCAATCTTGAAAAATGATAAAGCGCACTTGAGGAGCCGAGTGTTGTGCTCCTAATTTGTGTGCATGTGTATAAGTATGTTAAAAAAAAAAAATCGTGATCTTGATCACTGCTTAGAAGGGTTGTGAAAGCAGGTTCAATAGCATCATTCAAAAGTGATTTTGATAAATAGCTTGAGGGAGATGGAAATTATACAGCCATGATGAATGAGCAGAGGAATTGGATTGGTTGTGCATCTCCACCAGAGTTGGCTCAGACACAATCGTTTGAATGGCCTCCTTCTGCACTGACTTTTAGACATTCCTCTTCATTAGCAATTCATATTTTTCACTCAGTGTTTTAGTTCCATGAGTTTATGAAAAATATTAGAAATGAATGAAAATCACAGGTACTTTCAGCCTGGAATTTCCATTAAGCTTTCAGTATGTTATTTAAATGGAGAAAGTGTGCAGAAGTGAACAGTGTACAAGGTACAGAAGCATGTGGAGTGTCATGATGCATGAACCTGTGAAAGTTAATATGCAGGTACAGCAAGTAATTAAGAAAGCAAATAGAAAGTTCTTTTTTTATTGCACAGAAAATGGAATTTGAGTATAAGGAAGTTTTACTGCAGCTATACAAAGCATTGGTGAGACCGCAGCTGGAATACTGTGTACAGTTTTGGTCCTTATATTTTGAAAAAAAAGTTATAGTTTTATTAGCGTTTCGGAGAAGGTTCACTTAACTTATTCTTGGGATTACCTTATGAAGGAAGGTTGAACAATTCTGGCCAATGTCCATTGGAATTCAGAGGATGAGAGGGGATCTTATTGAAATATATAGAGGGTCTGAATAGGGTGGATATGAATAAGATTTTTTTTATTCATTCACAGGATAAGGGCATCGCTGGCTAGGCAGTATTTATTGCCCATTCCTAATTGCCCAGAGGGCAGTTAAGAGTCAACCACATTGCTGTGGGTCTGGAGTCACATGTAGGCCAGACCAGGTAAGGGTGGCAGTTTCCTTCTCTAAAAGACATTAGTGAACCAGATAGGCTTTTCCGACAATTGACAATCATTAGATTGTTAATTCCAGATATTCATTGAATTCAAATTCTACCATCTGCCACGGAAAGATTCGAACCCGGGTCCCCAGAACATTATCTGGGTCTCTGGATTAATAGTCCAGCGATAATACCACTAGGTTATCGCCTCCCCCTATAGATATATGCATTGTGCAACAGTCTAGAGCTAGGGAAGCAGCTCCCCTATAAGACAGAGGTTAGGAGAATTTTTCTCTCAAAGGGCCATTAAGAGTGTGGAATTCTGTTCCCTAGAGTGTAATGAAGACTGGATCTTTAAGTTTCTTCAAGGCTGCGTTGGATAGATTTTTGGTAGACAAGGGAGTCGAGGGTTGTGGGATGATGACAGGAAAATGAAGCTGGGACTACAGCCAGATCACCCACGATCTTGTACAATGCTGGAATAGGTTCGAAGGACCAAACGAGTCCTCCCCTTGCTCCTATGTTCATGTGTTCCGGTGAAATTCACCTAAAAATGCTCAAACCACTGCAAAAGAATAAGCAGCATAAATTATGTTCAAGGAAAATGAGTTGCTATCACATTTTACACAGGTTTAGGAAATGTGTTGCACATCTGCCTAAATCTGACTGTATCAGCAGTCTAATAACACCCAAGAACAGGTTTATGTGGTGTCTTTTAAGTTTAAGCTTGACTTTTTTTAAGTTGAAAGAAAATGAATATGCACCTTTTATTTCTTTTCTATGTTTAGACAAAGACGACTAGATAATAACTCCACAGGTATATTCTCATCAACGTGTTCAGAGATGTTATTACACATCTCTGGAGCAGGTGTGACTTGACCCAGGTCTCCTGACCTAGAGGTAGGGACATTACCTCAAGATAAACCCACTTTTGCTCTGATTCATCAAATTGCACCAGGTTACAACACTTAAATATATGAGGTTTCTTTCATGCCAGTTTTTAAGGATTGTTTTCTAAAACGTTGCCTATTTGTTGACATTTCATATACACATAAGTTTGCACAGAAACTTGAGCAAACAAGAATCACTCCTGAAAGCTTATGTAATTTTGTGCCTATACCATACCCAAAGCCAATACTCCTGTTTTGTATTAAAAATAGCAGCCTCACTGTAATCAACAGAATTAATAATATTATTGTACTCATGATATTTCAATATTAATTCACCTGAACTATATTGTACTTCCTGACTGTGGAGAGATTGATCTAGTTCTACGTTTGAATTTTGAGTTCAGGAGTTCAGTTACATATTCTGCTTCCCACAGCATTACAAGGACAACCATCAAGTGTATCAGATGACTGAGAAATGAGGAGTGAGTGGGAGCCAAACACTGAGACTGATATCTCAAGTACAGTCAGCAGTGTTACAGACCAGACCAAACCCCCTCAAAATATTAAGAAGATCGTCTAGACCTTATCATTTTCTTATTTTAAAGGTTAAGTGTAAGGCATTGCATTCCAGATGCAATTCAATTGGTCAAACTATCGACTGAAGCAAAACACATTTCATTTCTACACGACAGACAAAAATAAAAAGAAAAGAATTGGTTTAACTGTAACTCCATTGAAATGCTTAACAAAATATATATATAAACTACTACTAGTTAAACTGTTCCAATATAGTAACATCACATAAACATATCCATGGCAAAGGCAAATTCAGTAAAATATATTGTCTCGTGTTCAATTCTAGCAGCAGGAAGAGAACCCCAGCTTTTAGCTGTAACAGAGACAGGAATAAGAGCTTCCACATCCAGCTTTTTTGCCCCAGCAACTGCAGAAAGCCAAAACTAAAAGTCCTGGTTCTGTGGGAGCTTGACCCTACTCATTCAGGCTGTTTATATTGTTCCAACTTAAAAATAAAAACCCCAAGGCCTCACAAGCTTTTTTGTCTTCTCTGTCTCAACCTTTCTTCATTAAAAAAAGGACAAAATACACTTTTTAAAGCGATAGTATCGTTGCAGCAGCAGTGTAATTCTGTCTTTGTTCCACCAGTGTTTATTAAAAAGAAGTGGCAATGCGTATAGCGTCTCACTTTGGCAGTTTGTTGTTTTCCTTACAAAAAGCAAAATAATATAGATGCTGGGAATGTAAAATAAGGACACTAAATCCAATAAGCACTCAACTATCTGGCAGCATCTGTGGAGTTAAAAACAGAATTAAGATCCTTTCATTGACCTAAAAAGTTACCATTTTTTCCCCACTTTCTCTTTAGATGCCACCAGACCTGTTCTTTCTCTTCCTGGCTTCAAATTGACAGCGAGGCTTGTTGTGAACTGAATGCTCACCACTGCTGATCACATTGAATAAGCTATTAGGTCAATTCACTGCCTCAATCCTGTTTCCTGATAGGAAAATGCAAGCCTGCTTGATCTAGTGTGCTGGTGGAAAACCACTTGGTTGCCCAACAAGAATCCCTTAATACTGCGAACGCCGGAAATTTGGGATAAAAGCAGAAAGTATTAGAGAAACTCAGCAGTGCTGGTAGCATCTGTAGAGATAAAAACAGGGTTAATGTTTTGAATCCAGTATGTCTCTGCTTTGGCACTGAGTTTTCTGGTTTTATTTAAGAAGAAATTCTTGGTGTAACGAAGGTGTAATCTACTGCATGATAGCATGTAGGTGCAAGATACACTGATGTGATAGACATTGTTGCAGAGACAGTGAGGAACCAGACGTTAGGTTTTACTCCTTCAAGATCTGTAGTGGTTCTTCCACCAAGTCCTTGTGACCTCAACATAGTGGGCAGGACTGAAGGTCACACTTCAGCATTAACTCCATCAGATCCTTGCAACATCCCTTTTTGTTACAATGAATCAGGCATTTGCTTAAGTCGAACTATTGTGACATAATTCACAGTTGCATGCTATCCAAAATAATCTAACTTCCCTGCCATGAATGGATTGTACAATTTTCATTATAGTATTAAAACAAATAACCTTTTATTTACAATTTTTGATGTAACCTCTACTTTTTTCTTAAAGTGCTCACTTGAATGTACTTTCTGTATGGAAGAAGATTATTTACATCCTTAATATATTCATGTTACATATGCTGAAGATAAAATTAAAAACTCTGCTCAGACATAATTTATGGTGTAGGAATTGGATTCCCCTGCATGTTTGAGAGTAGAATATAATTATGCCGCAGGTTGTCCAGTAGTATGCAATCACCAGTTCTGTGTGCTGGAATCATTGATAAGTACATCTTAAATTTTTATGGGGATAGGATAAACATATCCGAAAGGTACTTAGAAAATTGCATTTGTGAGTAGGTAGATTTGGTTCCATCATCTGGTTATTACATTTAAAAAAAAGGTTAAGATGAGATGGGCAACATTGCCTGCTTCCTTATTGATCTTTTTCCTCGCTTTCCCTTTGTATTATGCTACTTGCATTTTGCATCCTTTGTAACTAAGGATACAATGAGTTCACTGCGTAATCCACTAGCAGTTGGTGCTGCCTTGCTGTGAGAACCTGGCTTTAGGGTGAACAATGGTGACTTTGGCTGACTTCTTCATTTTCCCATATGATGCCTTGGCTCCGTATTCTGGTAAGGCTGAGATCAGAACACAGTTTTTAACAGTGCTATAATTGAACATCTAAAGTGCTACCTATTTAGATAGGTGTCTCAGATATTTTGCCATTCTGACATATTCGACTGAATTTAGCATTACAATCAACTCTCACTGAGGGAGGCCTGAGCTTTCCCATTAGTTTTTCACCATCTCATGGCAGGAGTATCCTGCTTCTAGGTTTCCTGATAAATTTGTGAGTGAGCATGAGCATGAGCATATCCTGATTGCTGACGCTCTGCTATTCAAGGGTCGACCTTATGAGGTCCGGAATAGATCCATCTTACAACTGGAGAGAGACAGAGACATGAAATTTTGAAGTTGCAACAAGGGAAAGCTGGCCCACAATTCGGTAACATGTGGTTGGACATCATGCCACAGACTGTAAAGGGATCCACACAAAGTTTCTCTTTCCAGAAGAGGCATGCCTCACAGACCAAGTAGGCATGGCTGCATGTGGTAAAGTACTTGACTGGCCTTCCCTTGTACAACACTGCTCAGCCCCATGCCTCTTGTTGAGACATCACCTTAGATTCTCATCTGACCATATTAATCTGAATATATTAAAGTCTGATCAGATGACTGATGCTCACCTTCATCTTGATCATGCCGCAGTGGAGTTAAATAGAGTCTCAGCCTGCATGGTTATCAGTAATGGATAGACCGAAGAGATGTCCCAGTTATTTGTAGGTTTCACATGGCTGCCTGCTAAACAACATTCAAACCCGTGGACATGATTTGAGCAAGCATTGAAAGCTGATGATCTCATGGTGAAGACCAAGAACCCTTTACACTTTGTCAATTCTAACTGGTATTTTCCATTTCTGACTGGCCCTGTCAGGAGGTGCCAGGTGCCAGAGGAGAACAAATATTATGCATGCTGAGGGAACTCTGTCACACGACTGATGTACAGCCTCCACCAGCTCACCGACAGACAGACATGCAAATAGAAGCATAGTAATCTAGAGCCCCAGGGCAATGATCTAGGAACATGGTTTCAAATCCCACCATGGTAGATGGTGAAATTTGAATTGAATAAACAAATCTGCAATAGAGAGCTGACCTAGCAGTAACCATGAAACCACTGCCGATTGTTGTAAAAATCCACCCAGTTCCCTAATGTCCTGTCAGGAAGGAAATCTGTCATTCTTACCTGCTTCAGGGCTACATAAAACTGCAGACTTACCACAAAGACGTTGACCCTTACCTGCTCTCTAGGCAATTAGGGAAGAGCAACAAATGCTAGCCAGTGATGCCCACATCCTGTGAATGAATTTTTAAAAAAGCAGGGGGCCCTCATTCCAAAACCCAGAGGACATTGGCCAAGGTAGTCAGTGTAGGGGAATGAACAGTTTTCCTCCAACTCTGAAGCATCAGGAATAGAAGTATGTAGGAGCAAAAACAAGATCATCATGTGGATGTTCCAGTGTTTAATGCTGTGTTGAAGTGTCATTTAATATCCAGTGTTTACATACCATTATTAGTCAATTTAAAGATCTATTGTCCGATCAATACTGTTGCTCATTGTTGTCTCCTACCTTCTAGGTAGCCTTTAACTTTCAGAAAAAGATACAATAAGAGTCAAAGGTGAGCAGTAGGTGTTGGTGAGAGAGAGATATTATTGACTGTGCGATTGTTTTATGTTGTAGGAGTTCGGTGTTGGCTGTAGGGATGTTAGCTTGCGAGATGGTTGTACTGTGTCAAGTTAGCGAAAGCAGACTTGAATGAGTCCATGTGTGGCACCCTGGCAGCTAAGTGAGTGGTCACGTTACCCTGGCTACGTCACTGCTGTTGCGCTTCCAGTTCTGAGGAGACAGAGTCGTCCTTACGTTCCTCGTCCTGCAGTTGCAGCCCTCCCTGCTGCATTGTATAGTGCAACCCAGCAGAGCACTGTTATTGTGGATAGCCTTGCTGGTGCAGACTGAAGGGCCCTTCCAGATTTGTTCAAGTACCTGAACTGCATCTCCATCACCCTGTCAGTTTACCCTGTGACAACTCTTGTGCTCATGCAGCTTGTAGCTCTACTGATCTTGAGAAACAGAGGTAGGACTCTTCACAGTGTCAGCAGCCACGTCGTTGGAGGATAATCTTTGTCTCCAAGTTGGCATCTACTGATACTGCTTGAATATGTGAATATTTACAGGAGACTTGGCTGTCACAGAAAGAAGGTACCATTGGAGCTTTCTGGGTACCTTGCACACTCATGCATCACCATCTTATAGTGGTTGAATACCAGATGACTATTAATGGAGTCAAATCTGTTTCAATAAATACTGCTGGTAAATTAGATGGTGCTCTGAATACCACAGGGGAAGGCAGTGACATACGGTCTTGTCAATGGATTAATAATATAGTGCTTTAGATAATATTCTGGGGACCCGTATTCAAATCCCAACATTTGAGATTGTGGAATTAATAGTCTAATGATGACCATTGTTGTAAAACAACTGTCGGGTTCACTAATGTCCTTTAGGGAAGGAAACCTGCCATTCTTACCTGGTCTGGCCTACACATGACTCTAGTCCTGCAGCAACCTGGTTTAATTCTTAGCTACCCTCTGAAATGGCCTATCAAGCGACTTCACCAACTGCTGCAAAGTTTCAAGAAAGGAATGAAATGAGATGGACCACCTGGCATCAACCTAGGTACTGGAACTAACATAGTGGACTGAGTCCTGATGACCCTGCAAAGTCTCCTTAGCAATACCTAGGGACCAACTGGGAGAGTGGTCAATGAGACTGGTTAAACAAAAACTGAAAGAACTGCGGATGCTGTAAATCAGGAACAAAGACAGAAGTTGCTGGAAAAGCTCAGCAGGTCTGGCAGCATCTGTGAAGAAAATATCAGAGTTAACATTTCGGGTCCATTCTGAGGAAGGGTCACTGGACCTGAAATGTTAACTCTGATATTTTCTTCACAATTGCTGCCAGACCTGCTGAGCTTTACCAGCAACTTCGGTCTTTGTTCCTTATCAAACAAAAGCCTACTATAATCAGATTCACCTAATTATTCCATGCAGACCACGTCCCCGCCAACACTATCACCAACCCTGAGTTTTTTTTTATTTATTCACAGGATGAGGACGTTGCTAGTCAGGCAGCATTGATTGCCTATCCCTAATTGCCGAGAGGGCAGTTAAGAGTCAACTACATTGCTGTGGGTCTGGAGTCACATGTAGGCCAGACCAGGTTGGGATGGCATTTGCCTTCCCTAAAGGACATTAGTGAACCAGATGGGTTTTTCCAACAATTGACAATGGATTCATAGTCATCATTAGACTCTTAATTCCAGATATTTATTGGATTCAAATTCCACCATCTGCTATGGTGGGATTCAAACCCATATCCCCAGAATGTTATCAAGGTCTCTGGATTAACAGTCCAGCGATAACACCACTAGGCCATCGCCTCTCCCTGTCCTGCCCACAGTATGTCCTGTTGCACCAACAGATGATGATACAATGGTGTACAGTTATCAGGGCGTTGCCCTGAAACACTTCAACGTTGACTCAGGACCTAATGAAGTCTCGTAACATTTAGGTCAAACATTGGCAAGCAAACCTCCCACTGTCCTCCCTTGGCGGATGAATTCATACTCCTGCCTGTTGAACACCACTTGGAGGAAAAACAAAAACAGAAATTGCTGGCAAAACTCAGCATGTCTGGCAGCATCTGCAGGAAGAAAGCAGAGATAATGTTTTGAGTCCAGTAACTCTTCATCAGAACTTGGAGGAGGGAAAAAAGGAAAAGTAACCAAGAGCATGGATGAGAGTAGGGCAGTGAATGTTGTCCATATGGACTTTAGTGAGGCCTTTGACAAGGTCCTGCATGACAGGCTAGCCAGGAAAGTTAGGTCACATGGGATCCAGGGAGAGCTAGCTAATTGGATTCAAAATTGGCTCGATAGTAGGAAGCAGAGGGTGATGGTTGAAGGTTGTTTCTCAGATTGGAAGCCTGTGACTAGTGGTGTACCACAGGGATTGGTGATGGGACCTTTGTTATTTGTTATTTACATAAATGATCTGGTTGTGATGTACAAGGCATGATTAGTAAGTTTGCGGATGATACAAAATTAGGAGGTATTGTTGACAGCGAGGAAAGTTTGTTATAAATCACTGAGGGATCTTGATCAGATGGGGAAGTGGGCTGCGGATTGGCAAATGCGATTCAATACATATAACTGTGAGGTGTTGCACCTTGAAAAGTCAAACCATGGTAGGACTTATGCAGTGAATGGTAAAGTCCTAAGAGTGTTGTCGAATAGAGGGATGTAGGGGTACAAGTACATAGTTCATTGAAAATGGCATCACAGGCTGACAGGGTGGTAAAGAAGGCATTTAGCATGCTGGCCTTCATCGGTTGAGGCATTGAGTAAAGGAGTCGGGACGTTATGTTACAGTTGTATAAGTTGTTGGTGAGGCCACTCTTGAAGTATAAGGTACAGTTTTGGTCACGCTTTTATAGGAAAGACATAGTTAAACTGGAAAGTGTGCAAAAAAGATTTATGAGCATGTTGCCCAGACTAGTAGGCCTAAGTTATAGGAAGAGGTTGGCCAGTATAGGACTTTATTCCTTGGAATGTAGGAGACTGAGGGGTGACCTTATTGAGATGTATAAAATCATGAGAGGCAAAGATAAGCTGAATGTATATAGTCTTTTCCCCAGGGATGGGGAATTGAAAACCAGAGGGCATAGGTTTAGGGTGAGAGGGGAAAGATTTAAGATGGACCTGAGGGGTAACTTCTTCACACAGACAGTGGAGTGTACACGGAATGGGCTACCAGAGAAAGTGGTTGAGGCAGGTACAATACCAACATTTAAAAAAACGTTTGGATAGGTACATGGATGAAAAACGTTTAGAGGGATATGGACCAAACGCGGGCAATTGGAACTAGCTGAGAGGGCACCAGGGTCAGCATAGACCAGTTTGGGCCGAAGGCCTGTTTCCATGCTGTATTACTCTATGACTCTACAATTGAAAGTGGTAAGAATAGAGAGTATACTCTGAGTAGCTATACTCCCTCCCTAATGTCATTGTGGGTCTACTGACTGGGAATGGTGCCTTAGCATTTCATTCACACATGCTGGCTGATATTCTGGAGCTCTAATTGTAATATATGTACAAAAAACATGACTGGCTGGTTTGAGAAAAGCTGATTTCTGCTGCAGCCTCTGAGCTCTCTCCCGTGACGGTCATTGGGGATGATGATGTGCTGGTTATTCATCGCGATCAAACATTGGTGATTAATTTGATAGATTTGTAACCTGGAGACTAGGTGGTGGCCCCTGTAGCAGAATGCAAGGAGCCAAGGGCAAAGTCTTAAGTGCTGCAATTACGTTAAAAGCTTCTGGCAAACGTGGACTCTCCTGTTGCAAGAGACACCTACTAAAATGTTACTGAGATCTACTAAAATAAAAATGTAGGAATCCCAGTACATACTGGACAACAGCAGGCTGTGTTTGTTGAATAAATGTGAAGACCATCAACTGTGTTGCTTGTTAGTCTGCAAAATTACATTTTTGTGGAGAATACTTGGAGGATTTCCAATTTTATTTGGATTGTATCAAACATTGTAAAAGTAAAAAATGTTGTAAAGATGTATATATATAAAAGCTGTCATGTTGACCTTCAATTTTGAAAAATTTGGTCTTGTACCTTATAATTCAGGAGCGCCACAAATATATTAGCTATAACGAAGATTAGACAATGGAAAGTATTACTTTAACATTTTAGAACGATACGAGTCCTCAACTGGGTGATCACAGAGCAGACATGTTCGCTGGTGTCAAGTGAAGTATCTGATAATGTACTGTAAAATGTTCCAAAGTCCAAATAAAGAATATGATAGCTTTTACGAATATTGTTTTTGAAACAATCAATAAATTTGCTTTTTGTGGAATTATTCAAGAAATACTGAAATAGTAGGCAAATTCTTTCCTTGGAGATAGATGATAGATTACTTAGATTTTCAGAAAGTATTTAGTAAAGTCTCTTTTGCAAGCCAAAAACTTAAGTTTATATAATTCATTCGTTTAATATGCTGGGTTAGAAATTGCCTTTGCAATTGACAGTAGACAGCAGCGATAAACAGAGAGAAACTCTGGCTAGGAGATGGCAAATAGTAGAGCTATGCAGGGCTCAGTGCTTTTTCTAAGATCCTTTTGCTGTGATGAATTGTGATCCCTTTGAGGTTGCACTTGGGTTGCAAAGGCTAGGCATGTATCCTAAAGGAGCTGCTGCTTATGAGTAACCTTTAACCATGCTGCATCACACATCCCCAATTGCTGTGACTACAATCTTGCTGCAGCCTATGGGGAACACCAGTAGGTATCTATCTTGGGTGGCCTGATATTGAGGCTATCTATAACTGATTTAGAAAAAGCATTTGTGTTCATTCCTGACAGCGTTAACTGATTTATCCATGTGACTAATTCAAGAGGAAGCAATGAAATTTGAGAACTTGACATGGATAGGCAAAGACATGAAAGACATGTATTAATGTGAATAAATGCAAATTATCACACTTTGAAAGGGTGTGAAATGTTGAAACACTAAGAAAGGGTATCCATCAGCAAATCTGGAAAAAGGAGAAAAATTTGAATGTAATTGATCTTCTCAGTAAAAGCATCCTGTCATCTCAAGAATGTTTGAGTCTAAGTCGATTATTTTAACCTTGCATAACTCTTAGTTGGGGTCATATTTGGAATACTAAAGTCACCTTGACGCATTTGTAAGAGTTCAGAAGAGAGCATCAAGAATCATTTTTATACTTAGATCTCTTATTTATAAAAAGAGAGTCAGAGAATTTTGAGTAGATCAAGAAAAATCCTGAAGCATCATGATCCATCGTAAATATGTAGAAATTCATAAATAATGCCACCATTATGAGGATATTTAACTCAGGTTCTTGCAAGATCCAAGAATAAATGGGTAAGCCTTGAACAAGGTTAGAATCTAGAGAATAATTAAGTATATGGAGTAGGTACACTGTAAGTTGTCATTGCTATGTTTATTAACTGATTTTAACAGATATTTTTAAGAATAGGATTGAATTAGAGTGATATGCATGGGCATAAATGCTCAATAATTGATTAAGTGCTGGTGTTATCGGATTTTACAACTAGATTACTGTCCACTAGTTTTCGCCCAATTAATTTGTGGTCTGAGAAATTCCAAAGGGCTCTGTTGACGTTCTTTATAATTGCTCTGTTTCAGAACTCTGCTAATATATATGTTGGATTGTATTAGTATGGAAGGCCGCTTGTCAATCTTAATGTCAAGTAAAACGAAGATTAAAAAGTGAAAGGGTACAGGATATTAGAAAGTCTATTTAATCCATAATGAAACTTGGCACAGATTTGAATAAAATAGTGAGCAGCAATATCTGTTTCTTTTCTAGCCAATGACCTGCACACTTCTCTACGTTTCATAAAATCATTAAAAATACAGTCCAGGAGAATATAATTTGTGTCCTTGGTAGTGTTGATCTTCAATAGTTATTAGCTAATGTAATTCACACTGCCAGTTTGCCTTTATGATATATGAACTTTAGATTGCTGAATTATGGAAATCTCCCCTTGCAATCAGCCGACCTGTGATTGTCTTCACTCTAGTCAGGGTGGGTACCCTGCAAGGGAACAATTGACTGACTGCCTGACTGAGGGTTTGTTCAGTCAGTCTATGTTTCTCTTGCTCCAGGGAGCCAAGCAATTTGAAGGCTGGTTCCTTGTGGCAAGAAAACTTGGAATTCATTGATTTAACTGTCTGCAAGAGGAAACCGATACATGTCAGTCCATAAAGCCATGTTTTATGCTTCGCTCCATTCATTGTGAAAAGTGAATTTCAATATCGCGAAGGTTCTCTCTGTCCTTGTTGAAAGTTTCTTTTTAATATTTCTGAATGCAGATACCAGAAAATATTTTAGTCAGAAATATTCTTCGCTATGATTTGTTGTTTCATTTGGCTTACTTCAAACAGTTGTTTCAGGTTTGCAGATTACACTTGACACCACATTAGAACGTACATGATGAATTACCTGTGGTCGCTCTGATTGTAAATGTTTTGTTTTCCATCTATAAAGTGCAATGACAAGATCGATGTACTTCCTCATTGAGTGTTAGTAAGTCGTAAGCATGTTATCTATTAGCATTGTGACTGCAGTATTGTAATATTAATGTTTTTTTTCCTGTGATGTTGTTCATGAGAACATTCAAGAGGAAATCAGACAAAATTTCAAAGATTAGGAATAAGACAACATAGGGGTAAAAGCAATTTTTAAAATTGATTCCTCAGTTGACCTGGTTGATGAGGAGACAGTCCTATTAATCTTTGTGAATTTTGCAGCTTGTACCCCATTGGAGTTCTTACTGGAGTTACCCTGCACCATAGACACCATGTTCAGGAAAACCTGAAGCGTCCCCAAAAATGTAAATCACCAATTACTCTTGTAAGCCATTGAGGATTTGAGAAGATTAATCTGGGTGGATATAAAATCAATTTGCTCCCTTACTAGCCCAGATGTATTATCCTGCCAGCTGTGGACTGCCTGCTATTGGTTAAATCTAGAGATATTGACCTTCAGTGCGACATCACACCAGACCATAACACTCCCAGAAAGCGTTTTACTAAGGCCTCTGCAGTTTAATGGGATGTGTAACTGCAGATATATGAGAGAGATCCAGGGAAGACATCAAACTAGAAAAAGCATTGTGGAATTAGTAAAGACAGAATAGGTTATTTGTTCAACTACTTCTTGCAATTTAGGATGTTCCAGCTAATCTAAGAATATCATAGATCACATGTCCCATTTCCCAATGTTACAAGTGAACCTCCCAACTGGATTACTTTAGAGAAAACCATAAAGGGAGATCCCATTATGCTAGACAGCTCTGTTTAGTAACCTATAATGTACAGATGTAAATAAGAGTGTCTCAGTGTGACAGGAGTGGAAGACACTTAGTCAAAGATAAGAAGCCAACAGCCTCCGACAGGGTAGGTAGACACCCATAGCCTAGAGATACTAAGGAGAAGTATCTAACTATGCCAGTTACAGCATTAGCCAAAAGCACAGTATAAAGCAGCTTTGTCTTCCAAACTAGTCAGACTCTCATTGGAGTGATTGAATAGCTAACCAGCTTACTGTACTGATCAGCCATCTAGTACTTACAATTCCTTCTCAATAACTCCCTACTTCTGGAATTAGTAAAGACAGAATAGGTTATTTGTTCAACTACTTCTTGCAATTTAGGACGTTCCAGCTAATCTAAGAATATTATGGATCACGTGTCCCATTTCCCAATGTTACAAGTGAACCGCCCAACTGGATTACTTTAGAGAAAACCATCCGCAGCATCAAGACTTTCTATTGTAAGAGGAAACCATCCCAAATTGAACTGCAGACTTGAACAGTATATAGTTGATGCCTCCTCATACAGGCAAGCTCATGGTGTCACACGGATTGTCTTTAGTGACTTCAAATATTTATGTTTATTAATGATATAGACAATGAGATAGAGTTACACACATTTGCCAACGATACAAAGATAAACAGCATTGTAAGCAGTGTATCTGGAAAAAAATGTAAGCAGATATTGATATATTAAAAGAATGAATAAAGCAAATGGACTTCAATGCATAGCCAAATGTCATCTCATCTAGCTTGGACTAAAAACAATGGAATAGGATTCTTCTAAATGCTGGAAAACTTGAAACAGTGGAGGTCTGAAGAGTGTGCAACAGTGGAGGAAGGCCTATGTACACTGACATTGAAATTTCCTTGATAGGTCCAAAATATAGGCAGAAAAAGCTATTGTAATGGTAGCCTGCCTGTTGAGAGGGCTAGGATACAAAGGAATGGAAGTCATGATTCAGCTACACAAAATCCTGGTTAGATTACACCTTGAATTCTGTGAGCAGTTTGGGAACCATGAGTTAGAAAAGCTGTATTGGTCTTGGAGGGAACATAGGATAAATTTAGCAGAATGATAGTGTACTCTGAGGATTAAGTTATGAGAAGAGATCATGCTAATCACAATTCTGTTCACACAGAGAGAGAGATTATTCCCATGGCTGGGGAGACTACTGCTAATCTAAAAACCAGAGCCAGACTTTTCTAGAATGCAATTAGAAACTTGTACACACAATAGATGGTAAAAGTTTGGAACTGCCTTCTGCGAATGGCACTTATGGCTGAATCAGCTACTATTGCTATTTCTGAAAACTACAGATGTTTGTTAACCAAAGGTGTATAAAGATTTGGGGCAAAAACAAGTATATAGATTTAGGCTGCAGATCAGCCAAGATCTCATTGACTGGCCGAACAATAACAAGTATACTCCTTACCTGTGTTTCTGTGTGAAATTATTTTACGAACAGAGAATCCTCCTGTCAGGCCTCAGAAATACTGTGCTGAAGGTTTATCTTTTATTTATTTATAGGATGTGGGCACAGTTGCAAAGGCCAACATTCATTACCCATCTCTAATTGCCCTTGTGGGCAGTTATGAGTCAACCACGTTGCTTTGGATCTGGAGTCATATGTACACCAGATGAGGGAAGGACAGATGATTAGTGAACCTGTTGGATATCCTCAACAATCAAAAATAGCTTCTTCTCACCATCACTGAGATGAGCTTTTGATTCCAGATTTTTCAAAATTTAATTGAATTTACACTCTGCCGTTTATCATGGTGGGATTTGAATCCATGTTTCCAGAGTATTAGTGTTGGCCAGTTGATTACTTTTGCAGTGACATTATTGCAATGTCACTGTCTGGCCTACCTAGCTAGTTTAATCTTCCTCTTGTCTTGAAGCAAAACTTTATAAATTTGGATTATAAATGGCATCATGTCAAACGTGCCTAATGAAATCTCCTGCTAATCACCTCAGGCCTCTTCCTCGGCTGATGACTCAGTTCTCCTCCATGTTGAACAGTGCTTTGAGGAAACACTCAGTGTGGCAGGGACACACAATGTACTCTGAGGGACTTCAGTGTCCATCACCAAGAGATGCTCAGTGACACCACTACTGACCGAGCTGTTAGAGCCCTAAAGGTTATAACCGCTAAACTAGGTCTGTAGCAGATGATGAGTGAATCAACATGAGGGAAAAATATATTTGACCTCATCTTTAGTAATCTGCCTACCATAGATGCATTTGTCTGTGGTGTTATTGGAGGAGTGATCATTGCATACTGCTTGGGGATACGAAGTCCCATCTTCACATTGAGAATACCCTGTGTAAAGTTGTGTTACACTATTGCTATGCTAAATGGAATAGACCTCAAACAAAGCCAGCAGCTCAAGACTGGGCAGCCATGGGATGCTGTGAGCCATCAGCAGCAGGATTGTACTCAAACACAATCTGAAACCTCCTGGCCCAGCATAACACCAACTCTACCGTTATTCTCAATTCAAGGGATCAACCTCGGTTCAATGAACAGTGCAGGAGGCCATGCCAGGAGCACCAATAAACATACCTAAAAGTGAGGTCTGAAAATGATGAAGCTACAACACAAGACTACAGGCACTCCCCGATCTACGAGCATCTGACTTACAAACACTTGTACTTACAAGTAAGGTCCCATATAAATATAAATTTTAAAGACCTGATGTGTGAACATTTGCTTGTATATACCAGCAGCTATTTTATGTTGTATTGTATTGTATTCCGATTTAGGTACAAATACATTTACACTCAGGAATGGATCCCATGCCTAACATTGGACTGTCTGTACTTGCGCACCAAGCATCCCAACCAGCAAGTGATAGACAGAGTTAAGCAATTTCACAACCAAAGGGTTAGATCAAAGCTGTGCAGTTCTGTGGAATGCTTGTGGACAATTAAACAACTCACTCAAGGAGGAGGCTCCACTAACGCCTCTATCTTCAGTGATGGGGGAGCCCAGCATATCAGTGCAAAAGAAAAGCGTTTGCACCAATCTTCAGCCAAAAGTGTCAAGTGGATGACCCATCTTGACCTCCTCTAGAGATCCGAAGCATCACAGATGCCCGTTTTCAGCCAGCTCATTTCACTCTATGGGATATCAAGAAACAACTGGAAGCATTGGATATTGCAAAGGCTATGGGCCCTGACAACATTTCGACAATAGTGCTGAAGACTTGTGCTCCAGAACTTGCCGCTCCCCTAGCCAAACTGTTCCAGTACAGTTACAACGTGTTATCTACCTGACAATGTGGAAAATTGCTGGGTATGTCCTGTACGCAAAAAGCAGGACAAATCCAACCTGGCCAATTACCATCTTATCAGTCTACCACTGGTCATCAGTAAATCAATGGAAGGTGTCATCAACAGTGCTATCGAGCAGTACCTCACTGACACCCAGTTTGGGTTCTATCAGGTTCCACTCCTGACCTCATTTACAGTTATAGTTCAAATGAAATCATGGACAGAAGAACTGAATTCCGGAGGTGAGGTGAGGGTGAGAGTGACTGCCCTTGACATCAAGGCTGTAATTGACCGAGTGTGGCATCAAGGACCCCTAGCAAAACTGGAATCAGTGGGAATTGGGATCAATCTCTCTGCTGGTTGGAGTCATACCTGACATAAAGGAAGATGGTTGTGGTTGTTGGAGGTCAGTCATCCCCACTCCAGGACATCTCTGCAGGTGTTCCTCAGGATAGTGCCCTAGGCCCAACTGTTTTCAACAGCTTCAATATCTTCCCTTCTTCATAACGTCAGAAGGGTGAGTGTTTGCTAATGATTACAGGGGAGGCGATAGCCTCGTGGTATTATTGCTGCTGTGTTAATCCAGAGACCCAAATAACATCCTGGGACACAGGTTCAAATCTGGCCATGGCAGGTTTTGGAATTTGAATTCAATAAATATCTGGAATTAATGGCTGTGAATCTTTCTTTGATTGTCAGAAAAGCCCATCTGGTTCACTAATGTCCTTTAGGGAAGGAAACTGCCACCCTTACCTGGTCTGGCCTACATGTGACCCCAGACCCACAGCAATGTGGTTGACTCTTAACTGCCCTCTCGGCAATTAGGGATAGGCAATCAATGCTGGCCAGCCAGCGATGCCCTCATTCAGTGAACGAATAAAGAAAAAAAAAATTACATAATGTTCAGCCCGATTTGTAAGTCGTCCGATATTGAAGCAGTTCATGTCTAAACATAGCAAGACCTGGACATTATCCAGGTGTCTGCTGACAAGTAACACATAATATTTGTGTACACTAAGTGCCAGGCAATGACCATCTCCAAAAAGAGACAATTTAATCACCATCACTGAATCCCCCACTATCAACATCCTGGCCAGTAACCATTGACCAGGAAATGAACTGAACTAGCTACATACATTTTCTGAAGAAGGGTCTAAGCCTGAAACGTCAGCCTTCCTGCTCCTCTGATGCTGCTTGGCCTGCTGTGTTCATCCAGTTCTTCACCTTGTTATCTTCACTACATACAAGTGCTGTGGCTACAGGAGCCATCTTGTAACATCTACAAGGTGCACAGCAGAAATTCACCAAGAGTCCTTAGGCAGCACCTTCCAAACCCACGGCCACTTCCATCTTAAATGGCAAAGGCAGCAGATGCATGGGAACACCACCAGCTGAAATTCCCCCCCAAGACACACTCAATCCCGATTTCGAAAAATCTCTCTGTTCCTTCAGCATCACTGGTTCCAAATCCTGGAGCTCTGTCCCCGGTTGAGTTGTAGGAGTATCTGCACCAACTGAACTGCTGTGTTTCAAGAAAGCAGCTCACCACCATCATTTTAAGGGCATCTAGGGATGGACAATAAATGCAGGCTCAGCCAGCGACACCCACATCTCCTGAATGAATGGAAAAGAGATGATAAAAGGACAAAATATAATGAGTTCAAGCTTGAACTTTACAGCAAAGTTTCTAATTTAAACAAGTTAAAATTCTACTGCTGCTTTCAAATTAAAGATCAGGAGATATGATCTTATCGGGATTGCTGATGCAGAGCTTTGATGGAGACCTAACAAGTTCCCTGCTGTGTCCCTTGATTGGTGAATGTTAGATGGCAAAGGGAGACCTGAAAAGAAATGGATTGTAGATCTGTGCAAAGCAGCTCTAAACGGGAACATCTTTTACCAACCAAAGAGGAGCAAAGAGTCATCAAAACAGGAGGCCATCACATTATATCTGGGGGAGAATAAACAAAACCTCTTGAGTTGACAGATGGTAATGTCAAGCATGCAGTATGTCCCAAATGGTTGTGAATTCCACATAAATAGCAATGTTCATGAGCTCAGTGCCAATAGGACAAAACAAGAATTGTTTTTATTCTTTTGTTTGATGTGAATGTTGCTGGCAATTGTTGCTGATCCCTCATAATTTTGTAGTCAAATGCATTGTTACATGTAGTGTTTGCATAATGGAAAATTCATTTTGAACAAGTCCTGGACAAGTTGGTTTGAGGGGTAGCTGTTTGAGGGTCAACCCACATCTGACATGTGGGAATCTTTTAAAAAGCCACTTGACTGGAGTTCAGGACCAGCATATTCCTGTGGGGATGTAAGATAAAGATGGCAAGATTCAGGAATCTTGGATGACAAAAGACATTGAACGTTTAGTTAGTAAGAAAAAGGAAGCATATGTAAGAGTTAGAAATCAAACGAGGCCCTTAAAGAGTATAAAGGAAAAGAACTTGTATTAGGAGGGCAAAAAGGGACCATGAAATGTCCTTGTCAAGTAATATTAAAGAGAACCCCATGGCATTTAAACGTATATTACAACCAAAAAGGTAACAAGAAAAAGGGAGGTCTGCATAAGGAAATTGAGGGAATTTAGGTGTGCAGCCAAAGGAAGTAGGTGAGGTCCTTACTGAGTACTTGGCATCAGTATTCACCCAGAAGAAAGATATGGCTGATGGTCAGTTTTGAGAGAGGTTGTTCATGCTCTGGGGCATGTCAATATTATGAAGGAGGCGGTGTTTGAGTGTCTTGAAAAATATAAAGGTAAATAACTCCCTGGCACTTGATGGGATCTATCCCAGGATACTGAAAGAAGTAAGAGAGAAGATTGTCAGAGATCTTTGTATCCTCTTTAGCCACAGATGACGCCGCAAAATACTGGAGAATACCAATGGTGTTCCTTTGTTCAAGAGGGCAGCAGGGATAATGCAGGAGATAATAGGCCGGTGAGCCTATATCAGTGGTGGGTAAATTATTGGAGAAGATTCTTAAGGTCAGGATTTACTTGAATTTGGAGGAGAATGGACTTATTAGTGATGGTCAGCATGGCTTTATTTTGATTTGATTGGGCTTTTTGAGGAAGTGACAAAGATGATTCAGGGTAAGGTAGTGGATGTTGTCTACACAGACTTCACTAAAACAAAAACCAAAAAACTGTAGATGCTGTCAATCAAAAGCAAAAACAGAAATTGCTGGAAAAGATCAGCAGGTCTAGCAGCATCTGTGAAGAGTTCCAAGGAAGGATCACTGGACTTGAAATGTTCTGTTTTTATTTCGACTTGACTAAAACATTTTACAGGGTTCTTCATGGTAGACTTGTCTAGAAGATAAAATGCATGGAATACATGGTGAGTTACTAAGTTGTATACAAAATTGTCTTGGACATAGAAGATAGGGGGTAGTTGTGGAGGGTGTTTTTCCAACTGGATGTCTGCAAGTGGTGTTCTGCAAGGATCTGTGCTGGGACCTAAATGATTTGGATGAAAATGTTGGTGGTCTGATGAGGAAGTTTGCAGATGACTCACAAATTGGTGTAGTTGTGGATAGTGAGGTAGGATATCAAAGGATGCAGCTGGAAAGTTCAGCGGGAAATGATCGATGGAGTTCAATCCAAGCAAGTGTGACATGATGAATTTTGGGAGGTCAAACACAAGATGAAAATGTACTGTAAATGGCCAGACCTTCAGGAGCAATGATAAACAGAGGTGTCTTAGGGTGCAAGTCCATAGCTGACTGAAGGTGGCAACACAGAGTTGATAAGGTGGTAAAGAAGGCGTACAGCATGCTTATCTTCATCGGTCAGGGCATTGAGTATAAAAGTTGGCAAGTTATGTTGCAACTCTATAAGACTTTAGCCAGGTCACATTCGGAGTACTGGTTGCCTTATTATAGGAAGGATGTGGAGGCTTTGGAGAGGGTGCAGAAGAATTTTACCAGGATATTGCCTGGATTGGAGTGTATTAGCTATAAGGAAAAGTTGGACAAACTTGGATTGTTTTCACTAGCGTGTCAGAGCCTGAGGGGATGACCTGACAGAAGTATATAAAATTATGAGGGGCATGGAGAGGGTGGATAGTCGGAGTCCATTTCCCACGTGGAAATGTAAATTACTAGGAGGCATAGGTTTAAGGTGAGAAAGGGAAAGTTTAAAGGAGATTTGTGAGCAAAGTTATTTTACACAGAGGGTTGTAGGTGCCTGGAACGTGCTGCCACAGGATGTGGTAGAAACAGAAATGTTAACAACCATTAATAGGCATTTAGATAGACACGTGAGCAGGCAGGGCACTAGAGGGATACGGACCACATGCAGGCAGATGGGATTAGTTTAGAATAGCATCTTGGTCGGCACAGACATAGTGGGCTGAAGGGCCTGTTCCTGTGCTGGACTTCCCGTGTTCAATGCAAGTATGTTTGTAGACTTTGCAACGCCAATTTTACTAGCATTGAACTATAACTGGAAGAATAATAATGAAAAACAAAATCACTGTTGATCCCTGATGTTCAAGAACCTTTGATTAGATTCACACAAGTCGGCTGGGAGGAAGGAGGATGGTGTGTGGTGGTTATCGGTGGTGGCAGTCATTGGTACTGGCCATTTTTGGGGTCTGGATTTCACAGCGAGCTTTATTGATCACTCCACACCCTCCACAGCAGGTGCTCTTAACAGGCTAAGAGCAGAATTTTCCACCCCTGAGTAGGGGGCAAGTCCCACCCTCAATTGGCTAGTAGCTCTTTCAGTCACAGCAACACCAGAACTCAAGGGATGAATGCTGCTGAAACCATAAGCTGCACCACAAAGGAGATAGCAACGATTGCGGAATGAACTGTGTTGATGAAGGGATCAATGGGTGGGGAATTGGGTCTTGGAGACCATAGATGGTCCAACATATACCACCATGATGGGTGGGGGGTTGGGGGGGGGGTTGGGGGGGGGGTTCTGTCCCTTATGTTCACAGAGGGGTGGTATTCCCACCCTCCCTTTCCTTCCAATTTTCTCACCTCAGATGGTGATAAAGCAGGCTGTCCATGCTTATCCACCTTCCACTGCCCTGTGTATTGTGACAGAACAGGCAGGATGAGACCCTTAATTGCCAGTTAATTAGACAGTTATGGCCTCAATAGGCCTAAAGGACAGGTCAACTAGAGGGCAGCTGACCTACTTACCACACTGTGGAGACTGGGTTGAGAGTGTCAGGCAGGTGGTGGGCATATTTTACATGCACACCTCCACTGAAAACATGCCAGTGTGTGGTCTATAAAATTCTCACCAGGACCTTAGGATTTCCCTTGAAGATTCACACTTTGTTGAGTAACTGGAAATGATTCTGTGGAGCTCATTATTGCAGCATGTAAGCAGAATAACGAGTACATTACGATCTGTCTCGATTACAGGGAAGTAATTAACCTGCTCCTGTGCTGTGTATATAATTTTGTGTATGAACTGCAAATGTGGAGACATGAGTAGAAATTGCTCTTATTATATCAAGCTTTTAGCTGGCACTAGATTAGCTTGTTAAACACTGTTCTGTGTCTAATTTTGTGGCTCATTTGTACAGGCATTTTACAGCTGCAAACTTCAACAATAACTTTGCCTCAGAAATTATCCCAATAGCAAAAATAAGTAAGTGAAATGTTTCTGCTACAAAATATTCACAGCACAGGAAGAAATAATTTGCCCTACTCTTCTGTGCTGCTGTTTCTCTCAAGCTAATCAAAATTTGTCCCACTATTTTGCTTTCTTCACATAACCTTGTGCCTTCTTTTTTTCAAAGATTTATCCCAGCTTTGCCTTAAGGGATGCCCTGCTACTCCCACAAGGGAATTGAAATGCACATAACCATTCGGGTCCTGGCTCCTCCTCCTGCTGCCTTCAGATTGGTGGAAAAGCCACAGTGGCCCTCACCACTTACCACCAGTTAAAATTACAGTCAGATCTCACGTGTAAGTGGGAAGAGAGTTCACCTTGGTTTTGTGTGTGTGTGTGTGTGTGTACAACAGAAGGAAAAACAGGATCCCTTGAAGAGTTTAGTGCCACAGATCAGGCAAGTTTTCTCATGAGTTGACAATCCCTTTTTATAAGTTGGTAGTTGCAAGTTAGCATCATTGTAACTGATACACCTGCATTAAATACAACTCCTGCCACTCATCTTTACTGTACATTATAGAACCCTGGTATTAAGGAACTAGCCCTGAGCATTTAGTAGCCCATGTCTTTATAATGGCTACTGCCACATAGCATCCTAGTTGAATTTTTGCCCATTTATCATTCAGTGATTCCTTATACTCAATGAATTTCTATGAAGAAAGCTTATTTTGGGTGACTGCCTAATCTGTCTTTCCATTTTAAATCTTTTATTCATGCAATATTCATTTCTCTTCATGGTTTATTTTTCAATGTTAGTCTCCTCTGTACCTGCACTGCCTAAAACGCAGTTTCTGGCTACTCCTCTACTCTTCCCTTTTATTTGTTTTCAAATAAATATTTATATTGCCTTTGTTATTTTTATAGCCTTCTCCAACAGAGTTCTGCCCCATACACACTAGTTTAAATCAATTCCAGCAAACATCTATATCACCTAAGTGACCATTGTCATGTTAACCAGGACAGTAAATCCGGAGCTACCAGAACTGTTCAGGTTTGAACTTGACACAAAGGCTGTGTGGGTTGGGGCATTTCGTGATAAAGTATTGTAGTGTTATCTTATTTCAGTGGCAGCCAGGGAGCTGAGGGGTAAAGGTGTGATCTGTCCGAATCTAACTTCTGGATATTCATACCTTCCATTAAGAGTATTGAATAAGCATTGAGATTAGACCTCTTGGAAAGAGATTGGTTTTCTATGTCATTGCCTGTCTTCCAATTCTGATCAAAGCCAATAGGAACTTAGGAACAGGAGTGGGCCATTCAGCCCATTGAACTTGCTCTAACATTTAATACGACTGTGTGACTGATTGGACATGTGCCTTTTACCCACACTATTCCCAAATCCCTTTAAGCCAATACCCATTCTGTCATTGGTCAAACAGCAGCCAAAGAATGATTATCCTGCAATTCTTTAGCCCTTCCCCTTGGACTGAAGAGCTTTCCCTCCTCTGAAGTGGTCAAGATAGGTGACACTGCGGAATGGCAGAGTGAACCTTTGGTTTCTGACTGTATGGCATTGTAATCAGTGCATCAGCAGGTTACAGAACCACAACACAGATTAGATGCACTTTATAAACTGACTTGGGCTGCTCCAAGGTCAAAAAAATCTATGTTTTACTAAATGAACTTTAATCTGTTCACAGACAAATTAGTTATTTCCTTGGTGAGTCTACATTTGCTGTGTTTTTTTCAGCAACAATAAATTGACAAATATGTTTGCACAGAGAATTTTTTTACTGGTTTGCATAACAGGTTAGAATTATTGATGGTTAGGTATTAGGAAAAGGTTGGGTGGCTATAGGTTAGTGATTGTTCAGGTGATTAACTGTAGGTGTCTGCGTGGGATGAATGAGAGACTGTGGGTTACTGAATATTCAAATAACTGTGTGACTAAGACATTGCCTGCCTGCCTGGATGACGATTACATATGTGGGAGGTTTGAATTCACCTAAATCCTCTCCTGGATTAACCGTTACTGAAATCTCTCCGAAATGGCTTTAGCTTTTTATTTGTAGATAGAGCATTATGGGCACTACTTGTCTTCAGTGCAGCCATATACAAGTGGGTGATGTGTATTGACAGACAGACAGACCACTGTACAATGCCTTTGCCTCATATAGATGTGGGCTGTGCAATTCACATTCCATTTGTTCCACCAGGTTACTCTCCAAACAATGAAAATGCAAGTTATCCCTCAGTTTTTTACTCGTAAGACTACATACTCTCACATCTGCGGCATCCCCCATCTCTTTCCATTCTCTTCAGTCTTCCTTGAAATTTTCATGCATGCCTTTACCCTCGGGGTTCAGCTACATAGTTCTTTGAAAGTTGTGTCACAGGTAGACAGGGTGGTTAAGATGACCTTCAGCACGCTTGCCTTCATTGCTCAGACCTTTGAGTAGAGGAGTTGAGGTGTCATGTTGAGGTTGTACAGGACATTGGTGAGACTGCTTTTGGAGTACTGCATGCAGTTCTGGTTGTCCTGTTCTCGGGAGCATATTATTAACTTGGAGAGGGTTCAGAAGAGACTTATCAGGATTTTGCTGGGACTGGAGGGTTTGAGTTATAAGGAGAGGCTGGATCCGCTGGGTCGGTCTTCCCTGGAGCGTAGAGGTTTGAGGGATGACCTTTTAGAGGCTCATTAAATCATGAGGGGCATAGATAAGGTGAATAGCAAAGGCCTTTTCTGTAGGGTAGGGGAATTCAAAACTAGAAAGCATTTTTTTGAGGTGAGAGGAGAAAGGTATCAAAGTTACCTGAGGGGCAACTTCTTCACAAAGAGAGTGGTTTGTGTGTGGAATGAACTGCCAGAAGACATGGTAGCTGCAGGTAAAGTTACAATATTTAAGACATTTGGACAGGTACATGAATAGGAAAGGCTTACAGGGATATTGGCCAAATGCAGATAATGGAACTAGTTAAATTTGTGAAACTTGATCGGCATGGAGGAGTTGGACCGAAGGGTCACTTTCTGTGCTGCATGACTCAATGATTCTATCTGCGGACACAGCCGGTAATGCTCTGGAGCTGGACTGGTCTGACCTTATTGGCAAATTAGGTGGTTTCCTAGGATGCCAGGCTTTAAGCCAGGGCAAATTAGACCTTTACTTTGCCAGTTGAATAAAGGTAAAGCTTCACTATAGATTCTCGTTTCTCTCTACATAGAATTTTGTAGAGTGCCAAAATAATTGTTAATGTGGTCACTAAGAAGTCTTGGATCAGCACAGTAGAAGGTGACATTTGAATGGAATTAAAATCTGGAATTAACTAGTCAAAAGGTAATGAGGTAACCAATTATCAATTGTTATAAAAACCCATCTGGTTCATGAATATCCTTTAAGCATGCAAAGCTGCCATCCTTACCTGGTCTAGCTTGTGGGTGACTCCAGCCTCTCAGCAATGTGGTTGACTCTTAACTGCCCTCTAAAATGAGCTGGAAAACGTTTAGTTGTATTACAACCATGACAAGCCTAAAGCGAGGACTGAAACTGGATTAACCATCTGATGTTAACCTAGGCACTGTAAACAACAAAAGGTAAAACCAGCTCTGTCAACCCTTCAAAGTCCTGACTGAGGGCTAGGGCCAAATTAGGAAGAACTGTCCCATTGACTGGTCGAGCAACAGCTTGGCATTGTCTGTAAGGTATGATTCTATGAGTATGATGATGTCCCAAGCACCACCATCACCATCCCTGGGTATGTCCCATCCTATCACGCAGAGGTCGCAGAACAGGGGTATCTAGTCATGGGGGAGTTGTGGTGGATGTCCTCAACATTTGCTGTGGATCCCATGAGGTTGCATGACATCAGACCAAACATGTACAATAAAGTCTCCTGTTCATTACCACCTACTACCCATTCCTTAGCTGATGAGTCAACATTCCTCCAGGTTAACTTGCAAGTTGAGAGTTCAAGGGCACAGAATGTACTCTAGGTAGCTGATTCCAATATCTATCACCAACAATGGCTTGGTAGCATGAGTACTGAGCTAGCTGCTAGACTGGTCCTTGGGCTGGTGGTGAGGGAATCAAAATGGGAAAAAGACTTGACCTCATCCTCACCAATCTACCTGTCACAGATGCATCTACTACAGTGTTGGCAGGATTTTATTTTTCCCTTTATTCATTCATGGGATGAGGACTTTGCTGGCCAGGTAGCATTTATTGTCCACCCCTAATTGCCCAGAGGGCAATTAAGAGTCAACCACATTGCTGAGGGTCTGGAGCCACATGGAGACCAGACCAGGTAAGGATGGTAGTTTCTTTCCCTAAAGGACATCAGTGAACCAGATGGGTTTTTCCTGACAATTGGCAATGGATTTATGGTCATCATTAGACTCTTAATTCCAGATATTTATTGAATTCAAATTCCACCATCTGCTGTGGCGGGATTCAAACCTGGGTTCGAAACCCAGGACATTATATGGGCCTTTTGGATTAACAGTCCAGCGATAATACCACTGGGCCATCACCACCTCTCCAATGATCATGGTTCAGTCATTATGGAGCCAAAGTCCTGGCTTCGTATTGAAGATACCCTCCATCGTGTTGTGTGGGACTCACTGTGCTAAATGGGACAGATTTTGAACAGATCTAGCAATTCAAACCTGGGCTCCACAAGGTACTGTGGACCATCAGCAGCAGCTGAATTTATTCAACTGCAATCTTTAACCTTATGGTCTGGTGTATCCCCTACTCTAGCACTGCCGTAAAGCCAGGATATCAACCCCAGTTCAAGGAACAGTGCAGTAAGGCATGCCAGGCATTAACCTGGTGAAGCTACAACACAGGACTACTTATGCGCCAAACAGCATAAGCAACATGCAAAGGATAGGACTCTGTGATCTGAACCAAAAGACTGCCTGCCATCATCTAATTGGCGCATTCCCCTTGGTGACACCTTGATTAATCAGCTTAGCAACCAAGCAGTAATGTCTTCCCACATGAATTCCTACAGTCAATGTTGTTTTCCTTTTGCACTGCAGTTTTTTGTGAATTGTCCTGACGATTGCAAGATGAAAAGCTTCAAGACGATTTGCCTTCTCAGCAATACTCAAATTCTCCCATTGTCTTGCTGACATATGTTTGAGTATTTGCATTGCAGAGCTTTGGTACCTTTTCCTCTGTCAAACAATTTGAAAAGTTGATTCCACACTACCTCAAAAACAGGCAGCATCATCCTCCACTACACACCATAATCTTCATTCTGTTTTATACCCTGATATTTGGCAGATGCAGTAAGGTTTGTTTAGACTGTTTCCTTTCTCACCATATTTATTTGTAACATTTTGCTGCATTGATAAATGCAGTTTAACCCTCTATTACATTGTACCATTAGGGCATTGTGCCATAGAGTCCTCAAACAGTAAGATGAATCCCTAACCTCAGTTAGTTCCTGATCTCAATGGTACTTTTCTGCGAAGTAAAAATCATTAAGGAATAAACAGGGAGTAATCAATAAAACAACTTCACGTGTTTGATGCCTTGTGGATTAGCAGATGTTACACAACAATGCTACAGCCACAACTTGCATTCTGGTATGAAACAGCTTATAGAGTCATACAGCATGGAAACAGACCCTTCCATCCAACCAGTCCATGCCGACCGTAATCCCAAACTGAATTAGTTCTGCCTGCCTGCGCTTGGCCCATATCCCTCAAAACATTTCTTGTTCATGTCCTTATCTAAATGTCTTTTAAATGTTGTAACCGTACCTGCATTGACCACTTCCTCTGGAAGTTCATTCCACATACAAACCACTCCCTGTATAAAAAAAAAGTGCCTCTCATATCTGTTTTAAATCTTTCTCCTGTCACCTTAAGAATATGCTTGTTAGCCTTCTCACATGCAGCAGCTTGGTGAAATTAGAGACCAGAAATGGAAGCTAAAACTATAATGTAAATGCCTACCACCTTCCCCATTCTTCAAAAATTGTATTCCTTTTAATTTGTAAACAAAAGAATATGTTCGATGATATAGCCAACCTCCCTGCTCTGTTTCAGTGTGCTCACCTCTTGGGTTTTAATCTTATCTGACCAACGGTCTTTCTTAAAGGTTTTAACTACAGATTAATCTAAATTCTCAGAACAAAGCTATTCTCAGGTTGAGCACTAATTAGGATTAATGTGGTAATATTGAGACTACTAGTAAATGATATGGAGTGATAAACAGAATTTTGCCATCAGTGAGTCACATATTATTGACATCAAGGTTAAACTGGGATTATGTAGATGAAGCTCTGCACTCTATTTAAGTATTTTTGAGTCAAGACTTTGTTATTAGGATAATGGCTAGGCATAATGTGGTAACATATTTTGTTTTCCAGAACTGTCAGATTTTTTGACGAGCTTTTATTGCCCAAGTAGGACAACATCTTGTATTGAAACAGATGAATTTATGAATTCTGGAGACTGTCACCTAAGTGCTGCTTTAAATTCAACCATTGGTGTTCAAAAAGGAAGAAAAACTTTGTATAAAGTTTGATTTTCACAAATAGTCATATCTGGTTGATTATATTGTTAGTTTAATTCAACTTTGGATCATTTGACCCCTTCTGTTATTTCACAGAAGTTTATCATTTAGGAGGCAATATATTGTAAATTCTGTAAGATGTGATGTGTTGACATTATGTCTTTGCGTATATGTGGGTGACACTTGGGATTGCTGTTCTGATCTTTCCATTTCTTAGAATCTGGAAATGGGATTTTGTGGATTTTATTGGTTTGCATTTGGTATAGGGATACTGAGAGTTACCCACTTCCATTAGCGAGTGCTCAATAACCATTGAATACTGCAATATTTCTTGTATGGAGGAAGTAGAAGTATGAGAAGAATATAATGAATACTGAAAGTGGGGAACAGGAAGGCAATAAGATATCTGGGATGTTCAAACAAAGGCATGGTCAACGAGCAGATGAGCAGTAAGAAAGACTGAGGGTACGAGTAAAAACAGCAACTTAGCAGTGAATGAATAGTCAATGATGGACTAAGAATTATATAGGAACCCAATGTTAGAGGAATGGAGGGAGGTCGTGCTGGTTCATAAGGGAAGAATTGGTCTCTGATAGATTGGGACAAAGATTTGAAAACTTGGAAAAACGTTTTGAGTCCAACACACTAGGACATGGGGATCTTGAAGGACCTGTGGATTTTGTAACATAGAGCCAGTGGGAGTTGGGCAGTTGGCATGAGATGATGTAAATTAACTGGGCATCGAGAAGTCAAGTCTTAAAGGGATGAAGGATTGGAAAAATTATGTTGCAGCAGGTGGTAAGAGGTAGAATGGAAGTTGAGCAATGTTGCAGGATTAGAAGTGAATGGTTTAACGGTGGATGTAAAGGACAGAATCAAACTGGAGATGGCAGCCACAGAGCTCAATGGAATTGACAGCAGAAGCATAAAGCTGGGACTGGGTAGAAAAAGGATGACTTCAGTTTTGTCGACAATAAACTGAAGAACATTTTGATACATGAAAGTATTGTTATCAGTCAAACAACTCCTCTCTAAGTAAGTGTGATGGAAATAAAGTTCCCCATTCCCAGTATGATCACAGAAGTTAAAGATTTTAAAATGTGCGTAGATTCCCCAATTTCCCTTTTTTATAAACCTGAGTTGACAGAAAGCACAGAGGAGGTCACTGTACTTTACAAGTGTTACTATATATTGCCATTAAATAGAATTTAGCTCCAGGTAAATAACGATGAACTGCCAGAATAGAACTCTACTAGTTAAAATTCTAATCCCCCTATAATCTGCTACTTGCACTCACACGCAGACACAGGGGAATAATGGATGTTTTGAGCAAAGAGCAAGCAGTTCTGTGCACAGGATATGCTGAGATGGTTTTTGCACTGATCAGAATGCTGCTTCTCAGTCTTCCTTCTCCAGATGCTTCCACTGGTTTTCAGGAGGCTCAGGGTGATTGGCTCATACTTATAAAAAATCTCTGACTTGTTAATTAAAGGGCACAGCTTATTGCGACTGCTGAAGAAAATAAAATTGTTTTCTGCAGCCTTAAAGTGGCTTTTACTGCAGAGAACCCCTGGAAGATCTGATGATGTCCCACTATCCTGTTCACAGCCCTAAGCTGATAAGCTACCTGAGAACCAATCACATAGTTTTCGGTAGACAGAAGATCATTGGTAACTAGTCATCAGCCCACCGGCCAATCAGTTACCTGTTGTCGGCTGAATCTCTGTTTGCACAACCATTGGCTGCAGCTCATCTGCACCTTTGGATACCACTGCTTGAAGCAGCAACTGTGTAAACAGTGCTCATAACGAGTGGCAGATTGCTGGCTCTCAGAAACGTACAATAATCCTTCAACAATCTTTTGTTTTTTTTGAATAGTTTTGTTGGTGTTTCAGCCCACAATTAAAAATACAGAAAAATAAAGACAGGTCTTTTCAAATATGACAGCTCATTTTTAGGCAGGAAAGGAGGCAATGCAATAGTTGCTTTGGAATAAAGCCTATGGAAGCCAAGAAAATTTAACAAATTAGATCTGCAATAGGCTAAGTAGCAGGAAGCAGAGGGTGATGGTTAAGGGGTGTTTTTCTGACCGGAAGTATGTGCATAGTGGGGGTGTTTTTTCTGACTGGAAGTATGTGCATAGTGGGGTCCCACAGGGATCAGTGTTGGGACCCTGCTATTTTTAGTTTATAAAACAGGTTTAAACTGGAATACAGGAGGGTTGATCAGTAAGTTTGCAGGCAATACAAAAATTGGTGGGCATGGTAAATAGTGAGCAGCATTACCCTAGACCGCAAGAGGGTATTGAGTGGCTGTTCAGATGTGCTGATCAGTGCTAAATGGAATTCAACCCAGATAAGTGTGAGATGATGCACTGGGGCAGGACAAACAAGGCTAGGAAGTTCATGATGAAACTTAGGAAGCATAAAGGATCAGGGGACCTTGGTGTGCATGTCCGCCGGTCCCTTAAAGTATCAGGAGAGGTGGATAAAGTGGTTAAGACAGCATAAGGGAGACTTGCCTTCATTAGTCAAGGCGTAGAGTTTAAGAGCAGGAAGCTTATGCTGAAACTGTTTAAAACATTGGTTAGGCCACAGCTAAACTATTGTGTGCACATTTTGGGAGGGATGTGATTGCATTGAAGTGGGTGCAGAGGGGATGTTGCCTGGGCTGGAGAGTTTCAATTAGGAATAAGATTGGACTAACTGGGGTTGTTTTCCTTAGAGCAGAGGAGATTGAGAGGGAACATGAGATGTGTAAAATTATGAGGGGCACAGGCAGGAAGAAACTTTTCCCCTTGACAGAGGGATCAATGACCAGTGGACATAAATTTAACATAAGGAGCAAAAGGTTTAGAGGAGATTTGAGGAAAATCATTTTCACCCAGAGGCTTTTGGAAATCTGGATTCACTGCCTTTAAGGGTGGGAGAGGCAGAAACCCTCATAACATTTAAATAGATATGCAATATGGTGACATAGTGGTATTGTCACTGGACTAGTATTCCAGAGACCCAGGCTAATGCCCTCAGGACATGGGTTCGATTCTTTGGCAGGTGGTGAAATTTGAATTTGACAATAAATTTGGATTTAAAATATAACTAAGTGGTGACCATGTAACAATTGTTGAGTGTTGTAAAGACCAGGGAAGGAAATCTACCATCCTTACCCAATCCATACAAGTGACTCCAAACCTACAACAACTGTTAACTGGCCTCTCAAATGGCCCTGGCAAACTAGTCATCTCAAAGAACAAATGGAGTTGGTCAATAAATGCTGGTTCAGCCAGTGACACCAATATTCCGTGAATGAATTTGTAAGAACTCTTTGTGTTATGTAGAGTGAAATGAAGGTTCACTGGAAATGTTCCTGAAATGAAAGATTGTTTTCTGACAAGAGATTGGGCAGACTAGGTCAATATTCCATGTAGTTTAGAAGAATGAGACATGATACAATTGAAATATATAAAATTATTAAGGGCTTGACATGATAGATACTGAAAAATTGTTTTGCCTGGGACCCAGAATCCAGACATAGTGTCATAGTCTCAGAATCAGGCTTGGCCATTTAGGACGAAAGTGACATGACAATTGCTAACCCAGAGGTTGGTGAATCGTTCAGATTTTCAGCAACAAATGCTGAATCATAGGTTCTTGGATATTATAGGAATTGGGAAGATGGACGTAGTGCCAGCAGGTAGAGTTGGAGCAGAAAGTGGATAACCATGACCTTGTTTGGCAAAGCAGGATTGAACGATTGAATGACCTATTGCCACACCCATTTCTTATGCAATTTATTTATTAAGAATGTGTGCATCTGATGGGGCAGAGAGCTCATTTTCATTCACATTCTTGATCAGTACACGAGATTTTTGTTTTCTGTAATATGGGCTAGATTTTACAGGGGGCTGTGATCCAAACCTCTGCCCCCACTCTCTTAATAAAAAGTTGAGGTGGTGCGCACCAATGATTCTGACAGCTACTCCACAGCAATTTAACCCTTGGAGTAGCGTTAATTGACTAGAGGTAGAACTGCCACCCCTTTCACGAGAAGATATTCTGCTTTAGAGAGATGCCAGCCGATTTGAGGAGGCTAGGTAAGTCTGGGGTCTGGGACCTCAGGGAGGAGTGTATAATCTTGGGTGAAAGAGGCCAGGGGAGGGGAAAAGTGGAACAGATAACCTTGGGAGGTTGATGGCTGCCAGTGAGCTCAGGGAAGTTGCAGAGAAGGGTCCCTGCATTCTTTTGTCTGGACTGGTGTCAAGTAAAGGTGCTGGGCATCCTTCATGGTGTGGACCTCCACTGATAGAGGAATTAGACCCTTCCTGCCCATTAATCATCTGCATAATTGCCTCAATAAATCCAATGGTAGGTTAGTGAACTACCTGACACGCCCGATGCCTTCTGTAACACTTCCATCCTGTCTGGCAGGTAGGTAGATGGCAGGAAAGCCACCCACTGAATCTTGCATCCCATGCTCAAATGCATGGATGAGGAAACATAAAATCTAGCCACTAATTCTTTTCCGAGGTCTTTAAGAGTATATCTGTTGCAACATAAAACATAAAATTCTGACACAGTGGTCAAGTCAGGATCACTTCTTCTCAATATCTCCTCTTTTCTCTTTCCAGTTGCCAGTTTTGCTGCTACTTTTCCTTTTGTGCACAAATTATACTGAAAATTAACGCAGTATATACTCGCTATGCACATAAAAATACATAGCTAGAGTGTTATAATTTCTTCCTGGTTTCTACCTGCCACTGTCCTCGGGCTCCATTTATCCATTTTCCCCTGCTTTCATTGTATTACCACTACCTTCACTCTCTGCGAGCTATATCTAAGGAATGTCGATAGGCATTGAAGTTCTGCCACTTCGAGGTCAGTTTGGAAGAACATTATTACAAAATCCCCTGAATTATTATGGTATGGCATTCTGCAATTCAGCATTTGGATTGGAGTTTTGTCAGTCGCGAATGGATAGATGAATTATCCACTTAAAATTCAAGCTCAAATTTCCCAACTTTGGGAAGAATCAGGCTTTTGTACATTAAAAACTCTGTGCTTGGTACCTTGACTTGCTTCTATCTTTAATTGTATATGCAAGTATCTATTGTATCACACATAGTTTGCAGTTAAAATCAATTGTTAATCTTGGAAAACATATTACATTTACATTTGCTTGGTTCATTTATGTTATCTTGAAAAATGTAGCTTTCCTTTTTAAAAAAAAGTCACTGTTCTGTCAATTTTTACTTCAATGTTGTCCGACATTGGATACTAGTCTTAATCTGATGTCAGCACTATATGACATGATATTGAACTGTGGCCACAAGTGCTTTCAGGATATGGAAATCCTAGTAATCCCCTTTGAAAACAAAATTAAAATGTTTCACTGAAATAAGTGACCCTTTGTGTATATTACATTTAAAAAAAAGATATAATGTGGTTTGAATGGTAACTGCAGAAAAGCCTGTTGAGTTGCTACCATAGCCCTTTGTATAGCTCAAACACAGCTTCATAGATCATTTTGCACAGCATCTACCTTGATTACCATTTACTTCCCTTGCTCCATCACATGTACAATAACAATGTCAAATTTAAAGAGTCATCCTTTTAAAGCATTATTTTCTTAGTCTTCCAGACACCATCACCTGTCACTGTCTGCTAGCAATGCTCCTCACTCGCTATGGTCTGGCATTAGTCCAATTGGTTAAAATTAATGGCCAAATGTTCACAATGTCAAAGTTCTTCATTGTTTTGCAATCCCTGTTGGAAATTACACGTGGATTGCAGCAGGAACTGTAATTATAGTGTGCATTTCTCGTAATGCTTTGAATGTTCTTGCCAGCTGTAATGAAAACCGCAAGAGAATGTATAGTGTTAATTATTTTCTTCCTGCTTCCTTTGAGCAAACAATTTTGCAAACACATCTCTGAGCTTTCAAGTCTTTTGTGAATTGTTAAATGTTGAATAACAGTTCGGCCAAAAGAAATTGTGCTTCAGTTGTGCTTGAACTAGGTTCAAGGATTTTTTGTCTCCTCCTCTGATTTGTTCTGTTATTTGCTTCAACAGTTAATTGCAAGCAGTTCAATTCAGACATTTAATAATGAACCTGTCAATTGATACTGTTGCCACTACAATATTTATTATTGCAGTAACATTTGAGGTATTTGTGAGGATTACGATTTTTTACATTGACAAATTGATGGAGAATAATTTGCATCATGAGTCAGGAACAAACAAGCTGTTTTAATTACAATATATTCATGCAGCTCTGCAACAGAGAAGCTCATACCAAACCAACTCAATAGTAAAACAAAAATCATGGTTAAAGTAATGGTGGTGATAGCCTCCTTGTTATTCAAACGAGTCTACCCTATTTGTAAATTTATTGCCTCTCATGACTGAAAAATCTGATTTTGATTTGATTTGATATAATTTATTATTGTCACATGTACCTAAGTACAGTGATAAGTTTTGTTTTGCATGCAGTACAGACAGATCATACCATACAAAGTCCATAGGATGATAGAACAGGACGAGGAATACAATGTTACGGCTGCAGAGAAAGTGGATGCAAAGTTGATGCAAGGTTGTCCACGGGTGTCCGCAGAATGGACCGGTTTTGTTATCGTTGTTGGCCTTTTGGGAAACTTCTACTGTTTTGCCAACCCTAGCCTTCCACTAGACACATTGATGTTGCAAATTTGACCTAGATGGCCCTTAAATCATTGCTAAGCCAATTGTATTACTTGCCACCTCATAGGATAGTCAACTGCAGGGTTTTCCCAAGAGAGATCATGTATAATACAGAAGTTTATAAGGCTTTTTTTATGGCTGTCTTTGTATCATTTATGCTGATCACGTTGACGTTGTGTGTGCTGAGCCAATTCCCCATAGAAGATCTCCTTGGAGATTAATAGTCATTGACTTTTTTGGAGGATGGTCTCTCTGCTGTTCAGACCAATTTGTAATAGATGTTTAATATCATTTTACAAAATTTAAGATGGGCCAATGGGCCAAGGAGTGGCAGATAGAGTTTAATTTAGATAAATGTGAGGTACTGCATTTTGGAAAGGCAAATCAGGGCCGGGCTAATACACTTAATGGTAAGGTCCTGGGGAGTGTTGCTGAACAAAGAGACCTCGGAGTGCAGGTTCATAGCTCATTGAAAGTGGAGTTGCGGGTAGATAGGATAGTCAAGAAAGTATTTGGTATGCGTGCCTTTATTGGTCAATGTATTGAGAATAGGAGTTGGGAGGCCATGTTGCGGCTGTACAGGACATTGGTTAGACAGAATTGGAATACCGCATCCAATTCCGGTCTCCCTACTATAGGAAGGATGTTGTGAAACTTGAAAGGGTTCAGAAAAGATTTACATGGATTTTGCCAGAGTTAGAGGGTTTGAGCTGGAGGGACAGGCTGAATAGGCTGGAGCTAATTTTTCTGCAGTGTCAGAGGCTGAGGGGTGACCTTATGGAGGTTTATAAAATCATGAGGGGCATGGACAAAGTAAATAGACAAAGTCTTTCCCCAGAATGTGGGAGTCCAAAACTAGGGATTTAAGGTGAGAGGGGATAGATTTAAAAGAGACCCAAGGGGCAACTTTTTCTCATTGAGGGCGGTGTGTGTATGGAATGAGCTGCTAGAGGAAGTGGTGGAGGCTAGTACAATTACAACATTTGAAAGGCATCCAGATGGGTATATGAATAGGAAGGGTTTAGAGGGATATGGGCCAAATGCTGGCAAATGGGACTAGATTTATTTAGGATATCTGGTCAGCATGGATAAGTTGGACTGAAGGGTCTGTTTCTGTGCTGTGCATCTCAGTGACGCTATGGGCCAGAGAAAAAACCGAGTAGGGATGCTACAAAGTTTATTGTCATGTTTCTAGGACACAGCTAAGGATAGAATTCAGATGGTACATCACCTCACCTCCTGACTGCTGGGTATCTGCGGTAATTAATAAAAACTGAGAGCTCTCATCTTAGGTGAATCCCTACCAAGTGTACAAAGAATAATAGTGCTGGAATGTATTGTTCAGAATCCCTCACATGTAAATCAGTTTTATCCACAAGATAACGAAAAAGGAAAAGAATGTAATAAAAAATGTTTGATGACCTTGTAACACACTTTTTATTTTTATTTTCAGCCTAAGCAACGAACTTCACTGATTTCCTCGCAGGAGGTATACAGGCCAAGTCATGTGTACGATCAGTCAGAGGTCAGTTCATCTGTAGGCTATGCCAGTGTTAATACTACACCTCCTATTAGCCCCGCCAACTACTCCATCGGATCGATAGAAGGAAGTGACCTCATAGGTAAGATAATGGTTTGGAAAGAGTAAAATATCACAGAAGTTTTGTTTTTACGCTTTAAAGCGTACAACACGTTTGTATAATGTATTTTCTTCTACACAGGTATGGTTATTTACAGTTTCACCATTTTTTGCAAATTTACAATATACAGTGCAACCTTTGAAAATAAATCAGTTGATAAATCACACGGCACAACAGGGACCAGCGTAACTTAAAAAAATCAGTTTAAAATGCGCAATAGAGTGAAAGAGTAAGTGTAATATCTGGTTTGTAGAAATCAAATAATTTCTACCAACTGATCTATTTAATAGGATCTTGCATGATGCTTTGTGCAACTTCAATCCAGTACCATTGAGCTATCAATAAAGCAGTCGAACCACAGCTTAAACTTTATAGTATTAGGGGTGAACTGATGTTCAGTAATAACAGCCTTGCTTCTGAGTCAGAACATTGTGGCTTGTTTCCTTAACCAGAGAGCTGACCACAACATTTAGGTCGACATGCCTCTGTTGGACTTGCTGCCTTTCTGATATGGCACTAAACCAAACCTTTGTCTGTCTCATCAAATAGTTAATGCATCATTCAAAAAGAAAGAAAGTTCTCCCAATGTGTTAGGACATATCATTCCTCAGCTAAAATATGACATCTGGCCGTTTATCCCACAGCTATATCAACCGTACAACATTAAAGCAGTGCCAGTGAAACACTTTGGAATATCTTGTTGTGGAAGATGCAAAATTCTTTGACATCTTTCATTTCATTTTGCATACTATCAACAATGAATAACCTATTGTCTAATCTAAGCTAATGGCACAAAAGTGAAGCAGGTGGAAACTTTATTTTTATTTCATGTCAAAAGGGAATTCTTATGCAAAAATGATCAATGTTTGCTGTTATAACATCAGAAATGTCCATGACAGGTAAGCCAGGATCTTTCTGTCCTGTCCAATCCCCAGTGCACGTGTGGTACAGTTTACTTTCTATCATCCTGAGCTAGTCATGGTGACCCTTGCAAATTGGGTTGTGACACAATCCAAAATCACCCAGTGAACGTGAGCTGACCATCATAAGCAGTTAAAATCCAGGCTTTTTCATTTGACTCCATCTAATACTTCCTACATACCACAACTTAATGAAGAATGTGTATCCCATTTGGCCTCAGTTCTGTTATCATGATTGGAATCATGAGGTACTTCAGCAGAATCATGAAGCCATTCTGTGAATACACAGGAATAAAACAGCCCATGATATGCAATACGAAGCATAATTGTGAAATTGTGATTGATTTTGTCAGAATTGTGTGTTGTTGCTCTTCAAGAATCTCTTTTACTGCGAAAAGAAACTGTGGCTAATAATACATGGCATGAAAAGCATAATTTGTGTTTTGATTCCCTCTGACTTGACTACACATTGATCATATGTCACAAAAAACTGTTTGTTTTTGCATCTTGGACAAAATAAAGTGAACTGGCAATTCATACCAATGATAAATAATGTTGGATATTGAGGCATGTAGTTCAAGTAGCCAAATGCTTGTTCAAGGATAACACAGTGTAGAGCTGGATGAACACAGCAGGCCAAGCAGCATCAGAGGAGC
>NC_063353.1:16969497-17139401 GCF_021869965.1 Rhincodon typus | reverse complement strand
ACCCGAAACGTCAGCTTTCCTGCTCCTCTGATGCTGCTTGGCCTGCTATGTTCATCCAGCTTTACACTGTGTTATCTCAGTTTCTCCAACATCGGCAGATCCTACTATCTCTATACTTGTTCAAAGAGTTCAGTTTGAAACAATGGTTTGAAAGAAGGGAGGAAAAGTGTGAATGGTTTATGGAGTGAATTCCAGAGGCTAGGAACCAGGAACCATGGGCACTGATGATGAAGTGTTTGAAATTGGGGATGCTCAAGAGGTCAGATTTAGATGAGCACGTGTACTATGAAGGGCTACGTGGCCAGAGAAGATCACAGCCATTGAAAAGAGCAAAACCATGGACTGATTTGAAGGTAAGGATGAGAATTTTAATACTGAAGCTTTGATTCACTAGGAGCCAATGTAGATCAGCAACTACCAGGGTAATGGATGTGGGGGACGTTGTGCAAGTTAGACCATAGCAGTGTGCTTTGAATGACGTCAAGTTCATTGAGGGTAGAATAGTGGTCACTGACTTGTGCATAGTAATAGTCAAATCCAGAGGAATCAAAGGCCTGGGTGGAATTCCAGCAGCTGATGACCTCAGTTAGAGGCGGTGCTATGGTGAATTAAGTGAGTATTCTTAATGATGGCATTGGATATGTGGTTGAAAACTCATCTCTGGTATAAAGATTTTGTCTGATTCAATCTATAGTTCTCAGAGAGACAGATGGAGTCACTAGATAGGGAATGGAATTTGTGGAGAGGATCTAAAACAGTGGCTTTGCTCTTCTCAATATTTAATTGCAGTGCTGGATGTTAGAAAAGTAACCTGATAATTTAGCAACAATGGAAGAGTCAGGAGGGTTGTTGGTGAGATAGAGTTGGATGGTATCAGCGTACATGTCAGAAATACTGTTTTCAGATTATGTCACCAGGCATTGCGTAAATGAGAAGTGGAGGAGTGCGCAAGGATAGATCCATAGAGGACATCATAGTTAACAGAGTGAGTAGAAGTTATGCAACTAACTACGATTAGATAGATAGTACCAGACCAATGAATGCAGTCCCACCCAGCTAACTGCAGCAGAGAGGCATGGGAGAAGGATGGTGTGGCTAACCCCCTGTCATGCTGTGGACAGACAAAGAAGGATGACGAGGGACAATTTAACTTTGTAACGGTGTTGATGGCAGATGTAAAGTTGAGGAGGAGAGTCGCTGGAAGGAGAGAACTGTTGACTGTATCAGTGAACATGTTAATAGGAAAGCATGTTAAATGGTCAACAGTTTAGTGGGAATAGGGTTGAGAAAACAAGAGGTGGTGGGTTGCTCGTGACAAGGTGAGTTTGGAGCTAGCATGAGAGGAGAAGGGCGCTTGAGAAACTAGAGAAAGATGCAAGTTCAGGGCTAGCACAGAGAACACTTTCAAGGAAGTTTTGCCTGGGAAGATTGTGAACGAATTGAAATTGCAGTATATGAGGAAATATTTCTGTTTAGGATGAATATTGTGTTTACTCAGAAAAATCTTTGTTTCTGGACATTAATACATTACATACTCTGTGAGGGACTGAATGCTCTTATGATTTATGTAAGTTCTTTTGGATATTTTCGAATCAGCCTGTTCAGTGTATTATTACACGCGACTGAAGCTGGAGGGGCTTGAGCCTGGTCCTCCTGGCTCAGAGGTAGGGATACTACCACTGCATCACAAGACCACCCCCGCCAACATGGGTTGTTAGATTGGTTGATGGTAATTAAATCTCCACATGGGTATAGTCAGTTGGAAAAGGCAGCAGTAACACACAGCTCTACTGTATGTCCAATGGTATACTGTTTGTATACTTTGATTTTTTTTATACACTGGGAGGAATGAACAGATTAAACAGTCCTTGGGACCAATCTGCTCGTTGTATCCTGAATAGAGGTGGACCTGGGATCCTAACTAATGCCTTAACAATCACTTTCAATTGCTTGCAATGAACCTTTAGCCAGTATACAAATACTGACAGCTGGGCCATTTTGAGCCTCAGGCAGAGCAGCTGGAATTATTGAGGACTCGAGGGATACATTCTGATAAAGCTGCAATATGTTTTCCCAGAGGAGCTGAAATCTAAAATCTAAAGCAACACTGCTTTTCTGATAAATGTAGAAAGTGATCAATGGCAAACAGATTCTTTCCCAAAAGGAAGTCTCCTCAGCTGTTCCTTCACGAATGGTACAGTCAATCCTTCCCTCCTCCATGTTGAATGCCATTTGGAAGATGCACTAAAAATAGTAAAGGGACGTTATGTACTTTTGTGGGAACTTCACTGTTGATAGCCAAGAGTGCTTCAGTACCACCACTACTGCCAGATTGGACCTTCAGCAGGTGTGAAAGGAATCAACAAAACTCTTGCTTCACTGTGCCCTTGTCATTCCACCTACTGATGTGTTCAGGATAAAACTAGCGCACAGTTCTTATGGAGACCGCATTCCATCCATACTCAGGGCACTTTCAATCATGTTGTGTGACACTTTGAAAAAACTCTCTACTGATTCAGCAGTTCCAAACTGGGTTTCCTTGAGAATGTGTGGGTCAGCAGCAGCAGTATTGTATTTAACAACAGTCTATAACTTCATGATCCAGCATATTTCCCACTCAACCATTACCATCAAGAAACAGGAACAACTCATTGTGAAGTTTAGTAGACCATGCCAGGAGCAGTGCCTATAAAAGAAATGCCAACCCAGTGGAGCTGAGAACAACTGCATGGTAGAAAGTCAAAGCGGTGTTTCGTGGATAGAGCTAAGCAATTCTACAACCAGCTGATCAATCCTACCACATCCAGTCATGCAAGGGTATTAGCTATTTGTGAAACTAATACGGGTGAAGATTCTGCAAATATCCCCATGCTCAATGATACACAACCCAGCAAATCAGTGCAAAACAGAAGGTGAAAGTGTTTGCAGAGATAACACAGCGTAAAGCTGGAGGAACGCAGCAGGCCAGGCAGCATCAGAGGAGCAGGAAAGCTGACATTTCGTGTCGGGACCCTTCTTCTGAAATGGGGGTCCTGACCCAAAACTTAGCTTTCCTGCTCCTCTGATACTGCCTGGCCTGCTGTGTTCCTCCAGCTCCACACTGTGTTATCTCTGACTCCAGTATTAGCTGTTCTTACTATCTCTGCGCAAGTGTTTGCAACCATCTTTAATCAGACTTGTTGACAGATGCCAGTCTTTAGCCTCGTTGAATCTTTCCTCATGAAATCAAGAAACAGCTGAAGACACTGGATATTACAAAGGCTGTGGGATCTGACAACAATCTAACTGTAGCATTGAATACGTGTGTTCTAGAATTGATCATGCCTGTAGCCAGTCTGTTTCAGTATGGTTAAAAGTTTGTTCTATTCTTACAAAAAACCATTCAATCCAGCCAATAATTTCATTATCAGTCTACTGTTATATTCATTATTGTTTCGTGGGATGAGAGCTTTGCTGGCAACGTCACATTGTAGGTCTGGAGTTACATATAGACCAGACCAGGTAAGGATGGCAGATTTCCTTCCCTAAAGGCCATTAGTAAACCAGTTGGGTTTTTACAATAATTGATGATGGTTGTGGTGGTCACATTTTGATGAGACTACTTTTATAGTCCAGACTTATTGATTGAATTTAGGTTCCACTAACTGTTGTAGAGGAATTTGAACCCATGTCTACAGAGGATTTGCCTGGACCATTAGGAGTCCAGAGACATTATCATTTGGTCACTGTCTCCCTCTAATCATTGATAAAATAATTGAAGTTGATATTGACAGTGCTACCTAACATCATGATTAGCAATGCTCTGAGTTTCATTAGAGTCACAGACTTCATTACAGCTTTTATCAAAACATGGATGATTGAATTGATCTCCAGATGTAAAGTGGACATGATTGCCCTCAACATCAACATCAGGGCCATTCTTGATAGAGAGTGGCATCGAAGCAAACTAAAAAAGAACAATGAGAATTGAGGAGATATTTCCCACTGGTTAGAATCACACTCAGCACAAAGGAAAATAGTCCCCCTAGTTGGAGGCCAATTCTTTTATTTCTTCTTTATTCATTCACGGGATGAGGGCATTGCTGGCTAGGCAGCATTTGCTGCCCATCCCTAATTGCCCAGAGGGCATGTAAGAGTCAACCACACTGCTGTGGATTTGGAGTCACATGTAGGCCAGACCAGGTAAGGATGGCAGTTTCCTTCCCTAAAGGGCATTAGTGAACTCAGTGGGGTTTTCCTGACAATTAGTAATGGATTTATGGTCATTGTTAAATTGTCAATTTCATTGAATTCAAATTCCATCGTCTGCCGTGGCAGGATTCGAACCCGGGTCCCCAGAACATTACCTGGGTCTCTGGATTAACAGTCTAGTGACAATACGACTAGCCCATCACCTTCTCTTATCTCAACTCTAGGATATTACCTCAGGATGTTCTCAGCACAGTGTCCTGAGCCCAATCATCTTCAGCTGCTTCATCAGTAACCTTGTCTCCATCACAGGTTCAGAAATGGGGATGTTCATTAATGTGTACACAATGTTCAATACCATTGCAACTCCTAAAACACACTATATCTGCATGCAACAAAATCTGGACAACCTTCAGGATTATGAGGATAGCTATCAAGTAATTTTCGCACCACAGAATTGCCAGGCAATGACCATACCCAACAGGAGAAAGTCTTAATATCAGTCCGGACATTTAGTAGCATTACTGTTGCTGAATTTCCTACCAGTGATATCCTGGGTGTCATGATTGCCTAGAAATCTAAATCGAACGGCCGTATAAATACTGTAGCTACAAGAGAAGGTTCGAGGTTGAGAATTGATGATATAACAGGTCCTGACATGCAGATGTTTACAAGGTTCCAGATATTCTTGCAGTCTTTTTGGGAAAGCAATTAAAAAATTTCACCTATTGCTGGACCTGCAAAATCTGCATTAAAGCAGTAGATGCATTAAAATTAATTGGATTCCCTCCCCCAGTTGGTATTTTCAGTTATTTAACACCTATACAAAATCCACAGTGGGTCATTAGAACCACTATTTTCAAAGTTATTAATCAAAGTGCCATTTTTAATTTGGAAATGACTATACAGGCAGTCTGCATAAATTCTCCTGACTATATTTGAACAGATACTAGTGCAGATTAATATTTCCTTGTTTTCTGTCATTTTTAGAAATTATGTTAGGATTGTGCTAAAAATAAAGAAAGGCATTTGCAAGATTTCTTTTTAAAGATATGAGTAATTTAGCAACTTTCCAATTGCAATTGAGAAATGTGTCACATGGGGAATGTCGCTTTATTAAATCTGTATTCTCAACAGCATATGCCTTACTGTCCTTAGCAAGGAAAAAACTTTGCTGATATGGAATAACTTGAATGACATATAATTTTAATGAACATGGAAGAAATTACTTTTAAAACCAGCATTGAGATACAGTTATATGATAATGGAAGGGTACATTTTATTAACGTTTAATAATCTTCCTTGTTTGAAGAGTGTACCATCCAGTCTAAAAATATTGAGCATTCAGGTGCCAAGCATGTTTGAGGTGAGCACAGGCTGTGGCATTTATTCCTGCCATTGTAGCCCATCTTGTTCTGTTGAAAGGCTCAGTGTGATATTAGTAGGCGTTGAATGATGCTGGAACAGTTCCATTATGAGCTCTGTGCTGTTACAGTGAAGCTGCACAAATAATATGACAGTGTGAGTCAGATTGCTTCTGCAGCTGACGCACTTGGGAGACGTTTTGCAGCTCAGTTCAGTCTGGCACTGCCACACCTAAAGGGTTTACTTTCCATGGAGATTACGAATAGTAGCAAGTCCACTTCAGCTGCAGTTTATTTCAAAGCCCTGCTTAGTGTAAACTAATGAACTGATGTCCTATTCATTGGGAAGGCTAGGATGGTAAACTGTCGGCAGTGAGCACAATTGTAGAGCACTACTTTCCACAGTATTGTATTTTTTGTGTTCTGTGTTATTAATTTTATGACACCAGCTGTACTGTTTCCAAGGAAACAGGCACTGTGCAAGCAATGTGTGAATTACTTTGCATTTATCTGTGAGGGAAGTGGAAAAATTGGTTTAAACAATCCATAATAAAATAAGATAATTTTTGAAGTGTGAAAGACATAATGTCATTGTTAATTCATCTTTATGTGATGCAGTGTAGGACCAACTGTTATGTGTGTATTATGTGTATAAAATATTTGTAACATACGCACACACGTGCAAACGTATATGCTATTAAATGTATTTAAGCGAATTTCGCCAAATACGGCTCAATTAGATCAGTGCACCAGAAGAGGAACTATCTTGTGTTATCCCTGATCAGAAATTAGTCCCCAGCAATGCTGTGACACCCAACAAGTCATGCCAACAGATAGTATTTTGACAGTATCTCTAGCTGAAGAATGGTGCTTGTGCTTTAATTTTACTTGGGATGCAGGAAACACCATAGATTTTCCCCAATTCAGTTTTGAAGCCACAATCATCATGCAGCAAGACTTGTCTTCAGTATACTTATGACTTTAACTTCGACTTGATGCTTTTAGCTGTTGGACTGGTCCAGCAGCATCACTGTTAGTGTGAGTGAGAAGGTTGCACTTAAAGACTGGAATATTACTGGAAATTTACTTCTGCACACTAGAAGAGGTGCTGTCTTTAGATGAGACATTAAACTTGCTCTCACACATGGACACAAAGTTGATGCTTTTCAAAGGATCTCACATTTATTCCTCTATAAAAATGCATTAAGGCAATTGACTGCAGATGCTGAAAATCTGAAATAAAAGCAGAAATTCTTGAAACACGAAGTTAATATTTTAGATCAGTGACATTTCAATAGATTATCAGTTTTTTCTCATTGATGTTTCTGGCAGCTAGTGTGTCAGTTGCTGCTGTAATTCTTTAATTGCAACAGTCATAAAACTTCAACACTATTTCATTAGCTTCATATTGCTTTGGGGATTCGGCAAGAACTAAGTATATGTTCCTTACTTCTGTTTCTTGTCTGTGCCTTTTTTCAACTCCTGTCTAAAATATGAAATGTCTCATAGGTGTAGCTTAGGCCGCAAATTGGAATAATGCAGTTCGGAGATATGTTTCTTCTGAACTGTTCATCAAAGAGTGTATGGTGGTAGGAAGATGCACTTCACTCTTGATCATCTTTTGTGGTATCTTTGTGTAAACCACAGTAGCTTTCAGACAATGTGCTGGTGCTGGGTGCATTAGCTTCTGTGAAGTGAATTATGCCCGGTGCTCTAGTTCCTTAGTTTCTTTTATTTTTCTGTGATTTTGTGCACTTCTGGCCATACAGAAATGTTGTGTTGGTGGTCATAGTAAGCTGGGTCATCACTTAGATATTGCTGACTAAGCTGTTGAGATGTGCCACATTTTTACCGTAAGAAACTGATAATTTGCTCGTTAAGAGTGAGATTCGTTTTGATTCACCGATTTGAATGTGGTTTTGCTATTTAAGATTTTTAAAACAGCTCAATCTAGAACATTACATTTCATGTAATTGTATTGAAAGTAGTTTCAATAGTTGTGATGAGTTGTGTTGAGTAAAAATACAAGTGCTATCAAAAACTGTGTAGAATGTGACAAAAATCATTGTGTCACTCCTGGTCAATCTTTATGAACAACACAACACAATGTACATTTAACATTTGGAAGAGAATTGAGAGAATACTGAAGTAAGAGTTACAGAATGTATGTTATAAATCATCAATTTTTTCATCTATGTGAACTGGGAACAGGAGTAAATTAAACAACAAGATAGTGGCTGATCTGATTGTGACCTCAATTTAACTTTCCTGCCTACCTTTGAATCTCTTCTTAGCCCAGAGGTTTGTCCATCTTAAACATATTAAATGACTCAGCTTCCACTGCTCTCTGATGAAGAGAGTGCACAGATGCATAGCCCTCTGTGGAAAAGTTTTCTATTCATCTCAATTTAAAAATGAGGTCCCCATTTAAGATGATGTTCCCTACTTCTAGTCTCTCCAACAAAGGGAAACATCTTTTCAACATTCACCCCATCAAGTCCCCTCAGGATCCTACATGTTTCAATAAGATCATTTATCATTATTTTAATGATTGCTCACTTATATAGACCCAGTCTGCCCATCTGTCCTTAAAAGAAAGTGATCAGTCAACTGAACCTTCTCTGAGCCTCTTCTGCTGTAATTCTGCCCTTTATAAAATAAGGCAACTGAAACAGTGTATGGAACTCTCGATGCATTCTCACCAATGCCCCATACAACTGTTGCAAAAACACCCTACTTTTATATGCCATTCTCCTTACAACAAACAACAGTGTTCTTTTGGCTTCCTAGTCACTTGCTGTACCTGGATACCAACAGTCGCTGATTCAAATAGCAGAACACGCAGACCTCTTTGCATTTCAGAGCTCTGCAGACTCTCTTAATTTAAATAATTGTATTGTTTGTTGACCCATTTATGTCCTCTTCATAACTTACTTTTTTAACCATCTTTTGTTATTGGCAAATTTAGCAGGCACACATTTGATCCCTTCATTCAGGTCGTTAATTAGCTCTCTTGGCTGGGTAGCTGGTTTATGGTGCAAAGTGATGCAGCAGCATAAGTTCAATTCCCATACCATCCAAGATTCCCAAGAACACACTGTCTTCTAAATTTATTTTCTAGTCTGGTGGAGCCTTTCAAGACTTAGGGAATATTGGAAAATTAAAACCAATGCAGCTACTATTTCAGCTGCCATATCTTTTAAAACCCCAGGATGAAGTCCATTAGGATCTGGGGACTTGTCAGCTTTTAGTTCTATTAATTTTCTCAGTACCAATATCCTCATGATTGTGATGTTTTCAGTTCCTCGATCCTTATCAACTCGTGATACACAATGATTTCGGTTCTATAGTTGTATCTTGTACGGAGAAGATAGTTGCAAAATATCTGTTCAATATATCCACCACTCCTTATATCTATTATGTAGAAATTAAGATAAAGATTATGGATGGAACTGGGAAGATTTAGTGCAGAGAAACCAGCTGTCTACCTCATTGGATCAGACAGTTGATTGGCTCCTAGTGGGCTTTCAGCCCAGATTACGAAGCTGGACTTAGTTGTGCCCGGCTGGAGCTGTTGGCTCATCAGAGGCTGGCATCTCCAGAACTTGGCATGGCCTTGGCAGAGGCCATAGTTTCCACTGGTACACCACCCTCCAGACCCCCACATGGAGAATTACCACCAAGAAAGTTAAGTGTTGTTTGAGAGTGGGGGAAAGGGGTATTTCTAGTGTTGGGGATTGTGGGGTGAAGGTGGGGGCTGGTGGGGAGGGCCATAGTAGCTCACTGACAACTCCCGAAGTCCATCAATCTTACACAAATAAATGCAGATTAAAGGACATCCCCATCCACAGACTGACAACTGAGGTAATGGCAGGCCACGTAGGGTGATGCATTTAAGTGGTTTGTCATTGAATGTTTAAGGACCTTAATAGGTCGTGGTTCAGGAAGGTAAACTCAGGGCCATCTTACCCAGTACTTAATTTCTGAGGTACCAGGAGGAGTGTGGGATCTCCCTGGTGGCAACAGCCCTTCCTACTTTCAGCCCCCATTTTTCTAGAGAAAATCCCACACTGTGTATTTTTCCCATAATTTCGATGCAGGGGTGAATTTTGAAGTATTGGCATGGGTTAATCGAAAATCAGTCAGGCAAAAAAATGATATTCTTTACAGTCTATTGTAGTGACAAGACCAGGGCCGGTTATCAACTGTCCTCTTTTTTTAAAAAAAACCCTCAGTCATTCGCAACAGTTTTTTTGTACAATGCTATTGTACCTCAATTGAACTTAATTAAGCAGGTCAAAAGTAAAGAGCCAATTCTAAGATTTTCTTGAGTAGAAATTTGTTACCTGTTAGAACCCAAGACAAAAAGAAATGCAACATCGAACACAAACGTAGGTAATAAGCTTACAGAAAAGGAAGCTAGTGGTATATAGTACAGACAGGAAGATAAAAGCAGGTACAGTTGAAGTTTAGGAGTCCTTGTTTTGTGAAAGTGAAAACTGAGTCCAACGTTTTAGCTGTTGTCTTGTTTCTTCCTTAATAGCTTTGATGTAGAAGTTCTGGAATTCTGAACAGATGTGACTGTGTTGTTCCAAGTTGCTTTTCTTTGGCTAGTTTCTGAGCTTGAGAGGGAGAAGCACTTGGCAGAATCCTTACTGTTATGAATCCACGTTGCTTCTTCTCTTTATTACTCAAAGCAAGTTAGTGAAATATGGCTTGTTTATTCTAATTCTGTTGTCTTTTACAAACTGAACGGTACGTAGGTAACCTTCATCTCCATTATATGTAAAAAAGCATGCAAAGTATGAATAAAACATGAGATAGAAATTTATTTAGACCACACTGAGTTTTGATATTTTGATAAAAATGGGAATTCTGATGCACCAAGATTTGTATATATCAAGTGGGTTGCCTGGGCTTATCAGGGGATCACAGCAGCCATGTTAGGTCAGTGATGCCTTTCTCAGAAACATTTTAAGTTCGTGAAAATCTCAGGAATAAAAGTAAAATGATGAAAGTGGAATATTGATGGTCAATTTTCACCTCTAACACAATTGGTAGCAAAACAAATTTTAAAAAGTAGGATACGTGATCCAGTGTCTTTAGTACAATTGGGCAGCATGTTGAATAGTGGAGTTATTTCAGACTTCAGTCTCCCCTTTCTGTCAATTCCTGAGAAAATCAGTGCATCAAGGGCTTAACACATGAGCATCTGACACGTCATAGTAAGCTTACATATCAGCCCTGATATGACTGTTTTCTAAGAACAGTTAACAACAGAGATAGTTTCACACGAGTGAGTAATATTAACTTTATGTAGGAGTAATAACATTGATAAAATATGCATGGGACAGGTCTTTGTGGTGATAAAAGAATTAGCAGAAAAATGTCGGCAAAATTAATTATGGCTTAATCTTCCAGCAGCTGTGAGATGTCATTATCACTTTCACCTGTAATCTGCTTGTATTTAGAACCTATTAGATGTAAAAGTGATAATTATAAAACTGTTAATGTTAATAATTGACATCCAATACCCTTGAAATGCTGCTAACGGGTGTTGTCACTGTAGAGATACCATAAATTGAAGCATATAAGACAACCCAGTTTTTCCAGTCATGAAAGTCACGGGCTGAATCTTGTGCTGCTCCTTAGAGTTGGAAGCAAGTCAGGCAGGGGAATGTAATTGTTCGAGGTGTCAAATGTCAGGTAGCAATGGTGGGGAGAAAGTTTGCAATGAGGTTCTCAAATCTTCAAGGGCAAGTCGAGTTTTGCTGACCGCAAGCATCAGGAAGTCCTAGAGCATTTCATGCAAGTTCAGTAAAAGGCCAGTCTTGCTGAATTAAGCTCTATTTCCCACCTTAGATCTTCGTAAGTGAGCAATATGTATCTTCTGCATTTGAAACATGCAGCAGGGTACTATAGTTATTGGAGTGATAGCTACTGCTTTGACCCCTCTGGGAAACAGGCATCTATGCCAGTCTACCATGGGCATCCAGTGACAGCAGTCTAAGTTGCATGAGACACAGACAATTACAAAGAGAGAGAGCCCAAAACGTAATGGGCAATGGGTTAAGAATACTGGCTAAAGATGGAAGTCTGTCTGGCCAGGAATGGGAGGCAGGCTGACAGGCTGAGAATGTTCGGTTGCAGACATCCACATAGCTACGCGGTGAGATCCTACAAGAACGATGCCAGTCTGGATGCCCTTTAAATAGGCTTTGGGAATTCAAACCTGTAAGGTAGCAGTGGGGGTGTTGTATTCATGCTCCCCCCGCTGCAAGTTTCACTCCATGATCATGCATGTATTACGAGCAGACAACTACTGAGAAAATCTGACCCACTACCAAGCGAAAGCAGTTAATACTTCTCTACAGTTGGTAAGAACTGCCGATGCTGGAGTCAGAGATAACACAGTGTGGAGCTGGAGGAACACAGCGGGCCAGGCAGCATCAGAAGAGCAGGAAAGCTGACGTTTCAGGTTGGGACCTGAAGGGTCCTGGCCCGAAACATCAGCTTTCCTGCTCTTCTGATGCTGCCTGGCCTGCTGTGTTCCTCCAGCTCCACACTGTGTTATATCTAACACTTACTTCTATGCCTGCTATTGAACTTAATACAGAAGAACAGAAGATTACACCCATGTTTTTGCATACACTGAGAATATACTCAATATCCCTGTTCAGCCACTACATTTTATACTCCCATTATTAGTTAGCTATAATTTTTCACTCACAAATGCATGTTTTACTTATTGAGATCATATAAATGTACACTAGGGGTCTACCAGGCAGTGCAGACTGTGTTGTAAAGCTGCACAGGAGTTTAAGATAGGCCCAAATTTTGCATTGGATGGTGATGACACTTCAAAAAGGCCAAATACTCTTAGCCCATTCCAAGGTTCACTTTTAGACATAGGATATAAGTTGACTGCAGTTTTTGAGGGGTTTTTTTTGAGGCTTCTAAGGTTAATTTTACACTAATCTACAGTACAATTACCAATATGTTAGCTCCAGGTCAGCATCTTCCAGTGGCAATTGTTTCGTTACTTGCACTGTAACTTTTGTATTAATTGCACAGCGTTAACTAAGACCCTGTGTTACTCAAAGATTGCAATGCATCGTATGAAGGAGAAAAAGTGCATTTTATCTCAGTATGTTTTCCCTTGCTTTGGGACAGAGTGGGATCAAGTTACTGTAATTTGATGGAAGTGTCATTTAAGTCAAGCACTGATGAGTATCTGCATTGGCAGCTGCCATTTTTGTTGTTCATACAACAAATACCTGCTGAATTTTTAGCCTTTCTTATTGGAGAGCTTGTTTCTTTTAACCATCAATGGATTGAAAACTTGGGTTTCAAAAGGCCCAATATTTCAGAGCACTTAATTTCAATCAATGTATAACTATTCCTATGTTTTAAACATCTTTTGTGCAAACTTCCAATCAATTTTTGCTGCTATATATTCCTATTTCTGCATTTATAATGGTAATTACTATTATACCTCTGTGGTATGTAATTTGGTGATTCCTCTCTCCACTGTTAGAAGTTCTGCAGCAATCAGCCCAAGAATTTATAGCAGAAATGCAAAAATTAAAACAGAATAATATTACTCCAAATTCAAGACTGAATTATTTCTGCATATTTGCACTCTAATCATACTTTACTTAACATTATACTTAGCCTTAAATTTCCACGTCCAAGTCTATGAAATGACTTGCAATAATAATGAAGTTTGAAGCAATATGATGTGGCTTTCTAATTTAAAAAGTCTAAACAAAAGCAATAAAAAGTAACTAAGATCCCTACTGACTTCACCTCAGCTTATCTACATCACACACACAGTAATGAAAACGAATGGTGATTGCAATGAATATTCTTTTAGTAAGTTAATTATACAGAATAACAATATCCACAGAGATCAACTTATGCTGTTGCCTCAGGAATTGAGAGCAACTATGCACCTGATGTGCAATATGACTGGCAAACCTGTGTGAAAATTGTACAATGACCTCCCCAATGATGTAACATATACTGTTACAGTTTATAATGAGTATTGAATGGAGAGCCAGCAGCAAAACTAAAAGTCTTTTCAAGTTGCGGTGGGTTTTTACATTTAACAGTCCAGCCTTCTTTACCTTGCTAGACGAAGAAGTGACAAGGTACAATCAAACATATGCCAATGTTCTATAAGGGGCAGTGGTTCTTCCAGACCATGTTGCATTCCCAGTATATCATTCTGCAATGAAAGTCAATAGCTATTTGGATCACACCATTAACCTTACTGCTTTATATTTCTCCTCAAAACATAAATTATACCTTTATAACATGGGTGTTATGGAAAACGAAGATAAAACTTTCTAGATTGCACATGCACAGGAAAGAACTGACCTTAAATCAAAATACTTATGAAACATACTTTCTAGCTTTGCATTGCAATGGTTTATTGTTTTTAAGAGTTGTAGCAAGGGGGTTAATGTCAGGTCCAGTACACATGAATGCCAAAATGGAGGTTTTTGCAAATGAATAATTGTTTAACTGTGTGTCACAAGAACTCCTCTTAGTTTCCCTTAATTTCTACCCTTAGGTACTTTCTCTTGGTGACATTTCTGAACAGTTACTTAAAATATTGTTATGAGAGCACCAAATTATGTTATGACCCTGGATGAATTAATTCCAGATCAGACTGCCCAATTTAGTTGTGATCTTGTAAGGGACCAGGAGCTTTTTTTTTAAGTTAACAAAAGGTGAGATGTAGAGGAATATCTAAAAGAATGGAGTCACATGGATTCCATGGTTTTGATAGAAAACAGTACTTGACTGTGCAAATTGGACTGGTAATATAATCTATAATACATGTACAACTTATTTTGAACACCCAGCTTTAACATGATGAGCACAGGTAATACACTGGGATTGAATGACCTGCAGCCATATAAAATATGAAATACAATTGAGGCAAATTCCACAGATTTCTCAGCAATCCAACCACTCTGTTCCAAAAGACATTAATGATACAGGAGGTCAGCAAATCTCATGAAACTTCACAAGGGATTACAATTCTTTGCTTTTGGCAATCTGGCTTTGAAACTACCTGTTGAGCTCTCCCATCATAGACTGCCTCAGTGATTGCTCCAGTTCTGCTTGATTACTTATCATCCCTGGGTCTACACTCCCCTGGACTCCAAAAACTGCACTCCAGTATGTAAACAACTAGTTTTACCAAGCTGGATCATTATTTGTGTTTTTTCCTTGGACTCTAATCATGCTCAGTTGCATCGAGCAGTCACTATTCACGGAATTCCAGCTGCCATGCTCATCTATACTGTCCTATTAGTGGCATTCTGCTTCTTGTAAGCTACCACAATCTCCAAGAGTTTAAGCCCTGACTGCAGCTCCTAGCTGTCTGTAACTTCTAGAGTTTAGCCTGAACTCTAACAACACAGAGGTATCAACTGCACTAAATTCCTTCTCTCCCAGTTTCCTACACAGAACTCATTTGGTTCAGTTAAATTCTCTGCAACACAGTTTAAAGTCAATATTTCTAACATGGAGGCTATCCTCTTTCTCCTTCACATACTTACTGACTTTTGGTTCCTTCCAGTAACCTTTTGAGCTTGTATTTGGTGATCCCAAACTGTCCTGAGAAACACAATAAAAACCTGCAATAGTCACCCACTGCCCCTCCCCCCCCTCCCCAATATTGCTGGGTAGAATTGAATATTGTCATTTAGCAACTCATAGAATTGACTGTGCTCTGAATGTTACATTTCATAGAGAATGCTAGCTTGCTCAGTACAAAAACATTGATATAACTAGAGATTTTAATGACACCTTTCAGGTTTGTTTGCACTGTGCAAGATATTAACGTATTAGAGCCGATGTAGAGAAGTGGGAAGAGTTCACACCAGTGTCCACACCAACATTCATCCTCCAATAACAGTCCCAAAAAACAGATTACTGGTTATTTGTTCACTTTCTGTTTATGTGGCCTTACTTTGGATTGGGTGGTTGCTACATTTGTTGAAATATCAGTACTCATACTTGTAAAATAATTTGCTGCTGTGAAGTGATTTGAGATATCCTTAGGATATGTTACATTAATATGTAAATACAATGTGCATTGTTTGTTCCCCCAGGTCAGTTTTCTCCACGTGGGGAAAAAAGCTTATCATTTGGAATTTCAGCATAGATCAAGAACATGTGGAATCAATGGTGCTTTTGCATGGCTTAATATATGGTCAAACAACTTACTTGTTAAATCTCAATTGTCTGTTTTATTCTTTCTTCTCTCTAGCTAGCTCATGAGAGACACTGCTCATCAGTGCAAATACTTTTAACCAGAAGACAAATGGCTTTAGCATCAAACATCTGTGTAAAAACAGCTCCTTAAACAGTTGGGCAGATGCATGTTTTTGTGGGGGAATTCCCCACTAATGTCAGTTTCCAAAATTGGAAACATTTTGTCACAGCTTGATACTCCACAGGGCAGTCTTGTGGCAAAACTAGTGGTGTCTCCTCATGTCAGTGGATCGAGTGGCAGCTGGGGACTCATGTCATATCCATATCTTGCATGCCTGTGCTTTCGTTGGCTTCATTTTTAATATTACAATTTGTAAAATATTTTCCACAGTGTGAACTGAAATCACAACTGTGCTAAATTAACTCCTTGGGTCTATTACAGTAATTACCAGAAAAATATTCTGCACGATTACAATCTGCTTGTTCCTGAACAGAGAAAAAGTGGCCATCAGCAACTTTTGCTGAGTATAGTCAGAAATTATTAAAGGTGGTGTCTTCATTAAATCTGTTTGCAAAGTGCTGTGGGAATCATGTCAATTCACAATGGTATCATTTCCTAATAACAAATCACAATACATTTTATATCTTATTATGAATTTATGCACAAAATAAAGTTTGCAAAACATTTTACATATAAAAACATTATTTCAAAATGTCAAAAGACAAAATAATTTTCTAGGTAAATAAGATAACCCCTTCCATTTTAGCAAATTTCAGTGTTGCTCATTAATCTCAACATAATTTTCTATGTCTGATTAAGATATACTCGAATGCTCGTTTGAAAAGGAAGGAATGTTATTGTGCACAACCATAGACTATTCACATTTTTCAATTGGCTGTAACATCAAGTTTTTCACAATAAGTTGGAGCAGTTAATACTGCCTGAAAATGTTGTGAAGACATCAGGCAAATATTTCTTGATGGTACAACATTGGAATGTACCTCACTCTGCTGATACTGAATAAGTAGTCATAATTTCATACTGTCAGTAGGGACCAATGTAAACAGATAATAGTCAAACTTTATTTAACATACAGATCAATTTTCATCTATGGTCATTTTTCAGTATTGCTTTGAAAATTTCTACCCGCCAGAGTTACATTTGACAACTGTATTTGGCAATGCATTTTAGAAAAACAAGATACAGATGAGGGGAGCCTTGCCAGGCAGAAATCCAGCTCTGCTGAAAGCATGGGCTTTTCTTCCTTTTTGAGAGGTTGAGGGCGTGGGTGGATGACAGTTCAGCTGCTATGTTTGGGTCAGAAAGAGCAGCTCCATATGTGGGAAATAACTGCATCAACATTACAAAATATAACGTTCCAAATGATATTGTTGGACAATGCCGTTCCGCATTTTGAAAGGTCCACTTGATTTGTTTTTTCTAAAAGATGTTACGACCTCTTCAATTGTGAGTCTTTTGCATCGGTGCTGCACTCTTGGAAGAAACTAGGGTCACCATTTTGCATCTTTACTGAATGTAATACATTAAAGTGTATTTTGACAGTCTAGATAGTGAATTTGATATCGGTGATGGGCACAAGTTTTGAATAATTTTTATACATACCGTCGTAAAGTGAAGGAAGATTGTAAATGGTTGAATCTATAACCAGATATGCTACTGACTGGAATTTTATCATCAGCACAATCTGGATCACGTATTGTCAGCCAGCTGGAGAGCCTGTGAGTATCACACCCTGCCCTTTCCAAGACAGCCTGCCTAAATCTCATGCCATAACGTCCTGGGTGAGACCACTAATGGGTCTTGCCCAGGAATCAAGATTGTGAGCAGTGGCAGTTCCACCCTGCAAGAGCTACTGGTCGGCCAGAGACCAGCAGCTCTTGCACCCAACAGTGCCATAGAGGAGCAGGATAGTAGAGAACCCAGGACAAAAGTAAGTGATGAGTGTTAGGTCGAATTGGATGTTACAGGGAAATGGGACATGCAAGCTTGATGAAAGAGAGGAGAGGGGTGGTTCTCAGTCAGCACCCCTCTACCAACATCCAATCCCTTGAACAGATATTAATTGCCTCTGATTGACAAAGACATAGCCCTGTCAATCAGATACCCCCAGAACACAGCATGGGTTAATCCCAATGACCTACAGTGGTCTATAAGAGTGCCTCAGTTAGCAGTAGGGCAGTAAGGTCACCCATAGGCTAACAACCTTACCTATTTAAGTGCTCTTCCTTTTCCAAGTTCACTGCCTCTGGAAGCAGATTTTGCCCTTCTCTTTTATAGTCATGGAAAATCTACGTAGATGGAAATATGCTGCTAGTCTCCTCCATTTACTACTTACCGATCTCCCTGTACAAGGCTAAATGTTTGCTGTCATTTGCCTTGAACTGAGAGGCAGGTAAGCCTAAACCTTTGTGCAGTTGGCCAGTTTGCCTGTTTGCTGGCAGCAGCCTTGCCTCTGGGCCGTTTTTCTGGAGGTGGGATCAGGAGTAACAGAGTTACCATCCCTTAAGTGATGAGGAACCAGTTAAAGGAGGGTAATATATCTGTTCAGGCCTGGTTCCCGAGGTTGTGTGGTTTCGGGAACAGGCCTGTTACTTGGAGGTAGCCTCCAAGGGCCCAACTGGAGGAGCAGATGATCCTGGGCCTTTAAGGCCTTTCTCACCAGCCTGACCACAGCTGTGCCATAGGCTGCCCTGCAAATGGTTTCATAACCAGCTTCTGAGGCCATGTTTGAATTTAAAACTTCTAAAAATCACAGGGAGCTAGTCAGTATAACACCTCCCACTTGAACTGCAGGTTCTACCACCTTCGCAATTGGAGAGGACCATATTAGTCTTCCAGTCTAGAGTCCCTGCCCGCCATCTTTAATTGGATGATGAGCCTATCAGTTCGGGGGGAGGGAGGGGAATCAGTACCAGGTAACTGCCACCTGTGCAGGAGGGGCTGATATTCGTTATTTAAGCCTGATGTCAGGGTCTCCATCCACAATCCTGCCTATGGGGTCTGTGCCTCACTACTCCCTTCAATGTTATTTTGTTGAATCAGTGACCTGTGGCAGCATTATCTTGCAGAAGCTAGTGATATGTCTGTCCCTGAAAGTGTTTGCTGCTGGCACTAAGCACTAAAAATGGAAATGTTCCCATTCCACAGCATCAGCATTCTTCCACTTGAAGAGCACATTACTGCTCCAGAATTTAAAAAGTAACATTTTAATTACCCCTTTCATGCCAAAAGCGGGTGGAGGTTGTGGTGTCGTGGGGAGGATTGCCTTGTGGACTGAGTGAATTCGCATCAAAAATGTCTTATTCATAAATGCCACTACCCATGATAAAAGACTCCTTTCTGCATGTATCAATGACTGTAGTTTGTCTTCCTCAACTGGACTCTGAATTGACTGATTAATCACTCCAGCCCAAAGGTAAATAGAAGTGACCTACACTGCTGCAGTTTTCGTTGATGGACGAGCTCTCTCATTTCAATGAATAATTCTCCATCACACTGGGGAAACCTCACTTACCTGCCAGGTTGGAGTGCTAGCCTCTGATCAGATGCCAGTAATCTTGGCAGCCAAATGTCAGTGCTCAGCTGCATTGTCATTAATTCATTTCAGTGCAATCTGGGGGCCACTTTTGTGGAAATTCCACAATCAGCATGGTCTTGCTTTGCACATGTGTGGATCGTAAAACCTGGACACAAAAGATCACTGACCTGATTTCGAGCTTTTGAGCAAGAGATGGTGCAAAGTAGCCGGTTAACATAGACGTACTCATTTAAATAGGAAAATCATTAAAATCAGATTCTGCACTGAAATTCCTGACTGCTGAGGTTACACACATAACTTGTCCTTGCCCATGGAAGATGATTAATCCCAGTCTGTGGAAATAGGTTTTAACAAGGAAGATTGCAGGTCCTTTTCATTACTTTTTGGTCTTTTGCTGTTGTTTTGGGTTATTTTCTGTCTATAATCTTTCTTCCCTTGTTGTTGCTGCCGTTTAAATGTCACCATATAATGTGCTGGTGTTGGGGATTGATTTGGAAGTTCCAATGTGGTGTACGAAACAGGTAATGGAGATGGAGGTTTGAGAGGGAACTTTACTTATTCAATACTAAGGGTCCAAGATTGTGGATGCCTCCAGAACTGGATGTGTCAGAGGAGAGGTGTCTCCACCATCTCTACTTTGACAAGATGTGCAGGTTGTGTCATCTGCTGCAGGTTAACTTTCAGACACATTGAGAACAGGGACAACTCTTCCCATATGAGTAAAGGTTACCACTGCAAGGAGAAACCAAATCACATTGTCTGCAGCATACATATTCTATCAAGCAAGTGACAACTATTGGAAAACAGGACACCTTTGTTAGATCAGCCATATCTGGTTAAATGATGAAGCAGACTTTTTAGGCTGAATGGCCCACTCCTGCACCTTATTCACATATTCCTTGTGTAAGCAAACATTAGCTGGGCACAGTGCCAACCTTTGCTTGGGTTCCAGAGTAGACCAAGGCACTGTGGAAGTTATCCACATGGGTATTACAGCTTTTTAAATCAGTTTGCTGTTGTGGCGTCAGCAAGGACTTTGAGTCGATCTGACTGCAGAAACACTGTTGTTCACAACAGTGGCTCTTATCCAAAACCCATGGTGGTCCTCATTTTCAGATGAAACACTGCTAGGATGGCTCTTGAGCCACTAGAGCTAACCTCTACATGTATGACTGCTAATCCCACTGTGAAAACCCCAAGAGAAGAGCTGTGTACAGGCTGTTTGCCATTTGTCAGCTGTTATCTTCCTATATCAGGATAGGATGCTCAACAGGATTGGCACAATGGAAGTGTGTTGGCCCAGCAGACAATCCTTGTGAATGATGCTTTTATGACATTTTGCACAGGGATGTGGGAATTGTCCACATTGGTGGGAGCTAACTTGATGGACTGGCAAGAAATGAGTAGAAGTGAAAAATCCTCTCTTTCATCTTCCTCTTCTTATCAAAGAACACCATTTGTAGTCCTGTACAAAGGACATACATAACAACAGTGTCTCCATGCAGCTATATTAGAAGCAGGGTGATGTTCATTCCTCTGATGCACTTGCTGTAGCATTTCTTCCAACTCTTCAACATCGATGACTTCACTGTGCCCTTGTGAACAATCATTGTGTTCCTGTCATTGTGATTTCCTGTTTAATGGTGAGCTGTAGCCCTGAAGAGATTCTGTCTTCTGACATGCCATCTCGATTTACCCTATGCTTAGATCTCTGGCAAGTTAGCCATTTGAGCTATTCCAATTAGAGGAGGCCTTCCCCATCATCCAAAGTGACATGGCCCTGGCCCCGAGTTACTCATAAAGTAAAACTGTGTTGTGCCACATTTCAACCTCATTTTTGCTGAACTGTCAAAATTGGAGCTATCATTTTAAATGATGCTGTTAGGTAGACAGGAACGAGAATACAGATGTTTGCTTGTTTTTATATAGTATCTGGTTTGCTAATTAATCATTAAATTTGTTAACTTGATAGTAATTATGTGCCTGCGTTATTATCAGGCCATTACTTCGTGGGAAATACAATATGGTAAGCTTGTATATGTGGGAATTGGAGAATGTGCTTAATCACAAGGTAATCCAATGCAACAATGTTTCACAAAAGGAGACAGTCCCCAGGCTCCTGACATTCAACATAGCCCAGCTATTTTGCTAATGCAGAAGAGAAATGTCCTTGATCAATAATAAATGGTCTGGAAAAGATGAATTAGAGATAAAAAAAGGAAAAATGCACTTCTGAAATTACACTGAGCAATGAAATTGTTTCTTAAGCAAACAAGGTTTTTGTGAACTGTTTAATGCTGTAACAGATTAAAAACTAACATGCCAGATGTCACCCACAGCAACTTGAAATAACTCACTTACATTAATAATACAATGCAGTGATAAACTTCACAGCCACAAATATCTTGTTTTTGTAATCTCTTCTAATTTTGCCTTCACCTTCTAGAATATTCCAAACTGTTTTTTTAAAAGTTTCACATTTTCTAAATTTACAGGTCTAGAAATTCAAACCAGTGAGTACTATTGAGTGAATGTGTCTGATAAGAATTTATACCATAATTGCCCAGGTCAACTTGATTGCATTTTCATTGCAGCAATGAAAGTGAAAAAGGGGAATAATGATTACCGCAGCTCACAGCAAAAACAACAAGTAAATGAGGAATTGGGCTTTGCTTGCCATGTTAACTATCAGCTGACTAGGCTGGAGGTCTCATTGGCTGACTGGTTTTGCACTGCATTACAAATGTGCAAATGCTTTTCACTGAGAAAGTTCACTGGGTTTTCCATAATCACACTACAACTTGGGAAAGACTAAAACCACATGGCCCTATCTTACTGTCGCCTCATGTGTTCAAGGTGATAAATACTCCAGCTCTTCTGTACAGTCTGATATTGCAGTTACCCAACAGGACCATGTGCTGGAAGCGTTAAGTGCAAATATCGCCTCCGTAGCAACAGTAGGATCAATGTGAACACATAACCGTAGATATAGGCCTTTACCCTGTATTAGTTGGTAAAGCTTCTCTTTCTCCCCTTTAATGAAGTGCTTTTGGGCATGATCATACAGTCTTTACCGATTCATGTAAATATATCAATGAAGCTATCTGCACCAGCCACATCAGCTACAATAACTGGAAAATAGTAATTATTACCTTCAAAGTAAAGATGTCACTTCAAACTGACATAAGATGCATAAGCAGTGAGACACCAGAAACCCTAAATAAACATTATTCAAGCTCACTTGCTATCTATTCATAATGTAAATATAATTGGGCCATTTTGTCATAAAGGAGATCGCAACACAGTATAATAAATGGGTCATGTCTCATATCACCAACACTATTTTACTAATGAAACTGATCTAACACAGAAATGGCACATATTGATTTGGTGATTTGTGGAGCCAATTTAACAAAAGCATCATTGTTATGGTGATTTCATTTTCCTCCCAATAATTTTTATCTCCACCCTCTCACTCACTTTTATTTTTACTATTCTATTCACTTAGTGGGGATGATGGTCCTAAAAATAACTCAGTCACCTAGAATGTATTCAGGAATTTTCATTGACTGAATAGCAGGAGGTGTGACGCAGCTGTCAAAACTTAACTCTGGGAATGGTGCATTGATCCTTGAATATTGGACCTACGCATGAGTAACACAGAAGTTGAGTCTAATCACAAAACTGCGTCTAGTGCTCAATCATTTGGATTCACAGAATGTAGCAAATGAGCAATTATGGCAGAAGTGTCTTTAATTCAAGTGCTGTCTGGATTTGCCTTGATCTTTTTGGCTTTTAGAACAAGACAGGTTATACTTGTCCATTAAATCCTCCATGAAAATAGCTTATAAGAAAATGTCATAGGAATATGTTTTGAGTCTTGTGTTATAATTGGTCTTATAATTTGTGTGCCTGTATTTCTGACATCATTGGAAATATACTGAATTGTCTCTTGCAAAACTTCCATTTGGTTGCTTAGAAACATACAGCAAAGTCAGGAATGTAATCAGTCTAAAATTTCCGTGAGCTCTTTTGCAGAGGTCTGTATCTATGTTTGTAATATTCCTCTGTTTTACAATGGATGCATATTTCAAAATGGATTTATTTTATTAAGAAATTAGAAGGTCTTGCGATAACATAATGAACATTTTATTTAGTCATAGAATCATAGAGATATACAGTACGGAAACAGACCATTCAGTCCACCTCATCCATGCTGACTAGATATCTTAAATAAATCTAGTCCCATTTGCCAGCATTTGGCCCATATCCCTCAACACTTCCTACTCATATACCCATCCAGATGCCTTTTAAACATTGTAACTGTACCAGCCTCCACCACTTCCACTGGCAGCTTGTTCGTTACATGCCCTTGGTCCCTTTTAAATCTATCCCCTCTCATCTTAAACCTATGCCCTCTGGTTTTGGAATCCCCCACCCTGGGGAAAGACCTTGTCTATTTACTTTGTCCATGCCCCTCATGATTTTATAAACCTCCATAAGGTCACCCCTCAGCCTCCGACACTCAAGGGAAAATAGCCCCAGCCTATTCAGCCTCTCCCTATAACTCAAACCCTCCAACCCTGGCAACATCTTTGTAAATCTTTTCTGAACCCTTTCAAGTTTCACAACATCCTTCTAATAGCATGGAGACCAGAACTGAATGCAGTATTCCAATAGTGGCCTAACCAATGCCCTGTTCAGCTGCAACATGACCTCCCAACACCTATACACAATACACTGACCAATAAATGCAAGCATACCAAACACCTTCTTCACTATCCTGTCTACTCCACTTTCAAGGAACTATGAATCTGTATTCCAAGGTCTCTTTGCTCAGCAACACTCCCCAGGACCTTACCATTAAGTGTATAAGTCCTGACCTGATTTGCCTTTCCAAAATGCAACACCTCACATTTATCTAAATTAAACTCCATCTGCCACTCCTGCCCATTGGCCCACCTGATCAAGATCCCGTTGTACTCTGAGGTAACCTTTTTCGCTGTCCACTACACCTCTAACTTTAGTGTTATCTGCAAACTTATTAACCATATGTCCTACACTCACATCCAAATCATTTATATAAATGATGAAAAGCAGAGGACCCAGCACCAATCCTGTGGCACAATGCTGGTCACAGGCCTCTAGTCTGAAAAGCTACCCTCCACCACCACCCACTGTCTTCTACCTTCAAGCCAGTTCTGTATCCAAATGGCTAGTTCTCACTCTATTCCGTGTGATCTAACCTTGCTAACCCGTCTACCATGAAGAACCTCGAAAGCCTTACTGAAGTCCATATTGATCACATCCACTACTCTGCCCTCATTAATCCTTTTTGTTTCTTCTTCAAAAAACTCATTAAAGTTAATGAGACACGATTTCCCATGCACAAAGCCATGTTGACTATCCCTAGTCAGCCCTTGCCTTTCCAAATACATGTAAATCCTGTTCCTCAGGATTTCCCCCAACAACTTGCCCACCACCGATGTCAGGCTCACCGGTCTATTGTTCCCTCGCTTTTCCTTACCACCTTTCTTAAATAGTGGCACCATGTTAGCCAACCTCCAGTCTTCCGGCACCTCACCTGTGGCTATTGCTGATACAAATATCTCAGCAAGGAGCTTAGCAATCTCTTCCCTTGCTTCCCACAAAGTTCTAGTGTATACCTGATCAGGTCCCAGTGGTTTATCCTCTTTTATATGTTTTAAGAAGTCCAGCACCTCTTTCTCTGTAATATGGACATTTTTCAAGATGTCGCTATTTATTTCCCTACATTCTCTATCTTTCACATCCTCCTTCACAGTAAACACTGATGCAAAATATTCATTTAGTACCTTCCTGTGGCCTCACACGTAGGTGGCCTTGCTGATCTTTAAGAGGCCCTGTTCTCTCCCTTGTTACCCTTTTCTCCTTAATGTATTTGTAGAATCCCTTTGGATTCTCCTTAGCCCTATTTGCCAAAGCTATCTCATGTCCCCTTTTTTGCCTCCTGATCTTTCTTTTAAGTATACTCCTACTGCCTTTATTCTCTTCTAGGGATTCACTTGATTTTTGCCTTCTATACCTGACGTATGCTTCCTTCTTATTCTTGACCAAAATCTTAATTTCATAGAATCCCTACGGTGTGGAAACATGCCCTTCAGCCCAACAAGTCCACACCGACCCTCCGAGCATCCCCCTATAACCCCCCTAATCTACACATCCCTAGACACTATGGGCAATTTAGTATGACCAATCCACCTAACCTGCACTGTGGGAGGAAACCAGAGCACCTGGAGGAAACCCACGCAGACACAGGGAGAATGTGCAAACTCCACACAGATAGTTGCCCAAGGGTGGAATCGAACCCGGGTCCCTGGCACTGTGAGGCAGCAGTGCTAACCACTGAGCCACGGTCATTCAGCATTCCCTTTCCCTACCAGCCGTGCCCTTCACCCTAACAGGAACACACTGTCTCTGGACTCTTATTATTTCATTTTTGAAGGCTTCCCATTTCAAGCAGTCCTTTCACCTGCGAACATCCTTCCCCCAATCATCTTCTGAAAGTTCTTGCCTACTACCGTCAAAATTGGCCTTCCTCCAATTTAGAACTTGAACTTTTAGATCCAGTCTATCCTTTTCCATCACCATTTTAAAACTAATAGAATTATAGTCACTGGCCCCAAAGTGGCTCCCCCACTGGCACCTCAGTCACCTGCCCTGCCTTATTTCCCAAGAGTAGGTCAATATTGCTATCAAGCCGCACCTGCTCAGCAACAACCTGATCAGTGACGCCCAGTTTGGGTTCCGCCAGGGCCACTCAGCTCCTGACCTTATTACAGCCTTGGTTCAAACATGGACAAAAGAGCTGAATTCCAGAGGTGAGGTGAGAGTGACAGCCCTTGACATCAAGGCTGCATTTGACCAAATGTGGCATCAAGGAGCCCTGGCCAAACTGGAATCAATGGGTATCAGTGGGCAAACTCTCCAGTGGTTGGAGTCATACCTGACACATAGGAAGATGAGCGTGGTTGTGGGAGGTCAATCATCTCAGCTCCAGGACATTTCCGCAGGAGTTTCTCAGGGTAGAGTCCTCGGCCCAACCATCTTCAGCTGCTTCATCAATGTCCTTCCCTCCATCATAAGGTCAGAAGTGGGGATGTTCGCCGATTATTGCACAATGTTCATCACCATTCGTGACTCCTCAGATACTGAAGCAGTGCATGTTCACATGCAACAAGATCTGGCCAATATCCATGCTTAGGCTGACAAGTGGCAAGTAACATACGTGCCACACAAATGCCAGGCTATGACCATCACCAATAAGAGAAAATCTAACCACTGCCCCTTGACATTCAATGGTGTTACCATCACTGAATCTCCCACTATCAACATCCTGGGGGTTACCATTGACCAGAAACTCAACTGGACTCACCACATTAACAGAGTGGCTACAAGAGCAGGCTAGAAGCTGGGAATATTGCGGCGAGTAACTCACCTCCTGAGCCCCCAAAGCCTGTCCACCATCTACAAGGCACAAGTCAGGAGTGTGATGGAATACTCCCCACTTGCCTGGGTGAGTGCAGCCACAATAACACTCAAGAAGCTTGACTCCATCCAGGACAAAGCAGCCCGTTTGATTGGCACTGCATCCACAAACATTCACTCCTCCACCACCGACGTTCAGTAACAGCAGTGTGTACTATCTACAAGATGCACTGCAGAAATTCACCAAAGATCCTCAGACAACACCTTCCAAACCCACGACCACTTCCATCTAGAAGGACAAGGGCAGCAGACATATGGGAACACCACCACCTCCAAGTTCCTCTCCAAGTCACTCACCATCCTGACTTGGAAATATATCGCCGTTCTTCACTGTTGCTGGGTCAAAATCCTGGAATTCCCTCCCTAATAGCATTGTGGGTCAACCCACAGCAAGTGAACTGCAGCAGTTCAAAAAGGCAGCTCACCACCACCTTCTCAAGGGCAACTAGGGATGGGCAAGAAATGCTGGCCAGCCAGTGACGCCCACATCCCACAAATGAATAAAAAAAAAATTTTGCACCTTCTCCTGTAGGTAATTCCGCATACTGAATCAGAAACTTTTCTTGTAAATGCTTGACACATTCCTGTCTGCCCAAGCCCTTAACACTATGGCAGTCCCAGTCGATGTCTAGAAAGTTAAAATCCCCTCCCATAATCGCTGTATTATTCTTACAGATCACTGAGATCTCCTTACAAACTTGTTTCTCAATTTACTGTTGTCTATTTGATTGGAAAGAAAAATAGTTTTAGTGTATCTTTTATTCTGCAAACCAGTCAAATTCAGTCTGTGAAGATTAAATGAAATACCTCAAGTTTAATATATTTAGACAAAATAAAGTTACCTTTTGCATCTTCTAATCATACTGCCTTCTAGCCAAGTGGATCATGGGAATGTCATTACCAATGGTCCCAGTATTCTTGTAATGAGCTGAGTAAACCTAAGGAACTCAATGCATCATTTGAATATGCAGTTCCTGCTTATTCCTATAAAGGTAACCACCTATGTCTAATCTTTCCAGTTCTGCTCACCTCATTGATCTGACCCACATATAACCTCTTTGGACTATTACTGTACATTTCTCTTTCACTGTACCTCCTCCCCTCTGTTCTTATTTCCCACTCACTTATTCCCTTTCTCGTTCCACCCCCTTTCCTTTTAATTCCTGTTTTTTTTTTTCCTACTGTGTAATGAAAGCTTGGTTCCCATTTCTCTGTTTCCAGCTAATTGTGAATTCTCATTGACAGGCACATCATTGTAGAGTGACAGCAATCTTAAACACCAATGGGATTACCTTCAGCAAGGAGGATATTCGCTTATATTGAATTGATTTTATTAAAACTTAATTTAGTTAGTACTTTACCATTTACACAATTTATTCAGTAACTTATTCTGTAATCCAAGATGGCACCAGAATGTGGCGACATTATCCACTTTTCACAAGGTACAAGTGATAATATTAAATAAATCTAAATAAACCTAAACTTTTGATCCAGAAATTGTCATTTGAACCATATCATCAACATGATGAGCAGTACAGGTCTCTACAAAATGTATAAATGCATCCCTGACCAAGTATGGGCATATATTTTATTCCATTGAGTAGGCCTTCCACCAGTGGGTATGCACAGCATGAATAGTAGCCTTGTGCCTGTCTATAACTCAAATCTATTCGGCACTGAGCCCTAGATATCTGTGCACGTCCTTTGCCCAGTCAGCGAGCAACTTCTTTCAGTAACTGTTGTCCCAACTCTAAGACTTTATATTGAATATGCAATATGTATCTGCCTTCAGCTGGATGCTACCATACCAGTTACCTTGAGGCTTAAGGCAACCAACATACCAGGACGCAAGTTTACTTGTAATCTTGAATTGCAGGTGCATAAGTGAATTGGGTAGAAAGCCAGGCTCCATCTTTCTGAAAAAGGTCAAATTGTAGTATTTCATTATCTTTGTCACTATGTGTGCATATGCAAGATAATGGATAACTGACTGGCTGAAAGATGGAACACAGGGGTTGGGGAAATTGTTTGAGTGACAGAATGTAGAAAGTGGAGTCTCAAAAAGGTCAGTGCTAGGAATACTATTGTTCAAACTTGATATTGGAGACTTAGCCTTTTGAAACAAAACAACATTTCCAACTTGTCCAGTCAATTGAGAGGGACTGCAACAGCTGAGGATGATGCACATAATTCAGTACAATTAATGAATCATCACATAATTGGCAAATTAATTTCTATATGGGTAGAAACAATTAAGGTTACAGAAAATAGAAAAACATCTAAATGGGGTAAAGAAGAAAGAGATGTGGGAGTAAAATTACAGTAATTCCTAAAGATTGTGGGACAGTTCAGTAAAACCATAAAGAAAATCAACCAAGCACCAGGGATTATTTCGAGAGGGATAGAATCAGAAATAGGCGCTTGGTTGAACTTGCATTGGACCTTAGTTGGGTCACTTGGAAGAATGTGCAATTTAGTCACCATATCACCAAAAGGATACAGTAACTGAGGAAAAGGTGTGAAATAGATTTACAAAGATAATTCTATCACATTGAGATTGATATCTATCAAGATAGGATGAATTGGCTGAATTTCTTTAATGTTGCAAAGGGAAGGCAGAATGGTGACCAACTACAGATCTTTAAAGGTGTGCAAATTTTGATATAATAATGACAAAATGGTCTGCATTTTAGACAAAATCAACAGTTCAGCTGCTGGGGGTAAGACAAACTTCAGTCAGCAGCAGCAACACTACTCCCTCTCCTCCCCCTTCCCCCCCACCCCCACACACACTAACACACACACACACACACACACACACACACACACACACACACACACACCCACACACACACTCTCTCTCTCTCTCTCTCTCTCACACACAGACACACTCTCTCTCTCTCACACACACACACACTCTCTCTCTCACACACACACACACACAAACACACTCTCTCTTGCACACACACATACACACTCTCACTCTCTTACACACACACACACTCACACTCTCACTCTCTCTCTCGCACACACACACACACTCTCGCGCACACACACTCTCTCTTTCTCGCGCACACACACACACACTCTCTCACTCTCTCTCACACACACAGATACACACTCTCACTCTCTCACACACGCACACACACGCTCTCTCACACACTCTCTCTCTCACACGCGCACACACGCACACACACGCTCTCTCACACACTCTCTCTCTCACACACACACTCACACGCTCTCTCACACACACACACGCTCTCACACACACACACGCTCTCTCACACACACAGACACGCTCTCACACACACAGACACGCTCTCACGCACACACACACGCTCTCTCACACACACACACGCTCTCACACACACAGACACACTCTCTCACACACACAGACACACTCTCTCACACACACACGCGCACAGACACATTCTCTCACACACACACGCGCACAGACACATTCTCTCACACACACACACACACACACACACACACACACCCCTTCATCCAAGCTGTGTTCGCCTACTGCAGCACCAACCAACTGAAGATGGCAGCCTGCTCCCTTGAGCTACTGGCCCAATCAGAAGGCCAGCAATCCAACAGCACCATTACTATTGATGCCTTTTGCTGAGGGTGTAGCAACAGACACCTCAATACCAATACACCATCAAATAGAAGGTAGGTACTTTTTAAAATGACTGGGGCAGACTCACACATGCAGCTTATTTTGTCATTTGGGACAAGATTGCACTGCTAAGGTTCTTTTTGCTGGTGATAAGCCATTTTTCCAGACCTCCCATCTCCTGGACAAAGTTCCAATGAACCTGGAAAATTTAGCCCTTTATTTCCACACGTGGAGAAGAGCAAAACTGGACATCATAAATGTAACGTGGTCACCAAAACATCCAGTGGGAAGTCCAAAAGAAATGCTTCCATCCACAGAGTGGTGGAAATGTCAAACTCACTATCACAAAGGGTAGTTGAAGTGAATAGTATGGATGCCTTTAAGACAAAGCTGAGGGAATCGAGGGTTGTGCTACAAGTTACGTAAAGGATAGAAGGAGGGTGCTGTACAGCATAAATGCCAGCATCAGCGAGTTGGGTCAAATGGCTTGTTCCTATGCTCTACATTCTCTGTGAAAGATTTTGTACTATTGAGGGCTAAAATGGAACCATAAATCATTCTTTCTCACAAGGTTTCAATGAGACAGCAAACTGCTTTGATTGTTCTAGTAATTAGTCACTAAAAGGGGCAGATGATATATTGGCTACATCACTTAGCAGTGCCTGAATATGTAAAAGCTTGAACTTAAAATTGTGTCATGTTCAAGATGCTTTATTTTGCCTTTGAGAGTGTCCCAGCAGAACAGGATTTTAAGAATATCAAAACAGGATTGTAAATATTTACCCTGTGCTATTTTGGTTCACGAAAATTATTAAAAATATTTTATCCGCTGATTTAATCTGTTCCGTATTTAAATCTATATCTTACTATGAATTGAATGTGCAGTTTTAGACTGAGATGTTCCCCAACCTGAGTATTTCCAGCATTTTCTCTCTTTATTTCAAATTTCCAGCACCCACAGTATTTTACTTTTGTATTTGTGTTTAATACAATGTGACTGTTCATCCATGAATGCCCACCTTGAAGATGTTCTGCTGTTCTCTTCAATAAGATTTCTGTTTGTCTCTTTTATATTGTTCACCTTCATTGCTTTCTATATCTTTTTCTCCATGTTTGAGCAGATACATCACTTGTATTGCCGTATCTTTCTTTTGCAACTATTTCTAGTTTTGATATACTTCAGCAGCATCAATGCGTGATCTCAAGCTGTCTTTGTCCCTGGACCATTTTACTGTTTCCCTCAGCCAACACTTTAATAAACTCTCCCTCTCTGTGTTGGTGTGAAGGATTGTAAACTGCAGAAAGGCTGAGATAACAACACCCTCCCAGATCCTTTTTTCCTTTTGGTGTACTCTGATTCCGTCCTCCTTCCAGCTTCACCCTTTATCATGTATTTATTATCCCCTTTGGTGGTCCCCTGTCTGACCCAAATGGTTAGTCCTCAGCCAAGGTCACAGTTTTATCCTCTTAGCACCTACCACAATAAATTTTGAGCTGACCTCTTCTTCTGTCACTTTCGCCTCGCTGCTTATTTTTCTGGCCAGGAGGCTTCCCCTGCAGAGTGGATCATGTTTTTCACTTTCAGAGTTCCCGGATCTCCTGTCCGAGCCTCTCGAGCTTTTCATTGGGATCTGCCCACGTGACACCAGTCAGTTCAATTTCTCTACTCCCCTCACCCATTGGGTGGTGTGGAAGTGACATCTTCAATCATGGCTTCCAGAAGGGCCCTGGATAATTACCTGAAGAGATTAAATTTGCAAGGCTACAGGTGAAGAGCACAGGACTGGCTGAGTTGTTCTTGCTAAAAGCTGGCACAATGGGCTGAATGGCTGCCTTCTGAGTTGTTGTAACCAAACTACGATTGTACATTGTTGTCATTATCTGTTAATGCTAGTGTTTCAATCTCTGAGTACAGAAATCTAGAATGGGTTCTCTATACTATATCCAGTACAACCCAGTGGCTCGAGGGATATAATTAGTCCTAAGACATTATGAACTTTAAGGGTCTTTTCAGAGGTGCATGTGCTTATCAAAGTGAACTGTCATTCATGATGAGTATTAATGAGGAATGTTGGAACAAGGTTTACAACAATCTGCTGTATTGATTCAATTCAGTTCAGCGATTTCTCTAGCATCTTTATTAATGCAATCATTCCAACCCAATCTTCGGATAATGTCTGTTTTTAATGAATGTTGGTACGTGCTGGAAATCTTCTTGACCTCTTCTCAATGTGAGAAGATTGTGTTCTGAAGCAGAATCTGTAGGATTCCTTCATGTATCCTCACCTAATTCAAAAATGTTATGAAATTTGAACATTTCAAATGTATAAATTCAGTATGCTCTGGACCTCAAAAGCAAAACTGCAATACTGCAAGTCTCTGCTAATCTTGATGTAGTGCTTGATGTAGTGAAAATCCAATGAGCACTAACATTATCAGTTCACACTATTTAAAAAAATGTCATCCAATTGAATGAAGGAGAGATTACTAAATTGTTCTTTCTCTTATTGTTGTAAAAGAAATTGGGCAGAAATTGTTAATTAAATGCAACCTGCCGTTCTTTGTGTTTAACTGTACTGACTTCTTATCCTGTCTTTGCCAGAGGAGAGTCTTTGCCAACGTGAAGCCTCTGCGGAAGAGGAACTCCATGATGGACACATCCCTGAGCAGTTTGCAGGTTTGCTACATGGCTCATCCCCAGCCTGTGAGTCTCCAGAGAACCCTTATCATCTGTACACAAAAGCAAATAAGGAGTTCAGCAGTGACAATGCCTTGAGAATCAAAGGGACAACCCGGGAGCCAAATTTAATTAAAGCAAATTCACTACAATGCACAGATGAAACAAATGAGGCACAGCGGCTGCAAGCTGTCAGTGATGCATCAATATTAAACAGAGACAGCAAACCACAAGTTCTTTATAAAACCATTTTACACACGAAAGTGAACCAGAATGACAGTGATACATTAGTCAATTCCAGAACTTTTCGGAATAATGATCGCTGGATAAGCAGCACAGGAGAAAAGCTTGGTTTTGAGGATAGGGCATGCACTTTAGGAAGGGTAAGATCAGGAGGAAAGACCCTTCTTGAGTTACAATTAGCCAGAAACATTTCAAAGTCAGACTCCAACCTTATTACTTGCTCACCTATTGAGGAAGAATCGAGGAGCAGTCGCTGTGAGTCTGTAACAAACTATTTTAAAGAAAGCAAGCAGTGCACCGGAAAATGCCTGGAACGTACACCTTCTTTCACAGCTGAATGGGAAGAGGTAAGATTTGTTATAAAAATACCATCTGCAGCAAATGTCAATTGTGGGCATTCCAAGATTGTATTGCATTTAAGCTGTGATTTGTATTGGGGGAACTGTTAGACTACTCCAGCAATAAGAAATAAAACTAAGAAAAAGAGCCCCTCAAAGATCGACGAGGTAGTAATGTATGGAACCACACGTGACAACAGAAATACTAAATGGATATTTCATGTCAGTATTTACTGTGGAGACAGACGTGAAGGCTAGGGAAATAAATGTTGATGTCTTGAAAACAGTCCACATTACAGAAGAGGAGGTGCTGGAAGTCTTAAAAAACATAAAAGTGGATCAATCTCCAGGACCTGATCTGGTATATCCCAGGACGCTGGGGACGAAATAGCAGGGCTCCTAGCAGAGGTATTTGTATCATCAATAGCCATGGGTGAGGTGCCGGAGGACTGGAGGATGGCTAATGTTGTGCCCTTTAGTTAAGAAAGGCTGCAAAGGACAACCCTGGGAACTATAGACCAGTGAATCTGACATCAGTGTTGGGTAAGTTGTTGAAGGGGATTGTGAGAGATAGGATTTATATGCATTTGGAGAGGCAAGGACTGATTTTTTAATAATTCAAGGGATGTGGGCATCTCTGGCTAGACCAATATTTATTGCCCATATCTAATTGCCCAGAGGGTAGTTGGAGTCAACCACATTACTGTTGGTCTGGAGTCACATGTAGATCGGATCAGGTAAGGTTGGCAGTTTTCATTCCCTAAAGGGGATTAGTGATTAGGGATGGTCAGCAATGGCTTTGTACATGGTAAATCGTGTCTCACAAACTTGATTGAGTTTTTTGAGTCCGTGACCAAGAAGATAAATGAGGGCGGAGCAGTAGATGTCGTGAACATGGACTTTAGTAAAGCCTTTGACAAGGTTCCACATTGTAGACTGCTTAGTAAAGTTAGGTCGCATGAGATTTAGGGAGAGCTTGCCAATTGGGTTTGATAGTAAGAGACAGAGGGTGATGGTGAAGGGTTGGTTTTCGGACTGAAGGCCTGTGACCAGTGGTGTTCCACAGGGATCAGTGCTGGATCCACTGTCGTTTATCATTTATATAAACGATTTGGATGAAATTTAGAAGTAATGGTTAGTAAATTTGTGGATGACACCAAAATCGGTAGTATAATGGACAGTGAAGAGGTTATGTAAGATTACAAAGGGATCTTGATCAATTGGGCCAATGAGCCAAGGAGTAGCAGATGGGGTTTAATTTAGTTAAATGCAAGGTGTTACATTTTGGTAAGACGAACAAGGACAGGACTTAGACAGTTAATAGTAGGGCCCCAGGTAGTGTTGTTGAACAGAGAGACCAATGGGTTCAGATACATGGTTCTTTGAAAATTGTACCACGGGTTGACAGGCTGGTGAAGAAGGCTTTTGGCACGCTTGCCTTTGTTACTCAGACCATTGAGTATAGGAGTTGGGATATCATGTTGCAGTTGTACAGGACATTGGTGAAGTCACTTTTGGAGCTCTGTGTACAGTTTTGGTCACCCTGCTATAGGAAGAATTGAGAGGGTGCAGAAAAGACTTACAAGGATGTTACTGGGGCTAGAGGGTTTGAGTTATAAGGATAGGCTGGTTAGGCTGGCACTTTCTTCACCAGAGTGTAGGAGGTTGAGAGATGATCATATAAAGAATCATGAAGGACACAGATAAGGTGAATAGCAAAGATCATTTGCCTAGGGTAGGAGAGTTCAAAACTAGAGAGCATATTTTTAAGATGAAAGGAGAAAAATTTAAAAGGGATCTGACGGGCAACTTTTTCACACAGAGGTTGGTTTGTATGTAGAATGAACTGCGGAAGGAAGTGGTAGATGCAGGTACAGCTACAACATTTAAAAGACATTTGGATAAGTACATGAATAGGGAAAGGTTAGAGGGATATGGCCAAACACAGGCAAATGGGACCAGTTCAGTTTGGGAAACTGGCTGGCATGGACAAATTGAACCAAAGGGTTATTTCCTTACTGTATGAATGTACGACTCTAGATTCGTGAATGATGCCTAAATTCTAGAAACGCAACTATTGCAATAAACTAAAACCTAGTGTTCATTGCCCATCATATTTGCTCAGATTGTTAATAGTAGCCAATAAACTAGCTTGAAAGGATTTAGCATTGCAAGAGTCCAATGTGTATTTGCTAACAAACAAAGTTACTTACTTAATAATCCGGATCTTAATTCAGTTCTTTACAAGGGGTTGAATTCTATTCTGAACATATGAAAGTATAGTTTAAAAGTGAATTTTGTGAATAGCAATTCTTCTTGAAGCAACATTGAATATGTAGTGAGGGGCTGTATGGAGATGTAGGTTGACATATCATCCCTTCACCCTAAAAGCTGGAATGGTCTTCTTGCTGCTGGCTGTGCATTTCATTTAGAAATTACTTGGTATCAGTCAAGCCCTTTGTGGTTGTAAAAGTGTTCCTATTTCAACAGTAGATAGTCTCAGAAGGGCTACCAGATTGTGACAGGAATCACACTGGTGTAAGTAGTTACAACTGAGAATGAGTGTAGGGCATTTTTATGGGGCAAAGGTTGAGGTGGCTTTATTTAACCTTTGGTGGATCACCAGCCCATGTCTGGTTGAGGCTTGGTGCTCTCAATTCAAGTCAAAAAATAAAAATAAACACCTTTGGCACCCGCAATTATGTAATGTATTCAAAATTTGCAGTATTGTGAATAATTCTACTTATTAATTATTTAGGTCAGAAGTCACATGACACCAGGTTATAGTCCGACAGGTTTATTTGAAATCACAAGCTTTTGGAGCGCTGCTCCTTCCAGACACAGGAGCAGCACTCCAAAAGCGTGTGATTTCAAATAAACCTGTTGGAATATAACCTGGTGTCATGTGCCTTCTGACCTTGTCCACCCAAGTCCAACGCCAGCACCTTCGCATGTTAATTACTTAGTTTAAGTTAATTTATTTTCAATATTTTCTGAAAAGATGATTGAAGATTTCAGACACTTTGATAGCTTGCTGGAAATGTACAAAGTGGTTGCTGCCATGGGGTTTTGTTGACCCAGTATTGGTGATTTCAGCAGTTCCATTACCCAGACAAAAATACTTCCAGCACTTACTGACAATAATCCATCCTTTTCTATCCAAAAGGTTATGAGAATCTACATTGAGGACCTCTCACCAATTGAACCATAAAAGATTACAGCACAGAAAAGGACCACTTCACCCATGAAACCTGTGCCATGTCTTAATTCAAAAGTTAATCCCTTTGCTTCCCAATGGTCTTGTAATATCTATCCTTCAAACATATAAATTCACACTTCCCTTTAAAAGATACAATTATCTAAATTAATCCCAGTGGGAAAGCTATATGTGCTACCGTAAAAAAATGACAAGTTTTTTATTTCAAACCTCTCTTCCCTCTTGGAACAATTTTCAATTGATGAACCCTCATCACTGAGTTTCATCAGATGAAACTCACTTTCCTTAGTCAGCTTATCAAATCTTCTCATAGTTTTATTAACTCTTAAATCTCCTCTTGGCTTCATTTGAGTAGATCATTGGATTTCAAACACAGTCTTAAAAGTTTGAAGGTTTCATGGTGAGAGCAGTGACATTGAAAAAGGCAAAATTATGGTTACCCCTGTAAAATTTTGCTCTGATAAAAGAATGGCACACCTGTAAATCTGCCTTGCTCGGTGTTAGATGTAGTTTTTGGGACTTCTGGAATTAATTGGTGACAAAGGGGAAAATTTTATATTGTAAATAGATCATAGAACTCGTCAAGTAATAAGAATTTTCATCATTAATTGTTTTCCACTTGCAAGTGTATCTTGCATTTGTCATACTTTGAGATGTAATTGCTTTCAGGATTTTTTTGGACAGGACTGTAACTAAGATTAAAGCAGAGCAAATAGTTGTAATGGATCCCATGGGTGTACCTAATCGGAGCAGAACACAGTCTTTGCTTTTGCAGGTGTTCGGAGCTCTAAAGAGGATGAACCAATGAAGTAACTGTTTAGAGATTAATGGTTCTTAATATGTCTTTGCAGATTGATAAAATCATGAGCTCCATAGGAGCTGGAATCAATACAGGCCTGAAAGGAAAGCACGATGATGTTTCAGGTAAGGAACTAAACCTGAATGCACATAATTGCATTCACATTAAATTCATGAAAACTAAATACTTATCGCTGATAAATAATAAGGTTCTTCAGTACACTTGTCAAGTGTTATTATTTATTGAGTCTTGCAAAATCTTTCAGTGTAAGTTTTTTTTCTTCCCTGGGCCTTAAGAATATACATAATTTGACAAAAATATGGGCTAATAAATGAAATTTGTTGAAGACAAATTTTATTCAACTATATTGATTAAGTTCTCTGATGAAAAGATGTAGTGGGTTGATGAGAGCAGTGCAGTTTTTATGTTGTATACATCAACTTTCCAAAGGTTCTTAGCAACAAGCCACATTATACACTGGCAAGCATTATTAAAACTTCTGGGATTATTGGGACGGTGGCAACATGGAAAAGGAATTGGATAAGGGACAGAAAGCAGAGAATAGTGGTAAATGGTTGTTTATCAGATCCGATGGAAGTCCATAGAAGTATGAACTGATCTGATTACAAGACCATTGATTAATCTGAGATGTATTAGTGACCTGAACTTGGGTATAAGGGCAAGAATTTTGAAGGTTCCAGGTAACACAAACCCGACAATGTAATATCTGATGTGATTAGTAACACACATCACGAATGCATAAAACAGGCTGATGAAGTAGACAGATACATGGCAGATGAAATTTAATGCAGAGAAGTGTGAAGTGCTACATTTAGTCGGAAGAATGAAGAAATGTAAAATAAACAGAATGACTCAATTTAAAGAGGGTGTAAAAACAGAGATATCTTGGAATATTGTGCGCACACAAATCTTTGAAGCTGACAGGATACATTGAGAAGACCGTTATAAAACCAGGACCAAATCCACAGCCCTTAACATCTAGAAGAACAAGGGCAGCAGATGAATGGAAATACCGCCACTTGCAAGTTTTCCTGTAACACTCCCCATTCTGACTTTGAAACATATTGCCGTCCCTTCGGTGTCACTGTATCTAATGCCTGGAATTCCCTCCTTAAAATCATTATGGGTCTACCTATAGCACATGGACTGCAGCAGTTGAAGAAAGCAGCTCACCACCACCTTCTCAAGGGCAACAGGGGACGGGCAATAACTGCTGGCCCAGCCAGCGACACTCCCATCCCATGACTGAATTTTTAAAAATATAGAATTTGTGAACTTATTAACAAAAAGCACTAGAGTACAGAACCAAAGTAGCATGCTAAACATTTTTAAAAACACTTCTTATTCCTCAGCTAGATTATTGCATTAAACTATGCGGAGCATACTTTGGAAAAATGTTAAGATCTTACAGAGAGTGCAGTAAGAAATTTACAAGAATGGTCCCAAAAAATGGGGGCTTCATTCAATTAGGGAGGCTGGTGAAGCTGGGACTGGTCTCTGTGCAAAAAATGTTAAAAAAAAGATTTGATAAAACTGTTCAAAATCATGAAAGGTTTTAATAGCGTGAAAAAGGAGACACAGTTTCTAGTGACAGAAGGATCAGCAACCAATTTACGGTGATTGGTAAAGAAGACCAGGGGCAATATAAAGAAATATTTTTCATGCAGTGAATTATTGTATTCTGGGACAGACTACCTGACGGAAGCAGATTCAGCAGTAACTTTACAAAGGAAATTGGATCAATGCGTGAAGGGGACAAATTTACAGAGCTATGGGGCAAGAGTCAGAAAGTAGGACAAAATGGATAGTTCTACCAAAGAGACAGGATGAACAAAATGGTTGATTGGCTTAGTTCTACCTGTATGATTCTATGTTTCATATTAAAAATCTGCTTCCAATAACCTAACTGTCACCAAGTCTCATTTACCATCATCTTTTTAATTGGTGCTCTTTTTCCCAAATAGTTGAAGTGTAAATTATTTCTAGTGTTTTAAATTCCTTCAAGGCACCACCCCTGCCTATCAGTGTAACCACCTCCAGCCTTACAGACTCCTCCTTAAATTCTGTTATTTAGCTCCAGTTTCATGTGCATTCCCCGCCAGTTTTTTGTCCCAACATTGGTGGCTTTACTTTAGGCTGGTCTGCCTCAATGCTTTATCATTTCCTTCCTACATCCCTTTGTCTTTCTATCTCTTTGCCACAATTATCATTAAAAGCATCTAGCTGCTCCCACAGTAATGTTATTTCCTTTGAGTGGGTAGCAGTGCTTCTTTTAGTAACGCCTCCATCAATTGCCTGGAGACATTTTTAGGGTGTTAAATAAAATGCAAGTTATTGTTAATAGATGAGAAAACTGACTTTTTATTATGCCATTTTTTTTTTGCTGCTGCATCAAGAAAACAGTGTTGCCCATCATGTTCATTACAAACTGTTGCATTCACCTGCACTTCCCAAAATAGCTGTGATCTGTCTTTAATGATGAATGATAAAATGAGAAGCTATTAAACAATGTAGTTGTGGTTCAGTTTGATGTGTAGATTGTGACTCTGTCATGGACATATACAAAGAAAGTACTGATGCAATGTAATTTACTTTATGACAGTTTAAACAGCGGTCTAAATAAATATTAAGATGAATACTCTCAACTCAGTTTTGAGAAGATTTCTTTGAGGCCACATGTATTAGTTTGAATGAAAAGTTAAAATGCATCCAACTGCAAGTACATTTTGGTCCTTCATCTTTCAGACATTTGAAAAATGTTTATTGCTTTTAAAAGTTTTAGTATTTTTGATGAAAGTGCATTGAATTGTGATATTATTTGTATATTATATTGAAGACTGATGTTGTCAGCATGTTCTGCTGGAGGAAGCAGTAGCACTTACAGAAAGCAGACAGAAGAATTTTGTACGGTGGTATTTCCTGCATTTGTTTTAACTGAACTCATCATTCAAGGTTGGCGTATGTGTGTGTGTAGGAGGGAACAGCATCAGCATCTGCATCAGCAACAGATTTACAGCTAGCAAACAAAGAAATCTGGTTTTCTGATGGCCTTTAGAGAGACTGTGAGGTGTAGCCTGGGCTGGGCAATGAACAGGAGAAGGGGGGGAGCATGAAGCATGGTACAGCATACTGATGAGTGTGGGAGTACTTGATAAAAAGAATCCTAGCTACTGGCAGAACAGTGCTTACCGTGGAGAACTGCGACATTCACACGTTCAGGGACCAGCCTGCTTTTAATATTCTCTCTTTGATGTGTTCTTTAGACAGACTACTATATATATAGAGATAGACACCTTGGCATGCTGGATCCACATCTTGTTGCAATACCTGCTGGCTGTGAGAAGCATTCCAGCATTTAGACAAGCTACAGGGAATAATATTGTCAATAGACTTGTGCACCACAAAAGCTATCAAGCTGGCGGGCTCATTCGACAGTCACATTCCGAGGAATACGATGTGGCAATGCCACCTCTCAACCTCGGAATGCCCCTATTACCGGATTGATGGTATGTCACTACTGAAGCGGCTTCCCCTTCAACCTCTTACAGGACCCAGAGTTGTATTTCAGACTGTGGGACGGTGGCTGGAGAGCATAGGACTTCCGCAGTATGAAAACCACCTGCTGGCAAATGGATTTGACAACATCCAGTTCATGGTAAGCTACCTTCTGTTTTATTCTTGCGCATGAACAGTTGATGTTTTCTCAAGACCATGCTCCTTCTTACCTTCCTCCCTCCCTTTCTGTCTCTCTCCCCGTCCCACTAGATCATGACCTGTATCCATTGTATTGTTGCCCCAGCAACTGTGGACTTGTGTGGCCCATTAAACTTAGCATTGGAGGCATCAGTTTGTCTACCATTACCATGATGGATTAATCAATTTCAGTTGCTTTGGGTCTGTGTATCTTTGTGTCCTGTGTCTCTGTGCATAAATAAAACTATGTATCATCATATCTTGCACCCCAGAGGGGCTACAGAAGATTAATTGATTAGTTGTGTTCTGGAAAGGAATTATTTTGTAAATGTACATATATGAACATTATAATTAGGGTAGAGTTGAAATTTGATTCTGTGCAAATATACACACACAAAAGTTTTCTTATCTGTGAACTAAAAAGATACTTGAGTGCTTCAGTAATGAAAATAGAAATTTCAATGGCTAAAAATCTGGGGTTGCAGAATTGTTGCAACATTTCAAAATTGCTTATCCATATTCTTTAAAATAAAATTTTATGTAAAAATGAGACTTTGACACAATTCCATTCTGATTGTTAAGATTTGTGATTAAACAGAGCTGAAATTATCTGTCTAAGCCACGTAGACAGGTACCTCATACTTGTAGAGGAACAATAACTTCTATCCCACTTGTTTTTTCAAAATCATTTTTGTATTTCATTTTCACTGTATACAGCTCATAGAAATATGTGGTGACTTTCAGCTTGAGAGAGAGAGAAAAGCAATTATTGTAGTTACTAGGAGACCAGCTATAATTAGCTGTTTCTTACAGGGAGTGTCAATCACTGACAGAATGCCTACATTATAATCTTCCCTACCCACACCAAGCTATAACCTGAATTGATTCTTTTTAAAAAATGAATGTAGATGAATCAAATTGATGCAGAATTGTATGTTTTTCATCCACCTTATCAACAAGATAAATATAATTATAAATCTGAAGTTTATTCATGTCATTCCAGTGGAAGGAAATTTGTTGCTGTTTCACAAGTCGGTTTACTCCAGTCTGCAGTGTACTTAATCTAATTTTGAGTGTTAAATCTAATTCTTGATCTGTCATCAATTCCTTTAAACCATATATCCGACCAGAAAAAGCAACTTCCAATGCACAACAGCCTCTGCTCGGGCTCTTTAGACAATTCTTTTTAGGTAAATTTAGGTGATGACCCAGTAATGTTCTAGTTTTTCTGTTGTGTTTGTAAAAATGCTGAAGGTTAAGATTTTTAAGCAATAGCTTGTACATCATTTCAGAAAGGTCACCCATTCCTTTCAGATTCTTTATAGCTGGTGTAATTAACAGTAATTTGCAGTTTTTCCATCAAGGTGAGATGTGCCAATCTGGAAAGTGGTGTGTTCATTACATTAGACCGATATTTTAACTCTGAATCTGAAAAGAGATTTCTTTTGTTAAGATTAGGGGTAGCTGATGAAGATGATCAGATTTGAATTAGTAAACATAGCATAGAAAATTCTATTTCCTACAGACAAGTACTTGAAGTTCACTCAGGTTTTCCTTAACAATAATGACGCTTAAAATGTTTTTTGTGAAAATGACTTCATTAGAAATAGAGAAGCCAAAGTTTTGGTAATGTTTATCTCTAGCAGGGGAAGAAGAGCAGCTAAAAATATTTTTCGTGAGGAATATACATTTCAGAATTGCTTATTGTAATGTTCATATAACCTTGTAATAATACATTTATATATTTTATATACACATTCAGGCTGTCAAACCTCTTAACAACTCAATCAAATCCTGGTTGATCTATTCCTCAAAATCACCTTTGATCCATTCTTTCTTAATTTCTTACTACTTGCTTCAAGGCAGTTGTTTTTTTTAGCTGATGCAAAAAGTTAGGATTTGGGAACATGGGTGCACAGAATAATTTCAGAGCTCCATGACCTGGAGGAAAATCTATGTGGAAAAATTGAAAATAAGATCACTGACTGAAGGCATGTGGAAATAAGTTCTTCAGTGTAGTGTTTATGAAACATTTGCTAATAGATCAATATTTTAAAAACTGCACCACTGTACAAAATCTTTGATTATTTCCTAAATATTGATTTTAACAATGTGTTTTTATGTAAATCCTCTTCCCCTTTCCTGCTTGGAGGATCATTGAGCCAAACCTTGTGGAGACGAGAGGGATTTTGGTCACCAACTGCAGAGCTGGCAAAATCTCCCTGTTGTCTCTTTCGAGGAAGACCTGCCACAACCTGTGCCAGTCAGACACTTATGGGCCAGCAGTGGGTCTTTCCCCAAGATTCTCAGGTCGGAAGTTCCCGCCCCATTAAGAGTTGCTGGCCAACTAGAGGCAGGAGACCCTTCTGTACTTAGCAGCGCCACAGGAGAGGTAGTGGCTGCTGTTGATACTGCACCCAAGGGAGGCCTTGGATTGAGGTGGTCCCCAGGCATGAGCACCTGATAGCAGGAGGTGCATCTTGGGAAGGATAGATGAGGATGTTGGCAGCAAGGACATTCCCCTTGATGCTGGGTATCCTTGATCAGGCCTTAAGTGCTATTGAACGAGGAATATCTTGCGGGAGTCCATATAAAAATATGCCAAAGTTTGCTTGTCGTGCTTTCCACATGCCAAACCCACTGCCCAGTGATAGTAGATGAGACCATTAAGTGTGCATTAATTGTCCGTTTAACACCCTCAATTGGTAGCAGGGCAGGAAGGGTTTAAATAGTCCATGTCACCAAAATTGGTCACCGAAAGTTAAACTGCTTTACTTCTGGCCAGCCAGCTTGTCACCTCAGGAAATTGAAGGTATAGCTTTTTCCCCCCTCCATGGTCACATCCTGATATGGTCCATTTAATTATAAAAACAAAATTATACAAAACAGTTTGCTTGGAAGCACATTTAATACTTTTGAAAAATGCCTTCAAGTCAACTTATTATGAAGCATCATCAGAGACAGATTTTTCCAAAAGTTGGCACACAGAGGATAGTCTCATTGCATTTGAGACAATGTTACAAAAATAGCTTTCAGTGAAAGGATTCTATCAGAAGAGAAGCAAAACTTTTCCAGCGCAACTGAAACTGTTGTGTGTTTCTAACATTTCATGTTTTATTCCATCTTTATTGTTTTCACCTCTGTAACCGAATGAAGAACTTCATTTCAATTGCATTCACAAGTGCAGCTGTAAATATTATATCCATTAGCCAATTACTCTATTTATCTTTGAGTATTTGCCACCTTAAATTAGGGAGTTCCCTCATGCATTTATTAATCTCATGTGTTAAAGGTTTTTAAACTAAGAGACATTTAATATTCCAGCCATGTGCAACACAAATCATATCAAGTGAAGACTTTGGCACTGAGTGTATCGGCTTAAATCAAATTTCCAAAATGGTCTGATATGTAATTTGTTCTGTGCTTTCTACTTAGAAGACGTTTATTCACGTAATAATTAAAGCTTAGAATTTTTTAAGCGAATGTTTGTGTTGATGTTGTACTTAAAAAGACTAGTTTTTTTAGAATATTTAATTGACAGTTTTTTTCCCTGGAAGATGGTATGTCTGTGCGTGACAGGAGATTTCGTTCAATATTTTAGTTATCACTGGTGATGTTAAAGAAAGATCAGAAATGTTAACAATTGAAGAAAAAAAATCAGTTATTCAGGCAGTCTGGGAAGAGCTTGATTGAGTTCAGAGCATTCTTTTTGCATTTGCTTTTTTTTTCCATAAAATATGTGAGTAATCATTTTAATTTGCTGGGGAAACCAGAGGGATGGAAATATTTTGGATAAGTAATGGACTCAGTGTTTTAGGTGGTTTTTGCCCATATTTATTTATTCTTCAAAATACTTGAAACGTTTCCACTTTTCTTTTTGGTAAGCATTTATTTTTTGTTTGTGAGCATCATTCCCTCTTCTAATTCGCTATCCTCTCATACAATGTCTGTAAGCTCACTTCAATGATTGAAAGATCCACAAAATTTCAGTTCACATCCTTGTTAGTAAGTCATAGCCTACACCTTCTCACTTCTTCTCTTCCACACCAGTTCTTTAAAATATTTTCTATTGGAATAAATACCTGTCTCCCCTCAACCTGATAAAGAGAGTTTGAGACGGATCTCCAGATCTGTAAAAACACAAGCTGTACACTATGGAGAACAACTGAGGAATATCATCAGCTCAAAATGCAAAACTGATTTTAGGAAATATATTTACACTTATGGTTGCAAACTGTCTCAATGGATTATAAATGATCATGAGCTACTGGTATCTTACTATTGGACGTCTGCATGTTGGACACAGGTGTTCACCATTTTTCTTACTGTATCTGTTGAATACTAAGAAAGATTAATTGTGTAGTGGAATTCTGTCTTTAAATGGTCTGCCTTATACAACAGTGTAGACATTAACAATACCAATGAAGCTGTGTGCCCATGTTACAGGTGAACAATCCCTGCTGATCCAGAAAGCAAACCTGTCAATATGGCAAAAATCTAACTGTTAATGGTACAGATTCAGTAAATAATGACAAAATTAGTCATTGTATAACATTAAAAACATTGCATTGCAAAAGTCATAGTAAGTGTTATAATCCGTCAAAAAGTTGGAGGTGGACCATTGATGGTCAAACTAATGTATTTTTTAAATTGTTTTGTTAAACTTTGTATGCTGTCCTCTGATATGACTTCTAGCCCGTGCTTTTCCATTCCTGTTTGCCAAGCATTACAGAGGGAAGAAAGAGCCCTCTACAGTTTTGTTTTCCATTCTGCATGCATTGCACCAGGAATAGTAAAATGATTAGGGTCAGGTTTTAGTAAGTCTTTTCTCTAGATGTGGCATTTCAATGATACAGCACATTGCAGTCAATAATCACTCCATTGTGCCCAAAGGGACAAAATCAATACTTCTAAATTTTTAATGAGCAGCCACTATTTATAAAAACATGCCCATTGACAAAAGTGTCAATAACTTTCCAAACAAACAAGAGTATCTACAACTTAAAGAAGAATAGAATGCCAGCCTTGATATGTTTTATATTGTTGAATGTAGACCGATTGGATAAGTTCCTACCCATTTAAGCAACAGCTATCTATCCTATAATTGATTCATAACCTCATGTTTAAACCCCTTCATGGCCTCACTTCTCCATATCTATATAACTATTTTCCACTCTACAACCTGAATTCTCTGTTCCTTCAACTCTGAAACCGAATGTTTTCTGTAGTTCTTCCACACACTTTGTCCACTCTTGGAGGCTGCACCTTTAGCCATCAAAGCTCTACACTTTGGAAATCTCTCTATAACCATTCTGACACGCCAAGTCCTATCTTTCCTTAAAACTCAACTGTCCCCAAACATTTAGTCATGTCTCCTAATATGGCTTGGTATTTGCCAAGTAGCTAGAAATTGCCATAGTGTCTAGGGGTGTGCAGCCTGGGTGGATTAGCCATGGGAAATGCAAGGTTACAGAGATATGGGGTAGGGGCTGGGTCTGGTAGGGATGCTGTTTGGAGGGTCTGTTTGGACTGAATGGGCTGAATGTCCTGCTTCCACTCTCTAGGGATTCTATGAAATTTACTGGTTCACGTGACAAGAGATTTGGACAGTAACGGAGAAAGAGCAAGGCAGTAACACAGAAGAGCAATTCAGATAAGCTAGAGTGTGACAGGAAGGAACAGAGCTAACAAGCAGACCATTGCATCAATAAATACAATCAGTATAAAGAAAAAGATGATTAAGGGACTGAATTAAAGGCTTTTTTTTAATCAGAATGCATGTAGCCACTCATAACAAAATGGATGAATTGATAGCACAAATATAAATAAATGTTTATGACCTGATACAAAGACATGGTGCGAGATGACTAAGTTTGTGACCTGAATGTTCCAGCATATTGTAATTTCAGGAGAAAGAAAAGGGATGTGGCGTGGCTCTCTTAAAATTCAATAAGCTCCATATGGTAGTGAGAAATGATTTTGGTTCAGAGGATTAGAATGTGGTATCAATGTGGATGTAGATAGAAATCCACAAAGGAAAGAAGACATGGGTTAGGAATGTTCTATAGGCTCTCTGACAATAGCCTCACTGTAGGACAGAGTATAAATCAAGAAATAATAAGTGCTTGAAAGAAAGGATTTTCAATGATTGTGGGTAATTTCAATCTTGATGATACATTGGACAAATCAAATTGTCAAAAATAGCCTCGAGGATGAATTCATAAATTGTATTTGGAACAGTTTCTTACAACAATATATCTAGGATCAAGCAAAGAACAGACTACTTTCAACCTAGTATTGAGTTCAGATAAATTAGTAACATCATAGTATATAGGATGCTTTGGATAAGCATGATCATAATGTGAATTTCACATTGACTTGGAAGGTGAGGAAATTTGGGTCTGAAGCTGGTGTCCTAAACTTAAATAAAGGCAATTACAAAGGAATGGAGACAAAGTTGGAAAAATTGGAATAGGGTTTTAGGTTAAAAAGTAAGACAGTAAAGAAGTACTTGCAGACACTTAAAGAAATATTGCCTAACTCTTGCTAAAGACATATTCCATTGAGAAAGAAAGGTACTGTGAGAAAGGATGGCTCATCCATGGATAAATAAAGAATTTAAGAATGGAAGCAGATTGAAAGAGAAAAAAAAGTCCACAAAGATTAGTGGTAGTATAAAAGATTGGAAAAATTTTAGAAGTCGATGACACAGTGACTCAGTGTTTAGCACTGCTGCCTTACAGCACCAGGGACCCAGGTTTGATTCCGCCCTTGGGCAACTGTCTGTGTGGAGTTTGCACATTCTCCGTGTGTTTGCATGGCGGGTGCTCCAGTTTCTATGGTGTGAGGCTGGAAGAGCACAGCAGGTCAGACAGTATCCAAGGAGCAGGAAAGTCAACGTTTTGGGCCGAAACCCTTCGTCAGGGTTCCAGTTTTCTCCCAGCTTCCAAGATGTATAGGTTAGGTGGATTGGCCATGCTAAATTTCCTGTAGTATTATGAAAGACAGTAAAAGCTTCCTTTTTGCATACTTGTAGAAGAGAGTAACTAACGTGAACGTTGGTCCCTTAGAAGGTGAGACATTGAAAGAATAATGGGAAACACAAAGCCTTTGAACTAGTGTTTTTCATAGTAGAAGACACAGAAGCAGCCCAAGAATAATGGGAACACAACAGCAAAAGGGGAGGAGGCACTTAAAACTATCATAGTCACGTGAGATAAAGTCCAGGAAAGGACGAAAGGCTGGATGTGATGATCTCCATCCTATGGTGTTAAAGAAGGTGATGGCAGAAATAGTGGATGTGTTAATTGTAATGTTTTAAAGTTCCCTAGATTCCAGACTGGTCCCAGCAGACTGTAAAGCTAAAAACGTAACACCACTGTTGAAGAATAGAATGTGACAGAGAGCAGGTAAGGATAGAACAGTTGGTCTGACATTGGTCATTTGGGAAAATGCTACATCCAGTATTAAGGAGGTAAAAGCAAGACATTTATTAAAACAGTACAATCAGTCAGATTCAACATGGCTTTCTTAAAGGGAAATTGTGTTTGTCAAGTTTATTAGAATTCTTTGAGGATGAAACAAGCAGGATGGATGAAGGGAAACCAGCAGCTGTGGTGTTTCTGGATTTCCAAAAGGGGTTTGCTGAGGTGCCATTTAATAGGTTACAGCAGTAGTCAAGAGCTTTAAAGGATGGGTTAAGGTTTGGCTGACTAATAGGAAAACAGAATCAGGATAAGTGGGTCATTTTCAATTTGACAAACTGTGATTGGTGAATTGCTGCAGGCATCGGTGTAGGAGTCTAAACTGTCTACAATCTATATTGGTGACTTGGATAAAGGGATAGACTGTACTGTAGCCCAATTTTCTGATAGTAAAAAGACATGGATGAAAGTATGCTGTGAGGTGGATGTTGAGAGTCTGGAAAGGTATGTTGATAGGTTAAGTGAGTAGACAAAAAAATTGACAGCTGGAAATAATGTGAGAAAATGCAAAGTTGTCCACTTTGGCAAGGATTATAGAAAGTCAGAATATTATTGAAATTGAGAGAGACTACAAAATGCTACACAACAGAGGGATCTGGGTGTCCTTTACATAAATCAAAAAACTGTTAGTATTCAGGCAAAGCAAATAATTAGGGAGGCAAATTGAATTTTGGCCTTTGTTATGAAATTATAAGTATCTTGCTAAGCTGGTGAGGTTACACTTGAAGTACTATGTACAGTTTGGTCTCATTAAGGAAGGATATGCTTATGATGGATGCAATTCAGTAAAGGGTCATTATGTTGATTCTTTGGGATGAGGAGGTTGTCCTACGAACAAAGGTTGGCAGACTGGACTTATGCTTATTGAGTTTTATGAGAATAAGAATTAATCTTCTGAAGCATAAGATTCTGAGGGAAGACATTTCCTTTTTTGGGAACTTAAAACTAGGGAACACTGTTTCAAATTACAGGATCCCACATTTAAGCCTGAGATGAGGAAGAATATTTTTTCTCAGCAGGTGGTTCTTGTTCAGAATTCTCTCGCCCAGAGAGCAATGGAGATTGGGTCATTTAATATGTTCAAGGCAGAGTTAGACATATTTTTGATCCATGTGGGAGTCAAGGTATGGGGAGACAGGCAAGAAAGTACAGTTGAGGCTACAATCGGATCAGCCATGATCTTATCAAATGGCAATGTAGGCCCGATGGACCAAATGGTCTATTTGGGCTCCAGTTTCATAATATCTTGCATTGTGACGGTTGTCATCAGTCTTCCTGTACACAACACGGATGTATTGTCAAAATTTATGGCACATGGAACTTATCAAACAAATGGGCTGCTACAAGCTGCAACAATTAGATATTAAGCAGTGACAATTGTCTGATTGCAGTCAGTCTGTTTCCACTGTGTGCCAGCTGATTGGCCATTCATCCCAGATATATATTAACAGTATAAAGGGACTATTTCCTCCTAAACTTCAACATAAAATTAACATTCACTCATGCTCCTTAAGTAATATTATTTATAGTGAACCAAATAATGTTGACATTTAATGTGTAATGCAACAAATAATTAAATGAAATATACTTCAAAACCATGTAGTGTCTGAAATTCAAATATACCCACATCTGACATAACTTTGGCACTTGGTAAATGATCATGGTCGAGATCAATATGACATAAATATTACATAAATCATCTGGAGTTAGCTAATGTTCAGAAACTGTTCAAGATACATTTGTAAGTTTTATGTCATAATCAGATCTGCTTGACTCAACTATAGGCTTATAGTCTATTAGCAACCAGACATAAATATTTGCAACACATTGTAAATATTGCTATATCAGTTATAAAACAATTGACTATTGTATATTATCAGCATTACTGATCTGTATGAATAAAAAAGCACTCCTATTCTCTGCTGTTCCTATTTAGTGAAATCGGTTTGCTCAGTATTATAATGTGGGACTATTATAATCACTTCCATCCCTGATCTTTACAATGTCCTCCCTAAAGATGTTAACCCAGTCAACAAAGACTTATTGCTACAACAACAATTACTAAAGGCATTCTAACTTCTCTACTTATCTTGCTTTCTTTTTATCTTTCTATTTTTGCACTGTACTTTGTAGGAGAATTAATTGCGATCATGATAGTCATGTAGAAAATGCTTGTTAATAATCTTCTACTCCTCTGCACCTCATGGTGCATTTAACAATGTGTTCCTTTCACTGCATTTATATCCAGTAGCTCATGATCTCAGGTGTTTCCATAATGGAGTCCTCTTTTGTTCTGCGGCCAAATCAGCCTCCTGTTTGATTGAGGAGTTTGCCATATATCAGACACTACTTACCTCACTGATGGCAACCCACTATTGAAGTTGTTTGGTTTTCTGCTTTTCTGAACTTTGATGATGTGGATTAAGAAACTCTACTCCCATCGGCCTTACGTAGCCATGGAGACAAAACCTAACTCAGAATGTTAACTCTTGTTTCCACTTGCCTGTGAATTGCGTCTGGGTTCTTGATAGAAGGTAGTCTATATCCTGGACAGTGAATATCAACAATCTTTGTTAAGTATATACACTATGTATAGAAGAGAGTAAGTGAGGACATCTTGGAATCCCTGCACTCTCAAGTCCCAGTTCCATGTGATATGATAGCTGCAAGGTTAGGCTCAAGAAGGTAGGTTTGTCTCATTGGAGAAAAGGAGATTTGATGGAGGTGTACAAGTTGTTATCTTGTCTGATGGTAATACTGGACAATATAGGTACTACTTTCACACAGAGTGATAGTCGGCTTGACAAGAATTACGTTTTTTGTCAATTTGATGGCCATGGCGGTCAATCATTGAACATATTCCCATGAGGCTGCTAATGTACTCTTAACAAAAGAATATAAGTTTAATACAGAAGAGAAAATAATAAAATGGCTAAGAGACAATTTTGAAAGTTCTTATCATGAACAGCCAAAAGATTCAATGCTTTTGTCCAAAAATATCCTTTACAGCCAATCAACCTTAGTGAAGAATCACTCCTATTTTCAGTCCTTAATTATGTTTACTGAACTGAAAAGATCACAAGCAGATTTTTATTTCTGTACATTGACCAGATCCCTACCATCTCTCCGCTGAAAGACACAGATTTAAGTCAACCGGCTTATCTCTAAATGAAAAAAAAAACACTCGGGTCTTTTCCCAGCTCTGTATACTTACACTGCTGAAACAGCTCAAGACTTTTTACAGCCCAGAGAGAATACCTAGGCTGAGAGAATACCAAAACGAGACTGTCCTTCTTTTCTCTATGAACTAGACTTGTTTGTGGCCCTCTCCAGCTGTCTTTCTCTGGGTCTTAAACCTTAAATCTTAAATTAGTAAGAAGTACAGCCAGTAAATCACTAGGTGGTTTGTCTAGTCAGATAGCTGAAATTACATGGTTTCTTGGTGATACACTGCTAAAAGAAATGAGTGTCTGACTCTTTTAAAAAAAAAGTAATGTTCACAGAGCTGAAAACCAAAAACCCATTAATGTCTAATTTAGAACCCAAATTCCCAAATAATAACAACATTAGGAGCCTTCAAAGATGACGACAGATTTAGATAAGTTTTCTGCGGTGCCTATCAGTCTGACCTTATTGCTTGTTCCTTGTTATTTTGCACATATCCCAACTGTGTATTTATAAAAGCTATGATTATGGACAATTAAAGCACCAACACTGCAAAAGGATTATTCCTTAAAGGTTTTACTTTGCAAGGACAGTGTTTATGTTATCAGAAATCTTACAGAGCCTGTGGGAAATTATTCAACCTCTGCCTTCGAGCCAAAACCATGGTCACCCCAACCAGTGTGATCGAGCGGCAGTACACAGATGATGCTTGTGTACGTGCAATCTCAGAGGATGTACTCCAGGCCATCATCAACACCTTTACAGAGGCATATAAGAGCATGGGTCTCATCCTGAGCATCTGCAAGATGAAGGTCCTCTGTCAACCTGGCCCAACATTATGGAGCAAATCCCTGATCATCAAGGTCCACAGGGAGGCCTTAGAGAACATTGACCACTTCCCATACCTCAGAAGTGTCCTGTTGGCCAAAGCAGCTGTTGATGAAGAGATCCAGCACTGCCTCCTATGTGTTAGCATCTGAAGAAAAGGCTGTTCGAGAACAACAACATCAGATCTGACACTAAGATCATGGTTTACAGAGCTGTGGTGGTGCCTGCCCTCATGTATGGCTCTGAGACAAGGACAGTCTACAGCAGACGCCTCACGGCACTGGAGCAGTACCACCAATGCTGGCTGTGCAAGGTTCTGCAAATCTGCTGCGAAGAAAGATGCACCAGCACCAGCATTCTCAACCAGGCCAACATCCCCAGCATCGAGGCACTGAGCATCGCTGATTGACCACGATGGGCTGGGCACGTTGTCCACATGACCGACACGAGATTCCACAAGCAGGTGCTCCACTTGCAGCTTCGAAACGACAGGCAAGCTCCAGGTGGACAGAGGAAGCGTTTCAGTGATACCCTCAAGGTCTCACTGGTGAAGTGCGGCATTCCCACAGACACCAAGGAATCTCTGGCCCAAGACCGTCCAAAGTGAAGGAGGAGCATCTGGGAAGGCATCGAGCAGTTCGAGACTTGCCATCAGGATAAAATGGAAGCCAGGAAATAAACAGCGAAAGGAGTGCGCTGCCACACCAATGCCCCACCCACCCCTTCCCGTGACCACCACCTGCCCCAAGTGTAACAGAGCCTGCGGTAGCTGTGTCAGTCTGTATAGCCATCTACAGACTCACGCTGAGAGTGGAAGAGAGTCATCCTCATCTGTGAGGGACTGCTGATGGTGATGATCAAAATGTGTAGAAAAAGATAGTTGTGCATTTATATAGGATTTTTCGTGACCATGGGACATGCCAAAATTCTTCACTGTCAACCAAGTACCTTTGAACTCAAGTGATTGTTTTAATGTGTGAAATGTATCAATCAATTTGCTGCTCAAGACAGCAATTTGATAATGACTGGACAATCTGTTTTTCTGATGTTGTTTGAGAGATAATTATTGGCCAAGGTACCAGGAATAATTCCCCTATTCTTTGTAACAATACCATGGAAACGATCAATTTCACCCTGAGAGAGCAGACACATCCTCACACATCTTGGAAGGTAGTTAATGTCACCCCACTCTTTAAAATAGGAGGTAGAGAGAAAATGGAGAATTAAAAGCTGGTTAGCCTGACATCAGTGGTGGGGAAAGTGCTGGAGTCAATTATTAAGGATGTAATAACTGCGCATTTCAAAAATGGTGACAGAATCGGTCCTATTCAGCATGGATTCATTAAGGAAAATCATTATTGACAGATCTTCTGAAATTTTTTGAGGATGTGACCAGTAGAGTGGACAAGGGTGAATCAGTAGATGTTGTGTATCTGGACTATCAGAAGGCTTTTGACAAGGTTCCACACAAGAGATTGGTAAGGAAAATTAAAGCTCATGGTATTAGAGGTAACGTATTGACATGGATAGAGAACTGGCTGGCAGACAGGAAACAGAGAGTTGGAATAAATGGGTCCTTTTCAGAGTGGCAGTTAGTGACGAGTGGGGTGCTGCAGGGATCAGTGCTGGGACCTCAGTTGTTCACAATATACATTAACGATTTGGACAAAGGAATTGAATGCAAATTTTGAACTCCAAATTTTCAGATGACACTAAGCTGGGTGGCAGTATGTGCTGTGAAGAGGATGCTAAGAGGCTGCAGAGTGACTGGGACAGGCTGGCTGAGTTAGCAAGTACTTGACAAGTGCAATATAATGGGGATAAAGGTGAGGTTATCCACTTTGGTCACAAAAACAGGAAGGCAGATTATTATCTGAAGGGTGGCAGTTTAGGAAAAGGCGAGGTACAACGAGACCTGGGTGTCATGGTGGAACAGTTGCTGAAGGTTGGCATGCAGGTGCAGCAGGCAGTGAGGAAGGCGAATGGCATGCTGGCCTTCACAGCGAGTAACTTTGAGTGTCAGAGTAAGAATGTCATGCTACAGTTATACAGGGCCTTTGTAAGGCTAAACCTTGAGTATTGTGTGCAGTTTTGGTTTCCTAGTCTGAGGAAGGACATTCTTACTATTGAGGGAGTCCAGCGAAGGATCACCAGACTGATTCCTGGCATGGCAGGACTGGCATGAGGAAAGACTGGATCGACTAGGCTTGTATTCGCTGGAATTTAGATGAATGAGGGGGGATATCATAGAAACATATAAAATCCTGATGGGATCAGACAGGCTAGATGCAGGAAGAATGTTCCTGATGTTGGGCAAGTCCAGGACTAGGGGTCACAGTCTAAGAATAAGGGGTAAGCCGTTCAGGACTGAGATGAGGAAGAATTTCTTCACACAGAGAGTTGTGAACCTGTGGAATTCTCTGCCACAGGAAGCTGTTGGGGCCAACTTATTAAATATATTCAAGAGGGAGCTGGACATGGCTCTTTCAGCTAAAGGGATCAAGGGTTATGGAGAGAAAGTGGGAATGGGATACTGAAATTGCATGATCAGCCACGATCATACTGCATGGTGGTGCAGGCTGAAATGGCCAAATGGCCTGCTCCTGCATCTATTTTCTCTGTTCCTATGTTAGTATCCCATATAACAGATGACACTGGTGACAATTGCAGCACTTCTTTGCATTGTTCGGAGGGTCCACTGAAACTGATTGGCATGCAGATGCATTGGTTTACAGTTCCAGAAGCCGCTGCCATACATGAACCTCTGAAGTCCACACAGCTACACAAAATTGGAGAGAATGTAGCTCCAATGATGCTGTGGAGTGCAACGATGGAATATCAGCCTTAATTTTTGTGCAGTGGTCCCACAGTAGGACTTGTGTCTTGTTGATTCAGAGGTGAGAGTGTTACCAACATGGCAGCCAATTCATTAATGTACCATTCAAAGAGTGTGCCAGACTGGTGGTAATATTAGAAAATGTAGAATGGAAACAAATATGTGCAGTAGTATTCAACCGTGCTGCAATAATGCAGAAATTTTTCTGACGCACTCAACCACCTAACTACGAAATAAATCACCTCATTTTAGTTCCAAATACAAAAGTGTTTGGTACCTTGTTACTTTTCTCCTCCTTTTGATCGATATGTTTGTTTTACTTTTTCTCTGGAATTACATTTGTAATTTTTATTGCTAATTCTACTTTTGGTATATATTTCCGTTTCCAATGATGGTTAGCTACAAAAAGGAATTGTAAATTACAACGAGTCTAATTTTCCGATTAATAAAACAAAATCCTTTTCGCCTCTAAAGAAAAATATGAAAATGTGACATTACAAAGTAAACTTTGCTACAAAGTGCATAGTGCAAGCATCATGTCAGAAATTGTGGTAGTGAGCAACATTGCTTTTATAAAAATCCCTTTTTTCCCCTCTTTGTAGCAAGACAAAATGAGTCGCAGTGAAGCAAAATGTTGCTAGCTTATTTCAAGTTCACTCTTTATTTTTGATCATTGTTTTCTGTTACTTTAACTACGGTTCTTTATAGATTTGGGGATGGTCAGCAAGTCACTTTTATCAGGAAATGGGGTTAAAATTCTAATTAATCCTATGTTCTTGCTGAGAATTCATTTAATATCATGGAATAGTGTGAGAGGTCACTACATGGATAATTTACAACCTACAAGAGGGAATAACCTTATTTGATATAGTCTGTACCAATGTGCCCATCACAGATGCATCTATCCTTGACAGCATCAAGGGAAGGGATCACACAAAATTCCACCTTTACACTGATGACATCTTCCAACATGTGATATGACAACCATGCTAAGTGAGATAGATTAGGAACAGACTTAACAGTCCAATGCTAGGCATCCATGACGTAGTCTAGGTCAGCAAAACTGTATTCTAGAAAAGTCGTCAATCTTATGAATGACCATAACCTTCAATCCTCCATCACCCCCAAGTCAAAGATCAGAACTTGACAGAATGAGGAACGTAGGCACACCTGAATAAAATGCCAACTTGATGAAGCTACAACAAAGGATTATACATGCAGCAGAAACAGTGTGCTGTCAACAAGGTGAAATGATCCTATGTGAAGGCATTAAGGCAATATTCTGAAGTCTTGCTTGAAGCTGTGAATGATAATTGACATTTAAGAACCTAATAGAGGTGGAGCCCAAGAGTCACCGTAAACTTTTTATTCAAGGACTCTTCTTGAGATTTTTTTTGAAGGCCACTTTTAGATTTATAAAGCTTCATTTTAGTTTTCCATTCTCACCAACTCCTTTATTAGGTGATGGAGTGACAGTGGTAATATTATCTTCTATGTTTGTGTTGACGGTTGGGGAATTTGGTTTAACACAGAAGCAGAATTAAAAGATTTCATCAATATCGTCAATAATCCCGACCGCTCTGTTAAACCTAAAGCAAACCACAATGTATGTGGATAACGTTTATTTCCTAGAAAGCACAGTATTTAAGTTGGCACAAGATGACAGGCATAAGTTAGTAAGAGTTATTTCTTTTTTAAAAAAAATACCTGGTATGAACTTTGTACACAAAAAGCCATCACCTTGTACATACATTCCACAGACAGGTGATGTCACAGCTCATTTGGTTGTTTGTCTGTAACCACAGTTGCTGCACCTCAAGCAACTGTCTAAAATTCAAAAGGCAAGACTGAAGTATTCATGACCATCTCCATGCTAAGTATATTATCCTTCTTAACCTCCTCTTGCTGTTCATACACTGGATCTCAGTGCTCCATGCACTGGACATGGAAAAGCTGCACTCTCTGTCAACACTTTGTTAGACCTGTTCTCTAGGAGTAGCTATGCCATGTGACAAGCTATTCCAGTATTGCTACAGCATGAGGCTTTAACCAAAAATCTGGAAAATAGCCCAGATGTGTTGTCCTGCTGCAAAGCACAATCAATTCAACCAATTACCATCCACTCAGCCTATTTTCAATCATCAAAGTGATGGAAGCTGTCACTGCCAGTCTTACCAAGTAGCACTTAAACTTGTTCAGTTTGTGTTTGACAGAACTAATTAGCTACAGACCTAATTATAGCCTGGGTTCAAACATAGGTAAAAGAGCTGAATTCCAGACAAGACATGGTAGCATTCAATCTAGTTTGACATCAATGATCCCTAGTAAGACTGAAATTAATGATCTTAACAGGAACTCAAGCATAATTGTAACTGGTTATGATTGTTGGAACCACTCCTCTGCATCCAATCATATTGCAGCAGTGTTAATTATATATTATTTGCATTTGGATATTGAGCATTAACTGAGGTTCATTTATACTCCTATTTAAAAGTTTGGAGGTGCATGTTTGTGTTGTGTATTTTAGTGAATAAAACCTTTTTAAGAGAGTATACATGTCCTTCTGCATTTGATGCCTGGAAAAAGGGGGAGATCCTCAAGTCAAACCCCAAACCCAACTGTTTTCGATTGTGACATGTTCCCTCCACCTTAGTCCAAAATCGGGTCCTTCACTGACAACAGTACAGAGTTTCCATGTACAATTCTTGAAATAATGAATCAGCCCATTCTTGCATGGAATAGGCCCTGGACAACATTCAGTCTTGGTCTGGTAAGAGCTATCAGCACTTCCAATAAGAGCAGATTCCTTATGTTCCATGGCATTAGCATAACCTTCTTCACTCTAGGGATGCCACTTACCAGAAACTCACCTGCATGAGCCATGTCAATGTCACAGGTACAAGAGCAGGTCAGAGGTTAGGTGTTCTGAGGTGAGTGGCTCACCTCCCAACTCCCCAGTGCCTCTTCACCACCTGCAAGAATTGTGATGAAATATGGTCCACTTGCATTCAGTTGGTGCAACTGTAACAACACACATGCTTGACACTTTCCAGGACAGAGCAAAAAACTAGGTTGCCGTCTTATGTACCACTTTTATTATCCATTCCCTCCACCTCTAATGCACTGTAACTGCAATGAGTACTGTCCTTTGAATCCCCTAACAAGGCTACTTTGCCAACATCTTCCAAGCCCACATCTTCCAAGGCTATACGAGTAGTAAATGCCTTGAAGTACCATCATCTCCAATTGCCACACCATTTATATTGTCATTCCTTCAGCATCATTGCATCAAACACTAGAAAAATTGGAATATTGCCAGCACACTAACTGAACAATGCACGAATCAATTTCACCACCATCCTTTCAAGGCAACTAAGGTGGACATTAAATACTAACTTTGACAGTACCACACTTATCCTAAAATTGATTTTGTTTTAGAAATCAACGTTACTTGATTTCAGCTCATCTTGAATATGAATTTTTCATCAGAGAGGCACTGGCTTTGAAGAATCATAGAGATTTCAATGCAAGAATTTTCTGTCCAAGAAATCATACAAACAAGAAATGTATTTGTTCGTCTTTTAAGACGTCATTAACTGTAGTGGTACTTGTAATTTTGACATGATTACAAACATAGGGAAGTGTTCTGTAATCATGGGGAAATTAATGGAAATCTGTTGAGCAATTTGTCAGAGTGCCAATAATTATCCATTAGACTTTTGTTTTTGGCTCTCATAATCTCTTGATTACACTAAAATTTTGATTTTCCCTCTTGTGCCCCCATCAAAAAAAATTGTGACTTTGTAGTACATGAGCTCGCACATGACAGAAGGGGAAGGATGAATTACTAACATCACCATCTGGTGAATGCACCAACAACGATTAAAGATTGCACTTGGAACATGCCAAGTCAATGGGCACTACAAATATTTCAGACGGAAACTCTTTCACTGTCTTAACAATAATAAAATCCTGCAGCAGTGTTCATGTTAAGAAATTCAGAAATAAATCGAATTGAAGAAGATAAAATCCTAATTTTGTTTTATGTTTGGATCTATCAGGAATCTAGGACGTTTGAAAATGGTTTCCTTCCTGAGGCCAGTGTGGCATTGTTGCCGGGAAATTTCTATTCAAGTGATAAGTTAATTATTGCCTTATTTGTTTTGTCCAATAAATTAGATTATTCCATCTCCCTTCCTCCTGTGTCCTGAGTGAATCATGCTATTTTGTCTCCTTTTCTGCACCCTGAGTGAATAAAAAGGTCACTGAATCTCCTTATCCCTGTCGTGCTAGGTGAATGAAAGAGGGCACTCAATCTATCTATCCACACACATGCCACCACCATCTTTCCTCATCTCCCCTGACTAATACAGGAACCTGATTTTGAGCTGCAGTGCAGTGTGATGAGAAACGTACTTATAAGGTTGAGGCCAATTCAGATAACTTGCACCAAGATGCATGCATTCTCACATCTTTATTCTCAGGCAGCGTTTGGACTGGAAGTGATCTGTCTGCACTTTTAGCGTATTTTTGAATGACCTAAGCTAGGTTATGATAAAAGTTTCGAACATTTAATGAATCTTCATTAAACTACAAATGGTTATTGCCACAACAGCCTTTTGATTAAAAAGAAAAATTAAGTTTGCTGGGAATCATCAGCATGTTCAGCTATGCAGCTGTAAAATAGCCCCCTTGGAGGAGACACTGTCAACTCAATTATAGATTTAATCGCAGCATTGGCTGAGCAAACTACTTTCAGTTGGTATTTACGGCACAGCATGGGCATTAAGAATATTTGATTGAGTTCTCAATAAACATGGTGGTAACTTCCGGTTAGCAAACTCTTGATTTGTTTCACATTTCAATCCCCAACTCCTGGAAACAGTCCCAAAGTTTGTTATTTCAGTTTTTGTACTTGAGTAGAACAACTTTCATGATTTAATGCAACAGGCTTAAACCAATTTCCCAAATAAATGTTCTTGTGATATATTTAAAACTAATAATCATGAATCATATTTGTAAAGCTGGTCACCCATTCCATAGGTATATCACCATTCAACTGAGTAAATTCTTGAATTTACTATTTTCTTTTGCCATCTTTATTTCAAAAAACTCTGATGAATAATTCTGGCTGGAACACAGAAAAACTTGCCTGAATCTGTTTTTGCTAAGCCCCTCAATCTTAATTGCATCCATAAAATCATCCTTCAGTCTTACACGGACAAAAATCTCAAGCTTGCGAACGTTTTCGAATAGCTCTATAGTCTCAGTTCTGGAACCAATCTAGTCTGCCTCATTTTGACCAGTGACAATAACTTAATAACCTTTAATTAAATAGGGCATCAACAATACCATAAAATACTCCAGAATTGGCCTCACTAAGGCCAAAATACAATTATAGAATTCACTCAGTTCCAGAGAAGGGTCACATTGGACTTGAAGTGTTAACTTTGTCTCACTTTCCACAGATGCTGACAGACCTGCTGAGTTTCTCCAGCACCCTTCTTATAGGATCCTCTCACTTTGCTTATAATATATACCCCTTGTCATACATCACAACATTTTATTTGCTCATATTTAAGTGGAAAATCCGTGGTTTCTGAGCTCTGATCATTGAAACTCCAAAATCTTTTAACCTGATGCAATATGAAAACCACATTTGCGTTTAGAACATAGCCCATACTATCCTTCCTTCCGTCCCATCTAATTTTTGCACTGATGCATATTAACTTGCATCTTTGTTTCAGATGGGGCTGTCATAGGAATATAGCAATAGGAATAGGCCATTCAGCCCCGAAGCCTGTTGCGCCATTCTAGAACACGGCTGGTCAACTTCCTCAGTGACGTGTTCCTGCGCTATACCCATTTCCCTTCATGTTGTTAGATACTAGAAATCTATCAATGTCTGTCTTGAACTTATATAATGACTGAGCTTCCACAGCCCTCTGGAGTAAGGATTCCAAAGACTCATTACCCTCTGAGTGAAGAACTTCCTCCTTATCTTAGCCCCAAATAGCTCGTGTTTTATTCTGAGACTCCATCCGCTGATTCTAGATCACACACCGGGAAAACATCCTTTCTGCATTTAATCTATCTATTTCTTTAACAATTTTAATGAGATCACATCTTATTCGTTTAGATTCCAAAGAATACAGGCCGTGTCTCCTCAATCTCTAACTGAGATTCCTTGACTCCAAGATGGTGGTGGAATAGCAGTGCAGCGTGAGGGCTCCTGCCTGGAGTTCTTCTGCTCCGTTCGCTTTGCTGTTTTTTCCCCCTCTTTCACTGTTTTCTTACTTTAATCTACTTACTGTCTGCGGGGATAGTGAGCCAAACGAGGTGACGAGACAAGTTCCTTGCATCGAGCGTGGGAGAGATCGAATTTACCTTCTGGAGAGAACTCAGTCGTTGAGGCAGTGGAGACATCGCAGCTGTTTGTGGACCAGGGTGTGGCAGGAGCTGGGGGCCTGGATCGGGAGTTTGGTGGTCAGCGAGAGGACCAGGATGTGGCAGGAGCTGGGGACCTGGATCGGGAGTTTGGCAGTCAGCGAGAGGACCAGGATGTGGCAGGAGCTGGGGGCCTGGATCGGGAGTTTAGCAGTCAGCGACAGGACCAGGGTGTTGCAGGAGCTGGGGGCCTGGATCGGGAGTTTGGCAGTCAGCGAGAGGACCAGGGTGTGGCAGGAGCTGGGGGCCTGGATCGGGAGTTTGGCGGTCAGTGAGAGGACCAGGGTGTGGCAGGAGCTGGGGGCCTGGATTGGGAGTTTGGCGGTTGGCAATCAAGCTCACTGTAGGAAGAGCGATCCCAACGCAATGGAGAGAGAGGTCAATGGCATCTGCAGTGGCAGCAAGAGCAGGCAGTGTGAGGTCTTCAGGAGAGCGGGCCAAAGTGGAGGAGATCAAGCCCAGAATGGCTAAGCACTGAGAAAGACTGTTGAGCTTTTAACTTTATTTCTTTATTTTTCTACTTTGTACCTAAGATTTTGTACCTAGGTATCTTTGTTCCTAAGATGGCACTGGGAATGATGACATTGTACACTTTTCACTGTGCTCATATACATCTGTACTTGGGTACACGTAACAATAAAACCTAATTCTAATTTATACGACGGTCCCACTATCCCAGGGTCTGGGAGTGTCAGGATCTGAAAGGGGTTGGGGGCAGGGCAGTTGGGGGTGGTCAATGGTGAATCAGGGGTTCAGTTTCATGGATACCAAGGAGTTAGGTTGTAATCCTCTAACTTCCCTGGATAAATAAGCTTAAGTGAGTCGGAACCTTCCGAGATCTCTGACTTTCTTGGAGGGTGCTAGCCGCACAGCGATTGCCAATCAGAATGTTCCATTTCCCAGAAAATTACCTTGTGGTCAGCTGCATCATGATTTCTGGATGTTTCTGATACAAAACTCCAGGATACGCTACAGAAATGCCTATCCGGCCATCATCTTGTTGCAATCGCTGAGGCATGGTCGAAGAAACAACAGGACTGGCAACTCAATATTCCAGTGTATAGAAGTTTCGAGCAGGACAGGGAGTGGAAGTAAAAGAGGTGGGAGCATTGCATTATTGAGAAAGGAAACCATCACTGCAATAATGAGGGAGGATGTTGTAGAAGACTCTTCAAATAAGGCCGTTTGGGTAGAGCTTAGAAATAAAAACGAGGTGATTACCTTGCTGATCATAGAATCCCTACAGCCATTCGGCCTAACCAGCCCACACCAACTCTCTGAAGAGCATGCCATCCAGACTGACTCCCCCGCTTACCCTGTACCTATAACCTTGCATTCCCCATGGGTAACCCACCTAACCTGCACATCCATGGACACTATGGGGTAATTTCGCCTGGCTAATCCAACTAACCTGCATGTCTTTGGACTGTGGGAGGAAACTGGAGCACTCGGAAGAAACCCTCGCAGACACCAGGAGAATGTGCAAACTCCACACAGACTGTCACCCAAGGGTGGAATTGAAGCTGGATCCGCGGAGCTGTAAGGCAGCAGTGCTAACCACTGAGACACTGTGCCACTGTATGATACTACAGGCCATCCAACAGTCAGATGGAGATAGAGGAGCAGATATGTAAGCAAATCACAGAACGCTGTGTGAGAAACAGGGTTAAAGTTGGATGGGACTTCAACTTTGCTAACATTAACTGGGATTGGACAGGTGGAGCTTATAAACAGCATCCAGGAGAGCTTTTTGTGCCAGTATGTCGATAGTTCTACTTGGCATGGCCCAGTGCTTGACCTAATCCTGGGGAATGAAGCTGGTCAAGTGGTTGAAATTTCAGTGGATGAGCATTTTGGGGATAGTGACCGTAACTCTGTAAATTTCAAAGCCATTGTGGAAAGGGGTAAGGATAGTGCAAGAAATTTAGTGTCTAAATTAAGCGAAGACCAGTTTCGATATTATTAGTATCTGGTGAATGTAGACTAGGTTCAGGTCCTTACAGGTAAGTTTACATTTCGAAAAGTCTTTTAAAAGTAGTACAGTGAGAAGTCAGGGACAACGTACTCCTTTAAGAGTGCAGGGCAAGGACAGCATATCTGTCAAACCCTGGATAACACGGGTTGTCAAAAGTTTTGTAAAGATAAGGAAGGAAGCATATGGCAGGCACAATGCATTAAAAACAGGGAAGCCCTTAGAGTGTAGGGAATTTCTTACAAAGGAATTTGGGAGGGCAAAGAGATACCATGAAATATCTTTGGCAGATGGGATACATTCATTTCTTTTAATGGGATCTGGTGGTTACTGCTGGATTGGTGGAAAACTAAAATAACTATTTTTAATCAACCTGTTCAGATGTATTTTGATACATGTCTGGGGCAGGTGGGACTTGACACTACCACCACACCATTAGAATCCTCCTAGAACATCTAAAATAACATTAACCAGACATATTAATGTTAGTTTGAGATGAGATTGCAAAATGGGCTCTGTATTGTTCACTTACTTAATAAGTACTAATTGTAAAGTCCATTTAAGTAACAGAGAAACTTAATACAGTGTGACTGACTGTGAATAGAGAGGATGTCACTTGTGTGTGTTTTTCTCCCATTGAGGTTCCATGAACAAGACTTTTACAATATGAGCTTGTCTTCAAAGGGGTAATGACAGTTGACAGAAACCACTTTCAGGAAGAGCTTTTGAACTAAAGAGTGAATCGCAGCTGTAATTGTAACCAATAAACTCGTCTTTATTTGAAGGTGGGACATATACCATTGTAAGAATGATGAAAATGGTTAATATCAAGGTATCTTCCAATTAGTGCTATTAAGAACAACAACATGTGTTTTATAGCACCTTTAGCATAATGAAATGTCCCAAGGTGCTTCCTCAGGTCACTATACAACAAACGTATGTCACTGAAGCCCATAAGGAAATCCTGGACAGATAGCCAGAAGCTAAGAATGTCTTAAAGGGGCAAAGTGATGTACAACAGTAAAAATGCAGCAAATTCCAGAACTTGGGTTCTAGGCAACTGAAGGCATGGCCACCAATGGTGGAGCAATTATATGGAGTGTTAGCATTAAGCAAGTGTAAATATCAGCATAGGTTTGGATAGATCAAATCACACATTGTGGTTTCTTGGAAGTAAGACTGATGTCTGAAATCAATATTTGTGGTATCGATTGAATGGCTGCCCATCAACTATTTTAATTATGTCCAACTTGTGTCATTCTCATCTGTCTGTTTTTGCTTGGTCGATCACAGCTTCAGCATGTAGGCTCTAATTTCATCTATTATACCTAAATATTTTCTTTTGGAAATATTGTTTCATTCAAACCCTTCGTATAATAGGTTTATTCAATCATGTCCAGATTTGGAAACATCTAGCTAGTAACAACTTATTGCCTGACTATTTGAAAAGATAACAATTAGCAAAGGCGTTAGGCAGAACAAAGCACTTTGCAAAATAAATTATATAGATTGAAATATCATGAAGCATAACAAAATACTAATCTGAATTCCTGTGCTGCATTGCTCCAAAGATTTCAATAATATTTGTGCCTAATGATATCTAACTTATTGCACCTGATCATTCAATAGGAGATGAAAATATAAAGGAATCAAGCACAGGAATAGAACAGTGAAAAGTATAGAAAGTGGCAATAGCATCACGTGCTATGTCGATGTATATCTTCCAATAGGGCAACAGCAGAAAGAAAGAAATTCAATTTCTAATGTGACTTTCACCAATACATTTCAGGACCAGTTAGTTATTATGATAGGTACGCATGAGTATTTCATAAGGAAATACAATTTGTACACCTGTAGATCCCACAAATAGTTATTGAGACTAAAAGGCTAGTCAGTATTTGTTAAGGGACAAATGTTGGCCACAAACCAGGAAATCTCCCCTAATATTGTCCAAATAGTGCCAGGGATCCTGTATACTCACCTGAACAAAAACACAAAGTCCTCATTTACTATCTCAGTGACAAACAGCAAGATACTTTAGAACAAAGTTTCAGTATGCTTCTCAGTGAATTCTGGAGTGCCAAATGATGTTACTTGCTCTGCGTATCTCCATACCTGTAACCTCTACCACCTGAGAAGGACAAGGGGATGTATTTTAAAAGTAGAATAAACCATCACTTAAAAGTTATGGTTAATTCTGAAAATTAGGACTTTAAGTGAATCGGAGTTTCCCATAGAAGTCCATGTTAAAAGCCAGAGTTAGGTTCCTTTTGACATTTCTCAACCGGAAAAGACAATGTACAAGTTGGAATGCAATACCATCCATGTGCAGTACTGTGCATTCTTTACTGAAATTACTAGCAAAATACAGTACCATGCATAAGTGTATTTTTAGATTAACCAGGCCCCATCTAGTGGCAGATGATGGTCAGTGCAGGTATCAGCAGAAGTCTCGAACAGAAAGAACTGTGGATGCTGTAAATCAGAAACAAAAACACAAATTGCTGGAAAAGCTCAGCAAGTCTGGCAGCATCTGTGAAGAGAAAGCAGAGTTAATGTTTTGGGTCTGGTGACCTTTCCAATGCCTGATACTGCATGGAGCTCAGGGCATCAATGTGAGTTCAGGAGAAGAGCCAGCAGCCTGGAGAAAAGCCTTCAGATACAAAGTACATGGGATGGGAGGAAAGGCCTGGTATTGGGGTTGGGGGGCGAGCAAAGTAGGTGAGTGAGGCTCTGGAGAGAAGAAACACAAGGCAGCAAAAGAGCTGAGGCCTAGGGCACAGGAAAGGTTGGACAGTGGTAACTATGGGATCCAGGGCAGTAATCGGGGTTGGGAAGAGGGTTTGTATAAGATGGATTGAGGGCTAGAGCATGAGAGGTGATGTAAGAATACAATCCACAGAAGAGGACATCTGAAACTGGCAACATGAAACGGATGATATGTTGCCGTTATATTAATGAAGTTAAAGTGAACCGATGTTTAGCAGAGCAACATTGAGTGACGACAAACTGTAAAGGGGCTTCCCATGTAAGAAGGAGATGAGAATCTTTTGTTCTGAGAGTCGGTAGCCTGTGGAATTCTTTTCCCCAGAGGGCACTGGAGGTTGGGCCATTGAATATTTTTACTCCAGAGTTACACAGATTCTTCATTAATGAGGGAGTCGAAGATTATATGGTGTAGACAAGAAAGTAGAGTTGAGGACACAATCAGATCAGCTACCTTCTTATTAAATGGCAGAGCAGGCCCTCAAGGGACTGAATGGCTTACTCCTCCTAATCTACATGCTCATATGTATACATGGCATAATGTGATTGTTGTAACCAATAATCTGTTTTTTGCTTCAATTGCCACACTTTGTCCAGTGTTAAACAGTAAGTGAACAGCGACAGAAGATGGTAGTGTATTGATAATGTCAATGGACTAGTAATCCAGAAGTTCTAAATACATGGGTTCAAATGCCATTGTAGCAACTGGTGGAATTTAAATTCAATAGATAAATCTGAAATATGAAGGTAGTCTCAGTTGTCGAGGTCACCATTACTATCATCAATTGTTGTAAAAACCCATTTCATTAACTAATTTCCGTTAGGGAGGGAAATCTGTTACCCTTACCTGGTCTGACCTACGTGTAACTCCAGACCCTCAGCAATGTGCTTGACCACCTAAATTGTCTTTGAAGTAGCCTAGCAAACCAATTGGTTGATGGGCAACAAATGCTGGTCTTCACAGAAATGCCAAAATCCAGAGTTTCTTTTTATAAAAAGACTATGTTGGCTGTGTCTAATTTGGTAGCACATTTTCTCCTAAGTTCAATTTCAACTCCTGGACTTGAGTACAACGACAGAATGTGATGCTGTAGCACTTTGCTGAGGAAGTGCTGCATTGTTAGAAATACCAATGTTCAGATGAGACATTAGATTAAAGGACTGTCTGCTCTCTCAGGTGGATGCAAAATTTCCCATGGCTCTATTTCAAGGAAGATCAAGGAATCACCCCTGTCCAGGTCCATATTATACCTCAGCCAACATCATTAAAAAATACAGATTCTCTGGTCTTTATTCCATTGCTGTTAGCGAGAGTCTTGATAAGTGAAACTTGAGTGCCAAGTTTCTTACAACAGTAAATACACTTGAAAAGTATTTTATCCTGAAACTGTGAAAGTTGATATTTCAACGCAAGTCTGTCTTTTACTATTTGACCGTTAAAATACCAATCACACTTGTCTTCCTGATGTTCTTCTCTTAATAATCTGAGCATTTTAAAATTCAATATTGGTGCAGAAAATCAGCATCCTTGGATTATGTAGCACTGTCTTGTAAATACTTGGTGAAAAATGGAAATTGTTGTGATCCAAGCTGTGACTATCTGTTGAAATGACAACATGGAATTAAATGATGTGTCTCTAGCATGATCTTTCTTTTCAATAATTAGGCAAATGCTAGCATTTAATTTTTGCAAACAAAATATGGTTCAAGGCCCCTTCAAAGCAGAGAGCGCATCTTAATAAAAGAAACATGTGTAAACAGAATAGCACAACAGCTAAACTACTAGATGCTTGTGCCATGCTGGGTACTATTGACCACAGTTGTAAGCCTGGAAGAGCTGACTTGCAGAGTAAAGAAAGTGTCTTCTTTCCTGGTATGGAATCAATACGGTCTGTGGAAAGCTGGCTTGCTACTTCTGCTCTCTTTATTTTGCTTACAATAGGTCTTTTTTTATATCCCAAACTCTATTGATGTCTAAGCAAGTCAACTTCAAAGAAACTTCAGCAAGCACAGAGAAATTTCATGGCACAGGGTAACCATTTGATAGTCACTGTTCACCCGCTGCTTATTGTAAACTACTGCTGCTGTACGTACAATGAAGATGTTTATCAGATCATTATAATCACATTTTGACTGTGGGAATGACATAATTTTTCTCTTTCTACTTGTCTTCCTTTCAAGGGAAGCAATGTTGTGGAAGACCAGGATTTGTTGGAGATTGGCATCCTTAATTCTTCACATAGACAGCGAATTTTACAAGCTGTTCGTGGCCTTCCTCGGGTGAGTTGCAGTATGATGCCAAAAAAGAGAACGCCTCCTGTAGTTATGTGCAATCATGTGGAGGACTAATTTGTATTGGATGATGTTGAGTTTGATGCTCTCATATCTATTACACAGCTTGTGTGGAACCTTCCATCTCTGTGATCTTGTCCAGGCAAAAAACACATGAGTAAAACTTGTAGGTTGTCATTAAAATTTGAATAACAGAAATTTCGCTGACCTTCATTTACTGAAAAATGACAGTGTTCATTGTACCAACTCCATGACAAGCACATGGAGAAATTAATCAAGCGTAGTGCTAAGTTATCCAGTGACCATTTTGGGGAATTTGAATTAGACGTGACTTATTTAGACATTAATCATTATATGCCTTTTTTTAGCTTCATCTCAGTATAATTGACAATTTGTTACTCTAAATGTGCTGTTGATAAAGTATATAAACCTATATAAATATCAGTTTGATTTGAGTCAGCTATTTACAAAGATTCAGTTCAATTTGAGATGCCAATCTATCTAAATGCATTTGTCCTCTATAACGAGGGTACACTATCATTTAGTATCATCTGTCAAGATGTATATATTTCTAATTTAATGATAGGAACTTCTTTACCATTCCTAAGTTGGCTCCTAGCCGCAGTGATTATAGGGCACTGGTAAGAATTTGTTCTGTATATCTTCAGCAACGTAGGAGTGATAACATGATCAGTTTACCTAAATAGACTGAAGGTAAACTAATTACAACTGTGTTATGATGAGTTAGATCAAATAGGTTGACTGGAAATAAGTTTTAAACTTGGTGACTAATGGTGAAGTGTATTAAATTATGACGAGGAAATGAAGGTTCGAAAAGAAATTTAGTATTGACTCCCAATTTAATAATGCCAATTCTGACTCAAAAGAATGATATTTCCACACCTCCTACAGTCTAAGTGCTAACCTTTTTATACAATCATGGAATTACAAAATAGTTACTGTGCTGAAGGAGACTATTAAACCTGTCTTGGCTGTGCTGGCTCTCAGCAAGAGAGAGTGACTCATGCCATCTCACTCCGTATTCTTTCTCCATAGTTTTAGTCTGTTTCAATTATACTGTCAACTCTTATTTAATAAATGGTGGTTTGACCATGCTTAAAAATGCACTTGTTTCTATGATAGAAATGGTCATTTTCGGGGGCAGAAACACCCAAAGTTTTCCACGCTTTGTTCCTATCATTAAATTAGAAATATATACATCTTGACAGATGATACTAAATGATAGTGTACCCTCGTTATAGAGGACAAATGCATTTAGATAGATTGGCATCTCAAAGTGAAGAAATTCCTCCTCATTCTAATTCTTTAGGATCTGCCCCTAATTCTGTGATGGTGTCCCCTAAGAGCTCTCCTGCAGCCAGGGAAAACTTCCTTCATGAATCTGCCCTGTTAAGTCCTGTGAGAATTTTGTATGTTGAATGTTTATATTATACAATGTTTGTAAAGTTAAAAATAGCTTGAAATTTGTTAACCTATGTTAACCATCATTTTCAATACTCCTCTGGTAATTTAAAGATTAATATGTTCCTCAAAACAAATTCAAAATGGGCAATCAGTTTACTTGTTATAATAATATTTGTGCAAAGGACAGTAATTAACAGATGATTCTCTACCTGTTCCAATGAGGTTAGATATATTGTTTAATAAAACAGAATTGACAGTTAATTCTGAGTTTAACATGAACTTATCATCAGCTGATATCTTTCATATAGGTCTTTGTGGCCAAATACCCAAAAGCATATTTAAGCAACTTGCTAATTCAAATCAACAATACATTTTTCTTTCTAGTTATCATATTGTGCGATTTACAGTTGAAGAAAACAATTAATTTCAAAAATCGTTTCCACCTATTTTTACTTTTTAGAAACTCACTGAATTGTTTCTTTAAGACATAGTTGCGTTGGCTTTTAGTCGACAGTTTAGCAAATTGGTGATGGTTCCTTTTTGCTTCACAATGTATGAGCAAAACTAAACGAAAAAGAAGCATGGTACAGGAATGATGAGGCAACTATGGCTGACTAGGGAGGTCAGGGATAGCATAAAAGCAAAAAAGAAAGCATGTAATGTGGCGAAGGGCAGTGGGAAACCAGAGGATTGGGAGGTTTACAAAGACCAACAGAGACCAAAATAAGGAGGGAGAAGATTAAATATGAGGGTAAGCTAGCCAGTAATATAAATGAAGACTGTAAGAGTTTCTTTAGATATATAAAGGGCAAAAGAGAGGCAAAAGTGGGCATTGGACCACTAGAAAATGACAGTGGAGAGATAGTGGGGAACAAGGAATGGCTGAGGAACTGAGTAATTACTTTGCATCAGTCTTCACAGTGGAAGACACAAATAATATCCCAAAAATTCAAGAGAGTCAGGGGTCAGAGCTGAGGTTGGTGGCCATCACCAAGAATAAGGTGCGAGAAAAACTGAATGGCCTGATGGTGGATAAATCACCTGGACCAGATGGACTACACTCCAGACCTCTAAAGGAAATAGCTGAAGAGATATTGGAGGTGTTAGCGGTGATTGTTCAGGAATCGCTAGAGTCAGATAGGGTCCAGAGGATTGGAAAATCGCTAACTTGACACCCCTGTTTAAAAAGGGAGTAAGGCAGAAGACTGAAAATTACAGGCCAATTAGCCTAACCTCGGATGTTGATAAGATTTTAGAGTCCATTGTGAAGGTTGAGATTTCTGATTACTTGGAAGTGCATGGTAAACTAGGCCAAAGTCACCACGGCTTCATCCAGGGGAGGTCATACCTGACAAATCTGTTATAATTCTTTGAGGAAATAATGAACAGGGTAGACCAAGGAGAGCCAATAGATGTTATCTACCTGGACCTCAAGAAGGCCTTTGACAAGGTGCCGCACAGGAGGCTGCTGAGTAAGATAAGGGCCCATGGTGTTAGAGGCAAGGTGCTAGCATGGATAGTAGATTGTCTGTCTGGCAGAAAGCAGAGAGTGGGGATAAGAGGGTCTTTCTCAGGATGGCAGCCGGTGACAAGTGGTGTTCCGCAAGGGTCAGTGCTGGGACCACAACTTTTCACTTTATACATTAATGATCTAAACGAAGGAACCGAGGGCATTCTGGCTAAGTTTGCAAATGATACAAAGATAGGTAGTATTGAGGAGGTGGGGAGGCTGCAGAAGGATTTGGACAGGTTAGGAGAGTGGTCAAAGAAGTGGCAGATGGAGTACAACGTGGGAAAGTGTGAGGTCATGCACTTTGGTAAGAAGAATAAAAGCATGGACTATTTTCTAAATGGGGAGAAAATTCAGAAGTCTGAAGTGCAAAGAGACTTGGGAGTTCTAGTCCAGGATTCTCTCAGGGTAAACTTGCAGGTTGAGTCAGTAGTTAGGAAGGCAGATGTAAGTTTGGCATTTATTTTGAGAGGACTTGAATACAAAATCAGGGATGTACTTCTGAGGCTCCATAAGGCTCTGGTCAGGCTACATTTGGAGTATTGTGCACAGTTTTGGGCCCCATATCTCAGGAAGGATGTACTGGCCCTGGAGCGGGTTCAGAGGAGGTTCACGAGAATGGTCCCAGGAATGAAAAGCTTAACATATGAGGAACATTTGAGGACTCTGGGTCTATGCTCGATGGAGTTTAGAAGGATGAGGGAGAAGCTAATTGAAACTTAGAGAATACTGAATGGCCTGGGTGTGATATATTCTGAAGAATCAAGTTTGTCTCTCCATCCCTGTCCTAAATGGCCAACACTGATTCTAGTTCCTCTAACTATTGTAAAAAGGCCTCTCAGTGCCTGTTAAGACGTCTAAGAATTTTATACATTTCAACTCCTCAAAACTCTAGAGAATATAGGCTGTCTCATCCCAAGAATAGGTTGCATGATCTGTTGATTTGTCATTATGATTTACTAAGGTTTGTGTGCGTTTGCTCACTACCCTGTAGATTCTAATTCTGATGCTACTCATTTCCTCAGGTAAATACTGGCTGAATTATGCCCAACAGGTTGTAGATGGAAGTGTTCTAAATCCATTCCTACAGGCATGTCGAGCACCAGCAAATTTTTAAATCTATTGACTCCATTCCCTTCAAAATATTTGTATGTGATTAGTTCTTTCCCAGTGTTTAATGGGAATTATGGTACATTCTGTGATGCTATAATGGCCGCATTATTAGATGTCATGTCTGGATAAGTTTTCATAAATCACATTATTAGGATATAGGGAGTTTGTAGGGGTCCACCGAGCAATAATAATCTTTACATGCTGCTTTTATTCCTAATCGTTTGGAATCTATCAAACATGACAACTTGTACTCAGGACAGGATCCCATCATGAAAATGTTACATGAAATAACAAAATCTCCTTATATACTTTTAAGCATCTTATACGTATGTATTTTTCTTCTTTATTGCAGGTTAAAGTTATTGGTTATGATACAAACAGTCCAACATCTGTTGCAGACTGGTTAGATTCTTTAGAGCTGAACGACTATATCAAGACCTTTCTGGCAAATGGTTACACATCAATGGACCTCGTGAAAAAGCTTTGGGAAATCGAACTCATTAATGTAAGTTCTTGATTTGTGTGATGCCTTGAAAAAAAACTGTTGGTGCTGAAGTGCTTTAAATTCTGAATGATTGCTATATCATAACCTTGTGAGTTACTGAGGAAGGAGAAATGAGACAGCAAAGTAAGTCTTTATAAAGCACTTATCTTGAATGCACCTTAACTCAACGCTGTGTCGGTCAGGGCCGCCATTATGCTTGAATTAGATGAATTCATCAAATTTTAGAGTTACACATTTGTCTTCATTCATTGGCCAAAATTGTCACATTATTTAGGACAGTTTATTTTCTGGAACTGGCAGAAGTTTTGACTGAGGAATTATTAATTTGATCTTATCACGGACAACTTAAGTTCAGATATTAGGACTTAATATTGTTAGCATATGTGAGAAATAGGGTTTTTTTTGTATTTTCATTGCTTTTAAGTCACTGGCATGTTTCTTGCTCCCTTTTCATTTAGAAATATAAAGAAAACTATTTTTGATGTATAGTACATTTTACAAAAAGTAATTATTTGTTTTTGAGATCATCCAGTAATGATCAAAAATTTTACTACAGAATTGCTTCCACAAAACTCGACCCTAAATTGAATTGTTTAGTTCCTCTTAGTTTACTATTTATAATTTTACAACAACATGAAAATCATTTAGAATTAGTTTGGTGTCTCACATTCCTTTTTTCCAAAATTAAACCCGGGTGCTGTGTTGCCTGTACAATTAAATCATAAAACAGGAAATTTATACTTTAAGTAATAATATTGTTGCTGCTGTCCTCAATACTCTCCAGCCCTGTGATGCCAATCCATCTCAGAGTGCTTTAGATACACTTGTGGATTTTGGGCTACTTCTCTATGGTAGCCAGATGCAACATTGTCACAAAATGGCAACAGAGATGCAGGGGTAGCAACTGTAACCAGGGGCCACAATCAGGATCTAGAGATGGCCATCTCAGCAAACACAGCAGCAGATCCAAGAATAAGTCCTTACAATTACCCTTGTCCCCGTCCCCCAGCCCTCTACACCAGGGATGAGCAAAGATTGATATTGAAGTTTGAGATTGAAGTGAAACCAGAAGTTGAGAAGAAGCTCCTCATCATTACCACATAAGAGCTGCAGCCTCCCACACAGTGTAAATGTGAGATGTGTTCTTTGGAACCTCAAAGCCTACTGGCAACGAGAGGATCCATGATATGACTTAAAACCTTGCTTTTTTTAGATGCAGGTATTGCCTGGGTTCGAATCCCACCATGGCAGATGATGAACTTTAAATTGAAAAACAAAATCCGGAATTAAAAATCTGATGATAATCATGCAATTTCATCAGCCATTTCAAAACACTATCCGGTTTGCTTTCCTTACCGAAAGTGGCTGAGCAAGCCATTCAGTTGTATCAAACTGCTAACAAGTCTGAAAGAAAAAGGAGTGAAACTGGATGGACCAGGCATCAGCCTAGGCACTGGAAATGACAGCGACAAACTTAGCCCTGTTGACCCTGCAATTTCCTCCTTTCTGATGTCTGGAGCTTGTGCCAAAATTGTGAGAATTACAAACCAGTCAATAAACAGCCTGACAGTATAATACTCACAGAATCATCCCTTACAGACAATGTGCCAGGCACCACCATCACCTTCTCTGGATATGTCCTGTCCCACCGGCAGCACAGACCCAGCAGAGGTGGCAGCACGGTGATATACAGTTGGGAGGGAGTTGCCCTGGGGATCCTCAACATTGACTTTGGATCCCGTGAAGTCTCATGGCTTCAGGTTAAACATGGGTAAGGAAACCTCCTGCTGATTACCACATGCAGTCTTCCCTCAGCTGACAAATCAACGCTCCTCCATGTCGAGCACCTCTTGGCAGAGGGGGGATTGAAGTGGCAAGAATACAGAATACTCTGAGTTCCTGTACTCCCTCCTAATGGCATTGTGGGTCTACAGACTAATCCTAACCTACTTCTTTCCTGAAATTAAGAGAAGGGGTGTCAAAGATTGAGTCATTTTAATCAGACACCATGTAGCAGTTTACAGAAATCTGAATTGCGCAACAAAATGTGTTCCAAACACACATGCCCGCAGGGTATTGAATAAACAGTTGGGCTCCGCCCCTGTCAAATGGCTATCCTGATCCAGGGAAATGGTGGTGCCTGACAGACTAGCCCTCTGTGAATGGTGGATGATTTCCAGGATCAGGCAGATGTTGTTGCAGTTTAGATCAGCCTGGGATCATGAGGACTGGTTAAGGTGGATCAATGTCAGCCAGAATGGTACCAAGACAACTGCAGAATGTTTTTGCAGAGATACTTGAAGTAAACGTTCACTGTTCTAAAATGTGCATTCCAAATGTATGTGCTTGGATGTTTTGTAATAACATGATAAGCAAACAGTGCTGATGATAAATTCAGAAGGATTTACTGAGAGACAGGAGAAACATTACATCCCTGGAGGTGACACAAAGAGAACCAAGCCACAGTGATGATCCCTGGAACCTTCCGTGTTTATCACTTCTCTGGTGTCCCACATGGATTGAGTTATGAGAAATGTGGAGGAAACTGCAAAGGAGACAAACGACACAGGACTTTAGTGTGGTGGATGAGGTATTCAGCTAAGTGATCTGGAAGAGGCAGTGCAAGTGCTACTTCAAGAAATGCCATGGAAATAGGGCAAGGGAACATAAGTTTATACGGTGAAAGGTGGATTTTGACACTGTTGCCTGGATATTCCTTCATAGAGACTGATTAATACTCTTGGAATGATTTTCTGATAAGGCAGTGAAAATGGATATTTTGGAGGCAACTTGAAGATAGTTGAATGCTGTGACATTGAAGCTAGGTTTATTTTTGGATGAAAAGGTTAACTTAGTCCAATGATTTACATTTGCTCTTGTGATCTAATGAAAACGATCAAGTTGTTATCGGCCAATCCACAATGTTGTGGGGTGTTTGGTGGCTCAGGGCCATTTCTTTGGGCTAGAGGATGACAGATAGAAACTGCATTACCTTCCCAGAAAGAAAAAACACTTGGAAATGACTCAAACTAGTCTGACTCTTTGTGTATACCTGAAAATGGAACTCCTGTATGACCAGGATGTTGATTTATAAGTTTTCATGCTTTCAACCCTCTATCTCCACACGATTAAGTGCATAGACAGCATCCTGCCCCATTAGCAGCCCTCAAATGATCAATAGGGGGCTCATTTCAGGACGTCATCTAACTGCCACTGGTATTCACCAGGCAATGGGTGGAGGGTGAGTGCTTGCCATACAGGAAGTATGACTTGCTAATCCTACGAGCACCTGGGGCAGGGGCTAGGGTCTCTAGTTCAAAGATACTCAGTTCTTGATTGAGGGACCTGGCATTAGGAAAAGGAGGTTTTTGACTGAAAGCCATTCCTTGCCCTTAACACCAAAGATCTCTCGCACCCCCTCCCCCCAACCCCACGCCCCATTCAACCCTTCCCTTCTGCAACTGTTCACCTGTCCCTGTGTTACCACCTTCCCAGTGGCACTACTGGCCTCTGATTTGTTGGCAGTTCTCAGAGAGCTGGTCTTCCCTACCCTGGGGCCCTCGATATGGGTAAAGGCCCATCACTGGTCTGTGAGGTGACTGGCACTAAAGGTGACGGGCCTTCTCACAAAGAGGTGTTTCAGAGACTTTGTCAGCTCTCCACCCATTGGCCAAGACCATTTTGCACAAAATTCCAACCAATGTCTTGATTAAAAATTTAGATTTGCAACTTGGTGTTTTTTCTAATGCTCAATCATAGAAAGCAAAACAGTTTAGTTCTGGAAATTCTGGTACTATGCCTTCGCTGTCATTTCAGTTCATGCAGTGCTCAATCTTACATCCATTATTCAACATCATTTATTTAATTTATGCATTATTGAGTAGAATTCTTTGAAATCAAAATGTGCCTGCCTCAAAGTAAATGGTAAGTAAAGTAGAACTGATCATTCTCGGGGGTAACTTTCATCTTCAGTGCTTGGGTGATCCAATGCCTGTTGACCCCATTATGGAGCCATATGATTTTCATTACTGTTGATTTATTTTGCGGTATTTTGCAGGGAATAGTATGCCCCATGTGCATGATGTAAAAGGTGTTCAGTCTGTAAATTAATTAGATATGTGTAAACAATGTTGAAAAGAAATATGTTTGCTCAGGCATTTGTTGATTCCACGGGGGTAGGTAGTGCTGCAGGCTGCTAACTGTGTGGCCCACACAGCATCCTTCTTTGATATCATTGAAGACCATTTTGTGAGCTACTACTTGTCCCCAGGGTATCAAAATCTGCAGAGTGCCAACTGAAGTGAATAAATGTTTCCCCCTGTGTGTTATATCACCTTCAAGCATATTGGACAATATGAATCAACTTGCTCTTCAAAGGAGACTTCTGTTTTGTGGTTTGTCAAAACCAACCAAACATTATACATCAAAACAAATATCATCTTTTCCAAATTACTTTGGCTGTTTCTTTAAGCTGTTTCTCCTCACATGAACATCTTGGCCTCAGTAATGGTTTCGAAGTTTAAGTATTAGGCTTCCTCAACTACAAATTAATTTATGTTGTTTATCAAATGCGTGGCCGAATATGCTGTATATTCACTTTGTGAGAACAATATGTCGCATTAACATGCTATTAACTGATTTGAGCACTTGGTGGTGCAGTTGCCCAAGTAACTGAGCAACTAGTAGCAAGTACAATTGAGTGGCTCAGTGATGTGAAATAATGGAGTCATTTGGTTGTGAAAGGATGGTATTTGTGATCAGTGTAAGGAGGAAAGAAATGAAATTATGATGTGTGCAAGATTTTACACTCACTTTCCACTGGAAATTGCATTAAGTTTGTATTCAGACAATTTAAGCTGAATTTACACACGTTTCTTTCTTACACGCTGTTTTTATCTGTCAGATCATATAAAATCATTAGTCGAGTATATGGGCTGTTCCATTTTCTCAGAATAAAAACTGGCATTGGCCTTGGGCCATTGGAAGAGGTTTTTGTGTTTTGTCCATTTTGCTTTCTTAATGTATGTGATACTCACACATGTGCTGAATTGGCATGAGTAAATAGATGGTGAGTAATAAAATCATATGTTTGTTGTACAACATAAGGGCAGAATGAAAAATGTCATAGGATGATTCATAAAGAAATCAGAAATTCCAAGGAATATCATGGATTTAATTATAAATATCTTTCATTTTATTTTAAGGGGGACTCTACATTGTAGACTTTTCTCATCCACCTGTTCAGAGATGTTATTACACACCTCTGTAACAAGTGGAACTTGAATCAGTGAAGAATTCAACAAATGTTGCACTTTGAAAGCCTATGTCATATGTAAATAACAGTTTTTTAAAAATTGAGTAGTTTGCAGCTAGATATACAAGGAGAAAGGCACTAAATATAAAATACCTAATGAAAGTCACAGAACAAGTGAATTATTCCAGCTCCTATGAAATAAAGATCATGTTGTAGCTTTTCTAGAATTGGTCTCTCATTTGTAAAAGATTGCAGGAGTAAGATTGGACTTCTGTGTGTAGAGGTAGCAGTACATGCAAAATGGTCCAATTTAAGGCATGAACCCCTTGGATGACATGAGTATTGTAACTAATGTATTGTTTTGGGTGATGTAGACATGAGAGCAGTGTCTGGACAGCAAGGGGGTGGTTCACTTGCAATTAATGACCTTTTAAGTATTTACATAGTAGATGGGGAGGGCTCAAAAGTAATTTTCAAATTGTAGATTGGGCAAATGAACAGTTTGGTGCATATTAGAGTACTAGTTTTGGGAGCAATGTTGGGAAAGACTGCGAGCATGTTTCTGCTAGGATGAAACAATCACTCACAGGATTGGTTTAGTACTGTCTCATTGGCTGTTTGGTCATACGCTTGCACCATGAGCGGCCAACCTTCTGAACTCCTGCCTGCTCTATTCGGCAAAGCAAGCCTAGTTTGTGGTCACTCTGTAGTCAGTTCCTGCCATCTAACAGCTCCCAGTGGCACCTCACCTCCAGCCCAGTTAAGAGATCAGGACTTTTAAAGAATGTTGTGGCATCAATAAAGGGTTGAGGTGGATTCGCAACCTGGGTTAAGTAGAGTGAGAGGTTACTGATCCTGATTGGGAATCAAGGCCCCGCCCATGTGTACAATCTTTTAATTTGGCTGAATTAGATTAATATTTCACTGTGTACTGTGAATTGTTGTTTGGTTCCTTGCAGTTCTCACCTCAAAAATCATAATTGTTACAGTGCAGGAGGCCATTTGGCCCTCTTTTGGGTCTGCATTGCCTCTCCAAATGAGGAATTCACTGAATGCCACATCACAGCACTGCCCTTATCAACTGTTTCTCTTCAAAACGTTCTAGCAAGTTATTTAAGTATACATCACCCTCAAAAAAAATCCATGCTCACTTTTGTTGACAAACCTGCATGTGACTATTAATTTTGTCCCAAACTATTGTTTCTAGAAATTTCCACACCACCAAAGTGAAACTGACTGGCCTGTAGTTGCTAGGCTTAAAACACCTTTTTCTGAATAGAACTATTACATTTGCATTCTCCAATCCTTTTATAGGCATAAAAATATTAAAAGGATGGTAAAAGGAAAAATTGGAATTTTTTTTACCTAAGGTCCCTTTTATTCCAGAAAGCCATAAAACACTGGGAAGTATTCAGAATTGCTGTTAATAAATTTTGCACAGCTCAGATGGCCAGTAAAACTTGTAACAAAGCTGTTTGTTCAGTTCTGGAGAAGTTACAAGGTAGTTAAGTCATATAAATTACTATAGATAGTTAATCACTGCACTGTAGGCAATGTGTCACATCACAGCTTAGTCAGACAGAACACCTTTTTATAGAATCATAGAATCCCTACAGTATTGAAGCAGGCCATTCGGCCCATCAAGTCCACCCTGAGCCTGCAAAGAGCATGCCACCCAGACCACTCCCCCATCCTGTAACCCTGCATTTCCCATGGCCACTCCATCTAACCTGCGCATCTTTTTCTGTGATTTTTTTTTAATAAAGTTCCAATTTTAGAAAATTGGATACAATGCAGAATAAGTGAACTGTCATGATACTGCTGAGAATATTATAATTTAACCTTATTTTTAATTATTAACAACCCTACAATTTCTTTCCATTTCCAGAAACGAATTGTTATCTGGTGATCCTGTCAAAAATACCTTTAATTTCTGTCACTGCTAACTCATTTCCTATGTTTATATGTGATGTTGGATTGGCATCAAGTATTATCGTTCTATTTGACACATTATAAGTATATAGTTAACTAAAGATGCGGCTCACTATCACGTGTTTTGAAAAAAGACCTATTATCTAGTTAAGATCAATTGTATTTTTAGCATTGACAGCAATTATTAGGTGTCATTTTTCTAGACATTTTAAAATGGAGAATCTGTAAATGGTTGCTATGACAGCTGGAAGTTGCTATGGTAATTGTAGCACAGCAAAGAACAGACTTTCATTAGCAAATTCCTTCCAAATTTACAGCATTCTTTCAGAATTGCTCTCTGCACAGAATAAAAAGGCTCAGATCCTAGCGAAATGAAAATATCAGCGTTCCAACGTCCCTGTGTCTTATTTTAAACAAAATAGTGCATTTCTGTTCTTTGGCGTACTGCTTCTCTCTCCCGTTTTATGTAATGAAAGGGTCATTGGGAATTCTTGCATGCCTCTGTTAAACTAATGCAATCATTTCGAGTGTCTTCATTGGCTGTAGGAGGCGAGCTATCTCAACCGTGCAGCAATCGGTGTTAAATCCTCTCCACGTTGGTTGTGGAAGCATTTGAATTGTCCACCATTTAAGGGGTATTTGTGGGAAGTTAGGTTCTTGGATTGATGGTCCTTGTTCTAGGCTATTCGTAGCACGTCTTGCAGTTACTGAGAGGCTTTTTTTTTTGTTTTAAAAACTGGGGATAGGAAATTGACATGTCTTGTTCCATTCAACCAATCAAGCTTTTAAGGCACTAAGAAACCAGAAAAATAAAGTCTACAAATGTGCACATTTGTTCTCCTCACAATCGCTGCGAGCAAAGGTTTCTGGTCATATGAATCAGAGGCTTGTCTCTATATATGGCAGAATATCTATAAGAACGTGACTGCAAATAAAGGCAAGCGATGCATTCGGAAAATTCTGTACTGATAGAGAATTGATAGACTTGTTATGGCAGTAAAACCAGTGCAGGGCTGGCTCACTGTTGACCCTTAGTTAGAACAGCGGTATTTATGTCATGAACCTTTTTGTCAGAATAAAAGAAAATGCAAATCTGATTTTCCTTTGGCGTGGTGTGACGCATTAGAGGGGGCAAGGTGCTCAGAAGGCTAGGATTCGACTGCAGATCTCTGCTGTCTGCGAGAGGACTGAGAAATTCTGCATGTTTGCACCAGTGCATTAGGGGCAAGGTAAGTCAGATGAACCGTTTACTTCGGAAACTGAGAGGTGCTTAATTGCAATTACTGATCTATAAGACAGAAACGGGGGAGAGGGTAAAAGACAAATTTGCAGCTTTGCAATACTAAGAGCAGGGAAAACGCTTCACCTGACGACAGCAGATGAGAGATTTGAACCTTGCCGTTAGCTTTTCTTCTTATTTGTTTGTTTGTTTTATTATTACTTCTTTGTATATTTCCTGTTTTAAGCGAAGCTATGCAAATATCCCAGCTGTGTTTATCTGTAGTGTGTACGTAAATAACGCATCATTGTTATTACGCTTTCTGCCCGAAGGCACAACACAATGTGAGCGCTGATCATATACATCTTTCACAACTTCACCTTCTGTCATACATAGGAAGATCATTTAGCATATCTCGAGAATAGTTAAGTAGTTCAGTCTACAAATAACACGGGGAATAGAATAATTTGATATGCAGCTTTGCCTATAATAGGTAAAATAAATTCGCTATAAAAATAATCGCCGTAAATATTATTGATTAGACCTTTAGCATAAGTAGACTTCCAGGTTTTAACCTAGTTCAGAGAGCAATCACTGCAATTCTCTGCCTTGATGCATCTCTCTTTCAATAAAGCAAAAAGGAGTTCTGGAATGTATCATCTAAACAGCTAAAGACTGGAATACAGCAGCATTAGTGTGAAGTGAAAGCATTGTTAATTTGAAGTAAACGTTAAATAAAGTGTCTGCCATTGAACTTTGTACTGAAGGAGTGAGTGCAAATTAATTTAAGTATAAATGTAGGAAATCAGTTAGTTAATGCACATATTGTTGATGTTGCATTTTGGTAGTTGATCCATTGACTTGGGAATTTGCGTGATTGATTAAAATTCGTATCAACGTGAATTGGGTGTAAGGGTTTTCTTAAAGGAAGGTTGCATTTTCTAAGCTCATTTAACTGGTGTTCATTTGGCAAAGACTTTCAAGTCCAAATCGTTTCCTTTAAAATAATTCAATCGTATACACTCTGGGTGTTTTTAATTAGTATTTTACCAATTTCAAGATTGGTAAGGTATTCCTTATTAAATAAAGTGATGAGTTAAAGCTCAACATGTTGTACAGACTTGATGAGTACAATCAGAACAACAGCCTGGGGTTAGACACCTGGATACATTTGCTGCCACAGGATCAATGTCTAGGGAGATCAAAAGTGTGAAGAAAGTGGAACAAGGAAAGGAAGTACTTTGTCAAAATATGAAAAAAAATGATGTCAATGAAGGAGAGCTGTTTTATTATCAAACACCTACAATTCCTTTGACATTGTATGATTGCAATGTTAATGGTGCTGTCCATTAAGACTTAGGGAAATTGCTATTTGTCTAATCTACAAAAACTGTACGCCAAAGTTGAAGAAAAATTTTTCCCTATTCTAGTGAGCTATTTCAAAATTTGACACTAAGGCACAAAATATATTTTGTCAGTTGTCTAAAAGCTGGGACAAAAAATGTCATTTCTTGTGTCACCTTAGAGACCAGAGAGGGATAGTGAGAAAGTGAAGTTTAAGGAGGGATTTCCAGAACTTGGGGTATCGAGATCTGAAGGCACAGCAGTCACTGAAGGAGAGACCACAGATGGGGGCAATAAGACCATGGAGGGACACTTAACTGTCACTCACTGGGTCCTATCGCATTCAGCGATTTATGCAGGTCCTGAGATCTGTGGAACAGTGGTATGTCCCTACCTCTGTGTCAGGAGGCCTGTGTTCAATTCAAACCTGCTGTGACCTCTCGACAGGTTGGTTAGAAAAAACCGACACCCAGGTCCTTCTGCTCTTGCACCCCCTTTGGACCCTTTATTTTGTGATTTTTCCGACCAAAATGAGTAACTTTGCACCTCTCTACATTGAATTTTATCTATCAAATTGTTTGCACATTTCACCAGTCTGTCCCTTTTGACATTCTACACTATCTCTCATGGTTCATAATGCTACAATACTTCCAGGTTTTGTGTCATCCACAACTTTTGAAATTGTGTCCTGTACACCAAAGTCTATGTCATTGAATGTCTATTATGGAGAACATGGATCCTAATACTAAGCACTGGGGAGCCCCACTGTAAGCTGTACTCCAGTCTGAAAAACTACAATTTACCACAGTGTTTCCTGTCACACAGCCAGTTTTATATACATGTTGCTACAGTTCCTTTTATTCCGTGAGCTCTAATGTTGCTCAATATTGTCTTTTGTGCAACAGTTTGTCAAATGCCTTTGGAAGTCCATGTACACCACATCAACAGTATTGCCCTCGTCAACACTCTGTATTGCCTTTGTTACCTCTGTTTGCCAAAGTGGCCTTTAATTTTGTCCCAAATTGCTTCTACAAGCCCTCTTTCCCACACCATTCCCATATCAACTCACATGCACAGACAAATACACATAGCCTAGTCTATTGTTGTTGGATTATCTTGACATTCCATATGAGTACGTTTGTAACATTTAAATTCTGCAATTTTCTGGTACATTCAACCCTCCTCCCATGAGCCTAAGATCAATTGGAAGATTATTACCATTGCTTCTGCAATTTCATCATTTTTCACTTCTTTTAGCATCTTTGGATGCATCTCATCTGGTCCTGGTGTCTTATCAACTTTCAAGTTCAGACAGTCTATCCTTATCCTTATCAGTTGTACCCTTCAAGTGTCTGAACCAGCTCTTCCAGCATGGGCAGTAGCTTCTTCCTTGGTAAACACATGCAGTGTATTCATAGAGTACTGCAGCCACACCCCCTGTTCCAGTGAATAAATTCCAACAAGTGGTCCCTGATTTACAAACGTACAAGGGTGTAATTTTAAAGGTCTGACATAGCAATGTTTTGTATACTTACAAAAGGCTATTTTATATTGTCCTGCATTCTGTTTCAACTTGTGTATAAATCAACTTGTGAACGGACTAAAGGATGGAACCTGTTCTCAACCTGGTAACTGCCTGTATTTTGGTCCCTAATCAACCCACACCACCTTCTATCAGCCTTTTTTACTATTCATATGGTTGAAGATTCTCGGATTCCCTTTATGTTAGCAGCCAAGTGCCTGGCTGTTCCCTGAACTGTCAAGTGCCCCGACATTTTGCCCTTACAGTTTTCTTTGCTCCTCCTTTGCAGCTGTGCTCCCATGGTGCCATGATTTGGCTCTGGCTGCACTCTGTTGATAAGCCATCACACTCACCAGTATTCAGAACTGAATAACATTGCCCAACTCCAAGCCTGTCTCAGTTCATCTGCAACTTCAAACCTCATCCATCCTTCACTCATGCCTGTGTTACACCCAGACTATTCTAGTGACCAGCCTCCCTGAGTCTCTGATGTTTGTGTATTACCTTGTTCCAAGTTCTGTACAAAAATCACCATTTTACTGGTTGATTTACTTTGACTCCCAATTAAGCATTCTCAACCTTGTTTTCAAATCCCACCAGGTCAGGCACATCTCGATCTCTCTGATCTCCTCCAGTCCCAGAAGTCTGAAATACCGGCACTTCTACGGCTCTGATCCTTTGAAGATTTAATTGCCCCATTAGATCTTCAGTTTCCAAGGCTCTAAGCCCTGGAATTCCCTCAATCTCTCTCCCTCTACCTTTCTTCCATCCTTTTGACCTCTGTTAAAACTGACCTCTTTGACTGAACTTGAGACCTGTTCTAACATCTCCCTATGTGACTTAGAGTCATAATTTGTTAATGTTCTTGTAAAGCACCTTCTGGCATCTTACTAAGCTAAAGGTGCTATATCAGTACAAATTGCTGTTGTTCGTATGAGACTAGAGGGGTAACAAATCCTGTGCAGTGGAGGGACTGAGAGACATGATAGTATGATGTAACAGGGTCTCACCAGTGTTGTGTTAAGGTCAAATCAGAACTTTTAAAAAGGAAAATTGTTTACCTGTAGAATTGTTCACAATTGACTCATCAACGAATTTAAAAGGTATTCTTCCAGACTCTGATAGAGAGGTTTAAACAGATTGCCTGCTGTTACACTGAGGCAAACAGCTCAGGAAGATCCTGAATTCCTATCAGTGCTGGTTTGATTGCCGAAGAAGATGCAACGATAGGCATCTGAGCCAAAAGGAAAAATCAGGCAGGCTTCCATGTCCTGATTACTAACCAGTTGCCACTTCCCCTGCTGCATTTATTTGAATGCCACGTGCTGACAGAATGAGGGCATCATTGTGTTGGCTCCAATGGTAGAATAGTTCAGCAATATGCACTGTATGTGATGGGCTGACAAGATAGTTTATTAGCAGTCTATGGAAGATTCTAACAACTGCTCAAAATGAATAAAACTGAAAATATGCATGAGAGATGGAAAAACAAGACCCCCTTGTTTAAAATCACTTTCAATACTTTAAAACCTATACTTCACATTTAGGGTTGGGCTATATCTTAGTAACAAGACATGAAATCCACTGTACACCTTTCTAAATTTTGTCTCTTGCAGTCTGCTCATGGGAGCAGGTAGGCATTTCTCGGGCCATCTGTATCCAGCTGTAAGTCTGATCAATTGCATTAGGGGTCCTTTTAGTTTCAGTAGCTCCAGAAAAATAATTGTGCAGAAAGTAATTCTAGATATAAGTGTGAGGTTGAGGTCGGGAACAGTGGTAGAGTCAAAGTGATGATACAGTTATGAAAGGGAATGTGTGAGAGGTCCTTAGTTTTATCAATTGGGGTAGATATAAAAAAAGCAAATAAATAATTACAAACCAATGTAAATTATTCATTAAGTTGCTGTTACAAAGAAATAGGAGCAAACTGTTGTAGGCCCTTGGCCCTGTTTTGCTATTCAGTCACATCAAAGATGATTTGCACCTCCATTTCCATGTCGCTGTCTGAACTCCATGTCCCTTGATACTCTTGCCTGATGAAAAGCTGATAATCTCTGTCCTTGAAAACTCTAATTGACCCCACACCCACAGTCATTTGGGGGAGTAAATTCCAGGATTATTCTTATCTGTGTGAAAAATTGCTTTCTGATTTCACTTTTAAATGGCCTAATTCTTGCTGCTCTATTTTAGGAAGGGCATAGAAAGGATATAGATAGAATCATACAGCACAGAAACAGGCCCTTCGGTTCAACCAGTCCATGTTGACCATAATCCCAAACTAAACCAGTCCCACCTGCCCATGCTTGGCCCATATCCCTCCAAACATTTCTCATTCATGTACTTATCCAAATGTCTTTTAAACGTTGTAACTGTACCTGTATTCACCACTTCCTCTGGCAGTTCCTTCCACACATGAACCACTCTCTGTGTAAAAATAGTTGCCACTCACGCTTTTGAAATCTTTCTCCTCTCCTCTTAAAAATATGCCCCCAATTCTTGAAATTCCCCACCCTAGGGAAAAACACACCATTCATTTTATCTATACCCCTCATGATTTTATAAGCCTCTATAAGGTCACCCCTCAATCTCCTATGCTACAGTGAAAAAAGTCCCAGGCTATCCAGCCTCTGCTTATAACACAAACCCTCCATTCCCAGCAACATTCCAGTAAATGTCTTCTGAACCAGTTCGAGTTTAATAATATCCTTCCTATAACAGAGTAACCAGAACTGGACACAGTACCGCAGAAGAGGCCTCACTAACCTCTTGTACAACCTCAATATGATGTCATAAAATGAGATTCACTCGGAAGAGTATCAGGGATAAGAAGCTTTAGTTATTGATCTGTGTTGTTAACATGTAAACAGAGATGGGCTAGAGACAGTCTGATATGTTGCTCAAAATTAGGACAGGTTTCGATAAGATAAATAGTTGAAATCATCTTCACTGCTTTGTGCATTGTTTTTGAGAGTGAATGGATTCAAGATGAAGAATGAAGGCAGAGAATAAATGATTCATTTCAGAGGATGGTTAGGCCATGGAATGTGGCATTGGTAATAATAATGAATGTAGGATCTATAGCAGCTTAAAAGTGGAAGCTGGATAAATATTTGTAAAAGAAAAATTAAAGGGACTAAGACTATTTGAAGAGCCAGTAGAGGTGTAATGGACCAACTCCTGCCTGACTAGAAATACTTAACATACTTTTTGGATTTAAAACTTCAAATTTTGTACTCATAGGATACAGTGAGCATACAGAATTGTTGCAGTCACTATACTGAAATGAGTCCCTTTTATGCTCATTATTCTTTTGAATTTTCCAAATTATGACTCACTTTTCATCAGCACTGGGACTGATGTATTGTTTCATCTGGTTAGGGTTGGACATCAAGAATGCTGCACTCCAGGGTTAACTCTTCAAGTAAGCAAAAATATTTTACTGCCTGTAAGACTATTGCGAGCAGTGCTTTTGAAAGGTTTCGATCAAGCATTTATCACATGGACTATGGCAAAAAAAAATTGGTGGAAAGATCAAAGCGGATCCTTGTGCCACGCTATATACTGAACTTGCAGCTTAAAGCGCCTGTGGATATTCACCTGTCCCTCCAGTGGACAGTAGAGTGCCTATGCTCATCATAAACATTAATGTTACTGCTGGGACATGGTAGAATATCTCAAAAAGGTTTCATGTTGCAGCTAGATTCAGAAGAGCGTCACTATGCAATTATCCAGATGCTGTTTTCCATTGTTTACATACTTACAATGTTGATTTGCATAAGATGCAGAGCAGAAGTGAGGCCAATGATATTGGGTTGTAGTTCACAGTGGGTTTCTGTCATCAGTACAAGGTAACTCAGGCAGTTTAAATTTCCAAGTGCAGTAGAAGGCTAAAGAACCATGTATTTTTCATCCGCCTGCAGTTTCACAGCATAAAAGAACCTTACAGCACTGCTAAGACAAGGTATTTATGAAGTGATCATTCTACCATCGATAACAATTAGATGTGAGACATTTAAGTCAAGCTTTGCCGAGATAATTTAAAGGTAAAAGTGTGATTATGTCTGAGTTAAAATGAATTCATTAAACAGGTGGTTACTTTATCATCGATTATATTGTTGACTTTAGAATATTCGTGAACACTACTTTTAATATGGGAAGTTATTTATATTCTTAAGAAAAGAAATTCGTCTCAGCCACTCTGTTTAATGACTGAATTTAAAATTTAAGCCATTAGCAGATTCTTGGGATTTGTTTAATGCTTTAGGAACGATCATTCTTTTGCTTTGAGCTGTCCGTGGAAATTGTTGGCTGGCAAAACTCGCAATTTATGTAAGAGTAAATTACGACTGATCTTGTACCAGGCAGTTCTATCCACAAACAAACAATGCAATTTCAGTCTTTATCTCCTAAGAGAATGTCATTGAAGTCAGTGGCATCTAGCTCATAAGAAATTGTATTACAATCTGAAGATTTAGCTCTTCAGTCTCATTACTTTTGTGGAATGCATATAGTACATTGTACCTTTGAGCCATTGATTTCCCTGACAGGAAATCTAAAACCCTCATCTTAGGACTGATGGCTACCATTTGAGTAACATCTATTTTGTGCACCATAGGCTTCAGACCTCAGATAATGATCGAAATACACTCTGTGTCTATCCATTTGGTGATGCTATTTGGGCAATTCTTCATTGGCCCTAAGCTGTAAAGTTTCCGAGAGAGAGAGGGACTGAATTGAACTAACTGGTGAAGTATAAAAATGATGACTTGTGATTCACTCAAAGCCTACTTCAGTGGTCAAAGAATTGTTAGGACACATTAAACCTAACTATAGCATTGACGTATAAGTAATTTTGTTTCGCAATTTGCAATTATGAAGAAGGCACTTGCATTTATAAGTTGTCTTTCAAGTCCTCAAGGCATGTCAAATTACTTTTAGTATACCATACCCCCACCTCCCCCCCCCTTATTGGCTAATGGCAGTTTATTGAAGGAAGTGCACAAAATGTGAAGTGAAGCAGATAATATCCAATAAGCTCCTTGGCGATTATTTGGGAAACAACATTTCCATTGTGGGGGATGGTGAGTTCAGATTCCAGCCGGGGCTGTCAGTTAAGCTTGCCTGCACTCACTGGGTGAGACTTGCCAGTTCTGGTCCAGGGAGCACTGCACACATGCACAGCACAGTGTCTCCAGAGGACAAAGCATTCCCAACTGTCAGCCGATCAAGAAGCAGCATTCGCAACTACCAGAGAGAGAGAGACGTACTGTTCTCACAGCTTGAGGAAACCACTGACGATACCAAAAGAAAGGATTGACAGGAAGGACTTTCTAGATCAAACAGTGTATGTGGTATAAATTCATAAGTTTTGCTTGTAGGCAGGTAAGGAAGAGAAGCCCTGCTCAAAAGAACAATAATTAATCTCATTGATTACTGGTACATATTGATGTGTGATTACTTGATTCTACCCCATTGTAATTGTAATATCTATAAGGCATTGAATGTGCATGTGAAATGCTGATCAAAAAAAACACCCTGCATCGCCCCCTGCCTCACCCTGACAGTTCTTTGGTCGTGTCTCCCTGCCTGCTGTGGCAGTTATAGGTGGTGTGGGTAACAGTAACAAACGAAACCAACCCAAAAGACAGCTTCACAGGGAGTTAGAAGCTGGAACAAAATCTTGAGTAGTTCCAGTGATATTAATTTAAATATATAAACTGCTGCTTTATGTGGTGTTATCAGAAACCTTTGATTCATATTACATGAGAGAGGATATATGGAGCCAGAAACAAGAAAAGGTCATTTTCCTATCAAAATTAACCTTGCTGTAACTTAATAGCAACTTTCAGCTCGATTGCTGTTCTTGTTGTTAATTGAAAATTTATCATTCATTGAACGTTTATGTATCACATTGCAAGAATAAATAATTATACATGTGTTCATACAAATATAAATTGATCATTTTGGAATGAGCAATACTGAAAATTAAAGCCTTTAAGCAGCATGAGACCAGCCAGGAACATATAATCTAAATTGCTGCAATATTAGTCATAGGATTAAAAAAAAAAATTCTTGTTTCTGGTACTGTCTTTGTTCTACAGAACAATCATTAATGTAAGTTCCTTAATATAATATTTTTTTGGATATAAAAGCAAATTAACTTGTTATTGAAATGAAATTGGTTTTTTAAGCATTACATCTTAATTCTTGCGTCTTGTGCTGGTCATTTCCTTTTTTGATTGTTAAATGAGGTGAGGTAATAATCTCTGCATTTGAAAGTCTTCTGTAGTAATTATAATTGTAATAAATTATGGTTTTTCTAAAAAAAAATTACTGTATAAGTTGCTTATAACTTACTGATGATAATCTGGTTTTCAAATGATTTTCCCAAATTAACTTCACACGTACCTGTTATACCGTGAGCAGATTTTCTATGAGCTAGATTATTGTGCGATATAGATGAAGTTAGTCCAGATTTAGCTCTACCTCTGTGTTCAGTTAGTTGTTCTAGGCTGCGTGGCATTAAAAGAAGCGCAGTAATTAGTTTCAAGTCCCTGTTAGAGTAAAAAAGGAAAAACAGCCAAGGTTTCCTCTTCTATTCAATATTCAAAAGCATTCAGTGGAAAGTTACATATGTGGGCAGAGTGTGAGAACAGGATAAGACACAGTTAGGCTGATCTGTTTGGTGAACCTAACTCACTGTTCAGAATTCACCTACTTGGGTAGGGTGCTGAAGAGCAACCAGTATCTCTCAAACTGTGGAAGGGTCACTCAACACGAAATATTAACTCTGATATCTCTCCACAGAAGCTGCCAGACCTGCTGAGCTTTTCCAGCAAGTTCTATTTTTATCTCTCAAACTATGCCTTAACACCAACCACTGCTTTTAGAACCACCACCTTCAGGAAAGGAAAAAACTGTTGGTGTAATTTAGTGCCTTCCTTTATAGTGTCTGTATCATTGCACACACTGTGCATCAGTTATTTATTCTGGGACATGGTATAGTCAATGATCACTAATTTTATCAGCCTTATTTCCTTAATTTAAGGAAACAGGGGCTGGTAGACTTGCCTCAATATTTCCTTAATTTAAGGAAATATTGAGCCAAGTCTACCAGCCCCTGCATATAAGGATCTATTAAATATTAATAATTAGAGTCATAGAACTGTACAGCATGGAAATAGGTCCAGCTTGTCCAGGCCGACCAGATATCCTAAATTAGTCTGGTCCCATTTGCCAGCATTTGGCCCATATCCCTCTAAACCCTTCATATTTCTATACCCACCCAGATGCCTTTTAAATGTTGTAATTGTACCAGCTTCCACCACTTCCTCTGGCAACTCATTCCATACACGCATCACCCTCTGCGCGAAAAGGTTGCTCCTTAGGTCCCTTTTAAATCTTTCCCCTCTCAATTGTATGAGGAAAGGTGGTAGACTTTTCTTCTTAAATGATAACATAGTGCAGCAATTTTTTTTTTTGTTTACACACTTTGTCCTGTTTTATTGACAAGAAACTTTAAAATTGGAGCAATGACTACTCGATCCTTCAAACATCCTTGCCCCTTTCTATCACATTAACCTCAGCAGTGCTGCAGCGCTGCTTGTCTTACATCCCTGATTATAATCACTCTGCCATTGCTGATTTTTTTTTATTCATTCATGAGGGCATCGCTGACCAGGCAGCATTTATTGCCCATCCCTTATTTCCCAGAGGGCAGTTAAGAGTCAACCACATTGCTATGGGTCTGGAGTCACATGTAGGCCAGACCAGGTAAGGATTGCAATTTCCTTCCCTACAGTGAACCAGATGGGTTTTTCCGACAATCGACAATGGATTCATGATCATCATTAGATTGTTAATTCCAGATATTTATTGAATTCAAATTCCACCATCTGCTATGGCGGGATTTGGACCCAGGTCCCCAGAACATTATTTGGGTCTCTGGATTAACTGTCCAGCGATAATAGCACTAGGCCATTGCCTCCCTTATGGCATGCCTTAAATCCCACTACTTTGCCCAAGCTTTTGCTCACCTTTCCTAAGGTCTACTTCCATGCACATTTTGTGCACTTCCTTCAATAAACTGCTGTTAGCCAATAAGAGGGGTCATTCAGGGTATGGTATACTAAAAGTAATTTGACATGATCAGGGTCAGAAATAAGATGTCCGATCTGAACATAATATCTGGGCTCAGCATTAAATCCAGTGAATTGGTTTCACCTCTTTAGTAAAATGTAATCCTTTCAGTTTTTTTTCTTTATTCATTCATGGGATGAGGGCTTCGTTGGTTGGACAGCATTTATTGCCCATCCCTAATTGTCCAGAGGGCAGTTAAGAATCAACCACATTGCTGTGGGTCTGGAGCCACATGTAGGCCAGACCAAGTAAGGATGACAGTTTCCTTCCATGAAGGACACAGCATGTTTGGGTTCAGATTCATCTGAACTCTGCATATACCATTTATGCGAAATAGAGCAGCCTGTATTATTAACAATGAGTACAATGTATTGACCTGGGCCATATCTGCCCCACATCATGTGCCTCTCCTCTGATCCTCATTCCTTTTTCTTCTAGTTTTATGACCTGTTTGTTCTCATCTATCACAGTACTTTTCACATCCACAAGATCGTCCTTCTTATTTATATTGTCCACTATATCCAAATGTCAATGTCACTGTGAAGGAAATATTCCTTCTGTTATAAAATTATAAAATAATTAAATAATTCATTAATTTTATTTTCCCAACGGCGTTACCACCGTCCTGAGAACTCTGCATCCCTCTAGTTTGGATTCATATTGACATATGGACTTAACTGTGCATTCCATTTTGATTGTTCTATGCATATATTTCTTTTTTTTTTATTGAACCTTTCCTTCTCTGAGTTCATTTAAATACCAGTTGACAGTCTATTAAATACATCAATAGCATTTTTTGAAATGACACTGACACACCAGGCTCTCGTATCTTGTTCCTAATGATACTTACTTTGATTAAATTGGTAAAGATGATCTGCAGTTCTGATGAAAGATGTCTCCCTAAAACACTAATATGCCGTTTCCCTTTCTAGATCTGAGATACGTGATTTGTACCTCCAGCATATTCTGATTTTAGTTTAATTATTTGGACTTTGTTCTGATATGCTTGTATTCATATAAATGAACGTCTATATGGAAGTTAAAATGCTGAATCAGCTTATGTATTGACTTAAACTGTGATTGACATTATTTCTTCTGGCTCTGATCTTCTTCCCTGGATGCTTAGAGTAGATGTGGTTTATGAGCTCCATCTTAGTTAAACTTAGATTAATTTGCCCTTGAATAAACTAAACCCCTAAAATATATTGAGATAGAATTACTTCAAACATTGAAAAATAAGATGAAATAAATAAACCCTATTTATCAGTGACAGCATTAAACCAGCTGTTTGAGTCACAGTAAATCATCAGCAATATTTGAAACAAATTAATGTGTTTGTGACAATAGGTTAGCACTCCATTGTCTTTTCTTCAGGGTCTCGGGTTTGAAATTAGCTGAGACTGATGAAATAGAAGTCCATTGCCCTGTTGGTGTAAGGATATTTCATGTCATAAGTCTCAATCTGGTACTTAGAGCTCACCGAATAATATTGCTTACAAGTCAATGCTAATTGGTGCTATTTTGGTATTGAATGGATAATCAAGAAATGGAAAATCACAATGATGCAGAAGGAGCTGTTTTTCTGAGGTTCAGATTAGGGTATGTTATTGCTCGAGAGAAATTGGAATAATAACTGCAATTGCTTTGTAATGGACCTTATCTTGGACAGGATTGCACTTTCAAGAAAGAATACTGACAAAGCACTCTCTGCTCAGATTCCAAGCACTGATATCCCTCTGCTTGAGGACAGTGTGATAATCATGTTCTGTACTTGTAAAAATGTGAAAAATAGTGAAACATTTTTGTCCTATGATCCATTAATGAAATAACTTTCTTGCTAATGGCTGTATTCTGTAAGACACAGCTCTAGTTTTGTACAAAACCCAGATATTGCAGTTGACTCCTTCAGTGGGGAAGGTTAATGACAGAATGGCTATCCAGCTATAAAACCAACTACCAAATCACAAAAATAACAGTGATATCAAGGTGATAAAGCAGCATTGTGATGACCTCACGTGACAATGGAAAAACCAAATAACATAGATGATTTCAAGTGACCACATTCAATATTCAAACACTTGAATCACAAAACAAATCATTAAAATGTAATAGTGATCACAACAAATACTAATTTCTGTTCTGTTTAGAGGTCACTGACTCTGGGAGTAATGAATTGGTCTCGGTTATCTATACCATCATGAGGCACAGTCCATTGAGACAATCCACTGTGGATGAAACACTCCATCCTGAAGCTGAAACTCCAACTGATTCCAGTGCCCAGGTTTAAGCTTGTAATGTGGTTCCTTTATTCTTACACCTCACTGCTGCAAAGCTGCCACTGTAGGCATATGGTGAAGAGATTGAGAGAAAATAATCAGAGAACCACTTAGAAAGGGACAATGACCAAAATAATATGATTTTCCTTCTCATTCTGTGGGGAAGCACCTGACTTCTACCCAACGACTTTCCGCAATATGGGGTGTATCTTAACTTTCATATGGTGCAGACGCAGATTCCCAGAATGTCGGTGAACTAAGGAATGCACTGACAGCATAACATGAGCAGAGTTGTCCCTAAATCAGTGAGAAGCAAACATCTTGAGATTAAGCTGGCAAGGTTCCATTGTACAATCGCTCAACCAGGCATTTTCATCCAGTTTCTTTAATCAGCTGTTGCTATATCTGACCCTGGAAGGTCAGAGGTACTTGAGACTAGTCACTGGAATGGACTTCCATAATGGTTCCTTTTGTTTTTAAACAAACGCTTTTTTCTTATTTAGATTAAAAGAAACATTTGAAAGGTCTTTGATTAGAATTAACATTTAACATTTACTTGACTTAAAATTAAATAATGTGTCAGGTGTCAAATTTACTGTGCAGAATGCAATCCAGATATTACATCCAAAGTTGCCCTTATTCATATTGCACTGTCTACTTACAGCCAGTTTTCTTCCATTCACTTTCCAGCATGCATTAGAATATAAAATGGACATAAGTGGAAATCAGCGCAAACTTCTAGAGCCCAAAGAAAGCATCTATTTCTCTCTTTCGTGTGATAATTAAGTTTTCAAGCCCTCAACCACCATTCACATGAGGCAAAGCTGCTGTCATTAAAAACTTACTGATTTTCAGTATGATGTATATCCTAAAAATGCATTTGGAGAAACAAGATGCAGTGCAGATTTCAGAATTTTTTTAAAAAATGACTCAAAAACAATAATATTATACAGAAAATTTGATGCTTCCTGCAGAATATACTGAATTCACTGAGGTTAAGACTTATTGTGAACATTTTGAAATGGCTCTTTAGCCTGGGGCAGACCTATTATAAGAATCCAAGTTGCATTCAGCGACAGGCATCGACGAGCAGGTTTAAATGAGGAAGGAAATTCGGGCATGGTACAATTACCTGTTTAGGACACATTTGGAGATCTCGCTATACACCCTCATTCTTGTTCCTGCTCATTATAGATATCTCCATATATTTTTCACACCTAGTGATAATTACGTACCAGTGTTAATTTATTTTTGGAGACAATAATAAAACTACATAAATTGTGGTGGAGTCTTTAGAATCAGTTTTTACACTTTACTCAATTAAGAAATAGAAGAAACAGACACATTTAGCTTTAGAAAGGTGAATTTATTAGTTGTAGCTTAATGCACTTTGGACCCAACCAGTCCATTCAGTTCTAATAATCTGCCCTTGAAGATGTGGAGTAGTCTTTACTTGAAGGTATTTCATGAAAATAAATAATGCCATCGAGTGGGAAAGTAGTGAGCAAATAAATGCAAACCCTGATGGCAGAAACACTCTAGAAATGGAAGAAGTGACATCATGTTAATCCCTTGGCAAAATGTTTCAAAAGTGCACTTCAGAAAAGGTTGACTCCTACTGGTTTGTTTTCCATACTGTCCAGACATGTACAGAATATAATATTCAAATTTTTTTTAATTCAAGCAGACTGTTCATATAAGGTGACGTCATAGAATATTATCACAGGAGGCCATTCATGTCACTGTGTCCATGCTGGGACTCTATTGAAGCACCTTTCCCCTCAGTATGCAATTTTTTTCATCTTCGGGTATTTATTCAATTCCCATTTTCAAAAATTTGATTTGTATCAGCCTCCACATCACTGTCAGGCAGTGCGTACTAATTGATCACTGTGTAAACATGTTTTTCCAAGTGTCACTGTGGTTCTTTGGCTACTTACCTTACCGTGGTGTTCTTTGAATTGCAGTATTTCCACCAAACGTAACAGTATCTCCTAATCTTTCTGTTTGAACTACTCCTGACTTTGAATATGTCTCTCAGATTTCCTCTTAGCTAACCCTCTACGGAGAACTGCCTGGCATGACAACCTACGTCCAAAATGACAATTATTCAGGAACAGTCTTTCAGTGAGACCCCTGTGTTTAAATCAAGAATGTACGACCAACGAAAAAGAGAGTGAGAAAGAGAGGACGGGGAGACAGAGAGAAAGTGAGGGAAAAACTGAATGACTCCACTATACAAATTTTATTGCTGTATCATGTAAATTACAACGCAAATGCTCCATCTTTGTTTCACTGATATACCTCACCAGCCTGTCCAATTTATCCACAGAAAGTCCTCATGCCTGGAATTATTCTAATTTCTGAACCTCCTGTAAAGTTCTCACATCCTTCCTGATATGCAGCACTCAGAATTGGAACAGCTCTCCCACCTGAGATTAAAACACTGATTTACAAAGGATTGTCATAACTTCCTTACTTTTATACTCTCTGCCTCCTTTAAAGAGCCCAGAACCCTATATGGCTTTTTAATCTCTTTCTCAAACAGCCATGCCACTAACAATGACTTGTGCCTGTAAACTGCAGATCTCTCCATTTCTCTACCCTTTAAAATTGTCCACTTTATTTTGTATTGCTTTGTCTTCCTACCAAGATGTATATCATGATATTTCACAGCATTAAATTTCATCTGCTAAACGTCTGTTCGTTTCACCAACCTGTCAATATTCTCTTAGAGTCTATCACTATCCTCCTCACAGCTTACTATACTTATAAGTTTTGGGCCACTGTAAGTTGTTAAATTGTGTCCTTTGCACCCAAGTCTTGGTAATTAATATATATCAAGAAAAGTACTAATTCTTGAACCAACCCTGAGAGACATGCACTGTATACCTCCCTCCAGTCTGAAAACCAAACATCCACCACTACTGTGTTTTGCATCCATTCTTCATTTTCACATAATTCTGTCAACATTATGAAATGTATATCCGTGAAACAAAGATGGAGCACTTGCGTCGTAACTTACATGATACAGCCATAAAATTTGTATAGTGGAGTCAATCAGTTTTTCCTTCACTTTCTCTCTGTCTCCCCCTCCTCTCTCTCTCACTCTCTTTTTCTTTGGTCATACATTTTTGATTTAAATACAGGGGTCTCACTGAAAAACTGTTCCTGAATAATTGTCATTTTGGACGTAGGTTGTCATGCCAGGCAGTTCCTGACACAAACATTTAGACATCTGTAGTCAGTAACTTACTTTAAGAAACATTCTGATATCCTTCTAAAACATTTCAGTCAAAAGCGAAAACGGCAAGATAAAATGGCATTCGGTTAGTTTGTCAGTATGTGTCAGGATACTTTTGGGACCAGTAACATTGGATGGCAAAATATCTCTGCAACAGATGCAATGTGACAATCTAACTGAAAAGTCAAGTGGACTTTGAATTCTTATACACTTAATTTTGCAAAGAATTTAACATGCAGTGACTATACAGTTACATTCACATTTTGTAATTCATTAAGGCTTATCATAACACTTCAATCCAACTATGTCTTCTCATGCAAAATTTGAACTTAGTCATTTTGCGGTATTTTTATACTTAAGCTTTCAAGTATCAATCATGTTAGTGAAGGAACAAAGGGAACTTGGAGAGTGTGTCCACAGAGCTTTAAAGCTCGACATGGTATTTAAGAAGGCATATGGAATATTTTGTTTTCTTAGTTGAGGCATAAAATAGAAGAGAGTGGTGTTGCCAGAATTGTATGCAGCATTTGAGAACAGTTCCAATCACCATATTATAGCAAAGATGCACTGGAGAGGGGACAAAGGAGGTTAATGAGAATCTTGTCAAGACTGGAAAATTCCACTTCTAGGAAAGATTGGATAGGCTGGGTCACTTTTCTTGGAAGAGAGCAGGCTAAGGGGAATCTTACTTGCAGTGTACAAAATGACAAATGGTCTTGATAGAGTTAAAAACCAGGGAACACAGGTTTAAAGTATTTGGTAAAGCATCAGAGGGAAAATTAAGAATTATTTTTCTCCCAGAGAGTGATAGCAATCTGTTACTTACTGCCTTAAAAAGTAGTGCTTTTATAAAGTAGTTGGGTGTTTGCTTGAAGAGCCACAATCTGTGGAGCTATGCATTAGTACTGAAAGGTGAGTTTGGGCTGGATTGCTCAGTGTTGACCAGCACAGACACAATGGGCCGATCGCCCTCCTTCTGTGTCTGTACTTGCAAGGAGGAAAGACTGCACCATTCCCTTACCATATGTGCATCTTCATTTGATGATCCGGTTGCACAGTCACATCTCACCAGAAGAAGTTGATCAAGGTTTTTCTCCGGGAAACAGGAAACAAGAAACAGATTTATTATGAGAAAAATTACAATGAATTGCTTTCTATGAACCTGCCTATCAATATGACCTCCTCTGTTACTTAACAGATGGAATGAGTGTGTCTTGCTGATATTTTGGCATTGTGTGGCTGTACTGTTTTTGAATCATGCTGGGTTCTATATATGTTAATTCAAATAATAAATAAATGTACTGTATACATAGGTTGAGGAGTAAAATTGTCTTAGGCTGCTTTGTGAAATACGAGTATTAAAATATGCTCAATCTAAATCTTTGTATGGGAAGCACGTGGACGTTTATGTTTGTTGACCTTTAGATTTATTTGATTTCATTATGAATCAATTCTTTAAAAATTGATTTATTATCTTTTATGTTCTGAGAATGATTAAAATATAGGTTTGAAACTTGAACCAGTATAGATTATGTAACTAAGTATTATCCTCTCATTAGGTTAAATGCTCTGTGCTCATTTAAGATACTAAATACTTCAACATCTGAAAATTTCTGGAGGATCAACAAAAAGGTGACAAGTGGTTGGATGCTGAGTTGAGTCCTGTGGATATACAGGAGAAAGTTGTGGTGTTGAGACAATAATTGAGTTCAACTGATGCATGAATGTAATTCTCAACTCTTATTGAGATCAAGTAAAAGCTTACAGTGCTCAGTTTAGTTAATTTGTATTAAATGTGTTGATGGAGTCTGCTGTGACTGGCAAGTGTTTTAAGTTTAAGATTTTCATTATAACAGTATTTCTCTGACCATGTCCATGAAGCTCCAGTCCGAACAAAATAATAGGCTGAATTTCAATTACCATTAATAAATCTCTTTTTGTAGTGTACAGATAGATTGTACACCACATTGAAATTCTGGAGTTAATGTGAAAAAATATTTTAAAATGAAATTACAATGGAAGTTCATCTTGCAAGTGAGGAGCTGAGTTTTGAATCTGCTTCTTTTAGTTGACAATTTGGATGTGTTTTTCTAAGTTGATAAAGCATTTAACTGAATATTAGTTATCCTGTATATTCATGTCAGGTCAATTCAATTTGAGTTAAAATGTCCTGATCTGATTACTGGCTATCACGATCATAGTAAAGGCAATGATAATGCTTGACTGAACACAAATAAAATCCAGAGGGAAATGCAAAGCTATGTTCTCCAAGGAGCTGAGTAAGTTGCAAGTTCTGCAGCCTTTCTTGTACGGTGAGTGAAGCAGTCCTAGATTTACTCGATAAACCTGGTAAGGTCCCTTCTGCATATTTGTGTTCGGTTAGGGTGTTCTTGTAGAAGCTAAAGACTAATGACAATCTAAAAATACATTACAGTAAAATTTGAGAATATAATGTGGTTAACAGTACAACGATTATGGTGGTTTAACAATCCGCTTGAGGCAGGTTGCTGCTGATTTGCTTTGGGTGGATTATTCTTGTGTGTGCATTTGTTGTTCGTACAGCTAAACTCATTGCTCTATTTAAATGGTGTTAGAATAAGGATACATTGTCCCGGGTTTTACTTTTTAATAGATATGCACAGCAGTAGTTTGCTTTCCTCTTATTAGGCAATTAGTTGAACGTTGTCAACTGTATAATTAAAAATATGGATGACTACCGACATAGCAATCTATTTTGCAGCATCCTTCAGACACAGCCCTCCTGTGATATCTGTAAAAAGACACCTAGCTTCTTCACCACCAGTATCGCACAGCTACAGAAGTAGAGAGAGTCAGAAGCCAAGGAATTAAAACATCATTTATCGGGTGGTTTTCTGTTTTATCTGGAAACACTGCAGTGAACTGTTCAAAGGCGGCTCAGATTATATTGTTTGCAAGAATTCTTATTTAAGTCCAAGGGAATAGAGGAGAGGTTTGCATTTTCTGCCCAGAAATATTATGTTTTAGAATTGCATCTTGTCGAGTTATGATGACACATTAGGATGGGGCATCATTATTCTGGCAGCTAATTCTGTAACCACGGTGCAGTACATCATCCGTCCTGGACTACCTCCCACTTCAAGGTCGTTTACTAGTTTTGGAAGGTATTCCATTCTTTCCTTTTTCTTCAGCCATCTGTAAGGAGTCTTACTTGCATCACTGAATCTTTCAGGTGTTGAAAATTAACCTTCTGGGTCACAGAAAACGAATCTTAGCATCACTTGGAGACAGACTTCACGACGAGCCTCCTCAGAAGCCTCCGAGGACAATTACTTTGAGGGTAAGCTGTGTTTGTACAGTGTTGAATTAGTACAGCTATTTGCATGGAATGTAGCACGGTATAATTTTAGTTAGCTCATCTCCGGCCAATCTTCAGCACTGGCATGTATCATTATTAGCTGCTTGCCTCAGTATCTTTCCTGTTCCATGACCACCACCAACATTCTTCGTTCTGTATGTGAGAATATTCCCTGAAGATCTTCCAAGCAATGTTGTGAAATTAAAATGTGAGAGACAACTCATTTCAGGATTTTTTTTATTATTGCGACCTTTTGTTCGAATGCAGGCTGAAAAATATCTGTCAAATCTTTGAGAGTGTCAGAGAAATGAAAAGCAATATCTGTTCTCATTAAAAAGTAAACTCTTAAGCACATATGTCAAAACCCTTCAGCTCCAATGCAGGGATTCAGGTAGTCATTGAGTCAATCGTAGCATTAGTCTGCACCGCATTAACCCTTCCTCAACAGAATTACAGCATTTCAAATCTGTTCCACATCGATTAACTGGCTTCTCTTTGTAGACTTTTCAGGAAAGGATTTTTAAAAATTATTTGGAACATTTATATACTAGAAATTTTACAATGATTTGTTGTTCAGCTTGTTCTTTACGCTCATGCTATTCAATCATTTTTTTTTTAACGTGGTGATATAGGACAGAATAACCTCAAAGATTTAGTGAGTGGTTCAATTTACTACACAGGAAGCAAACCGTTTAATCCAGGGAAGGATTTTTGCAGATGGTAATGAATTGCTGTAGCTCGTGGAATCTGACAGGTTAAGATCTATGCCAGGATCATCTTCATGTTTTCAATAGCTGTATGAAAGCAGCAATTTAATCTCAATTTTTGGAATCGTGCGAGCAAGTTCACATTTCGACCTTATCAAATGTTTGTTTTTTTTTAAATCACACTCAACCTAAAATGTCATTGAAGGATTCATGGAAATATGTTTCTTGGTTCTGCTCTCATGGACGATAAAAAGGAAATGCTGTCAAGGAACTGTATATATTTCAATATTCAGTTAAGAAAGGTGGTATACAATTGTCAGTTTTATAAACACATACTACATGTCTGAAATTTGCTGGAGCAGTACTCTGTCATTCAAGTGTTACCAGAAGGTTTTATTTTTATTTTAAAAGGATCAAATAATTTTAATATATATTTCCACGTATATTTTTCCAATAATTTCTTTTCAGCACTTAAAACAAAAATATCAAATTTTAAAGCCCTCTTATGCCACATATGCATAGTTTTCAACTGGAATTATTTAAATGTGCTGATCGAAAGGTTAAACAAAAATGGGCAATCTGAAAGAAAAACAAGGAATGGTCAAAATGGTTATCTTCCAGTTTCCAATTTTGCCAGAGGTTTTCCTTTGGAAATGCTTGTTCATCTTTTCTTTTTCTCAGGTACTACAACGTGTCTCCACCTTTTTACAATGTTCTAAAGGGCATTCTTGATAAAGCATCTGCAGCAAAACAAAAAGTGTTTCCAGACCAACACTTAGGGACCCTCAGAAATGTGCCCACAGAACTGTGCAATTTATATTGAACTGTTTGTACATTTGGAATCTGCTTCCCTCCCACTGCTGGGAGCGAATATTGTTGATTCTCATGCAGACCACTAGGTGAAGCACTATGATATGATGGGACCCTCCATCTTAGAAGGAGGGAACAACTGACGAGTGGTGGAAGAAAAAAAACCACTCAGTTTAGGTGCTATTCAGATTGGATCTCTTTTTATATCAATAGGTCAGTTGTCCTGAATCCCGCAATGCCATCTTGCAAGATGATGTATATATCGTATCTTGGATGGTAAGTCACATCACTCTGAAAAAGGCTGGGCAACATGGACTTGAGGCCTTCTCCCCCCAATAGAGTGCAAGTACGCTGCTTAATTTCTGATGCCTGCCTCCACTGCAGGATGTAATAATTTTCACACCATACTTTTCCCAAGCAACAGTTAACTCGGAACTCTAGTGAAGGGCAGATGGTCTGTCCTTCGTTCCTGCCTAGCTTGCATTGAAACGGGCTGTCCAAGTTCTGTCACTCTTTTGTATGTTGTCCTGCAAACAAAATCATCATTTCATGTACATATTGTAGGAAACGTTATGGAAACACTTGTTTTAGCAATCATTTTTAAATCCCTGGGATCATTATTTATGATTTAAAGCAATTTTGCTGCCATCTGTCTTTCTTTGCAATGTATTTTGCCTATTCCTTTTTCTGCTGTGCAATGACCACCTGCCAACAGAATTTGAGCACATACTGTAACCAACAGAAGTGATATCTGTAAGTTTCTAAACCTGAGTCTTATTTTAAGGCAACAGTTTGTGTCTTAGCTAGTGAATTTCTAGATCTTCATTATCTTGCAATATGCAAATGACAAGTGCAAATGACTCAATCACGAAGATTTAAGAGATACCGTCACTTCATTTAGGACACACTGTTCTCCCTCCACACCACTCCCATAATTAGCACATGACACAACATCTTAGGCCTTAGATTTGTGATTTTCTTTGCATAATATCTGTTACTGAATTCATCTTAGATGGCCTCAGGGTGCAAAGGGAAACAGAGATAAAAGAAGATGCATAATCCTTTTTGGAAAATATTCAATGTCGATTTATTTCTAGAACCTGGCCTGGGAAACAGTTAATCAGTCAGAGTTTTTATTGACAATTTCAAATTATTCCAGTTTCACGCCTTCTGTCATGGGCCATTTCTTTGACGTTATGCTTAATGTGAAACACTTCCATTTGTAAGGAAGGAGGTTTTAAGCAGATACTTTGATAATGATTTACTTTGATTCTAATGATCTCCCATAAGTGATGTTAGCTGACCATCTGTGAAGAAGAGCATGCCATGTGTCTCATTTTTTTTTCTCTCAATGAAACTGAGTAGATGACTGGAATAACAGGTTTACTTCCACAAATATATTTGCTGTTGGTACTTTTGCTCATTGGGACAGTGTGAAACCCTCACAAATTGGGGGAAAAGATGTGCCAAGGTCTCTGAAAGGTTTGAGTAAGGGTTAGCTTGCAGGACTGCAGGCAACTTATGACCACAGTAGCTGCAGTATTCAGCGTGAGACTTCGGCACAAATAGCCAGCAGAATCGACAAAATGAACAGTCCTATTAGAATAGTTAAATAAATCCTGATCCTAATTTACATAGAGATAACAAGGTGTAGAGCTGGATGAACACAGCAGGCCAAGCAGCATCAGAGGAGCAGGAAGGCTTTTTTTTATTCTTTCCATGACATTAGCAGAAAATGCAGGGACAGCTAATTAGTCTAAAGTTCCATCTCCATTGCTACCTACAACTTCAGGTATTTCAGTCATATCACGTTATGAGTAAGCCATAACTTTCACAAGCTCGGCAATGACCAGAGTGAGACCATTCTGTTTTTCCACCAGTGCTGGTGGCACTCATTCAGTCCTCTTTTTAGCTATTTAATCAGATGCAACCTGATGACAAACATCTTCAGTGTCTTGTAACCCTGAACAGGGACTTCAAGTCTGTAGTTAAAAGATCATTGTCTCAGTTTGCATGACATAGTCCCTTCCTTTTACCCCCAAATCTTTCAAGTACAACTGAATCCATCACCCATGCCAGTTACTTAGCATAATTTTTTCCAATTGAAGTATAATTCAGCACACTTCCTCATCCATGTGCAATTCCATACTCCAATTATCCATCTGTCCACTGAGCTTCATTCAGTCTTGATCCCAAACTGTATTGATTACAAAATCCATGTTTTCCTTTTAACATGTTTTCTTTTGCAGCTCACACTTTTTGAAATCTCCAAGCGCATGCCCCATGTGCTGTCAGGTTCACTGCCCAATTTCTCCAGCATTATTAGTTCTCTCTCCCACCTTCAAAAGCCTCAGCAACATCAAGAACTTGTAACTGTGCTCTTTACTACATTCCCAAATACTCTGTTGCACCCGCTTTGTTCATATTTGGGCTCCTCAAGGCCTCTATTAACACTCTTATTAAAACTATCTTCTCATGTGATAGGTGGGATAAAATTGTAAACTGTTGGCTTGCTCACACTTATGTAACACCTGATCATATACTGTAATTTTCCAAGCATTTGACAATGAGTGAATTAATTATCCTTTTTTTGGATGCTGTGTTTTTGAAGTCAATACAGAAGGAAGTAAAAGTCAGTATTTTGCTTGTACAAATATACAAGGTGTGGAAGTCTTCATTTGGGGGGGAGAAAAAGGACATGGTTATTGTGAAGTTCAGAATGCACTTCAATCAAGAACATCCGACTTTGATGTGTCCTTATGCTCATTACTCAAGACTGGAAGGTTCCGCATCAGCCATCAAAAGTGATCCTTTCCCAGACCTTTGCACAAGCTAATTAAAAACGTTAATTGTAGTTAATGTTGAAGAGGGACAAAGCAAATGTAACAACAGCTTTTCTCTGGGATGTCTATTACTGAATAAAGAGTTTCTTTCATTATATGTAATCCAAAAATATATGTAAAAAAAATTCAGTAAAAATAATGATAGATTAGATATTTGCCATCCTCAGTTTTTTTTCTGACGTTTTCAACACAATCTTGAAAAAGTGCACATTGAGAATTTAGCCAAGGCTTCTTGTAAAAATGGGCAAGTATGGCACAGTTGGTCAGGGAGTAAGTAACACCTAGTAGTAGAGGTGAGCGAGGAAGATTTGATCCTCTCCACCTTTTGTCCCTTCTATCTAACAGCTTAAGTTTCTGACCTCAGCTGTATTTTTGTGGAGAGGCATAGAGCTGAGACCTGACAGTACCTTCTGAAGAGGTCAGGAAGTCAGAGAGGGGTGTCGCGCTTGGCCATTGTCACATGTCTGTTAGTGAAAATGAGTAATTAGAGCCTGGAAGAAAGTTGGCAGGGGGTGCTTATGATCTGGGCAGGCTGGGAGAGAAGAAAAATCATCTTAGTTGGATTATCTAATAGGATTCATCAGTCTTAGTTTAAATACTTAACCTGAAGAAGCGAAGAGAGGCCAGTTTGTCTGTCTCATCACGGAGCATGTTACATAACTTTGTTCCGCATACATTTGATTTTTATACCATTTTTGTGTTAATGCTGAAATAAATTACCTAAAGCAGTGGTTTAATATTAAATCTGTACCAACTACCTCTTGTTAGATTATTGGTGTTATGCCAAGATTAAAACTACCTGAGATATCCATTGATTTGTGATAGATTATTTAGGTGTGAGGGCTGTAAACATGTGTTCTGAATGTTTCATCAATTTGAAATGCTTAGCTTTCACACTCATGAACGACACCGAGAAACTAAACCATTAGGGCTGGGAGAGATTCAGTAACATAAATCATAACATTAATTAATACGTTGCTATTTGCTTCTGGAACAGGACCCTGGGAACAACACTCCTCCTCAACTTTCCCCATCCCTTAGCCAAAGCACTTACACTGGTGGCTCTCTTGATATCCCCTCTTCCCATTTAATGATGCAAGGGGACGCAAGAAGGCGAATCAATGACAGCTACTTTGAGGATATGCCTAGGTCAAAACTGGAAAGACAAATGGCTCAGGTAAATTGCATTGAATAACATGCAATAGGCTGTTAACCTTGGGTTCCCTTTGCACTAGCTTGGCTTACTTTCCTCATAATTGATTATTTTCTTTGTAAGTTTGTTTGTCATACAGTACACCAGTACTATCTGCTCATCTATCAATTCTGTCTCTTCTATAACTTGGTAAAAATAAATTAATAAATCATTTATACGAAAGCATTTTCATTCAGATTCTCACAGGGATTTTATTTTTCATTTTGGTGAAATGTAGAGATTCTCAGCTTTTATGGTTCATAAGATCCTCTGGTGTTCGATGTGATTGTGAGTTTGGGCTTATTTAGGATCCCAAGGCTAAACAAAATGGAAAGCATGTCTTTGTCTGCATAAACATCACTGTTTTCATTATAATCATGTGTATAGCACTTGACAATTTGATCTTAGACAGTGCTCTATGTATTTATTTGATCAGGACATCTGACAGACACATGGTCGTCCATAGCATTGTTTTAAGAGTATCAGGGCCAAGCTATTGTAGAAATAATACCAATTGTAAATATATTTTCAGAAGAGTGTAAGGTCTCTCCCTGTACCCACTTATCTCAACATTTAGTACAGGTCTTGCATACACACCAAAACAGCACAATATAGAGCAATGGCTGCAGCTTGTTCACAAAGAACATGCTAACTTTTAGGGCTTTATTTGCAGAGATACTTAAAGCTTTAATGCCAGGATTTCAACATTTAATAATAACAATAGAACTGCAGATGCTGGAAGTCTGAAACAAAAACCAGAAATTGCTGGAGGAACTTAGCAAATCTGGCAGCTTCTGGAGAAAGCAGAGTCAATGTTTTGGGTCCAGTGAGCTGCCTTCAGAGCTGGTCACTGGACCTGAAACATTGACTCTACTTTCTCTCCACAGATGCTCCCAGACCTGCTAAGTTTCTCCAGCAATTTCTGGTCTTGTTGCAACTCTCAGTGATTGATCGTCTCCTCCTAGGTTCTTTAGTGATAAAGTTTGCAGGTCAACCAGTACCATAGCCTGAAGTCTTGCTTCAGGTCTGCATGTTTTTTGATTATCAGGTTACTATATCTTCCACATGGGTTTGATTTGGTCCCAAATGTCTGTAGTCAAATCTTCAAGCCAAACAGATTCCACTGCACTTTCTTGTCCCTTTCTCTCCCTCCTCCACTGCTCCTCACTAAAGGATACTCACTAGTCAGTGCCAAATCAATACGGATATTTTGTCAGGAAGTAGAATTCAAAATGAATGAATGTAATATGATTACATTGGGAACTCTTTTAGATCAAATCTTATTTGGAACGTTTATAAAATGTGACAAGTCAAATTTATGCGTGCAGGTTCACCATGGGCTTTTGTAATAAGAAAAATGGTAGTGTGGAATCTGCTTTTGATGCTTCTTGTATTTATAACATTCTGTAATGTGTTAGAGATTTAGAACTGGCCTTTTCATATCCACGTGAATCAGATGTTTACAACTCAGAGTTTAGCGTACAGATGAATGGTGAAGACACGCATATCTATAACGTGAGAGGCATGCTCCTAACCAATATAAAAATAAATGGAATGCATACTTGCTATTGCCCCCATTATCAACAGACAAGAAAATTTAAAACAAATAATCATCGTCCAATTGACTGAGCCTGTTGTCGGGTTATATTTTGAACACCCTGTAAAACGCTTGTCTCAGTTACCATGGTGCTGGTTTGTTAGGTGGAGTACATAGCCATGGCATATTCTGTGGAGGTACATACATTATGTTGAGAATGTCTATTCAGCATCTTGCTATAATTCGATTTATCTTTTAAATTGCTTCTACATGTCTTGACGTTGGAAAATGGCAAGACCGCTGTTAATTCCAGGCCTCTTTCTAAGTCTCCATTTCGAAGTTCTGGTACTTTTTATTGTATAGCTATGGCACTTCTCTTTTGTCCATTAAACAACATTTTGTTGTTATAAAAAGTGCTGTTTGTCATTTGATATCCTATTTGCAGAACCAATCCAAATCTATGGTAGACTGTTGCCGGCATCATCTATCCCACGTTATCATTGTGTTTCTTCAAACTTAATAAACTTATGTTTAGTCACTGTGTCCAAATCTTATGCAGTAAAGAAGCAATGGATTTTTTTTTTGAGTGTACAGATGCTTGCAGTACTCTTGTACAGCTTCCTTTCTTATTCTGCACTTCTTATTAGCACACTCATTCACAATTCTTTTTAATACAATCTGCAGTGTACTCTGGTTCCCATGGCTATTGTTCATGGTTTTCTTTGAGATCTTGCTGAAAGCATTCTGACAATACAAATAAACAATGTAAGAAGGATTACCACTATCTGGTACCTTGCTTCTCTTAAAATAAAGATACTGCATTTATTTCCTGTGAAAGGTTCCCACACCCAATGATTCTTTCATAACAATCTCCCAGGCATCCCAGGATGCATGACATTGATCCAATCTACTGTAACTTTTCCTCATCTTCTGCCTGTTTTCCTCATGGATTTTATAGAAGTTTCATTCATTTCATTCCTTCTATTTTGATTGACCTCATTGTTTATTTTGTAACTGCATTTTCAGCACAGAAACCTTTTTCTTTGATGCCTGTTTGTCTTCTACATTTATTCATACAGTTTAAGAAGTTTTCCATTTTCCTTAACTGATTTGTCTCTGAACAATACCAATTAATCCAATAAATGCACTTTGATTAATCTTCCTTGTAGCTGAAGTTTGCATTCCTGAAATTCTTTTTTCCTGGTCCTCGCTGATATAGCCCAGATCTCTAACGTCAATAATCCCTATGTTGAATGCTGTGCAGCTTTAAGGTTTAGGATTTGAGATCTTTATTATTCTATGACATGTTTCAGTGGTGTCACTGCTGCAGGAGAAAAAAAAACAATAAAATGGAGTCTTTTAATTATCTTTTGCACCATTGGGATTTTGCGTTGAAGGTGGCGTAGACAAAAAGATGACGACGATCAGCCTACCAAATTATACTGTATATCCTTATTATTGTTTCTGAATGCATTGGTTCAACTCATCACCTCTTGTGCTGGATGTAGACAAATCACAGATGGATTTAAGGTGCCTCCCCTGGAAGGGGCTCCAGTGAAAATGAATATCAGTGATAAATTAGTTGACGGGTCACGTTTGACTTTTATAAGTGTCGTTACCAAAGCTGTCGCAGGTTCAGTATTTCTCTGGTTTAATTTTCCTTTTCTATTTAGCAGGCAGAATGGAGTGAGCCTTCAATCACTCTACGGCCTCCAAATGAAGCCACGTCATCCACGCCTGTACAGTATTGGCAACATCATCCTGAAAAACTGATCTTTCAGTCCTGTGACTATGAAGCATATGTAAGTATTTCTTAGATAATAGGAATGGGAGGAGAGTAAACTGGGGTTAGCACACTGCATAGTCCTTTATACATGTATACTCTAATGCTTTCTTAGCAACACTATCACCTACTTGAATTCAGCTTAGCTTTTTTATTTATTTTATTCCACATTATTTGTCCTCTTTGTCCGTTTTTGGGACTGCTTGTTTTTTTTTCTCCCAGGTAAATACTTAGGTTTTTATTGTCAAAATATTAATTTTGATAGCAGAAAGAAACTTTGGACCATGATATTTGGAAGTATTTATTATGTATTTTCAGAATTCTCCTTCACTCCTACTAAGGACAAAAAGTAACTTTCTTTTCTCGTGTTTAGTATTTAGGATCTATGCTGGTGAAGGAATTGCGAGGAACAGAGTCAACGCAGGATGCCTGCTCTAAGATGCGGGTATGTTGTCTAATGCAAAGTTTTCACTATGACACCTGTGCAGTCCATTGTGTTAGTGGAACTGGAATGCCGTTGAACATTCATATCAGTGTGTACATTAGACAAAGATTGTTTTAAAGCCCTGACAACCTAGAGGGAAAATATACAAGCCATAAAGAAATTATAATCCCAATTTTAAAAAAAGGGCTTGTAACATTGCTGCATCCATTGTGTCATTACAATAAACCCCATAATAGTGTACATATTCAAGAGTTGGTGTGTAAACATACCAATGATCTTATTAACGTAATCTGAGCGACACAAACTCCTTAACCTACAATTTTGATTAGTGCCTCCTGTTCATTGAGGCTGAGATCAGGAACATCGCCAGATTGGGTCATCATGGCTCTTTTCCATTATACAATACCTTATGCTCCATACTCAACTAAACAACCATCATGAATTATTAATATTTATTGTATAGAATCCTTCAATTATTCCAAACGGTTTTGTAGTAGAGAGATAGTAGGAACTGCAGATGCTGGAGAATCTGAGATAACAAGGTGTACAGCTGGATGAACACAGCAGGCCAAGCAGCATTATAGTAGAGATGTATTTTAGAACATTCCGGAATCTTTGAGAGTGGTGGTGAGAAGGAGTAATCACGTTTTTGAAGTGATTTGAAAACGTGTATAAAGGACTGTGCCTCCTTAGCAGTGCATTGGGGAGAATTGTCTGTCCTCTTGGTATTGGTGGTGGAGTATCCAGAAATATTATAACAACCTGCAGAATATAAATTAATTGATTTCTGCTCCAGATCAAAATAAGATTGGAGCTGTGAATACATTTAAAAGGACAGCCATGCTGCCTTCAGTCATGTTAACATCCATAACATTCACAGGGGTGGAAAGGATAATTTGCTGTCCAATGAGAATAAGTAATTCTTAGAACTGCAGAAAACTGAGGCTAATTAGAACACACAATGCACAACCAGAAACAGTCATGTTAATAAAATCCCAAATAGCTTTTCAAAAGGAGTTGACTAACTATTTAAGCATGAATATTTTAGAGGTTTAGAGAAAAGAGCTGGTGTCATTGCTAACTTTTTCAGAAAGGCAGCATATATATTAAAGGACAAATAGCCCATTTCTGTGCTGAAAATCTCTTAAGAATGTAACTTGCATTCTGATGCCTAATTTGCAAATCTGATTGATACTTCCTCTTCCTCAACTTTCTGTACAAACATTTAAATTAGAAACAGGAGTAGGCCATTCAACTCCTTTGAACCCACTCTGCCATTTTTGCAAGATCATGGTTATGGTTTCAATTCAATTTGTCTAGCTATCTGGACATTCTTTGGATCCCTCTCTCTAGAAACTGTTCTGACACAATACCCTGTCAGTGAATACATGGCGTTGTCCATCTATTAGGAGACTTGAGGTGGATTTTACTGGCCTTGTGACAATGGGCGAGAACCCAGGGTGCCAGGAAACTGTCTTGGTAAGATTCAATCCTATCACCAGGGTGTTTTCTCAGAGACAGAACCCGCTGTGGGTTGAGGCTCGCTGCATCAAGAGATGACATGGGGTGTCGATTTGAATAATCACATGCCCGATTGCATGCTACTTTCCTGGGCCGCTAGGATTATACCAATCCCCGAGCAGCCCCTCATGAATTGGAATGGTATAGTCACACGGAAGAAGCTTTCCCAGGGCATCATGGTTTCCCAACCTTGCATTACAAAAAAAACAGTATTTATGCTCACCCCTCTTAGAATGCCTATGTTTTGAGGCATGTTCAGGCTGTCCCCACTCCCTTGGCAGTGGCCATTTCTTTCGGTAATGCTGGTCCTCAGGTTTGACTGGCAGCGAGGAAGGACTGCCAACAGACTTTAATTAGCCACCTCTGCTGCTTGCCAGCTCATCATTACATTCTCCTGGCAACAGTGCAGGAGAAGTCTCACCTCATATCCAACCTAGAAACTACCTCATAACCAACCACAGGACCTCACCCGTTTGGAACAATCTCACCTTTGTGCCTGAGCTTCTCTTTTTTTTTTTGGAAATTTTCTGATTAACATTATGCGCCTTTTACTGTGCTGAATTAAATAACTAGCATTGACTTTGCAAACATCGAAATTAGTCAGCCATCAATAGAGTTATGGTCATTTTGTTCAAAGAATCAAAGTCTTCATTTTCAAATACTTTCTGAAGAAGGGTCACTGGACTTGAAACATTAACTCTGTTTTCTCTCCACAGATGCTGAGTTTCTCCAGCAATTTTGTTTGTTCATTTTCAAATATGCTTTCAGGATAGAGCTGTTAAATCTGTCAAAACTGTTTTATGTTCCTAAAGTCATTATTTGGCAACTCACCTCTCCTGTTTCCCTAAAGGCTTCAGAGCAAATGAAGAAGATTCCTACAATTATACTTTCAATCTCATACAAAGGTGTAAAGTTCATCGATGCTGCAAACAAGGCAAGTGACTAATTTTTCTTTCAGACATCAAAGGCTGATTTTTTTCTAAAAAATTGAAATAAAACACATTTTAATTCTTCTTAAAAGTAAGGGGACTTTTACAGACTTTGGTACATTTGAGAACCCGAATTCAGATATGCTTGAAACTGATACGAAACTCTTCTGCCAGCTCCAATGTTTCAAAGTGTGAATGAGTCGAGGATCAGTCCAATTTCTGCTGGGTACTAGACCACATTACAAAACCGTCTGCACACTAACCAAATTAGTACCGAGAGACAATAAGAACTTTGGAGAAGTCGCAAGGCCCCATTGACGTGGCCAAATAGGGTTGAGTCACACCATGGGAAAGTTTTCTGTCTGCAACATATGACAAATGTATTCAAAATATGTCTAAACAAATTTATTTCTTCAAAACACGTGCACCTCATTGGAAATGTGATTCAGTGCCAAAAAGCAGTATTTTTACAGGGAAATATGTGACAACAAAGAAAGGGGAGTGGGTTTTTAAATATATGTAAAGCATGGGGGATAAAAAGTCTCAGCCCCATTCATGTCTGCTCTTTCCAGAGACCAGTTACCATCTGCTATGTCATGGATGTCACCCAACTCATTTAATCTTCTGAAGACAGATCCTTTAAACTTTCTCACTACGAGCTGGCAAAGAAGATAAATTAAACCCAGCTGGAGAATATCAGTCTATAACCTTACATGCTATATTGTTCACCATTCACCAGTTTCTATCCTTGGACAGAGTAATACACATATCTGCCGCTGTGGATTAGAGGAGGACGGTTATTGCTTATAATCTTATGCCTTTCTTGAACGTTGTTAATTTCATTTCCTTGTCTGCTCCTCTTCATTCACAGTTTACTTAGTTAACCCTCTTTAACTGACATTATCCATTTCTGCCAGCATTTTAGAAAAACAAATTGCCAATTTATATGTATTTTTGCTTTGGAATTTCTGATAAGCTTTGTGCCGGTAGTGCAAAGTCATAATAGAATCCCTAATAACCCAAATATACCATTATTAATGGAGTATGTAAAGTTAAAAACAAAAGTACTTTTGTTATTTTTAGCTGATTCCTGACTGAATGTTTAGCATTTAAAATAATAGCTATGCTTTAACTGAACATTTCCATACCATTTCCTTTTTCATTTATATGCGGTCAGGGTGTTTTTACCCATCAATGATTGGATTATGGTGAATTTCACATTCCACTTGGCCTAGCTTAAAAAAACACACATTCATCCTGTACACAGTCACACCAAATCATGCAACCAGTTTGGCTAATAAATATCGTGGAACATCTGTGCCACTCAGATGCCAGGGAATGACCACCCCCAGTAAGAGAGACTCTAGCCAGTTCTCCTTGACATTCAGAGACATGGTCATCTCTGAATTCTCCTACTGTCAACATCCTGGTAATCCTGTCGAAAAACGTGACTGGATGAGCCAATAAATAAGGTTGCTACTACAAGAGCAGATCAGAGCCTGGGAATTCTGCAATGTGCAACCCATTTTCTGACTCTTCAATGTCTACCATATAAAAGGCACAAGTCAGGAATCTGTTTGAATACTCTGCATCACCTGGATGGGTTCAGCTCCAACAACACTCAAGAAGCTCGACAACATCTAAGCCAAAGCAGCCTGTTTGATTGGAGTCCATTTCACTACCTTCAGCATGTCGTCCCTTCAGCAGTGGCATGTAGGAGCAGTAGTGCATCATCTATTAGAGGCAATGCAGCAACTCACCATGACTCCTTCAATAGCACTTGCCACATACCTGCAACTTCAACCCCAGAAATGAACAAGGGAAGCAGATGTACGAAAACACCACAAACTGAAAATTCCCCTCCAAGCCACATATCATTCTGACTTGGTACTATATCGCTGGTCCTTCGCTGTTGCTGGGTCAAAATCTTGGAACTCTCTTCAGAATAGCAGTTAAGGTGTACGTACAACACAAGGGTTGCAGTGTTCAAGAATGGCCGCTCACCACCATCTTCCCAAGGGCAATTGGAGATGGACAGCAAATGTTGTCTTTGCCAATATTCTTCAGCTTCCAATTTAAAAACCATCCTTAGCCACTTTACTCACTGCATCCATATCTCTGTGCATATCAGCAATCTCTGTTGTGACTCTAATCTTATCACAGGAATCAATGCACTCAGAATATTTGAAAAAACATACATATCCATGTAGCGATCAGTGTAAAGTGCATTAACAGTAGCAGAACACTAAACTAGAAGTCGGAAAGGCAGTGTGGGGAGTCTAGTCATTCAGTAAAAGTTATAATGAGAAATTATAATATCCTTTAATACCATTTAACAATTTGCTGCTTTAGAGTGGAAAGAAAAGATTAGTCTCAGTATCCTGGGAATTGAAATGGCCTAATTTCCTGGACCAGAATCTTCTCTCACTAAAATTTATACAATCTGTAGGCGACCTGATGAGAATTTACTTTTCACTGGAGCTGTGGTTTTGAAAAGAAGTGATCTAACAGCATAAAATAGTAAATTAACAACAAAAGCATAAGCTCCGACGATCCTGCAAGTAGAGTTGTCAACTTTCCTGGGCTGGAGAACAAGCTAACATTAACTTGACAGCATTAACTTTTCTTGCACTGTGATGGTACAGTTTTATCAAATAGTTTTTAAAGATAACCAAATTACACTGATTTGAAATGCCGGTTGAAAATAGCTGCAATTTATTTAGCTCCTAACGATTTAAGATAACCAGGTATCACCTCAGGGCTCAGCTAAAAGCAAAAGAGAATTGACTTATGACAGCTGAGATTTAGATATAAGTTATCACTTCAGAAAATCTGTTCTTCCTCTATTTATAACTGAACATCCGTCAAGCATCTTACTTAAACATGCCTTTATATTTCAGCTAAAGGCATTTAACGTTTCCATTCAGTTTGCAAGAACCTTAACCTTTTCTATGAAGCAACTGACTCCATTTAGCTGACCTAAATTTCTGCCACCCAACTTTTTGACATTGATGGGAGCCCTTCCTTCAACTGATAGTTCACAATTGTACGTCTTATTATGGTTCAAATGTATTGTCAATGTATATTAACAGCTCACCATTCAGGCAACAACCTGTATAAATATATCACCCTGCAGGGATAATTTGAGCACTTTTTGAGTGAAATTTTCCGAATGGAAAAAAGCCCTCAAAAATTTTGTGATTGGTTTCAGTTACTCCGTGTATGTAGAATTTTTGAATGGTCATCGCTACTTGTCCATGGCATTCTAACTTTATTCTGCTGTATGAATGTCCTAGTGAGTGAGCATTTGTCATTTGTTAACTGAAATTAATGCAGTCAGATAATGTTATCCAGGTCATGGGTAGTCATACAAGTAAAGGGGTGAAACCAGTGTTTTGAAGCACGAAAACAGAATAACACACAGTCAGTGTGGACTCCTATCAACAGTTACACTTCCTAAGCCAGGTAGATCAGTGTTAGTTTCCAGGACCTAAAAGCAGTTTCATGTCTTCCTATGTAATGATGAGCCTTGCTAATTATATGTCCTGAGCTTTGTACATATTAGTTCAGCCCTGCAAATGTCTTATTCTGGTATTTGTGAGCCTACTAATTTTAGTACATTCTTTTAACCATCTGCAGAATATCATCACAGAACATGAAATTCGGAACATTTCTTGCGCTGCTCAAGACCCTGAGGATCTTTCTACTTTTGCTTACATCACCAAAGACTTAAAGTCAAGTTACCACTACTGTCATGTATTCAGCGCGTTTGATGTGGTCAGTCTCTTGGCATTTTTTTTTCTGAACTAGCAAAAAAAGTTTTAGGTGTGTTTTTTTTTTTGTTTCTTCTCCTTGGTTGGATTCTTCTTTGCTGCTAAGCTGGGTGAAAAACAACTGACAGTGTTTTCTATTTCAGCTTTTGTAGGTTATTAGGTGGATCCACTTGCAAAGGATTGTGATTATCTGAGAGGTGTGCAAAAATTAGCCAACATATAGCCCATCTTCTTAAGCCTAGCGAATAAAGATAGCGTCTTGATATTGGCCTACAAGCAACTCAAGCTTTGATGTGTGAGATCCATCAGCTTTGTTCACTGAAGACATTTGATATCATTTATTTTCAAAAGAATAGAATTAAATTGAAGTTGGTACATTTGTTTTTGGCAGTGTAGAACACTTTTTTTGTAGTTTGCAATGTAGATTTAAATCCTGGCAATTTACTAAATTACATTCTAGATTCTTTTAAACACAATATTAATGTAAAAGGGACAGTTGAATAACAGGATTTTTACTAGGCTTGTAATCTGGAGGCCTCCGATTAATGCTTCAGAAATATGAATCCAAATCCCATCACAGCTGCTGGAGGAATTTAAATTCAATTAACTGATAGTTAGGAATCTCATGTTGGTCTTGTTAATAATGATCATGAAGCAATCGTTTTGTAGTAGAAATCCATCTGGTTCACTAATGTTCTTCAGAAGAGAAATGTGCCATCTTTATCCATTCTGGCCTATGTATGATTTCAGACCCACAGCAATACCCTCTGACATGGTCTAGAAAGCCATTCAAATTGTCTCAAATTGACTGAGGAAAAATTTAATAAAAATCCCTCCCTAACAGAACAGTGGATGTACTGGCACCAAATGGACTGCAGTGACCGAAGAAGGCAGCTTACTGGCACTTTCTCAAGGATGAGTAATCTAGGTAACCTGTGCATCCCAAGAAGGAATGTAATAATAAATAAATAAACAAATATGATAAAGACCGATTTATCGCATCTGCCTCTGGTGACCAAGTGGATTACTTTAGAACTGTAGCGAACAACTGGGCATTTGGTTTAGATAAAGCTGACAAAGTACACAGTCTGTTGCTCACTATTCAATATATGTCACCTATAACCAGTTGACCCTCAAATTCACATCTGTCCTACTTTATATTTTCAAGACGTATTTTATGACAATTGTCATTTTCCAAAAGCAATTTGATGAATGATTTTTTTTCATAATTTTTACAATCAAAATAATATTTACTACTTAATAGTCGCTTTTACATTGCAGACTGGGTGAATTTAAGTGGATTATGGTAGATCAGTAATGTTGAGAAGATGTGAGTTGAGATCCCTCTGTGGATTGCGTTAAGTAAATTAATTTGGAATAAAAACCTACTGTCACTAATGGCAGTCATGATTGTTGTAAAAAGCCATCTGGTACACTCATGTCCTTTAGGGGGGAAAAAAGCTTCTGTCCTTACGTGATCTGGCCTATGTGTGATTCCAAACCCAAAGCAATGCGTTTGACTCTTAAGTGCCTTCTGAAATGGCCTTTTATTGAACTCTGTTTTTAAGGATGGGCAGTAAATGCTAGTGTTGCCAGTGATGCTGACAGCCTTTGAATAAGTGAATTTTGGAGGTTCATCTTTTTATACATTTGAGTCCACATAATATGTAATCCCAAACATCATTTTTGTATGACCATTGGAATACTAATGCAAATATTTTCAGGAATAGCTAGTATTCCGACCTGAGCAGCTTCCCATAATGTGTCCATGGCTCTACTTCATTCAAAAGCATAACCATTCCCAGTGTTCAAGTCCTTTGTATGGCAGAGTTGTCATTAAGATTAATAGAGGAGTATGTTGCATGCCTGAGGCTTTAGACTCTGCAGAATTGGCTAACTAAGACTGTCATTGCTCAGTTACACAGTAATGAAGTATAGTTGAGGCTACCTTCATTCCACTATGTCCTGAAATATAAATATTATTTAGTGTCATATTGTGGCAAAGATTCTAGACTAGACGGGCAAGTATCTTGAAGACAGTTAACTTGACTTCATAGCATGTGATGTTTTGGTATAAAGACCTTCCCATCAGTCACATTCTATGTTCTGGAGTTACTGTAGTCAGTTGATTATTTGTGTACGATATATACTAACATCAGTAAGCATAAAACACTGTAATTCTTCGATATTTTAGCTTTATAAATAGTCATTGTAAATAAATGTCAAGATGTCTGACACAGCAGAACCCAGCATATCCATGATATGTGTTACACAGGCTAACATATGGAAAACCATAAATGGTATCATGGTGACATAAGTGAGCATTAAAAACTAGTTGTGACAGCCGGCTAGTGGCAGTATGTGGATTCTAAAGGCAGAAAAGGTCATAGCACAATGGCAGATTTGAAGTGTTTTTCCTCATAGTCATCAATCCTCATCACCAACTGAATTGAGAGCTGAGGTTACAACTATAAACAAGACTAAGGTGCCAAAACCAAAATTAATGGCTACAAACCTTTACTGAAACACAATGAATGTGCTACCTCTCTCTCTCTATTTAAAAAAAAATGAACTAGAGGCTGCTGGAGACCCAACTTTTTAAAAAAAAAATGCACTTTGAAGTGCTGATGGACGACCCCAAGCTAAGAAAATTAGGCCTGGAACAAAATATTGTGGGAAAACTAGCACAGCATAAAGTGATTTTCCACATTGAAAATACTTACTTGTATCCAATATCAGTTGATTCCAACAATTTCACTTCCAGATTAGCTCCTTTTATTTTGAATAAAGCATTTGTGATATCATCACTCCATTTTTAATGCGAATACCACAAATAGATAAAACCTACGACTATAGCACTGCAATTTTGAAGGGATAGTAACGCACAATATAAAAAATAGAAAATACAAAAGTACAGAAAAAACTGCACTGTAATACAAATTCTTAGAATGGCATTTTAAAGAGCAAGAAGGAAACACATAGCAATGGATTGGCATTCCATTGATATTCTGTCAGAACTTCAGTTGCTTAAATAAAGTGTCAATGTTTATGGATCAACAAATAAATTACACTGAATAACAGGCAGTCAAATTGCTACTTATTTTGGGGAGTGAAAGATCAATTAGAATAAAATCCTTCAGTATTTCTGATGATGACTGCAAAGATCCTGACCGTTTCTTTTGAGACCTTCGAAGATCACCTGAAAGGTTGTGTTAGTTTCAGGATGCACAAGCTGAGTGTGTGTAATAATGCCAACAGTTAACGTGAAACAGTTAATCAGTTGATAGGCAAGTGCCATGCAAAGCTACAGAAGCAGAGTTCACAGAAAATAACATAGCTGAAAGGCTTATGGCACTGGTTCTTGCCTCCAGAACTATTCAATCTACCAGGAAAGCACTTTTGGACAAGCCCCAGAATTATGCCATGAGTGCACTGTGCTCTGCTCTTGTTGTATTATGGCATAGATTTCAGACCAGACAGGCTAGTATGTTTAAGACAATCACATGACATCTGACTTCTGTAAAAGTACCCAGCTTACCTTCAGCTGTTATGTATCATGGACTCCAAGTCGTCGCTTGGTTATGTGTGTGTCATGTACAGTAACGTTAGTTAGCACAGAGCCCATACTCTGTTTAAGTCTGTGATACTATCGCCTTGTAAGTAATTGACATTGTAAATAAACTTGAAATCATCTGACTGTTTGATATATGTATCATGGGCTAACATACAATAAACAGGTTTGGGTGAAGGCAGTGGCCTCGTAGTTAGACTAGTGTTACTAGACTATTTGGAGACTTTCATAACATCCTGGGTTTGTATCCCATCACAATAGGTGGTGGAATTTGAATTCAATACAAATCTGGAATCAAGAGTCTAATAATGACCCTGAAGCCACTGAATCTGGTTCACTAGTGTCGTCTAGGGAAGGAAACTGCCATTGACACCTATATCCCATAAATGAATAAAAAGAAAAAACACAAATGGCACCATATAATTCTTCGGATAACACTGATAAATGGCAATTTAAATTTAGAAATGTTTAATCCTGAATATGACTTCTTGTTACTATATGGTTATTAAAACTTATAGTATGATCCAACCACACACTTAGATTACACAGTCATTGTGATGGGGCTAGTCTTAAAGTTCCAAACTTTGTAATCCGATTTGTGGGAACCTTTAATGTTCCTAGCTTATAGTAAAGGTTACATAAATAATTATTTAGACAGAAAACTGTATCACTTCTTTCTAAAACAGTGCAAGTTAATATATTTATTGGAAACTACAATTTGCATTGCAAAACTTGGTGGAGATTAGACAGTTGTTCTTTGTAACTGTTCAATGGCAGCCTCATTTAGTCAACCTGCAGAATTCATCGATTAACGTTTACAATGGACTCTTCAATTAACCTGGGTGCAACCTTGCTATATATAATGGACTCGAGCACTGGGAGAAAACATACTTTGAAAACATCTCAATGTTGTGAGATCTATGGGTCAATTATGGGAAGATGTTCAAGTCAGAACATTAGCCATTCCAAAGAATATTTGTAGGAGCATTCTAATGGTAATATGCTGGAAATAGTTCAAAAGTAAATGGCTATAAAATGAACCCCAGTGCGGCAGAAGTCTCCAGTTAGAATCAGCAACACAGCTGCAGTGGAATAGATCTTTTCGTTTCCATGGAGATCCAGAGTGTTGCAGTGAAAATTGTTGGCAGTAAGCGCATTAGATATTAGCAATGTGTCAGTTAAAACTGCTGATACAATATAACCTTTGAATCATAATTACATTACATAGCCTCAAAGAGCAATATAAAATTAGATAGTATGAATAATCTGTCAAAAGCAAACACCCTGGAGTTATTTATTTACATATTGATACTGATATCAAATCAGAAGTGTGTCAGTTGGTGCAAAACATCAAGAAAAACAAGTTCAAGGGAGAATTTTGTAAGCTGCTTGAGAACATGAGCTTATTGTAATATTTTATATGAGTTGGCTTTGACTTTAATTATGAAACGTGCCATTTTTAAGGTAATACGCTGCTGCTTTAATATGAAAAAAGGATAATTTAACAAGACATGACATTCAACATTCTTATTGTGATAATGTGGATAAGAATGATAAACATACTTCAGAGCTCTCTATTTCTCATCTCCTATCCACTGAAGTTGGAACATATAGTCATTTGCACACAACTTCATCTACTTTAATTTTATTAAGTTGCCTTCAAATGATACTTATAAATCCAACAATTGTTTTGTTTCTCTCGTTTCTCCTCCAGAATTTAGCCTATGAGATAATTTTAACACTGGGACAAGCTTTCGAAGTGGCTTATCAGTTGGCCCTACAAGCCAGGAAAGGTGGCCATGGCCCTCCAACAATGCAAGATAGCCTTGAAAGTAAAGCTGGCAAACCCATTCCAAAGCCGCGAGCAAGTATCCGGAAATCTGTGGTAAGAGTCTAATAAGCAGATAGATGCATAGCAACAAGATGGATCCTTTTCTGCTTTTTATTGGCAGTAAGCAATTCATTGTATCTCAGTGCCCCACTTGGAGATCCTGTGCACTAAGAACTAGGTGTCTGCTGATATAAATTGGATGCAAGATTGTTTAACATGCAACAAGCAATCAGAAGGAAATAAGTTAACAATGACCTTTCAATAGTAATTATACAAATGAATTGCTATCTGACATGCACGTTGTTATATGTCCTGCTAGTGAGTTATTGCAAACAGTAAATCAAGACTGAAATATCTCCATAGGGACCTGTGGCAAGCCAAAGCTTGCCTTTGTCACCGACAAAGGAGCTATAATGTGTCCAAGAAATACGGTTTCTAACTATGTGTTAAATCATTAATCGTATGAGATTTCTAACCCTTTATTGTTTATCAGTGGAAGAACAGGAAAGATGACAAACATATTTGTAACATATTCTGCTAATTGCTAACTTAAATGTGAATTAATTGAGCCCACTTTATCATTTTGCCGCTAGGTATGCAATGCCATTTTTTGGGAGGGTGATTAAGTGGAGACATCTCCTTACCTCCTGGTGCCCAGTTGTAAAGTTGAGAGTGCAGAAAGCCTGGCAGCAGGTTACTGGCTCATTCTCTTAGCCCAGGAATGGTAACCAGGATAGAATTAAAACATGACTAAACAGGCTAATCATGTCGTACATATAGAATAGATTATTCCTAAACCTGTGCAGCATGTAAAAATACATCAGCTCAAACACATTTCTACTTGAATGCATTCAATCTTCTGGTTATCAAAATATTTTGCACATTGGATAATTTAAGCTAACAGACAACAACTCTTGAAATGACCATTAAAAACAAATCTTTTATTTAATGACTGGTTAAGAAAGGACTTGTGACCAAATATGAGGACGCTATCACAAACCTATAGAAATTTGATTCAAATATCTTTCCAGTTTTATCTGAAAACCTGTGGGAAGATTTCAGCTTCAGGACGGGGGGGGAGGGGTGACCATTAAATTTGCATACATTTTAATTTTAAGTTATGACTCCTACATTTTAAGTACCAGAAATGCTGTAGCTGCCTCATGGGTAGGATGTGCAAGCATTAATTAATTTCTGTTTAGTTTGTTATTTTTGTTACTTCTTTTCCGTCCTATTTTGAAACATTAAGTGAAAAGGAACCCTTGAGCTGTTCCCCTCTCCACATCCCATCTGAAATAAGAAAACTGGTAAATGATTTCCACAACCTTCCTCTATTCTCACTTCACCCATCATGACAAGAGGATCCCAGCTGGAAGGATCATTTATCCTACACACTGTGCCACAGAAACAAAGTGTGAATAACCTTAGCATAGCCCCTCAAACTCTGATGGATCGTAACAGTGTGGTCTATTAGCCACAATCTGAGTTACTGTCTCGTTGCCTGCATTCAGCAGAAACTCACCACCTGTCTCCAGCTATCGATTCACTCAGCTGTTGCAAGCATAAACTCTGATTTAATTGCCACACAATCTAGTGAAAGGATTGGCAAATACCTCACACGATTGGTGAATCAGTGTAATACATTCTGCAGAAAATTCTCCGTCTTTCTAAAATTGCAACAGGCGCCTGGATAAAAGTATCTTAGTTATGAATGTACAAGCCTGCATTTGCAAAATAACTCACAATAAATACCCTGCAGTTTGACATTTTATACATTGAATTTGGAAAAGAGAACCCTCAAATTTGGGCAAAATCCGCATATTCTGATAGAACTCTGCTCCAACCATAGCCCTGTATTTGAAGAAGGAAAGCATGAGTGGATACCGAATTGTTATAAACGTTGAAGCCTGCTACTATATACAGTGTAGCACCAGCACAGAATTCATCCACGTAGGAACACTTTATAACAATTTTTCTCAAAACAGCAAATATATTTTTAATGTTGACACTGCTGTCTTTGTCTGCTCCATCTTTTTGTGTCGCTATCCCACTCTCTTTGCTCTGCCACTTGTGTGAACAGTAATTTCTTTTAATAGTTTGGAGTTCATGGACCCTTTCCAAATCGTCATATTCAGGCAGCTCAGGAAATGGATGATTAATGAGGGAATCATTCTTGAATTTTTCTTGTGAATTGTCTGTCCCGGCCTCATTCGCAGCTCTGCTGGATATTAATAGCACCCACATGCTGCAGCCAGAGAGTTACTGCCTTCCCATAAATTCTTAGTATGACAACTTGGCATTATCCCCTTGAAAATAGCAACCTATTTTGTTGGCACTGATAAAGAGCTTCAGGAAGCCTCTTGGCGTTGATAGCTGGTGTTAAACGTGGCTAGCAATGGCCCAAAAGCTCTGATTCTGAATTGAATAACCCCACCAAACTGAGCCACAAACACACCAAATTGTGTCTTCGTATAACCATGAATGGGCTTTTGTACGGTGGTTGGAAGATTAGTACTGGTGGATGGTGGAGTGCTAGTTTCTTCCATGCACCTTTGCCTCGTGCACTGATGGAACATTGTCCAGGCTGGATGCAGAGAAATGTGCCACTTAGGCTTCTCAAAAGTAGAGGTTGGCACATCAGTTTGAGCGTTGCTAATTCTGGCTGGATACATTTCGGGAGATGGAGGTGGAATTGATGTCACAGAAAGCCAGCAGTAAAGGCGTGAGCTGACTCTAAGGGGAAGCAGGGACTTGGTTCCTCACTGACATGATCAGAAATCCCCTAGAGATTAGGAAGTCTCCGCCACCCATCCCCTTCCTGCCCCAAACCTGGTTTAAGAATCTTTTAAATCTAGAGGGTCTCTCAACATAAAATAGGAAACTTTTAGTTGGCAAATGTAACTTGAAAACATCTCAATACAACTTTTACTAAAAATAGGGGTGCTACAGGTATAATGTCACCACTGTAAACTGCTGCTGCTTAGAATCACTGCCTTGTTTCAAGATTAAGAGATGCGACTCTCAAAGTATGCTCACTCGCTCTTAGACCAACAATAGCGCGTTCTGTTCTATCCGCTATAGATCGGGTCCGGAGCTACATCAGGAACAGGGAGATCAACTGGTTCACGGGACAGTGGCAATAAAATACAGCCTTTCCCGATGCTTCAATATTTCAAGAACACAGCACTCTAGCCCTGCTCTCTTGTGCGTGATTCGTGGTACCTGGGATCATCCCCGGAGTCAGTCACAGAGAACGGAGCACCGAAGCCATGCCAAATCGACAGCAGGATCCTAGACAAGTCCTCCACTTTAATCTGACCCAAAGTTAGGGCCGCTCGCTCCACCCTCCACCCTCCCAAAAGCTGGTCAGATAGGCCACCATTTCCATTGCAGCCTGCCAAAATCCCAGCCACTTGGACTCTTAAATAACTTCTTTTTTGATTTAAGGAGGTTTGAATTTGATTGGACATGCATGGTGTTAAAACCCCTCCCGGAATATTTGGCTACCAGGAGGTTGATGCTGGTTCCGTTGGACTCCTGGCTATTCTGGGAGGGTTGGCAATCCTCGTTGGTTTCCAGTGTGTGGAAACTGACCTAAGTGCCAAATTGAATTTCCCTGGTGAGCATTAAAGCTGCTATATGTGCTTTTCCTCTTCAAAATTGAATCTGACAATCCTCTTATCTCGGCAGAGATTTCCATTTGTCAAATGCTACAGGGTAATGCATGTTGAGTACCAGAATGGAGCTTATTGAGGAAAATGGTAGAATAAATAATTTGGTTTCTTTTTTTCTGTTTTCATTCTAACCCTGTTCTTTTCCAATCAACTCCTAATACTCCCAATATTTTGGTGAATCGGGAAGACAGGGTGAATTTTAGGTTGGCTACCTTTCTATTTCTGGGGAGTTGCTAGAGAGTGTTTACCGTCAATGTTGCAGAAATAGATGTCATGGAAGTGTCTCCTTGGTCTATTTGACAGATTAGCTGAGAAGGAGAAGATAGATTGGCAGGAGAGCTGGGCGTTATTATTCTGCCATGGCATGTGTTATAGATAGGGAAAAGTCTGAACCTAAGTTATGAAGGTAGGAGTAGGAGACACTGCATAATATCTCTTTGCTGTTATCATTGATAATAGCATAACATCAGTGTTGTCATTCAGGGCATCATAATACAAAGTCAGAGATAGTAGGACCTGCCGTTGCTGAAGAATCTGAGACAACACAGTGTAGAGCTGGATGAACACAGCAGGCCAAGCAGCATCAGAGGAGCAGGAAGGCTGACGTTTCGGGCCTAGATCCTTCTGGAAACATCAGCTTTCCTGCTCCTCTGATGCTGCTTTGCCTGCTGTGTTACCCAGCTCTACACCTTGTTGTCTCACACAATACAACGTCACTTTTATTATGAGAAAATGTGCTGTTGTGCACATATTTCTAGAATGCTAATCTCCAAAACATTTGGAGATAAGTTTATAGGGAAGGCATTGATGTGGTCAGATTCCACCATAGAATATGGCAAGGCTGGAGATGGCAGAACCTCATTTTATTGAGAGTCTGCACCATCTGCCTTGTGGCTACCTGTATGGGCAATCCAGCTGAATTCCATAATGGAACATTAGCAGTAGACTGCTGCAGTCTGCAGGTTACTCCCTGGTCATCACAGGTGGGAACGGGGTGTTGTCCATCATGGATAAGGCACAGGAATGCCTTCGGTTTGGAGGTGGGTGGGAAGTTGGAGATCAGGACCAGGGGAATTCTGAAGGTTTGAGGAGCAAGGGAGGGCCCACTAGGAACCTGAGATCATAGAATCGATGCCTGCTGCCTCCCTGTGCTAGATCAGGTTCCGGACCCCTTGGAAATCAGTGCAGCGGCAGATCTTTTCGAACAAGATTCCAGGCTGAACTGCAGCAGCAATGTTGCCTTTCCAAGATGAAATACTCTGATCCCTGATCCTCACTGTCATTCTGCATATGTGGGCTACACGAGTCAGCTTACAATTTATAACTGCAGCCCCACTGACCCTCTCTCAGTGGCTGCAGGGTGGGGTGCTGGGATGAAGCTTTCATATTGAGGCCATAATTATTTATATATTTTTCTCACCAGTTTTCCCTCTCCTTTCATGAAGGTGTTTCCATGGGCATCAGTCTCTCTCCAGCAACTTTCCATTTATCCATGTATAAACATATCTTTCAGCTTCATTATGGAAAACAAAGAGGTCTTGCCAATGGGTGAAGTCAGATGGTATGAAAGCACGGATTCCCATTGGCAGTGCTTAATCACAGTATACATGAGCTAATATCCCATTCTAGCCCCAACCAACACCAAAACTGCTAGTGTAGCTGATAACCTAATAAATTGGTAAATTATTTCTGCAATATTGTTAGGGTAAAATTGTATTGTTAAACATATTTAGCATTTTGAAACCCGTCCCTTGGACATGACATTGTTGTTTAAATCATTTTTTTGGGGTCTCCATGTTACTTCTGTTATAAGTTGAGGTGAACAAAGATGTGGAAACTTCTGGTCAAGTATTCACCTCATAAAAGTGATGCAAGAAAATCAAGTTACCCTGTTGCATGCCAATACAATTTGTGGTCTGGCTTTTACATACCTTACAGCACTGACAGGATACTTTGTAGTGCTGATGGGGAACTTTACAGTGATGATGGGGGATCTTCAAGGTGCTGACAACTTTACAGGGCTAATATGCTTCAACAAACCTCAGTTGGAAGGACACCAGCATTTGTGCAATAAAGCTAAGGTGTTCTTTTTGGAGGAATACATGTTTGTAGACTGGAAAAAAATGTAAAAATTCCAGAGCAATTAAAGTGAAGCAGCTTTATGCAGCAAGGGAATTTGGTGTTAATGTTTCTTTCTTGAACCAAATATAAATTCAAGTTCAACCTCTTATGCAAAATTGGCACTTTTTTTTACATGAATAAATAACTGCTTGTTAATTTTCTTCAGTATAAAGTATGGATTTGTTTCCTGTAGACCTAAACTTGTACTATATTAGTTAAATCAAATGTGAAAATGTAATTTGAGTAGGAAAAAACAATTGTCTTTTAGATTTTTCCCAAGCAATATAAGTGGGTTCGAGGATGGTTAAAAGATTTGTCTCCAAACCAAGGTCTCTTTATGCCAATGCATTAAACGTAATGCGGTAGGGGATAGCTATGACCCATTCTTGCATTTGTGGCAAGTTTGCAGTTTAGTCGGCTTCAGGGAGCTGCGGAAGAGAAATAAATTGGTGCCACAATATGAGGGAGTGAAAGTCATCATTGGCAGCTCCCTTACACCTTCCCCATTTCCAGCTGATGACACCAGAAAGAGAATGGGGTATGGCATGGGCTGGAGAGACGGTGATGCTGAGAAATCCCAGGAGAGGGTTTTGTCTTGAATAATTTTTAGATAACAGCACTTGAAAGTGTCTCTTTTGCTAAGAAATGCCTCTGCATCTTTATGACGCATATGTACAGCTATGTTGTTGTTTACACTTTCTTTCAGGTGAAACATCCAAATAACAGATGGTCCTTAGATCATATTTACACCCCTCACAGGCCTCCCCATCCTCCTCCTCCTCCTCTTCCTCTTCCTTCCAAGTTTCATCATTCTCTGCCGCACAAGTTTCAGGTCTTATTTTGCCTTTGTGTGCATTGCCGTGTCTGCCCCTCTTGAGTTTTTCCTTTGCTAGCATCAAATGTTACTAACTGTCCAAGGCTAAAATTCAGTAGGTGTGATGCTTCAATACTGCGCTTTGAAAAAAAACATTTTAAGATTAGATTCATTTGAATTTGTTGAAAAGGAAGCAGCTCATTTTATTAGAGCATCCAAAAAAAAATCCAAGGAACTGGCCCACCAGCAACATCCAACATTTGAAAATGGCTCTTAGTTCCCTTTCAGTGAAACAAAATAGCAGGTTCAATTTAATCTCAAACTCTCAATTGATTTTTGAGTTATTCGTCAATGTAAGTGGACACTCGGAAGGTAGATTATGTTAGAAGCGAATAAATCAAATGCATTTTATTTGTAAAATAATCAGGATAAAATAATGATGTGAATTAAAGTGTAATGCTATGCTTACAAATCTGCTGACACCCATCATTCCTTATGGGATCATGGCACACTTCAGCATGTTTATTTCTGCAACTACTTCAGGCAAGATTAGTTTAAATTTGTGTGTATTATTATAAATGCTAATGAGATATAAGCCTGCATTAAAAGCAACCTGGGTTCCTTTGTAAGTTCTCTCACGCGCATTTAATTATTCATGAATGAAGTATTATTGCAGCAGCTCCATCGTGACAACACAACTTCAGTACGGTTTTTCAAAGACCTTTATTAAGAATAGAAAACAAATGTGACAGCTGGAGTTCTCTTGGGCACACATTGAATTTTAGCCTAGACATCGCTGTGTTCATTGTTCAATCTTAACACGTACAAGACCTTAATTTCATTGCAGACATGTCAAACCAACCCTTTTATATATTTAAAGAAAAACTAATTTGCTGAACAGAGTGCAGTGTGGAAGCATGTAAAATGACTGCATGTTACTGCAGTATTACATCCATGGCATCTTGACTACCCTCTGAAAGCCCAGCATTCTCGCATTATATAGGATCTAAAAGGAACAATCTGTAGTCTGAAAGCAATAGTCACCACTAATGAGACACCACTTATTTTTGAGAAAAAAAACTGATGTGTAGCATGCTATAGATTATATAGTCATATAATGTATTTCTGTATAGATAACAAATGCCCATGCCATTCTGGAATCTTGTGGAATTTTGAGCTGCTGTATTATTTAGAATTATATGATGGAATTTAGTTTTGCTATTTAAAATTATTCTAGAATAATGTAGTCCTTTTGGATATGCAACCTTTCTGACCATGTGCAACATTTTAATCATGGTTTTTTTTAAAAAATGTTTTAAAAATTGAATGCATTAGGATTAGATTTGCTTTTGTGGCTTGGACCATACAGGACGCTTACTAACAGTACAGTGAAAATTAGCAGTTTAATTGGGCATTTTTCAAATCGGCCTGAATTAATGCCACTAGAGATTCAAAAAAGAACATTTTCTTATATTGCAGTAAGCAAACCAATGCAGTTAGCAAAGCAAATGTACACCCAGTGCTGTTAGTATTAAGCTTGTTAAATCTGCCACTTCGTCTTTTGCTGCTTGTTATGAACTGGTGGTATATGTTTCCAGTAACTGAGCACCTCAGCTTTTGGTGCAAATAGAATGGTTTTGTAAACATAATATCTAGTGCATCAAATGTACATTTAATTTCTCATTCAAGGAATTTGCTTAATGTATTATTTTAGAATCCTGTGTGTTTAATCACACCAATGTAAAGATTTTCTTTGAACCCACCTGGCAGTAAGATCTCTAAGTTGCACCTTCCAGGTTTTCAGATCTTAAAAACCTCCATGAAATTATGAGTCACATCATGGGTTTTAACATAATCTGTGTTAAGTAAATAGTCGAAAGTAATACAGTGGAGCAACTTACCAACTCTTTTGAGTTTTGTTGGTTGCTATAATTACTGTACTTTGCTATCTCACAGACTTCATGGAAGGTGCTTCAATATTACTTTGTTTGACTTAGGTTATAGATAAAATGCCTTAACATACAAGTTGCTCTATAGTTTATTAGTATTTTTGAATGATGTATTGTTTACGCACAATAACAATGAATTGTGCTGTGGTGAGATTTCCCCTTTAACAGTTTTAATCGCACCGTCTCTAGGAGATGCAGAATGGTAATAAGGCGGATACCAACAACGAATGGTCTTTTTTTACATGATTTCATCAAAGACCAGTTTCTGTAAAACACTAGGTACGTGTCTTTTGCAGCTGGCCTATGCTGTAATCGTCTAAATAGTGTAATTTAAAATGAGCACAAAACAATTGACGTTTCTAAACTTCCAAGTATCGTGCAGCAGTGGGGTACGGGTGGAGGTGGGGGGCGGTGGGGGAGAAAGTGAAATATGACCGGATCTGTTTTTCTTTCTTTTGGCCCCTTTTTTTGAAATATATTTACCTCCTCTCCCAGAGTAGCTACAGCCAGGGCAGTCTGATGCTGCTGTAAACTGGGGCGTTGTGCGGTGGTGTGTGGAAGTGGCCTGGGATGAAACTGCCTCTGTTTCCTCCCCCTTGCCTACCCACCTCCCCTCCCTCCTGCCTTGCACGGAAACGCCTCACCTCTGCCCAGTGCTTGTTCTGAAGGGCCAACTGAGATCTGGAACTCCTCATGTGGGAAGTTGCAGATCCAAGCTTGCATCCAACCTACTCAATGGCACAACTTACTATGCACTGTGCTGCTCTGTGGCCAGTAGGTATTCCTATTCTCCAGGGTTGCTGCTGGTCCTATGATCATTTAAAGACTCATTCAAATGTAGTAAGTAGCCTGCTTTATTAGGACTAGCTCTCAAGGGTGAAAAATTAACATTGCTTAAATGCCATTGAGGCCCTTTCATTAGTATTATTGTTGTTGTTCAGTACCAAACTTACTATGGGTTCATATAAACTGTCACTTCTAACACTTGCAGATTGGTAAATTTATTTACCTGGCTAGTGAAGCTTCAACCATAAGTTGACAAACACTTGGCAGTTTATGCAAGACTTTAAAGCAGCCATAAAACACTATTTCTGAAAATTGATGTTATTTTAGCAATATCCAGTAATACATAGCACGCTGATCAGCTACTACTCTCCCCAAATTGTAAAATATTACTGTAAAATTTTCATAGATTTCAATTGCATTATAAATAATTAATTTCAATTTAATTATTGTGATAGAACACCTCAGTAAAAAATCAATTAGCTTTTCTTCCAATAGGTGCGATTATACCTTTTAGTTTTCATCTTTATTTGAATTGTTTATAGTGGAAACCAAACTAGTTTGTGAATAAACTTATTTCAGATAACTGAGTTTTGATGTGTAAATATATGTATGTGTGTGTGTGTGTGTGTGTGTGTGTGTGTGTATGCAGGCTTCACATGTTGGAGTGACCTCTCTCAGCATCCAGTACACCTGAGATGTTCAGTAGGTGCGGAAGCCAGGCTTAACATTCATATGGCTGAGGAAGTCATGTGATGGGGCTACTGTACTTTGCTGTTATTCAAATGCAACTACTGTTTCTTTCAGTAGAATTGAAATGGAATGTAGCCTTACTTCATGTCAAAGAGAATTTGAACATGGTTTGTGGAGGCATTAGAACTCTCGTGTGTTGATTAATTTTATTATTCATCAATAATTGATATCCCCGTTTGCTAAGGAGTCTTCTTTTTATTTTTTGCCTGCAGATCGATCAACCTCTTCTGGAACAAAAGACTCATCCTAATGTACCTTGGATTGTGGAACCTGTCCAAGAATCAAAAAGGGCGATGAGCACTAAGTATGAGACCACGATATTCTAAACGCTATGTCTCATTCTCCTCTGTCTGTGCCTTCGCACTCTTTTGAGCAATCACTGCAAGCAGCACATTTTGTCTCCTCTGGTGACCTCTGACCCAGTGGAGAGGAAAACTGCACTCGCTGAGTGACCTTTACACAATTACTGTCATCACTGCATGAAGCTGCTCTTTTTCCTTGACATTCCTCTCACTGTAGCAACAGGAATGACACTGACACATAACAACTGTCTTTAGACTTATTTAAAACCAGTCCATCAGAAGGATTTAAGCTGATGCAGTTTCAAGAGTTTTTTCGTGGTCTTGATGTAACTTTGCTCTTCAAATTTTTTTGGGTCATTGCGATTTAGAAGAAATCAGTGGACTCTAACTCTCAAGCTCTCTTCTGCCCATCTGATAACTTGAATGCTGCTAAAAGCTGATAACAAGTCTAAGCATTTTTTTTAAAAATCCCTTTTGGACTAACACTTTTTAACAAAAATTCTGCAATTTATGTATTGCAGCCATGGGATGTTGTTTGGAAAAAAAAGCTAAGCTGAGATATTTCAATAACTGCTTTTGTTTTGAAATTACTGCTCTGTTTTAGTGGTTTGCTAATGCTTTAGGCAATTGTTGTGAAGTTCACTATTGTTTTACTGGAAATTTCACAACTTATCAATATTCAATCAGACGAATACCTTCAAAGGTTCTCTCACCCTTATTTCAAACACTGATCTGCACTGAAAAGAATTTTATCATTTTTTTTCTTTGGTAATGTGGTACGGCAAGTGTTAGTATGAGGATATTTTTATTTATTGTTTTTTCAGGTAAGCAGTAGTGATTTTTATGACATCTTGCTCTTAAAATGTGAAAGAATGAAGAATGTTTTAAAAGACAGAAACAAATATCAGGACTTTTACACTTGAAACCAATGTTCAGTCTTATTTCTAAACAGTATTCAGAATAGTTATCTAATTTTAAAACATTTTGACAAATGGCAATTGAGGGGCTTAAAGGAAGTGAAATCCCAAATTTTAAAAACAATTTTCTCTATGACTTGGGGGGATAAAGTCATCCATCATTCCAATGTAGCCTATTGCAAAGTTAGTGAGGTCCTTTGTGCTGTAGAAGAAGGCGTTAATTTCTGCAAACCAACAGCATTACATTGCAGGTGGAGGCACACTGCATATTCTATACAATGCACTGACAACGGATACGTTAGCAATCCAAGTAACAGTGCTGGATGCAGAAGAGGTTGCCTTTTCAGATTTAAAACACAAACGTAGCTATTTCAGAAAATATATTGTCTGCACGTGTGATTGTGAGATTTAAATGAAACATGGCACAATGAATATATTTTTGTTCTATAGTACAAAACACAAAATTTCACGAATAGTGACTTGCTCGGCAGTGTGATGCATCTTCCGTTTGAGGCAAAGACTAAGATCTGTGACTGATTTCTTCAAAACAATGCAGCACATGACATTTTTTTTTGAACTAAACCTGTGAAACCACAATCAACTAATTTACTACCTGAAGCGGTCAATGTTTATTGAATATGAGAATCATCATGTTTCTCAATTGTTTGCAAAAAAAAAAATGCAGCTGCGTATAATACAGCTATGCTGCACTGCCAATTGAAACCACGTTGAGCTAGAATTCAACTGTGATGTGAATAGGCAGCATTGTAAAGAATGGTGATGATAACAGTTATTATGGCACCATCTATTTGAAACAAAATTCTATTGTGAATCAATTTAATGTTTATTTTAGAATCCTTATTGAACTTGTGTAATAATGGTCTTAAGTTGTTTCAATGTTACATTATTTTTATATGATATAGAAACTAAGCTGGGCTTACTGATAAAGGTCACCCAAATATAAATTAAGGGATGACTATTAGAGCTTGGATTGTAATTGATAATCAAATGTATATTGTATGGTTGGACTGAATTTTAGTTCAATTCAATGTTAATCTTTTAATACGGTATTATAGTACTTGAACAATGCGGTTTCCTTGTACATATTTTGCCTATTCACTGTTGATACATGTATGTAGTAACTTGGCAGTTTAAAAACAAACACTGTAAACATGGTACCAAAATGAAAATGTATGGGGATAAAATAGTGGCCTCGCTGCAACTAATCATTGTATATATGCTTGGGCTTCCAGTTACAAATTTTGTAATATTGTCATTATTTATATCCTGCAGAAGCACATTAAATAAACAGGATGTATAAACATAGACATTTTACAATTTGTGTTACTGTTTTGTGAGCATTATCATCTCACTTTCATTAAAAGCCAAAAGCCTGTGTTTTGATCTAATTGTGGATTGGTCAGAATCACTTTTCCCTATTTATCAGGTCATTAGTTTGAATCAGGAGATGTACCTTTTGAATATTTACAGTTAACAATATATAAATTATGGTGTTGGAATTTGAAACCTTAATTGATTCCTCGTTGTAAATCCACTTGTTACCAAAGTTTTCCTTTCTCATTCTGCCTTTGGGGTCGTTAGGTAATCCTAATGGAAGCGTACTGGATTGATATAGATTCCACACCACAAACCTACATTGTCAATATTACAATTCGTCCTAAGATAATTATGTATTGATTCCCTAAAGGCATCTATATATTAAACAGAAGTGTGAAATATAAACCATACTCTTCTGTTTCTGAGACTCATGGCATTTATTTATACCCATTTTGAGTTTAATAGTAATTCACATTTGAGTCGAATTTAGGGCTACATTTAAAAGTGAACATCAGGTTGTTGTCTTTTCAATGTCAGAATTTATTTTGATACCTAGGAACAAGTTACCAAATACAGTTGATCCAACATAACCTTTTTACGTTTAATATGGTTTTAGCTGTTGAAACTTTAGGTGCACTCAACATGTCTCCTTATATAATCCCTGCTATTTTTAGAGAGTTTTTTTTCCCCAATATTCATTACAGGCTAGTAAAATCAATGTGAAAAACTGGTGAAACTGCACTTCACTGTGTGGGGTGGACAGTAAGAGCACACTTACAACTGACCTCGTATGAACTAGTAAACCTTTGCTACAAGAAAAAAAGGACATGACATAAAACAGCAGAAAGATTAATATGGCAAAGGACATTTCAACAGAACACGTCCTGGTTAACTCTATCACAAACAAAAACAGAAATTGCTGGAAAAACTCAGTTATGAGGAAGGGTCACTCAACCCTAAACGTTAACTCTGATTTCTCTCCACAGATGCTGCCAGACCTGCTGAGCTTTTCCAGCAATTTCTGTTTTTGTTTGTGATTTATCATATCCACATTTCTTCTGGTTAATTCTATGGCAGATTTCAAAGCAGTCAGATCGATTATCATCGTATTTAGTTTGTGCCATTATGAAAAGACCAAATCAGACTGAGGAGGATTGAAAGTGATGGAGAGCCAATTCTGGCCAAGAATTGATATAGACCCTTTCAGGTGACCAGATCAAAAACTTCCATCAGTCATTTAGTGAGACATTCCCCATTCCTGACACTTTGCACTTTCAAGCAAAAATCACATTGCATTGAACAAATATCTTGCCACTTTGACAAATGCAAATATTTTAACATTAAGGAGAGGAATTCCCCACCAGTTATCAATAAAATTTCTTTGTTCATCTCTCTAAAGAAGGCAGGACTCATAGCAGAAGGTATGTTGGATGCACCAAAAGTTTCACTGGCTAAAAACATATCAGAAGATGTACAAAAGATCAGTAATTGTCAGATTAACTGTATTTTGTAACTTCTCTACAGATATCAAGCTAAAATTGTCACATTGAACATTTGTTCTTATACAGTTGACTGATGTTTGCATCTATCAAGTCATCCTCCGGGGAAAACTGGACATTGTGGGGGTGTAATCAAAACCTGTCCACCCAGTTTCAATTCCTTAGTCTTTCCTGATGCTAAGGAGGTGATTGCATTTTCAAGCTCTTCTATGTTTGTTTTATACCAAACTCATTAATAGGCTTCAGTCTGTTGCATGTACTAGTTGATTCACCAGTCAAATGTTTGCTAGGATTCTATGAAGGACAGTATAACATTTGATCTCAGTCAGTGATGTTTCTATTAAGGGATTCGAATAGTACAAGATTCTTGCTTTCTTTATTCCATCCTGTGTACTGCTGCTAGACCTGATGAGTTCTGCAATCTATCCAACGCATTATCCTCCGACACTTCCGCCATCTGCAATCTATCCAACGCATCATCCTCCAACACTTCCGCCATCTGCAATCTGACCCCACCAGCAAAGATATTTTTCCCTCCCCACCCTTATCTGCTTTCCGGAGGGACCACTCTCTCCAGAACTCCCTTGTCCGCTCCACACTCCCTTCCAGCCCCACCACACCCGGCACTTTTCCCTGCAACTGCAGGAAGTGCTACACCTGCCCCTATGCCTCCCTCCTCACCCCCATCCCAGGCCCCAAGAAGACTTTCCACATCAAGCAGATGTTCACCTGCACATCTGCCAATGTGGTATACTGTACCCGCTGTGGCCTCCTCTACATCGGGGAAACCAAGCGGAGGCTTGGGGAGCGCTTTGCAGAACACCTACACTCGGTTTGCACTAAACAACTGCACCTCCCAGTCGCGAACCATTTCAACTCCCCCTCCCATTCCTCAGACGACATGTCCATCCTGGGCCTCCTGCAATGCCACAACGATGCCACCCGAAGGTTGCAGGAACAGCAACTCATATTCCACTTGGGAACCCTGCAGCCCAATGGTATCAATGTGGACTTCACAAGCTTCAAAATCTCCCCTCCCCCTACCGCATCCCAAAACCAGTCCAGCTTGTCCCCGCCTCCCTAACCTGTCCTTCCTCCCACCTATCCACTCCTCCCACCTCAAGCCCCACCCCCATCTCCTACCTACTAACCTCATCCCGCTCCCTTGACCTGTCCATCCTCCCTGGACTGACCTATCTCCTCCCTAACTCCCCACCTACACTCACCTTTACTGGCTCCATCCCCGCCTCTTTGACCTGTCTGTTTCCTCTCCACCTATCTACTCCTCTATCCATCTTTATCCACCTCCCCCCTCTCTCCCTATTTATTTCAGAACCCCCTTCCCCTCCCCCATTTCTGAAGAAGGATCTAGGCCCAAAACGTCAGCCTTCCTGCTCCTCTGATGCTGCTTGGCCTGCTGTGTTCATCCAGCTCTACACCCTGTTATCCCCGAGTTCTTCCAGCATTTCTCTACTGTGTTTTATTTCAGCAACTGGGAACATTTTATCAGCATATGCAGCTGGTCAGTCATTGTATAGAGAAGACTGTCATATGCTTGAATTAACAGCAAACTTTATTATGTGATCTAATGTGACAATACATGCACGCATTTCTTGATAGAATTGTTTAAAAAGCTTGTAGAATTTTGTTTTACTCAGTGTACAAAACTAATAATTTAATACAGGGAATAAATGCTGGAGAAGCTCAGCAGGTCTAGTAGCACCTGTAGAGAGAGAAACACAGTTACTTTTTTGAGACCAGTACAACCTCGCCCCCTCCACTGTCCCCCCACCCCAATCTCCCAGAAGAAGAGACATTTTGGACTCAAGACACTAACTTTGTTTCTTCCTCCATTGATGCTGCATTTTAGCACATTTCAGTTCCTCGTTTTATTTCCAATTTCCAGCATTCACAAAATTTAATTTTATAACAATAACTCAGTTGCTGAACAATCTGCCACTGTTATCTGGGGTAATTGTTTCACAATCTTCCACTGATTTCTGTGTTGTTACCATGGGATAGCTACATATGGCAAATGACACAAAAGTCAAGAATACTTTTACCCAAAACTTCAGAAAGATCAGAGTACCTGTCTACTTCTGCAAGAGTGGTAGCACATCTTTGCTATCTTTCCAGTCCTCTTGCTGTGCAAACCATCAAGTGCCACATTCTAATTAACATTATATTATTGCCCTGGGTGCAAGTAACTGAGCTGGTGCCAGGGAGTGATGCATGAGGTAGCTGTAGACAGTTGGGAGAATGAAATTGAACAAGAAATTGGCTACAAATCATTATCATGTCCCTTTTATCACCATCGTTGCTGTCATTTAATTGACCACGAGGAAGTAGTAAGGTCTCTGTTCTTGCCCCCTCATCATCATCTTCATCTTCCTTCTGTATCACTGATTGTTGTGCCAGATCTTCAGAAGGCATGTAGAAGCTAAAATTGAATGAGTATTACCCCTTTTGAATATAGACAGAATGGAGAGGCTGGGGTTTTTTGGTACTTTACAAGGATAGCAGTATGACACCACAGCTTTGCAATCACTTACCTTTTCACAAAATGTCCCTGACATTAGCAGTAGTAGAGTACCATGGCCTTTACAATGTATTGTACAAAGAGTTTAAAGTAAAATCATACCCTTTTTTGGTGGTCTATGCAGAGTGAATCCTGGGGAAGAATTATTTTTGCCAAGCAAAGTCTGAGTGTCATTTTGTGAACACTTCCATATTTGCTCTAGAACTGATTTATGGGTTGTTTCATATTGTGGTGATGTCACAAAGTTAAATACCCAGAAATGAGGAAACCAACTAGAAATTGTTTGGGGTAAATCTTCCGGGATATCAGTCATCTCAGAATTATGTTTCTGGCATATCAGATTAGCTTGAGATTTAGAATAATAAATCATTGAGCAACTGAAGCCGTGATGTTGGCATTGCTTGTCTTCATTGAGAATGACAGGGGTTTGAGTTAAACAGGTAATGTCGAAGCAATGGTTTGCACAGCAAGGAGGGGAGGTCCTTTTTCAAATTAAGACAATACTAACCAGGAACAATGGGTCGAAGAAAACTTTGGAATATTTTATCTCTGATGCTGAAGACAGTCCATGGCATATTTTGGACCTGGCACAATTTGGCTGTGATATTCAGCTCCACTCCTCCAGGAAGGATGAGCTTTATAGGGCTGGCCAGTGGCACTAAACCCAACTCTTAAAGTTAGTTAATACGTAGACTCAAGAATTTTGCCTGGCGTCCCCTCAATAGACCTTAACAACATTTGCGTGTGGATCCACTTTTATTATTCTTGACATAGAAAAAGGAGGAGTTTTTGAAGGCCCTGTAAATAGGTGAACTTCCCTAATCTCTTTGTATTTCAGCTTGTGCCTGAGCTAAATAAAACTTGGAGGAGTTTCGCCCCTGTGCTTTATTTTTAGCCAGAAATCCACGTTCTGGATGGTGAGGCAAGTCCGGAATGTTTCACTTCTGGATACTGTGCATGGAAGGGCATAACCAAAGTAGAAATTACGGCAGTTTAGAATTTATAACCAGCCCAAAGAATAACTTCCCAGCATCAGACTGAATGGGAGAACATTAAACCAGGGTTCATGAACCAACAATTAGGTTGTACAACCTGAAAATTCAGTGCTAATGTGCCAGCATTCTTCTCTTAATAAATTAAGCAAGCTTCTTGAAGCAGCTGGATTCAGACAGGATTAAGTGGGTGATTTTAAACTATATTCTCCTAACACTTAATGCAGCTAACAGCTTTTTATCTTGTAAACACACAGACCAAAGATTTGTAGCAGGGAAAACATTTTACAAGTGAGCATTTCAGTCAGCTTAGCACTGCCATGGAATGAATCTAGTCAAGTAGGAGCTGACTGGCTGACACTGCCTAATTAAACGCATTAAGGGGAGGTGATGGACTCGTGATATTAATACTAAGCTATTTATCCAGAGACCCAGGTAATGTCATAGGCACCATGGGTTCCAATCTTGCCATGATAGAAGATAGAATTTGAATTCAATTAAAACAATGCAATTAAAAGTCTAACCATGAAACTTTGTTGATTATCAGGAAAAAACCATCTGGTTCACTAATGTCTTTTAGGGAAGGAAATCTGCTATCCTTCCCTGGTCTGGCCTACATGTGTCTCCAGACCCACAGCAATGTGGTCGACTCTCAACTGCCTTCTGGGCAATTGGGGATGGGCAGTGAATGCTGGCCTGGGCAGTGAATGCTGGCCTAGCCAGTGACGCCCTCATCCCATGAATGAATGAATAAAAAAACCCCATACAAGCATCTGGCTGTGGCAGAATAGGAGCTCAAGGGCCATCCATCTTCGCGTTCAGGCTCATAGGAACGATATGAGTCTCCATCCCCCTTCTCCTGTCCACTGCCTGCCAAATTGCAAAGTTAGAAGAGATGGTGTGGAAGCAGTGCTTGTCTTAGGATGTCGGCTTGTTTGGGGAGGGAATAAATTCTTGGTGCATTATCATGAAGCTATGCAAATGAACACTCCATAGATTTGTACGATATGACCTTGAGGTGGGCATTACCTCCCTGCATGCTGCTACGTGACAGAGGGTGTCATGCTCACCACTTTAAGGAATGGGCTTTTTAATGCCATCGGTGACCTCCTGGGTAAACATACACAGTTAACTCATTGTTTCTAAATGTTTCACGTGGGATGACTGGACTGCCCATCCTGTTGTCTACAAACCTGCCTATGTCACTGTACCTCAACACAAGGCTGCTCACAATGGATAGCGCCTGTTAGGCAACTGTTTCTCAGGGAAAAAAAAAAATGAACTTGCCAAAATCTATCCAACAGAAGGAGGAAAGAGAATGATGAGAATCCGGCCTTGCTGATATGGTCAGATTGTTACATGTTTTGCAACTCTGCTCAGGGGCCTGTGTTATCACAGAGATTGCACTTTCCACAAGTCTGCGGGTACCTGAGGTAACTTAGAGTCGTAGAGAGTCATAGAGTTTTGCAGCACAGTGACAGGTCCTTTGGGTCAAAAGGGTCCTAGCCGACCAAAACGTCCATCCACACTAAGCCCATTTCTCTGCAATTGGCCCACATCCTTCTAAACCTTTCCTATCCATGTATTTGTCCAAATGCCTTTAAATGTAGTTAATTTAAATTAACCACTTACACTGGCAGCTCATTCCCTATGCGTACCACTCTCTATGTAAAAAAAAGTTGTCCTTCAGGTTCCCGTGTATTCTTTCCCCTCTTACCTTAAACTGATGCTCTCTCGTCCTCGATTTCCCCAGCCCTGGAAAGAAAAACTGATTACATTCACCCTATCTATGCCTCTCATGATCTTATACACTTTTATATGATCCCCCCACCCCCAAGTCTCTTACTTTCTAAAGAAAAAAGTCCTAGCTTGTCCAACCTCTCCCTATAACTCAGTCCCTTGAGCCCTGGCAACATCCTTGTAAATTTCTTCTGCACTCAGTCTGATAACATCCTTCCTATAGCAAAGTGACTAAAACTGAACACAGTACTCCAAGTGTGGCCTCACCAAAGTCCTGTACAACTGCAACATAACTTCCCAACTTCTATACTCAATATCCTGACTGATGAAGGCCAGGGCGCCAAAAGCCTTCTCCATTTGCCTTTACTCGGCCCACTTCCCCAGCTGATCAAGACCCTGCTGCAATTTCTGATAATCTTCCTCACTGTCCACAATACCGCCTATTTTAGTGTCATCCGCAAACTTACTAATCGTGCCTTGTACATTCTCATCCAAATCATCGATATAGGTAACAAACAGCAATGGGCCCAGCACTGACCCCTGAGGCACATCACTAGTCACAGACATCCATTCACACAAGCATCCTTCCAGTATTACCCTCTGCTTCCTACCATCAAGCCAACTGTGTATCCAATTTGCTAGCTTTTCCTGGATTCCATGTGATCTATCCTTCCAGAGCAGCCAACCATGTAAATATCATAGGCCTTACTGAAATCCATAGAGACTACGTCTACTGCCCTGTCCTCATCAACCTTCCTGGTCACTTCATCAAAGAACTCTAACAAATTTATGAGGCATGATCTCCCACACACAAAGCCATGCTGATTACTCCTAATCAAACCCTGTCTATCCAAACGCTTGTATATCTTATCCCTCTGAATGTTCTCAAGCAACTTACCTACTCACAGATGTTAAGCTTACTGGTCTATAATTCCCCAAGTTTTTCTTTGCAGCCCTTCTTGAATAAGGACACAACATTCGCTACCCTCCAGTCTTCTGGGACTTCACCCGTGGCTAAGGCTAATGCAAATATATCAACCAGGGCTCCTGCAATTTCTTCCCTTGTCTCTTGCAGGGTACTTGGATATATTTGGTCAGGACCAGAAGATTTATCCACCTTTGTACATTCTAATACTTCGAGCACATCCTGTACTGTGATATGGACTGTCCCCAAGATATCGCTACTAACTTTCCCAAGTTCCCAAGTCTTTGTGTCTTTCTCCACGGTAAACACAGAGGAGAAATATTCATTGAGGATCTTACCCATCTCTTGCAGTTCCACACATACGTGTCCACTTTGGTCCTTGAGGGGTCCTATTTTCTCTCTAGTTATTCATTTTCCTTTAACATACTTAAAGAATCTCTTTGGATTCACCCTAATCTTCTCAGCCAAAGCTATCACATGCCCCCTTTTTGCCCTCCTGATTTCCTTCTTCAGTAAATTCCTGTATCCCCTATATACCTCCAGGGATTCCCTTGATCCCACTTGTCTGCTCCTGAGCTATGCCTCCTTTTTTCTGGTCAAAGCCTCAATATCTCTTGTCATCCAGGGTTCCCCACTCCTGCCAACCTTGCCCTTCACCCTCACAGGAACATATAGACCTTGAACTCTAGCAATCACACTTGCCTGAGGTCCCTTTGCCTGCAAACAATCTACTCCAATCAACCCCTACAAACTCCTGTCTAATTCCATCAAAATTTGCCTTGCCCCAGTTTAGAACTTGAACTTATGGACCAGTTTTGTCTTTTTCCATAACTATTTTAAAATTAATAGAACTATGGTCACTGGTCCCCAAACTGCTCTGCCACTTCACTTCAGTCACCTGTCCTGCCCTATTTCCCAAGAGTCGGTCAAGTTTTGCCCCTTCCCAAGTATGACCCTCTATATACCGCTTAAGGAAACATTCCTGAACACATTTAAGCCCTTAACACTGTGGCAGTCCCAGTCTACGTTAGAAAGTTAAAATCCCCCACTATGACAATTCTATTGCTCCTGTAAGTCTCCCCAGTCTCCCTGCATATTTGTTCCTCTAATTCCCATTGACTATTTGGGGGCCTACAGTACAACACCAATAATGTCACCATCCCCTTCTTATTTTTCAGCTCCACCCACAAAGCCTCACTGGATGAACTCTCAGTTACTTTTTCTCTGACTACTGCTGTTATACTCCCCTTAATCAAAAATGCAACTCCCCCTCCCCTCTTTCCTCCATCTCTGTCACACCTAAAGCACCTGCACCCTGGCACATTAAGCTGCCAGTCCTGTCCTTCCATCAGCCATGTTTCTGTAATGGCTATAATATCCCAGTCCCATAGACCTATTCATGCCCTGAGTTCATCAGGCTTACCTGTCAGCCCTCTTGCATTAAAATGGATGCAATTTAATCCATCAGGTATTCCTCGCTCCCTGTCCTGCTCCATCCTGACCTGTCTCTTCAACTTGCTATTTCTGATTATTGTATTTCCTTCCAGCCTCACGTTTTCGTCACTGCCATCTAGGATCCCACCCCCTGCCAATCTAGCTTAAACCGTCCCTTGCAGCACTAGCAAATATGACCGCCAGGATATTGGTCCCCCTCCAGTTCAGGTGCAACCTGTCCCTCTTGAACAGGTCACCTCTGCCCCAGAAAAGATCCCTGCCCCCTGCACCAATTCTTTAGCCATGCATTCATCTGCCATATCCTCCTGTTCTTAACCTCACTAGCATGTGGCACTGGGAGTAATCTGGAGATTACCACCTTCAAGGTCCTGGTTTTTAACTTTTTTCTTAGCTCCCTATACTCACATCGCAGGACCTCATCCCTATATCTACCTATGTCATTTGTGCTAACCTGCATTGATGGTGCCAGCTTGGTTTACATAATTCCAAGCAACCTGAGCATCCTCAGCAGAAGCTCAGTGGTAGCTTTGTTGCAATTGTAGGCTCAAGTTCAACTCCAGAGAGTTAAGTGTATAACTGAGTCTCATTTTCACCGCGTTCCAAGGTGGTGTTGCATTGTCAGAGATTTTTGGTTGAGACATTAAACTATGGTCCTGCCAGCCTTCTCATGTAGGTGTAAAGGATCCCATGGCAATAACTGAACAAGAACAGGGTGCTATAAGCATAGCCAAGAGTTATCTATTTTAGGTATTCTAAAATGGATCATTTCATCATTTATTTAGCTACTTTGTCTGAGAACTTATACTGTGCATATACTGGCTGCCATATTTTCTAAATTAGAAGATTGACAATACTTCACAATACTTCAAACACTTCAAAATATTTCACATTTTTGGGACCTCCTGGGGTTTTGAGAGGCGCTCTGGCAGCCCTGCAGAACTGCCTGCTGGAAATTTATGGCTCCTTTCCTGACTGACATTTTTTGAGGGGCTGACATCTTCTGGGAAATGGAAATGTTGGCAAGTGCAACATCTTTTAAAAAATAAGTTTTTTGAGAAAACGAAAACTGAGGAAAGTAAATCATGCTGCACTTATCACTTACTTTCTGAAAATACAATTTTCTGAAGGAAGTATATCTCTTCTTAACTTATGAAATTATGGTCAGATTTTGGCAGTGAAAATTCCAGATGGGTTAGTGTAAAGTTTAAGGTTTGTTTCTTTTGCAAAAAGGTGCCAATAGCAAATGTTGGAAAGACAGTAATTACAGCAAACCTGGCGAACATTTTGAAAATCATAATTAAATGGGGATGAAGGGATTTAGTCACACATTTCTGTTTAGTAACTTCCCAGCATTGCCAAGCCAAATTTGGTCTATTTATGACTTCAAAATAAATGTATGTATTTTATTTAGCTTTGAACAGATTTGGATTCATGCCTTTTGTAGGCATGATACAAGTTATTTCTGATAGGGAACCTCATAGGCATCTTGCTATAAATACGTACCAACTCTTTATATGTGGAGATGGCAGGACAGGTTTAGTATGCAGAGAGAAACGCTACATAGCATTTTAGGTTAGAATTTCATCCATGTTGCTGCCTGAATTAGGCAGGAGTGCAACATAAAATGAGGTGACATTATGTCATTAACTTTTTGCCCTTGAGATAGCCACTTGGACCTCCTTCCTCATTTACTTCATGCAAATGTTGGTGGAGAGGTAGAGCCCAGACTCATGGCAGAGTTTCATGCCATCTGCCTTTTACATCCAGTAACATCTTGTCAAAGGTTTCCCTCAATGACAACAAGGCTGCATAAACCATGAGGACCTGGTAGTATCTTCTTTTCCTTCGAAGATTTAAGATGCCATGTCTCACTCTTGGCTGAACAGAGAAGGGCACTTGAGCTGAAAACTTCTTCAGGAGTCTTTCTGCACTTCAAAGTTCCTTTTGTCTCTTCAAGTTGCTGTTGTAACACCCAGAATTTCCTTCCTTCTCTTTGTTAGCTGTCTTTCCTCAATTCAGCTTGGTATTAGAAATCTCAGCAGGAGGCTACATCACATGTTAAATTACCTCTGAACCAGTAAAATAGGTCAGAGATACTACACAGTCAAAAGGTCAGGCAGATATTTCCTCTCTACCTCCATCTCAACCCTTTGATGAGAGAAGAATCATATCTATTTCTACTACTACTGTTGGTACATCTTCCTTTGTAAATCATACTTTGGTAGTTTGCATACACTGCAACCTCTTTGTACTGTCTATAAGAAGCTTTCACTTGGAACCCCCACTCACATGTACACGCACTCACATATCTTCATAATTATACCCCACCTTCTTGAATTTGTTACATTTCTTCATACTTGGCCTTCCAATGCTTGACCTTCCATTTCTCGCAGTAACATTGACAAAAGTACAATTAAGTATTGAGGAAGATTCCATTTAACATCTCTGTAGATGGGAAATAGAAGTTCAGTTTGGGGCATCTGATTCAGTTGCTTCTAGCCCATGTCCAGCTAATCACATTACTGATTGCGGTCATCATGAAAGCAAAAGCCAAGTAAATAGAAAGACAATGAACTAGCACAGAATGTCTGGTCATTGGATTCATGTGAGACAGTGGAAAGTAGGGAGTTGGAGCTGGGACTTTATGAAAAATGATTTCTCTATTAGCTGACTCTGATTAAAAAGTGGATGCCAGATACCTCTGAAAACTTTGCAGTTTGAGAAGCACATATCAGATGTGTAGTGAAACTGAAACACCAGCATACAGTGGGATGTTGTGCTGACTTATTAAGATATGCCATATTAATATTTGATATCTTGTGCAGCCTCTTCTAAAGGCAGATCAACTTCCAGTAGAACAGACTAAGGTACAGACTCAGCGTGTTCAGCATTTAAAAATAATGACAGCCCTCTTACATCAAAGAATACTTAGGTCAAGCAGAAATATTCCTTTAAAGCAGTTTGCTTTGAAAGATAGCTTTTATGCACCAATGACTGAAATAAATCAATAATTAATCTTGAAATTTTCAATGAATTCTGTTACAGTAAATACAGCAAGTTTCAGTTCTCACATGCCTATCAGGTTATTAATGCTAGTAAGGTTCATCAAAAATTCTCAATTTCAATTAAATGTCTTGAAGCTGAATTTGAATTCCAGTCATAAAGGTCTACGGCACGGAAACAGGCCATTCGGACCAATTTGCCCATGCCGCCCTCCCATTTTCTAAATTTATTCTTCATCTATTGTTTTATCACTGGAGATAGGAAATATGTGAGTATGAGATGGGATACTTTGCCTTTCATTTTCCGCAGCCCCACTAATGATGCAACTGTGCTCTCTGAGACTTTATGACTTCGCAATCAACAGGAAATTTCATTATATTTTCTTGTCAGCTGCCATTTTATAAAACAAAATTAATTACAAATTTTTATATCAATACCATGGAAAGGCTTGTGCGAAATTAAAGCTGGTGCTGCTATTTGGTCTTATTTAAAAGATACTGAAAGATATAGTACACGTTTGAAGCCAATATTCTAGTGTTAGCATTTTAGCAGACATATTGCTACAATGTCTAAAGGTCATAATATTTGATCCATTGGGAATATCATAAAACTGTAAAAAATAGTGACAAAATCAGTGGGTAACATGCTAAGCCTACAGTGTGAGTTGGTTATTTTTGATGTACTGAACAGATAACAACTCACCATATTTCAGTTTTAGAGGACAGTGTCATAAAACATATGACTGAAATATTTCCTCTTTAATTTCATAGACACTTCAAAGATGTGATCTTGTAAAGCTGTTTGCCTCCCACTGTGTAATGCAAAAGAAGGTGGTATTTCAGTTTCATTGAAGATAAGCCTGCAAAACCACAGAACCAAATATCCAAGATGCCCTGATGCTCCAATAATATTTCATTCAGCTTGTTTAGGGCGTTCTGTTACTCCTGACCTCACCTTCTCTCCATAGGGTGTGTCTTCCTTGATTTCAACAAAGTTACTAGGTGCAGTCAAATAAAAATTCAAAATTCATGTTATATTATTTGCATTTGCATCACCACACAAAAAAAAGGTGCACAATACTAAATTGGCTACCAACTTTACAGACCATTTGATTGTGACATTCAACAAAGTTAATCTTTCTTCAGAACTGATTCGCTGGACTTGAAATGTTAACTCTGTTTTCTCTATACAGATGCTTCTAAGTTTCTTCAGCAATTTTTGTTTTACTCTATTTTAGATCTCTAGCATCCTCAATTCTTTGTTTTAATTTAATGTATAGTAAAATTAAACCGGTGGTAAAACAAAGAGATGACCAGATCCCATTGGTTTTGTAATGGTTTGATGAGCCTAATATTACTCTTTATACAGCTGAATGCTTAAGTCTTTTATTCACCTCTCCACCTAATGCTTTACTATTTAGTGTATATGACTCCTCTGTTCCATTCATGAAAAATGGATTGAGTCACTTTTCTCCGCAGTAAATTCTCTGCTCTCTGCCCAAACTAACAACCTGGCCAAGATGTCATGAATCATTTCAGCCCTCTTCACAGTTAATCTATTTCTCTAATTAAAACAGAAAGTGCTGGAGAAACTCAGCAGATCCGGCAGCATGAGCGGAGAAAGAAACTGCATTAATATTTTCATCCAGTGGGAACCTTCAGAAGATGAAGTTGGGTGAGAAATTAAAAGTGCTTGTTGTGATAAAGGATTTAATTTGGTGGATCTTTTCTCCATCATTCCCTCATCCTTCATAACCATCCATCTTCTGTTCTCCAGGAGAAATATTCCGACTCGAATGGAATGCTGATGGGTTTGATTCAATTTTCCTTTTAAACATTGTTGCATCCTTAAAATAGACACTGCAGTAAAGATCAACACACTTTCACTTCAGACAGTGAGGTTTGAACCAAGAAAAAATATGCTGGATGCAAGTCTCTCAACCAAATAAAGCTTCATTATGCAATTCCACAGGATAGTCTGTATGAGCTCATTGTACAGAGCAGACTTTATGATGAAACATAGTAAATTCAATAATGGAAGAACATCAAAAACTTTCAATGTGGAATGTACACTATTTAGGAGTCAGCACAAAAAGGATTGTTATCTATACCAGGACTTCAGAATTCATGAGTTAAATCTGCAGGAAAGCATCTCACAAATTGATATGTGAAATCTGACATGATTACAATACCTAGGCAGCTTGAGACAAATCATTGATTAATACATTTGCCACTTTCTAAATTGTAAATTCTCATTCAGAAAACTGATTTGTCAGTGAAAGGTTTGGTGTAATTAGGCATTTCTACTTATTTACTAAACTTGACACACTTTAGTTTTTACAAGATCAAAACCCTCTGCCAGATTATGGTAGAGTTCCTCGTTTCCTTCATTGTTTGAGCACTTATTTAATTGAAAGTATCATGTAAGTGAGAAAGGGTAAGTTAAAATACTTGTTGCTAAATAGCTTTTAGGGAATAGTAACCATATTGTGATAGAATCTTCCATTAAGTTGACTAAGATGTAGTTCAATCTGAAACCAGGATTTAAAATCTAACTGAAGGCAATTATAAAGGTATGAGGAAGAATTTAGTTGTGGTAGATCAGAAAGTACATTAAGAGATATGATGGTAGCAGAACAGTGGATAGCATTTAAAGAATTAATACTCAGCATTGAAGTCAGAGAAGATACCTGACAACTTCAACTCACCATTTGTTCTGAAGGACCAGGCATTAACATCTAAAGGCACTTGGACCCACACCTCACATCAATGGACATTTGTCTCCAATATTTACAAACCCTTAAGAACACTTAGAAGGACAAGTGCAGCAGATACATGGGAACATCACTACCTGCACGTTCCCCTCCAAGCCACTCACCACCCTGACGTGGAAAAAGTATTGCTGTTCCTTCACTGTTACTGGGTCAAAATTCGGAAATTCCCTCCCTAAGGACATTGTGGGTCTACCTACAGCACTTGGACTGCAGTGGTTCAAGAAGGCAGCCCACAATTGCCTTCTCAAGGGCATCTAGGGGTGGGCAATAAATGCTGGCCCAGCTAGCATCACCCACATCCCATAAGTGAGTAAAAAAATCTCTTATGGAATAGTGGTCAGTTGTTCGATATGGACACTTCCCCAGGATAGTCAGTGCTTGGGATGGTTAGAAGCAGGATGTTCTTTACATCAGAGATGAGGAGGCAAATGCTGGGTATACCTCCAGATGGTTGAGATTGTTTTAACCCGGGTGGCCTCCACTGCTGGGGGAAAAAGACATCCCACTTGTTCACCACCCTTTCCAACATGCAGGAGCAGCAAGCACTTGGGAAGACAAATATTATGTTAGTACTTATCACAAGAGGACTTGAGCACGGGAACAAAGAAGTCTTGCTTCACTCGTATAGAACACTAGTGAGACTGCAACTGGAGTATTGTGTGAGGTTCTGTCGCCTTGCCTAAGGAAGGATATATATCCATAGTACTGTTGGGCAGTGAGTTCCAGGTTTAACCCAATGATGGTGAAGGAGCAGTGACAAATATCCAGGTCAGAAAGGCATGTGGGTTGAAGGTGAACTTGCAGCTGGTGATTTTTGCATGTGTCAGCTGCCATCATCCATCTAGGTGGCAGAGATTGAAGGAGCCTTGGTAAGTTTCTGCAGCCCAGTTTGTAGATGGTGCACATTACTGCCATTGTAAACCAATGGTGTATAAGTTTGTAATAAGGCATTCTATTTGGTCTCAGACACTGTCAAGCCACTTGAACATTGTTGGAGCTGCACTCACCCAGGAAAGTGGAGAGTATTCCCTCACACTGCTGACTTGTACCTTGTAAGTTGTGGACAGGCACTGGAGGCAAAGAAGCAGGAGTTACTCACTACTGAATTCCCAACTGCTGACTTTGTCTTGTAGTCAGAATATTTATATAATTTATGCGATTAATTTCCTGGTCTTCCAAAGGTCTTGAACAAGGATGGTGCAATGCTTCATGTTTTATATTGGATGTTTCTGGCACAACATGCCAATACTGTATTTGCTATTTAAAGTACAGTGCATCTGACTCAGAAGTGTTAAGGATATGTATTCCTTTAGTTTCTCCATAGCATGTTCCTTATTTAGCTTGGCTTACAGTGACTGTCTGTAGTGCTGTTCTGTGAAACCTGATGTAAAGTTATCTGTCAATACTTCTGTAACAAGCCAATCATATCAAGCCTTCAATGGATTTATTCATTCCTTGGCTCTACTGTGTTTAACACAGCTATAAAATCATCTTGGCTTCCTCTTGATAACCCTGTGGCTTGCTTATACCTATCTTATTTAAACTTTCATTTTTTGAATGACATTACTTTTCTATCCATGACTAACAATGCCATACATTGAGGAAGGTACTGCATCAGTGACCAATAAGTTCACATTAGAGGATGTTTTTATTGGACAGCTGCTAAATATCTTACAATTAATCTCACTTCCACAAATGTCAATTACTGTCTTTAATGGCTGCAGCACTTTCTTTATTTGTTATATGTTGCCTTGTAATTTTTATTTATTACTTAAATTAATGTCAAAATAATTTTCTTCTTTTTCTGCATATTTGCTTGACATCTGGATTTCTTTTTTGGATCCTACCCCTTCCGACTGTACCATCTATTTTTACAATGAATGATTGCGTTCCTAACACTGGGATGTACTCATGCTGCTACAATCCAACAGTTGCTCCACTGACAGTAAACTGAACCAGCTGGCACTATATCACACAGTTAGAAAATTGTCATGACAAATTTGTAATGGATGCAAATCTATAAAAAGCTTGTTGATGCAAGCCATGAAGTATGACTTTTATATTAGCAATAAAGTGTTTGGTTAACTGAGGCTCACAGGCACTAAAGTGATAAATGCAAAAATGAAAGGAACCGCATTTTCAGACTACTTATGCATTTAAATCCTCTTATTGCAGTGTCTCCGTGCTGGAAGATATTTACTGATTATTTTTATCACATCTATGTTTCTTTCCAAGATTCACAATAACATATATTTATAACAATCAAATGTGTTAGTGTCTCTCTTTTTCTGTCATTATTCCATCAATTCTGCCTAATTATTTTATTAATTGAAATGACTGCTCCTCTGTATGAAGTGTAAAATGACGTCTTCCCTGTAGAGCCCGAAAGCTTTTAAAAAGAGATATATACAGATTTTCTAGTGACTGGTGCAAGGAAGCTTTTAAAAAGAGATATATACAGATTTTAGTGACTGGTGCAAGGAAGTGTACAACAACCTTTTACATTTTAAGACATTTGCTGCAGTAAACAAACTAAAATCAACATTGACTAAACATTACTGAGAATAAAGAAACATACAGTAGCAGTAGGTCATTCAGCCCTTCAAGTCTTTTCTGCTATTCAATAAATCGATTGTCACTTAAAATACTTATTGCCACCTACACCTGATTATCTTTGCTTAACAAAAATCTATCTGCCTCTACCTTAAAAATATTCAAGGAGGCTGCTTTCAGGAACAGAAGCTTCAATGACCTTCTGAGAGACAAAAAAATTGCTTCACTTCAGTTTAATTTGGTGACACCTGATTTGTAAATAGTGGCCAGTTCTAGATTCTCCCATAACAGAAACCGTCCTTTCAGATTCTACCCTGTCAAGACCCCTCGGGATCTTATATGTTTCAATCAAGTTGCCACTTCTCAATTCCAGTGGATACAAGCCTAACCTGTCCATCCTTACCTTAAAGGCAACCCGCACATTCTAGGTATTAGTCTAGTTAACCTTCTCTGATCTGCTTCTAACCTACTTACATCCTTCCTAAAATCAGGTGACGAAACCTGTGCACAGCACTCCAGATGTAGTCTTACTAATATAACTGTAAAACTGAAGCATAAGCACCCTACTTTTGTATTCAATTTCCCTCACAATGGTAACATTTAATTTACTTCTCTAACTATTTGCTGTACTTGCATCCTAACTATTTTTGATTCATACATCAGGACACTCAGATCTCTCTGCATCTCAGAGGTCTGCGATCTCTCATCATTTATATAAAATGCTTCCTTCTTATACTTCCTGCTAAAATGGACAATTTCACATTTTTCCAGATTATACTTCATTTACCAGATCTTTGTCCACTCACTTAACCTATCTACACGTTGTTGTATCCTCCTTATTTTTTCCTCACAATGCACTTTCCTTCTCATCTTTTCTCCATCAGCAAATTTGGCAACGATATCTTGCATCCCTTCATTCAAGTCACTTAGATAAATTGTAGACAGTTGAGGTCACAGCACCAATCCTGTAGCGCACCATTTGATACATCTTACCAACCTGAAAGGAATTCATTTTTGCCTACTCTTTGTTTTGTATTAAAGAACCAATCTTTTATACATAAAGAAAGTAATGAATAAACCAATCGACAGAAAATGTATCTTCAATTGCCTTCTTAACACAACTGAAGAAGTTCTGAATAAGGATCACTGGACCTGAAACGTTAATTTGATTTCACTCCACAGATGCTGCCAGACCTGTTGAGATTTTCCAGCAATTTCTGTTTTTGTTTCAGATTTCCAGCATCTGCAGTTCTTTCATTTTTTTTGAAAATCCAATACAATGGTTTACACATTAATTGCACTCTCAGCAGACATGTAATCTTGTATTTAAATTTCCAAGCTCCTCCTGGCATCAAAAGGATCGCTTCCTTCTGCTCCATTAGGATGAATCTACCAAGGTCTAATAAACAGAGCCCCCTATTCTAACCTTCTTATAGCAAAGCACCTACCAGTGATTCTGTGGCCATGAACTCCCCACAGTTTTGTTTCTTCAAACAGGAATCCATCCTCACCAGCATTCTGCTTGATGGTTAACCCAAAAGTAATCATTTTCATCTCCTGGCATAACGGGACTTATTTCCAATCTTCTCTCTGAGAATCTGCGGGTCTATACACAGCAAGATGAGCTCCCACATCCTTTGTCTCTATATGTTAAAACTTATTACGTACTTTCAGTAAGTTTTGACTTGAGTTTCTGTCTCTGTAACAAGCAGGTCAAATTGATTTGATTTTGGGTGGATTTAGGTTGAGGTCATTTGGGTTTGTCTTTAGATAGATTTTGCAGGGGGCCATATCCCCCTTTCCACTAAAACCCATTTCACCTTGAATTAAAGGAAGACAGTTTAAAGCATAAATTTTTGCATTCAGAACAGTATAGCACAATTTTGTATCGTTATGTTTACTATATAGCCTAGGGTAGACAATTAGAGATGGTGCAATTCATTGAAACCTCATTGAAATTCAGAGCCTTTGCTACAGAGAAACAAATGAATAAGTTACATTTTTACAACAAAACTAGAAATACCATGATTTAGCATTTTTGACTTCTATGTTCTTTCAAAATCCACTTCTGTGAAACCATACTTCAGAAAGAGAGAAAGAAGGGAGATAGTGGCGTGGCGGTACTTTCACTAGACTGGTACTCCAGAGCCCTAAACTAATGTTTAGGGACAATGGTTTAAATCAGTAGAGTGTGGAATTTCAATAAAAATTAATGAAATCTGGAATTAAAAATTGGTTCAATGGTGACCAACAGCAATAGCTGTGCCACCCTCTTTCAACATCCATTATATCTGCCTCTATCTCATTCCAGGAATAAAACAGCACGCAGTAGTGCAAAAAGAGTCAAGGCATCCTGATCCTGATTGCCCTGCAAAGGGTTTGTTCAGTACTTTTTGGGAGACTGCACCTGACTTCCTGTGCCAGGATCCCCAGAGGGAAGGCTATCCCCCAAATCTGAGGCCTGCTGACAACTGTACTGAGCTTCCTAGCTTTGTCTCTGCAGTAAATAGCACAGCAATACAGTAGCAATATGATCCTGGTATCTCTGGCTGAGGGAGCGATATGCAAAAGAGGCAATGCAAGGCAGGGATACTGTGAGCTTCCAAGCAGGCTCAGAGTAAGTAAGCGCAATGACAAAGCCGAGAAATGAAGCTTAGTCCAGACCATGGGCTGGTGCATGTCCCTAAGTAATGTGGAGGTATCATTGTCCAGTAATTCCCCGGAGTGGAGAAACTACGCCATGTTCTTTGCAGACTTCAACGTGTCATCGACGACAATGAGCATCTTGCCAAGATATTCCTACGCCTCCACTTCCCGCCTTCAAACAACCGCCAAACCTTAAACAGACCATTGTTTACAGAAAACTACCCAGCCTTCAGGACAAGATCTACCACAACACTGTACAACTCTGTCATGGCAACCTCTGCAAGACATGTCAGATCATTGCCATGGATACTACCATCACACATGGGACCACCACCCACCACGTGCATGGCAGATACTCACGTGACTAGGCCAACGTTGTCTATCTCATACACTGCAGGCAACGATGCCCTGAGGCATGGTATATCGGCAAAACTATGCAGACGCTATGACAACGGATGAATGGACATTGCGCAACAATCATCAGTCAGGGATGTTCCCTCCCAGTTGGAGAACACTTCAGCGGTCAAGGACATTCAGCTTCCGACGTTTGGGTAAGTGTCCTTCAAGGCAGACTCCAAGACACACAACACAGAATCGCCGAGCGGAGACTGATAGCCAAGTTTCGTGTCCATGAAGACGGCCTCAACTGTGATCTTGGGTTCATGTCGCTACAGGTGACCCCGCCATATGGTTCTGTATCTGTAAAATCTTCCTTATTTTCCTGTTCTGACAGCATCACCTTGATAAATTGTTTTGATCTCTCTAATTAGTCGGTACAGTTTTGAATTACTTATTACACTTTCTCACACACTCTCACACACAGTCTCTCACACACACATGCATGCACGCACTCACACACACACAGTCACACACACAATCTCTCACACACTCTCTCACACACACTGTCTCACTGTCTCTCTCACACACACTCACACATAAATCTATGGGGTGAATCATTTCATCCAAGATGTTTGTTTATTTGCAGATACATTCTATTTTGTCCAAAAACCACACAATTTGTAGTCACAGTCAGTCAGCATAGCATCTTATAAATTCCAACTTTCAGAATAAAACCAGCCTGATTCCAGCTTTAAACTCTGAGACAGATTCTGAACAAAGCCTGACCTGAGATGTCACATTTTGTATATTCCTATGGCTCTGCATGATTGTCATGATAGCACAAGCACTGGTATTGACTTTATAAACACTTTACACACCTTCTAATACTCTTGGTCATCTGCAGCGATTTATCATCTGACACTCCACTCACACCAGTTGTATGATCTTTTGGTCTCTCTGCCCTTGATCTCTCTGCCTATAAACTCTGTGTCTATGTGCCCTGCTCTCTCACTGCACCTGACAAAGGGGCTGCACTGTGAAAGCTTCTGTGATTCCAAACTAACCTGTTGGGCTATATCCTGATGTCATGTGACTTCTGACTTTGTCCCTGAGTGCACTGTGTCCTTGTTGCAACACTATAATGATAGTCACCGAGGTGCAGCACTGAAGTGCAAAACCATAAAAGCACTCAAAATGTGTACAATTTGCACTCAAATGATTGATTGCACCTCGAGCTAAAAGACAAAGCCAAAGTAAGTGTCATAATGAGAATATGTGGATAGTTTTTAAACTGAATGTCCATGTGAGGAGCGCCTCCACACTCACAGAAATGACCCCTAAACCAGAGAACATCAGTTTGCTACAAACTATTAGATGCTTACCTGACAACAGCTTTGAATTTCCAATTTTTTTTATTGGCATTTTTTGTACCGGATATGATGAACATATTCAGCCATGATCTAAATACAGAACAGGCTCAAGGGGCTGAATGGCCTACTCCAGTTCCTATGTTTCTATATTTTACATGATCTTCTCTCCTTCCACTGAACTTTTTACAACCCAGCACTGCCAATATGCATTAGCAGCTCCCCTCACACAGAGAGTGTCAGAGTTGCAACAGTTTCCAGTTATAACCTGCAGAATATAAATTCTCCTGAAAAGCAACAGAGAGCCTGGTCTTCGCTCTTGAGTCTATTGCATAGCTTTTCAAGCACCACATGATAAGTCACACACCAAACGCTCTGCACCACTGTGGTCAAAGCATATTTCCATGATGTGTAATATCTCTCTAACCTTGTAGGTATCAGCAAACCGACCATTCACTGTTCATTCTGGAATGCTTCTACTTTTCTTGGAACTGGAAAGATATGCACACAGTGCTCATTAAACAAGAACAGAGGTGCATATTTCAAAACTTTGTCTCAACTTTAACTTCCTTAATAAGGCACTCAAGCTGTAATGCTAAAAAACCGTCCTTGTAGTAATGAAATTACTGCTCAATTACAACAGATTGTGCAAATTTAATTTCCACAGTTTACATGTAGTTTAATCCTGTCCAAATTGACCACTGACTCAGTCAATTAGTGGACAATGTTATGCTTCCAGCTGATGTTAATTTTGGACAAGTCAGATTCTAGATTGAAACTTGGCTGATGAAATCCTAACTTTTTTGTTTTCTTTTTAACCAAAGAGGTCAGTAACTGAAGACATTCACAAAAGGCTGGCAGTGTATCACAATATTGTTGCAATGTAGAAGGAGGGCATGCAGCCTCTCATGTGTACTACAGCTCTCTAACCATTTCATTTCCCCTGTCTTTTCCCTGAAGCTCTGCCTGAAGCTATTTTAATAATCAGCCAATGTCCTCTTGAACGCCTCAATTGTACTGTCTCCATCACATTTCCAGGCCATCTATTCCATGCCCTATCTGCTCACTGTGTGAGAAAGTTTTACTGTTTGCACTTGATCCCATTGTGAAACACTTTAAAACTGTACCCTCTGGTTCTCAATCCACTTATGAGTGGGAACAGTTTCTCTCCATGCACTCCATGAACTTTTTACAACCCAACACTGCCAATATGCATTAGCAGCTCCCCTCACACAGAGAGTGTCAGAGCTGCAACAGTTTCCAGTTATAACCTGCAGAATATAAATTCTCCTGAAAAGCAACAGAGCCTGGTCGGTTTGAAAACATCGATCAAATTTCTTCTTAGCCTTTTCCTCTCAAAGGAAAGCAGTTCCACCTTCTCAAATCTTTCCGATTGACTGAAGTATCTCATTGCAGAACTATATTTGTAAACTTGTTCTGCACTCCCTCCAATGGATTCACGTTCTTCCTACAGTGTAGTGACCAAAACTGGACGCACTATTCCAACTGAGATCGAACCAGAGTCCCAAATGAGTTCTCCCTGCTCTAGTACACCACGCCTTTATTTATGAAACCTAGAATATTGGATACTTTATTAACAGCACTCTATACCTGTCCTGCCGCCTTTAATGATTTGCAAACATATACACCTAGGTCTCTCCACTCCTGAACACCCTTTTAGAATGCTATCTTTCACTTTATATTGTCTCTCTGTGTGCTGCATACCAAAATAACATCTACTAAATGCTTTGGACCATCATCTCACACTTCATTGCATCAAATTTCTCTGCCACCTATCCATCCATTTCAACAATGTTTCAATGACCTTCTGAAGTTCTACACCGTCCTCCTCCCAGTTTACAATTTTTCCTAAGTTTTGTATAATCCACAATAAACACAATATTCATCAAACAAGAAAAAAAAACAAGGTAAACCGAAAGAACCGCGGATACTGTAAATCAGGAACAGAATACAATGTGTCTGACAAAGGGTTACCGGACACGAAACATTAACTCTGATCTTTCCTTGCAGATGCTGCCAGACTTGCTGAGCTTTTCCAGCAATTTCAGGTTTTGATGTATGAAACGGTTTCTCTTAGAGAAAGGAGTTAGTTTAGAACTGTTAAGAAATAGGTTACCTGAGTGTAAGGATTTTAGTTTGAAAATTCCAGATCAGAAGCGTTTGTTTAAAACCCTGAGGGCGTTATTCAAAGTTGAAAAAGTGTCTGCTCAGCCGTATGACTAATCATGAGGAGGCTCCCAAAGTCACAAAACCAGAATTGAAAGCAACAATTATGTCAAACCTATAGATGTTATAGAGAAGGGAACTCTCTGATGTTTGAGTACAGTAAAGGGATGCAGTTGGGATGAACGGAATTGTATTTTTACTGTGTTTCAAAATGTTTCAAACTGTTTTATATGTAAATCGCTTGGTTTATGCTATTTTATCTTCTTTTCTTTTGCCTAATAAAGTCCTGTTTAATTATTTAAACCAGATCTGCAGCAATACGTGTTTGTGTTTCAGTGAAAGATCATTTTTTTAAATAAAAAAATATGATCTATCAAGCCAGACTTCAGACTGAGTTCTGAATTGTCTAGTAATAAGATCAGCCAGGATAAAACAGGTGTCCCTTCCCAAGATACCTAGCACTGCAAACTTTAATTTCAGCGCAACCATGTGAGTTTGGGAATTTCCCAAACTCAGTATCCAGCAGTTGCGTACTCTGAGGCATGCATTGCATTGGCAGATTGAGATTCTGAATTGTCTGCCTTTCTCAATCTGTCATTGGAACCCTGTTGCCCAAGAGAAGGGAGAAGAAGAGGAAGAGAGAGGGACAGAGAGACAGAGATAGAGAGGGAGGGACGGGGAGAGACAGAGAGGGGAGGTGGAGAGAGAGCGAGAGGGAGAGAGAGAGAAAGGGACAGAATGGGTTAACTGATTTCACATGATAAGCTGCACCCATTTGGATAGAAAGGACAGAACTGGAAGTTAATTGGTGCCCTCAGGAATTCTTTAAGATTTGCAGAAAATCTCCAGAGTGCTTCAGTAATTGGTCTTAGCGCTAATAGTATGCAGGTAAGGCAGGAATTTTTAAGTTGAGTCTGATGTCTCATAAGAGACAATCATGCATCTTAGGTGTCACTAGCTACTAAGCAATATGTAATAAACTGCCCTATTTAATCAAGAACAAATCCATCTTCTCCCTAGTATATTGTTTGAGAATCTTTCCAAACTTGATACCAGGACCTTGAGAAGGATTGGTGCTGGTGAACCTACCCAGCGTCGCCCAGCTCGTATCCACTGAAATGAATGGACATAACCACAGGAGAGTCACAGCAGAGATGGCAGCACAGTCGTATACAGTTGTGTTGTTCTGGAAGTCCTCAAGATTGATTACGGACCCTATGAAGTCTCATGGCATCAAGTCAAAAATGGGCAAAGAAACCTCCAGCTGATTACCATGTAGAGTTCAAACTCAGCTGAGCTCCTCCACGTTGAACAGCTCTTGGAGGAAATACTGAGGGTGGCAAAGTCATAGAATGTACTCTAGGTAGTACACTTCAACATTTACCACCAAGAGTGGCTTGTTGGACCATTTTTGACTGTGCTGACTGAGTCCTAAAGGACATAGTTACTAGACTGGGTCTGTGGCAGCAGAGGGAACCAACAAAAAGAGGGAAATGTACGTTGGACCTCATCCTCAGTAATTTGCCTGCTGCAAATGTATCTGTCCATGACAGTATCAGTAAGAGTGACTGCGGCACAGTCCCTGGGGAGACGAAGTCCTGTTTCACATTGAGAGTGAACTATCACCAAGCTAAATGGGACAGACTTCGAACAGAGGCATATGGGCCATCAACAGGAGAAATTTCGTCACCCAGAGAGCGGTTAGTCTGTGGAATTCACTACTGTTAGGGACTAGATCAGACTCCCCAAAGTATATTATGGAGATAGCTCATCCCCTAACTTTTATATGTTTTTAAAAGGTAAGTGTAAGGCACAGTGTTCTAGATATGATTCAATTGGTCCACCGCTAAGCTTTAATCAAAACACACTTTATTCTTGCAATACAGTTAAAATACAACAAAAAGAAGAATTGGCATAACTTTATTGAAATACTTAACAAGATAATGTATTATTTAACCACTAATTATTAATTGTTCCAATATAGGCAGCATCTTATAAACTCACCCTTTGGCAAAAATGCAATTCAGCAAAACAGTTATGATTCTCAAATGCTGTTTCTCCAGTTCAAAAGGAAATAAAAACCATTTTGATGTTCGATTTTAAGAGAAAGCCTCCCTAAGACTCCACTGTAGCAGCAGAGAACTCAAGTTTTCAGCTCTAGCACACAGCAAGATCCACCAACTAACTGAAAACAAAACCGAAATCCTTCCTGGCTCTGGGTGAGATCTGATCCTGCCCACTCATGATTCTTTTGTCTCTATAAAACAACGCTCAGGGAGAACTCAAAAGCTGTTTTCTAAATGCCTGCCTGAAGGAGACATTTTAGCATCTCTGTGACAACACCCCTATGCAAGAGAAACAAGACAGAACATATTTCTTAAATGCACAGTACTGTCATACTACCACAGGAAGTGGTCAAGGCCAAAACATTGTATGATTTCCAGAAGGTGTCGTTATATAACTTGGGCTAATAGTATCAAAGGATATATGAGAAAGTGGGAACAGGCCACTGAGTTGGATGATTAGCCATGGTCATAATGAATGGTAGCGCAGGCTCAAAGAGCTGAATGGCCTACTCCTGCTCTTACTTCCTATGTTTTTATGCTTTTGTGTAACCAGGAGATGCAGATCTGAATTAAAAACAGAAAGTGCTGGAGAAACTCAGCAAGTTAGGCAGCACCTGTGGAGAGAGAAACACTTAACATGTCAAATCCAATATGTCCCATTTTGAAATACACTGGTTTGAATGTTTTTGATAGCATGCTAACTTCAGCTCAGACTGGGTTTTTTATTAATGATTTCATGAAGTTGGCTCAATCTGATTATTGTGACCATCTTAAATCAGTGTTTTCCTTTTTAGAAACAATTTTAAAAACCTCAGAAGGGACCATGGATTAAAATCAGATGGTGGAAGTCAAGAAATGATAGTTCATTCTTCCTACAATCATAACAAGGGTCTTGGGATATTTTGTTACAATTAAGGTGCTGTACAAATACAAAATATTATCGTCGGAACAGTATTTTGAAACATTCCAGTGCTTTGTCATAATAAATAAAGCACAATGAAGATACAATAAAATTAGGAATCCTTTTCTTCCTTGATGTTAAAGCACAATTCCTGATCTTTTCTAAAATCTTGAGTAGGGTTATTTACATGATTTAAGCATAGTTTATGGTTGACCATCCAATTCTGTTTGATGTTGAATTCCGTGCCTCTAAACATCTCTGACATAACTTTATGGCATTTGTTCAACAGAATGTTAAGAGCAGGAAGATTCATTAGTTTGACCAAAACATCAAATTGATCAAATGGGGTTCCAACCTAATCACCTTGTTAAAATGTCTTCGAATCTTGTCAGGAATGTGCAGTTATAACATTATGTGTTTGGAAACAAATATATACCTGTCTTCAAAATAGGCACAACATGTCTTATAAATGGCTGCCAGAAGAGACATGACTAGCCTTGTGGATTCAGCTAGTATTGGGACCAGACTATAATTATCTCACAAAAACATTGCAAGAGACCTTTAGAAATTCAAGGAATATTTCCAATGACAAGGAGAAACCTCTTGACTCGAGATGCCCTGGAGGTGTGAATAGACCCTCCTATCTTGTCAACAATCTGACATGATGCGAGCTTTCCAAAGTAATGGCAGATACTTAATTACTTTCAACAAAAAACAATGAACGGGTCTGCGCCCAGACTTAGACTGACCCTAGAGCTAATATGGAAGCTAGATGCAACAATAATGGGTTAGCAGATATTTTAAGTTTTGTTCTAACTGTGAACAACCTTATTGTGCAGACACAATGAGGGAGAGGTCTTGAAGCAGTCAGTGCTTCACAACAGGAAGACAGGAGGGAAGATTCCAGGACTACAGTACTGAATCAGGCTTTCAAAATCCACAACCTACACTGCCAGAAAAGAGAAACACAGTTGCCTTCATTCATTCTGATGATCTGATCTACTTGGTCTACGTTTGAAAGCAACATCCAACTATTTGCCTGCAACTGGTAATTTCTGACTCTAAGTTTACAACCCCTTCAGTTACATAAGTAAATCTTCAAGCAAGTAACAGGCCTGCAACAATTATAAATCCTATTAAATGTTACATTTGTCTAAAAACCTTGTAACTTTTAGTTGAATGACTATTGCAGTAGTTTTAAAATAAACTAACAGCTTATTTAAGCGTAAACTGTGTCGCTCGTTACTTTTATACAAATTTGGGAACCACTCTGAGAACACGCTCCATGTAGTCATTACACTATTCAGAATTGCATCTAATGTCTTCTGAATCTATTTGTCTCTACGTCAAATGTCTCTCTCTGCTACATTACTTCACAAATCTCATTGACCTCTGAGTGAGACAGCTCTGCTCTGCTCCTGAATTATGAATTTTCAACTGGTTACAAGATGAAAAGGCAAGCTTGAAACCTAAGATAAAAAGAGAGAATGATGGAACACACCAAATGTCACTTAGTTCTGAAAGGAAAGGGAAAGGCAAATTAATGTTTCATTAGAATTCCCACTTCTGTGTTGTTCAAGAAAAACAAGCACAGAAACAACAGCGTGAGAAAAGATGTTGATAAAGATGGGGGGAAGATTTTCCAAGACCTGAGACATAAGAGTCTTAACCTTGTATGCAGCCTGGTAGCTTATCAGAAATTTATGTGTGCATTGCTTAAGATTCTTCAGTATGTCTTCTGCCAAGATTAAAGCCCTATTCTGATAAACATCGTTAATGAGCTTGCCTTCAGCTTCAACAATCTTAAACCTGACTGTGCAGCAACATTTTTCCCTGTGACAGATATGGATTTGAGGGAAATTGCTGAACTTCTGTCATTGCTGAATTTTCTGTCAGTCTTTTTAATCTGCCTTGCAACATAATTCAAATATAGCATGGGACAATAAAATTTCCTAAATACTTTTTGCAAACACAGTATGATTCAACTCACAGAGTCTTTATATCTAGAGCAGCATGTATGAATAGACTGGAATAGAGATCATGTCCACCGTTAATACCATATCCATGTTATTTTCAAAATTGTTGAAACAAAATGAGTCATTCTTATTCTTTGCTATATTCTGCAGCCTATCACCAGTGAAGAAATATTTATTAATAATGATCAGTGAGTTTTTGCCATTTGTTACACTGTTAAATAATATGGCTCTAGTGACTTTACTCGTGGATAAATTAAATTACTGTGGGCTGTTTGAATATCATTCTTGCTGTTTAGTCATAAATACAAGCAGTTTGCCTGTTCATTGCCACACAAGACTTTAAACAACTACGCAGAATGACTTCCCACAGAGACCTTGAATTGCTGCTGTCTTCATCCTAATTTTAGCCCCAGAATTAGTGCCCTGATAATCAATAGATTTTCCCTTTTCTATAGCTCCTTTTGACTCATGATGTCAATTGTTCTAACCATAGTTCATCTCAATCCATGACAATTACTTGTTGTACACCCCTCAGTGATCCTGCTTGGTGCTTTCTCCAAATCTCTCATCGATTAATTCCTTAACATTGCCTTTTTTATAATTAATTCCTGCATGGAACATTGAACCAATGACCTTAGCAAGAATATGACTCCCCCTGTTTATTTGCACTCGGAGCTAACCAATTTGGACCATGCTGGTTTTCTGTTTTATCTTCAAAGCCAGAAAGGAGTCCTCACTAATTATTGAGTCAGAAAGCTGGAAGATCTTCCACTGTCCACTACTGCCCCTTCTGATTGAAGCTGAAGAGAACCTCCTTGACAGGAACATTTATTTGGGGCTCATTCAGGACCTGCAGCTTCGCAAAAGATATTACACTTGAACCTTCATGTAGATGTTAAATGGGCAAATAGAATTGAACTTTAATAGCAGGTTGGTATCAGTAAGAGTTCATGGCATAGAAAGCAGTCTAAGTTATACTAATTGTAAATGTAGGAGGCATGGAAATGAATCCCACTAATATAAAGCAAATGGTCATTTTAAGTCAGAACATGGTTCAAATGAGACACCTCTCTGAGAGGTAAACTTCCCACCAGCCAGAGGAAACAAGAGGCATCTGTTAATATTAACCTCTGGACCTCATTTAACTGCTACCGATCCACTTACTGTCCACTCCACATGCTGCTGAAGATTTAGTAACTGTTGTAGAGTTATAGAGTCATACAGCACCGAAACAGACCCTTTGGTCCAACTAGTCCGTGCCAACCAGATGTCCCAAACTTAACTGGACCCATTTGCCTGCGTTTGGCCCACATCCCTCTAAACCTCTCCTATTGTAAAAGGACAGGTTGTGGTGATAGAGACAGGGTATGGGTGCTCATGGTGCTGGGCTGAAAGTTGCGGAGTCGGCAGGAGACAAACATGGGGCAAGCGACAAATTGATCTGTGAGGCTCTTGCTGGCCTCATGGTGGCAGGTTGCTGATTTACCTTCTGGGACATCCTGTCTCTCCTGACAATTGCTGATTTGCTGGGAAGGGTATAGTGACTATTCCCACTCAAGCATGGGTTAAAATCCATCAATGTCAGAGAACCTGATTTGCACAAACTGACAAGGCTCCCCCATTCCTGCCACGGAGTGATTTTTCTTCTGCCCTGGAAACTATGAAGGTTTAGATCTCAGGTGCCAGGTAAAGGAATAAGTTGTACTGGATACTTGGATTCCACATAAGCAGAGGTTTATTCCAGGTAGAACTGGTCCTAAGGTATGTGCACAGGCTACTAATGAACATGTTTAGTCATCTTCTCCCATTCAGACTGGATCGTAAGGAATGTATAGGCCATTGGCATGACACTACAGCTGCCAATGAAATAAGCAGCTATTGTGCTTAAGAAGGGAGCTAATTTTTCTTTTTTATAATTATAACAGCAGGTCATGGTTGGGAATTCTGTGGTGAGTAACTCCTGATTTCTGATCTTCCAATCCCATCTCCTTTTTGCAAGGCGTAGTCAGGAATGTGATGGAATAATCTCCACTTACGTGTATGAGTTCAGCCACAACAACTCTCAAGAAGCCTGATACCATCTTGGACAAAGCAGCCCACTTAATTGAAAATCTATTCACAACCCATTCAACATTTACTGCCTCCACCTCCAATATACTCTGTTGATAGCATGTGCCATATCTCAAACTGAGTTTCTGTTGTTGTTGAGTACGTGGTGCTTGATGGTCTGTCGATGACAATTTCTACCATTTTACTGATGAGTGAGAGTTTTACACGTTGTAGGGTAGATGCCAGTACTATTGCTGTACTAGAACAGCTTGGAAGGGGTACAGAGGTAGTGGCTTGATCTATAGCACAAGTCTCCACTTCGACAGCAGGGATGTTATAACAGCCCATAACATTGAAATATTCAGTGTGCTCAGCCTTCAATGATATCACATGGCGTGCATTAATTTGGCTTAAAACTGACATCTGTGATGTGAACTAGATCATTCACTTGACACTTCTGGTGGTTGTAAATTCCTCAGCCTTGTCTTTTGCACAATCGTGCACCAAATGACTTTATAAATTTATTTGTTCTTACTTGGGATGAGGGAGCCCTAATTTGCCTTTGAATGGCTTGTTTGGAATTCTGGAGGACAGCTAAGAGTCAACGACATTGCAGTGGGTCTGGAGTCAAATGTTGGTCAGATTAAATAAGGATGGCAGATTTCCTTCCCTTAAGGACAGTAGTAATTTTTATGGCAGTCAGTGATCTTCAAGATCACCACAATTGAGATCATATTCAGTTCCAGATTTGATTAATTAAATATAGGTTCCACCAGCTGCAGTGATGTAATTTGAACCCCGAGCCTCTGGATAGCCACTACACCATTATCTTCCCCTAACATTAAAAAAACAATTATTCAAACACTCGAGATGGAATCTCATAGGGGTCTAAGCAATAAGGGCTATGCAATGCATGTTAGAGAATAGGGTGAGAATGAACTGGTGAGGTCTATCTCAACATTGGAAGCAACTCACTGCATCTTTTATACATTTGCTGAGCGGCAAAGTTAGTTTCTTGCTAGTGAGTTGCCAATTAAGGGAGCTTATAACTTGTTAAATGACTTATTAATGCTGCAGGTCTCCTCATTAATATTCAGCTTTCTATCTTACCAAATGCGCTGAAGAAACCAGGCAGCAAGAATTCTCAACATGGGTGTCAGAGTGAGTACATAACAACTTAGGCTTGCTGCTGGCTATGACCAGCCTCCATGTTGCTCAACAACAAACAGCACCATATCAGGGCCCTATCCACGGATATTAACTGAAATCCCACCTTGTCCACAGACCTTGCCATTACCTTGCAATCATCAGGGCACTGCTCACTTAGGAAGTGCACCTTTGTACTGCATGGCACACCAGCAACTAGCATAGTAAGGCTCCTGCGTGCAAAAGCATGTGCCCAGTTCATGGATTGGACCAGGCTGCATCTCAGGGATGCTCACTGGCTCTCTTAAAGTGCTTGCTCAATTAGTCTAACTAACCTTAACCTGCATGTTCACAGGTATGCAGCCATCCCTTGCTGTGCTCAATAGCACCATTATACAATCAGGCAACTTGCTTTGCAGCTCAGCCAAAGGGGTTACATCATAATTGTGTCAATCCAATACCTGCAACATCGGCTTGCATCCGAACATATGCGACATGTGCAGCAAGAAGGCAGCTATGTCTCAAAGTCTTAGGGGAGTCTGTGGAGGCACCCATCTGTCAGGGGGTCCCAGCACACTCAGTCAAGGGCAGCCTCATATACATGGGAGGCAGGGAGATAAGATGTGCTGCTGACATAAGAAACTGACTTTGGAACTGATTCTTTGGAATATTGCAAGACAAAAGAAAGAAAAGGCATCGTGGCCAATGGTTAGAATAATGTGCAATGATTAACACTGACAGTGGAATGAAGAGTGGTACTTACTCAGATGGCAGGACATGGATGTCTCATTATCTCCTAAAGGACCACGATTCACTCCTCATGGGGCTGAGGTGTCTAATATTGGGCACTCCCACCCCTCCCCTGCCAGTCCAGGCTATTTCTGCTCTATTGTGGGCCTTCTCTTGTCATGAGAGAAAGAGAGGGATTGATGGTGCTGAAACAGCCAATGGCATGGCTGCTGTTGGTGCTGGTGTGAGCGAGAAAGTGTTCCAAGGGTCTGAACTGACAGCGCAGAGGCCATGCAGAATTAGTAGCGTACGAGGTCTGGGGGTAACAGTAGTGTGTTGCAAGTGTGGCAAAGCATGAGCCTTGGTGGGAGTTGGGCGCAGTAGCAGAGGTAGAGTTAGCGTGAGGTGACAGAGTGAAAAGTGTGGCACTTACCCTGGCAGAGTGGAGAAGTTCATTGACCTTCTTACTGCACTGTTGGCAGTTTGTCCACATCGCAGAATCTGCACTGACCCAGGTGGCATCTTTAGACCAGGCTGCCAGGCTCTAGTGGCACTACCTCTTCTGCCAGTCCTCTGGGAATAGGCCGCTCCTTTGCACCACCTGCTTGAGCAGGAGCTCTAGGTCTCTGTCTGAGAATTGCGCTGCCCTCTTCCTTTTCTCCAACATTTTCCGAATCTATCTGTGAGCAAGAGGGTAACTTCAAATGCCAGTGCCTGTTGGATGGCACTGTTGCCTTTTAAAGACGGTGCAGTTTGCAGGGATGATGGTCTTTCAGAGGATAGGCAATCCAGTTGTTCTGGGAATGGGACATTGTACAGTGAGACTAGAATCAAACATGAAGAATACCATAAGGTGGGGAGGTGGTTAATGAGTTGAGCTTGTAAGGTGCAGTGAGAAATCCCACCAGGCCTCGTGGTGAGAAACCCTCCAATAAAATCAATGCAACTTGAACTTAGCTAAAAGAAATGTAGTTCCTCCATTTCCAATCAATGGGGCTCCTAGATTGACAATAAAAACACAGAAGGAGTTGCTATTCCAACCTTTATTCATGCATCAGCACCTCTACATTCCCCAGGTAATCTTTAGAAAAGTGCTCCATTTAGTTCATTTTTGGAGGTTAATGCAATGCCTGATTTCTTGGAATTTTAACCTGCATTAGCCACACTGCAGTCTAAATAATAAACTTGATGCAAGTCTGCTCAACCACCTTTCTGACGTCAGATTCTCCATTGTGAGCCTGCACAACAAACATACAACACAGGTAGAAATTAGAGATAACAAGGTGTAGAGCTGGATGAACACAGCAGGCCAAGCAGCATCATAGGAGCAG